>NC_141536.1:37019998-37762498 GCF_021556685.1 Rattus norvegicus
CAGATGCCATGGGCCAGACTGTTGTAGTGCAGGGCAGAAGAAGGGAGATTGTCTTACAGACAAACAAACAAACAAACAAACAAACAAACAAACAAAAAAGCCCAAAGGGCTCAAGGGACTGTGGGACAATTAAAGACTTGAAAAAGAATGTGGACTTATTATTTCAAAATGCATACCATGTCAAATATGTTCTGGACCCTGCTTCCTGGACTGTGTAATCTATGGCAACAGATACATCATTCTGATTAGAGCACCCCTTTTTCATGTCAGAGTGGGATTTACCATCACAATACATTTGGAGACTAACACAAAATATTTCCTGAAAAGCTAAGGATATAAGCTCCACATCAGTTTAAAAAAATCAATCAGAAGTGATCAAAGTTGTGCTGTAAAATTCCCCAAAGTTTGCACTTCAAAGACAAATGGGCTCAAACTTTATACAACTAAGTGAATTTCCACACACTAAGAACAGGTATGGAGTAGTACATTTAACATTACACTTTCAGTATCGAATAAATATTTTTTATTCTTTATATAAAATACTGTAAAATTCTGATATGTAATAATGTTTTTATTTATTTGCAAGTTTAAAAAAATAAAATTTATAAAATACAACCCCCAAACTACAAAATCCTCCGAACAAAAACCCACTCCCCTAACTCCTGGCAGGATGCTGACTTAGAATCCCAGAATGTTGGAGTCAGAACCTAAATTAAAATATTTGCACAGGATGCCTGGCTACCGTGTTTTTCCAGTCACCTGCTGAAATAGCTATTTGGGAATAGCTATTTTCCTGAGGAATCCTGTACTATATTTAGCCCATTAGTAAGAAGTTCATTATGTTAAACAATCTGCTTTCTGCAGGTTCCCTACATTGGGTTGTGTTTTGCTCTCTAGGGTCAAACACAAGGATTAATCCCTTTACTCTATGACATTCCTTCAAATGTTAAAAGGTGGAAGTCATATGTCCCTGTGACCTTTTGCATGCTAAACCTCTCCTAGTCCCTCAGAGTTATGTTTTTCTTTTGGTTGACTTTTCTGCTGCTGTTGTCAGTGTCATATCTTTTACTTTTATATTTTTTTGGTAGTTTGGAAAAGAATGGCCCCCATAGAGTCATAGATTTGAATGCCTGAACATCAGAGAGTGGCACTATTAGGAGGTGTGGCCTTGTTGGAGTGGGTGTGGCTTTGTTGGAAGAAGGGGAGGTTCCAGATGCTCAAGCCTGACCCAGTGTCACTCTCTCTTCCTGCTGCCTGCTGATCCAGATGTAGAACTCTCAGCTACTTTTTCAGCACCACTTCTGCCTGGATGTGCTTCCTGCCATGATGGTAATAGACTAAACCTCTTATCTGTAAGTCAGGCCCAATTAAATGTTTTCCTTTATATGAGTTGTTGTGACCATTTATGTCTTTTTACAGCAATGAAACCCTAACTAAGACATAGTTTGTGTGTGTGTGTGTGTGTGTGTGTGTGTGTGTGTGTGTGTGTGTGTATACATGCGTGCTATGACATGTGGGTATGTAGGTTGGAGAACAACTTGTGGGAGTTGATTTTTTCCTTCTAACGTGTGGGTTCTGGGGATCAAACTCTGGTTGTTAGGTTTGGTAATGAGGGGCCCTAGCCACTGAGCATCTTGTTACCCAGCACCATATCTTTGATATAAACCATAGGCTCACTTAACGCTCATCCCTAATAAATGAGTGGCCCAATCCCTAACCTTCCAGGGTAACTTATAACCCTATTAATTCAAGCATCCTGATTTGGTATTGTTTATCTCTACTAACTTGTCTGCTTCCAAAGAATAGGAATTATATCTCGATCATTTATTTTGTTTTACCCCCCCCCCCCCACAGTAGTAGGGACGGTGTATCTAGTAGTACAGTAGCATTCAGAAAGAATACAAACATTCCATCATGAACTGATGGTCTGCCACATGCTCTTTTGTCTTCATGCAGTTCTCCCTTGCCTGGAAGCCTTGTTGTTTTGTTTTTAGTGAAACTCTTCCTTTAAATTCCAGCTGGCACTCTCTCTAGCTTTTCTTGACTCTACCCTTCCCAAATGAGAATATACTCTTTGGATTCCTATGGTGCACACACTCATTCCCATATTTTCTATAAGCCTTGTCTTTGTAGGCAAGTAGACTTATATTTTAAACTAGTCCAACCTTAGGGTTCAGTTTTTTTTATATGAAATTTAAAGTGATTGTGATTAAGTGAAATATCAAATGTTGTGAATTTTGTTGAAGGCTCACTACCTAGCAGGCATCCATTATATTTTTATCTATCATTGTGACATTTATATCTTTGTATTTCATTTCATGGGTGTTTTGTCCAAATGATAGAGTTTAGTTGAATCCTTTTTCTTAAAAAATTGAAACCAGATTCTTCTCTCATGTAATAATCTCAACCATAGTTTCTCCTCCCTCTGCTTCTCCAAGCTCCACAAAATCTGCCCTCTCCCCTGGATCTACTCTCTCTTCATGTCCCTTCAGAAAAGACCAGGCCTCTAAGAGACAACAACCAAACACAACCAAGGAAAAACAGTAAGACAAGGCAAAAGCCCTTACGCCGAGGCTGGACAGGCAACCCAACAAGAGGAAAAGAGTCCCAGGAGTAGGCACATGTGCCAAAGACATACCTGCTTCCAGAGTTAGAAGTTGCGCAAAACACCAAGCTAACAGCCACACATACGTAGAAGACCTGATGCAAACCCATGCTTGTCAGTTTAGTCTCTGCATTCCCATATGTGCCCTGCTTAGATGAGTCAGGGAGCCATATTCTTCTGGTGTCCTCCATCTTCTATCTTTCCATCTCATCTTCAGTGGGATTCCCTGAGCAAAAATTGGGGAAAGGAGGCCAGGTGAAGTTGGTTTGTGGGGTCCATGGGAGGAATGGAGGGGGGAAAAGCAAGGGTGTAGCTGGTGTGCTGTTGTAGTGCTAGGGATGAGCCTGAGGGATTGGATCAGAGAGTGAGTTCAGTTGAATCTTGAACTGCTGATACTTTTCACATTTTGGAAGGCTGGGAAGTCTAAAATTAAGGCAAATTTGATATTTGTTGAGGGCCTGTGGTCTTGTTGAATCTTCACATGGTGGAATGGGCTAGATAGTTCTCTGGACCTCTTTTATATGGGCATTACTTCCATTCACGAGGATCCCTCCCTGATAACTTAGTTACCTCCAGTATTGTTTACATGTTGTCACTCTGACAAGATGTTGGTATGTTGGTGTTTGCTTGGCCTTGTGAGCTTGGGAAGGACCCCAAGATGGTGTGAGCCTGCAGTAGAGGATAGCTGTGTGAGAGAGTGTGGATAGCAGCGATATACTCCTAAGGGACCACCCTTAGTTCTTCCACCTAAGCCCTACTTTTAAAGTTTGCACAACCTTGCCAAATAATGTCAATCATTGAAAATATGAACCTGTGGGTGACATTTAAGATTCAAACATTCTGCCCTTGGCCCCCAAAGGCACATGGTATTTAGTTCAAGAGTCCCCAAAGTATCAACAGTTCCAACATTTATTAAAAGTGCAAAGTTCAGTCTCTGCTGATACTTAAGAAAACTCTTTGCTGTGAGACCTTAGAGAGTAAAAAATAAAGTCACACCTTTCCAGTATAGCAGCACAAAATAAGCATTCTCTTTGTACATGGAGGAATGAAGGCACTGAAAAGAGGATAGAACCTGGACATAACCAGAGCTCAGCAGAACAAACACTGTATCGAAGTTCTGTATCCATTTTGTGGATGTGATCTTGTGTCCTTATAAGCCCTCTCTTGGGTTAACTCCACTTGCTTCTCATAGTTTACCTCGGAAGCTATTCCTCATTCTTGGTACTTCTAGATTCATAGAATCTCCACTCTAGCATATCCTTCTCTCTCATAATACTGTGTGGCATATTTTCAGGGCCTCCAGTGGGGACTCTGACCCTGCTACACATTGCCTTCCTTAACAGTTAGGGTGGGAGCTTCCACATCCAGTGACTCTTGAATTCTATAATGTCACACAGGCAATGCAAGGGCTGCTGCCTGCTCAAGGAATTTGTGGGCCTTTCTGGGCCTTGACTTAGAGTGGCTTTTGAATACATGGGCAGCTTAACTGAAGAATGGCTTAGGCACCTTAGTGGTCCTTTTTCCTGAAGGGAAAGTCCTTCAAATGAGTTCACAACTTTATGCTCTTGAGTCATGATGGTATGGCTAAGGTCTGGTCATGTCCTCTAATGCATATGTCATCCTTTCTGTTGTCTCAGTGAAAACTCTTTATTTTCCTCTATCTTCTGTCCCCAAGCTGGTCTCGAACTCTCTATGTAACTGAACCTTGGTCTTTTGAACCTCTTGCTTTCGCATCCTGATTGCTGTTTGTGTGGTGCTGGGGATATAACCCAATGCATATTAGGTAAATACTCTTCTAATTGAACTACTTCCACAATGTTCTCTACCAAATAAGACGTCAGGAAAAGTCTTGAGCACAACAAGCAGCATTTGGGGGAAATCTTAAGACACAGCAGATAGACTTAGATGGTGAAGAAAGTTTTTTTTTTTTAATCAGGGGTGAGGAAACACACACATACCAGCAAGCACACACAAAGAAAGATCCTCCACAGAGCAGATGGGGCCTCCCTTTGGGTGTCTTATATGAACACACAGCTCAATAACTGAACAGACATAAATTATGTTTTTCCAGTTAGATCTACTGTTTTTCTTGTTCCTTCCTCTTTGAGGAGATTTCCAAGCTAGACATCTGTGTGTCATCTGCTTCCTCCCTTGACAGCCCTACCAATTACTAAGTCCTGGAAATGTCTAAACATGCTGGCATTCACTTGAAAGAAGGGGGTTTTTGAGGGACCTTCTTCCCTAAATTTAGGATTGGTCCCTTTGAATGAAGACAGGGAAGCTGATAGTCCTGCCGATCTGGTGCCATAATCTGGTTTTGAAGTAGTCTACAGGCAAGAGAGCCCTACTGATGGGAAAAAAGCCCACAGAACTTTAAGTGGTCATGCTTTTGTTTCAGGTCATGAGTATTAGGGAGAAGCCAGATATTTGGAAATTCATCATTTTTATTATCTAGATACAACCCCTCTCCCTATGTCTGTCTGTTAGGAGATCTGTCTAATACCTTGTCCTCAAAAGGATATATATCTTTCTCCCTTCATATATTCCAGTCTTGAGTTCCAGGATACTTTCATAAAGTCTTTAATGTTCACAATACAAGAAAGGTATATTTCTTCTTGTAGTTTCTTTCACGGTGAACAAATCTACTTTTCCTGGTAAATCGAGACGCATGTCCACTTCCTATTTGCTTGTCTTTTCAGCAACATCTGATACTCCTTTTCTTTTCTTTTCCTTCCTTCCTTCCTTCCCTCCTTCTTCCCTCCCTTCCTCCCTCCTTCCTTCCTTCCTTTCTCCTTCTTCCTTCCTTCCTTCCTTCCTTCCTTCCTTCCTTTCTCCTCCTCTTTTTCAAATTATTTGTTTAATTATTTAAATGTGCATAGCGTTTTCGCCTGCATGTATGACTGTAAGTTGTTATATAAGGTTGTTGGATTACCAGGAACTGGAGTTACAGACAGTTGTGAGCTGTCATGTGGGTGCTGGAAGAGCAGCCAGTGTTCTTAACCACCAAGCCATCATTCCAGCCTCCAGCCTCCCTTTGGGTGTCTTATATGAACACACAGCTCAATAACTGAACAGACATAAATTATGTTTTCCCAGTTAGATCTACTGTTTTTCTTGTTCCTTCCTCTTTGAGGAGATTTCCAAGCTAGACATCTGTGTGTCATCTGCTTCCTCCCTTGACAGCCCTACCAATTACTAAGTCCTGGAAATGTCTAAACATGCTGGCATTCACTTTGAAGTCCACCCACTTTTCACTAGTTTCTGCCACTTGCCTGCCCGCCTGTATTTTTGCAACTGTCTTATAATTGGCTGTCCAGGAAGCCGTCATCACAGTGCAACCTGAATAGTCTTCCATGAACCATGTTATTTTCATGCATAAGATTCATCAGTAGTTTTATGATACTCCTATAATCCAATGTAAATTTCTTCAGTTGATCAAGGCCCGTTTCAATATGCATCCTGTCAAAACTTGGCGTATCACTGAGTATTCTTTGCCATGGACTCTGACTCAACTGACCCACCCACAAAATATTTCCATTTTGATTAGTGTGTAATAACTGTATGTATTAGTAAGGTTTAGTGAGAAAGTTCAACACATGTGTGCAGAATGTGCTGATCAAATCTAATGCTTATCCATGGACACTTTTATACCCTCTAGGAATCAGTATTCTACATGCAAATTAAATATCTACATAAGACAGAATGTCAACTCTTGCCTTTTCCCCTCTTGCTTATTTTACCCATCATAGTATCTTTCAGTTCCATTCATTTGTTGCAAAGGACAGAACTTAATTGTTCTTTATGGCTATATTGTATCTCATTGTGTATATATGCCCCAATTTCTTTACTCTTTTGTGCACTGAACATTACTAGCATTGGAATCCTGTTAATGATCTTTCTTTAATAGGAAACAATTTCTCCTTAGTTCATTTGGGCTAGAGCTCTGAGCTTAGACTTTCCTTCACTATAAAGTTCTCTGTGACTTCTGTAAGCTTTGTTGGTTCCCTAGACTGTTAGGAGCCTCACATCTACACTCATGGCATCTATACTCAGTCTGAGAATAACTTTTCCCCACATCTTTATTGAGTTGGGTATTTCTTATTTACATTTCAAACGTTATTCGCTTTTCCAGTTTCCAGGCTAACATGCCCCTAACCCCTCTCATCCCCTTCTATATGGGTGTTTCCCTCCCCATCCTCCCCTCATTACTGCCTTCCCCCACAAGAATCCCGTTCACTGGGGGTCCAGCCTTGGCAGGACCAAGGGCTTCCCCTTCCACTGGTGCTCTTACTAGGCTATTCATTGCTACCTATACAGTTGGAGTCCAGGGTCAGTCCATGTATAGTTTTTGGGTAGTGGTTTAGTCCCTGGAAGCTCTGGTTGGTGAGCATTGTTGTTCATATGGGGTCTCAAGCCCCTTCAAGCTTTTTCAGGCCTTCCTCTGATTCCTTCAATGGGGGGTCCCATTCTCAGTTCAGTGCTTTGCTGCTGGCATTTGCCTATGTATTTGCCATATTCTGGCTGTGTCTCTCAGGAGAGATCTACATCCAGTTCCTGTCAGCCTGCACTTCTTTGCTTCATCCATCTTATCTAGTTTGGTGGCTGTATATGTATGGGCCACATGTGGGGCAGGCTCTGAATGGGTGTTCCTTCAGCCTCTATTCTAAACTTTGCCTCCCTATTGCTTCCCAAGGGTATTCTTATTCCCCTTTTAAAGAAGGAGGGAAGCATTTGCATTTTGGTCATCCTTCTTGAGTTTCATGTGTTCTGTGCATCCAGTATTTGCACTAATATCTGTTTATCAATGAGTGCATACCATGTATATTTTCCTGTGATTGGGTTACTTCACTCAGGATTATATTTTCCAGTTCCATCCATTTGCCTATGGATTTCATAAAGTCATTGTTTTTGATAGCTGAGTAGTATTCCATTGTGTAGATGAACCACATTTTCTGTATCTATTCCTCTGTTGAGGGGCATCTGGGTTCTTTCCAGCTTCTGGCTATTATAAATAAGGCTGCTATGAACATAGTGGAGCATGTGTCTTTGTTATATGTTGGGGCATCTTTTGAGTATATGGTCAGGAGAGGTATAGCTGGGTCCCCAGGTAGTTCAATGTCCAATTTTCTGAGGAACCTCCAGACTGATTTCCAGAATGGTTATAACAGTCTGCAATCCCACTGCAATGGAGGAGTGTTCTTCTTTTTCCACATTCTTGCCAGCGTCTGCTGTCACCTGAGTTTTTGACCTTAGCCATTCTCACTGGTGTGAGGTGATATCTCAGGGTGGTTTTGATTTGCATTTCCCTTATGACTAAAGATGTTGAACATTTCTTTAAGTGTTTCTCAGCCATTCGTCATTCCTCAGCTGTGAATTCTTTGTTTAGCTCTGAACCCCATTTTTTAATAGGGTTTTTTTGTCTCCCTGCAGTCTAACTTTGTGAGTTCTTTGTATATTTTGGATATAAGGCCTCTATCTGTTGTAGGATTGGTAAAGATCTTTTCCCAATCTGTTGATTGCCATTTTGTCCTAACAGCAGTGTCCTTTGTCTTACAGAAGCTTTGCAGTTTTATGAGATCACATTTGTCGATTCTTGATCTTAGAGCATAAGCCATTGGTGTTTTGTTCAGGAAATTTTCTCCAGTGCCCATGTGTTTGAGATTCTTCCCCACTTTTTCTTCTATTAGTTTGAGTATATCTGGTTTGATGTGGAGATCCTTGATCCACTTGGACTTAAGTTTGTACAGGGTGACAAGAATGGATCGATCTGCACTCTTCTACATGCTGACCTCCAGTTGAACCAGCACCATTTGCTGAAAATGCTATCTTTTTTCCATTGGATGGTTTTGGCTCCTTTGTCAAAAATCAAGTGACCATAGGTGTGTGGGTTCATTTCTGGGTCTTCAATTCTATTCCACTGGTCTATCTGCCTGTCTCTGTACCAATACCATACAATTTTTATCACTATTGCTCTGTAATACTGCTTGAGTTCAGGGATAGTGATTCTCCAGGAAGTCTTTTTATTGTTGAGGATAGTTTTAGCTATCCTGGTTTTTTTGTTATTCCAGATGAATTTGCAAATTGTTTTGTCTAACTCTCTGAAGAATTGGGTTGGAGTTTTGATGGGGTTTGCATTGAATCTGTAGATCGCTTTTGGTAAATGGCCATTTTTACTAAATTAATTCTGCCAATCCATGAGCATGGGAGATCTTTCCATCTTCTGAGATATTCTTCAATTTCTTCCTTCAGAGGCTTGAAGTTCTAATCATACAAATCTTTCACTTGCTTGGTTAAAGTCACACCGAGGTATTTTATATTATTTGGGACTATTATGAGTTTCTTTATTTCTTCCTTGACCAGGTTATCATTGAATAGAGCATTGTTCATGTATATGTGGGCGTTCTTTCCTTATTGTTATTGAAGACCAACTTTAGCCCGTGGTGGTCTGATAGGACACATGGGATTATTTCTACTTTCTGTATGTGTTGAGGCCTGTTTTGTGCCCTATTATATGATCAATTTTGGAGAAAGTACCATGAGGTGGTGAGAAGAAGGTATATCCTTTTGTTTTAGGATAGAATGTTCTATAAGTATCTGTTAAGTCCATTTGGTTCATAACTTCTGTTAGTCTGTCTGTGTTTCTGTTTAATTTCTGTTTCCATGATCTTTCCTTTGATGAGAATGGGGTGTTGACATCTGCTATTATTATTGTGTGAGGTGAAATATGTGTTTTGAGTTTTAGTAAGGTTTCTTTTATGTATGTAGGTGCCCTTGTATTTGGAGCATAGATATTTAGGATTGAGAGTTCATCGTGGTGGATTTTTCCTTTGATGAATATGAAGTGTCCTTCCTTATCTTTTTTTGATAACTTTTGGTTGAACATTAATTTTATTTGCTGTTAGAATGGCTACTCCAGCTTACTTCTTCAGACCATTTCCTTGGAAAGTTGTTTTCCAGCCTTTCACTCTGAGGTAGTGTCTGTCTTTGTCTCTGAGGTGTGTTTCTTGTAGGAGGCAAAATTCTGGGTCTTCATTATGTATCCAGTTTGTTAATCTGTGTCTTTTTATTGGGGAATTGAGTCCATTGATATTGAGAAATATTAAGGAATAGTGATCGTTGCTTCCTGTTATCTTCGTATTTGGAGGTGAGATTATGTTTGTGTGCTTGACTTCTCTTTGTTTTGTTTCAAAACGATTAGTTTCTTGCTTTTTCTAGGGTGTAGCTTGCCTCCTTGTTTTGGGCTTTACCATTTATTATCCTTTGTAGGGCTGGATTTGTAGAAAGATATTGTGTAAATTTGGTTTTGTCATGGAATATCTTGGTTTCTTTATATATGTTAAATGAGAGTTTTGCTGGATAAGGTAACTTGGACTGGCATTTGTGTTCTCTTAGGGTCTGTATGACATCTGTCCAGGATCTTCTGGCTTTCATAGTCTCTGGTGAGAAGTCTGTTGTAATTCTGATAGGTCTGTCTTTATATGCTATTGACCTTTTCCCCTTACTGCTTTTAATATTTTTTCTTTTTTTTTGTGCACTTGGTGTTTTGACTATTATGTGACGGGAAGAGTTTCTTTTCTGGTCCAATTTATTTGGAGTTCTGTAGGCTTCTTGTGTGTTTATGGGCATCTCTTTCTTTAGGTTAGGGAAGCTTTCTTCTATGATTTTGTTGAAGATATTTACTGGTCCTTTGACTTGGGAGTCTTCACTCTCTTCTACACCTATTATCCTTAGGTTTGATCTTCTCATTGTGTCCTGGATTTCCTGTATGTTTTGGGCCAGTATCTTTTTTCATTTTACATTATCTTTGACAGTTGTGTTTCTATGGAATCTTCTGCTCCTGAGATTCTCTCTTCTATCTCTTGTATTCTGTTGGTGATGCTTGTATCTATGGCTCCTTGTCTCTTCTTTTGGTTTTCTAAATCCAGGATTGTTTCCCTTTGTGCTTTTTTTATTGTTTCTATTTCCATTTTCAATTCCTTCACCTATTTGATTGTGTTTTCTTGTAATTCTTTCAGGGATTTTTGTGTTTCCTCTACGGGCTTCTACTTGTTTACTTGTGTTTTCTTGCCTTTCTCTAAGAGATTTCTTTGTGTCCTTCTTGAAGTCCTCCGTCATCATGATCAAATGTGATTTTAAATCCAGATCTTGCTTTTCTTGTGTGTTTAAATATTCATTGTTTGCTTTGGTGGGAGAATTGGACTCCTATGGTGCCATGTAGTCTTTGTTTCTGTTGCTTGGTGTTACCTTGTTCTGCTATTTCTGATAGTGGCTAGACTGTCCTATAGGCCTGTGTGTCAGGAGTGCTGTAGACCTGTTTTCCTGTTTTCTTTCATCCAGTTATTTGAACAGAGTTTTCTGCTTTCAGATGTGTAGTTGTTCCTGTCCCCTGGCTTTCAGCTGTTCCTGGGGGCGTGTGTCCTGAGTCCACCAGGCAGGTCACTTGGAGAATAAAGTTGGTCTTACCTCTGGTCTTGGGCCTGAAGTTGCTCCTTGGGGTCAGGTTTCAGCTCTCCATGAGGGCAGCAACCAGAAGGGCCTGCTCCTACTTCTGGGTCCCTGTGTGCAGGGGGCCTTGATGGTGCTAGGTGTTTTTCTCTAGAGTCAGAAATGTTGGCAGAGTGTATTCTCCTCTGGTTTCCCAGTCTTGTCTACCCCTCTGAAGGTCTAGCTCTCCCTCTTATGGGATTGCATTGCAGGGAGCTGTTTGACCTAGTCCGTTCAGATTCGGGCGCAGTCTGGACTGCAGGGCTCCCGCAGCTTGACTGCAGAAAATAACTTTTATATTATCTTGCAATTGTCAGTAGTAGCTCATCATTTAGTAAACTGTGTGAAGGCAGAGTGTTTTTTCTTCATAATATGTATGTATGTATATATATACATATATATATATATATATATATAATTTTTTATTGTTCTTCATAGAAATGGTTTAGGGCTGGGAAGCATATACTTTATGTACCACCAAATTCATAGTTGTAGAGCAACAGATGCAAGGACAATTGAGTTCAATTCTGAGATGCAACTGTGAATCATAAAGAACCCTCTTGTCTAGGACATGTTGTTTATCTTTGAACTGATGTACCACATGAGGGTGGCCAACCCCAGATGGGATAAAAAATGGAGCAGAATCTGGAGTTGAGAGGTACATATTTCACAACCCTACATTAATGAAGCAGATGATGGAATGCCTTAGAACGTGGCTATGATGGAGATTGTACTGAGCTAGACCAAACTCAGGTCATCTGAGAAGCAACAATGCCCTCTGCAACATATGCACAGGCATCTAGGAGGCTGCGGTGGGTGCTGCCCAAGAAAAATTTAGCAACAATTCTTTCTAGATAATGATGAATGCGCTTCTCTATAGAAGAGTATCTAGCTCCAGGAGCAGCTCTGTCTGTAGCTGCCCATTTCCCTGCCAAGAATTCAGAACCTGGAATCACTTTCAATTCTTAACCACTTTTGCAAAGTCTCCTGTTGGATCAAGAACTGTAGACCTTCCCATTCAGAGCCTGCCCCACATGTGGCCTATACATATACAGCCACCAAACTAGATAAGATTGATGAAGCAAAGAAGTGCAGGCTGACAGGAACTGGATATAGATCTCTCCTGAGAGACACAACCAGAATACAGCAAATACAGAGGCGAAGGCCAGCAGCAAACCACTGAACTGAGAACAGGACCCCTATTGAAGGAATCAGAGAAAGAACTGGAAGAGCTTGAAGGGGCTTGAGAGCCCATATGAACAACAATGCCAAGCAACCAGAGCTTCTAGGGACTAAGCCACTACCTAAAGACTATACATGGACTGACCCTGGGCTCCAACCTCATAGGTAGCAATGAATATCCTAGTAAGAGCACCAGTGGAAGGGGAAGCCCTTGGTCTTGCCAAGACTGAACCCCCAGTGAATGTGATTGTTGGGGGGAGGCCGGTAGTGGGGGGAGGATGGGGAGGGGAACACTTATATAGAAGGGGAGGGGGTGGAGTTAGGGGGATGTTGGCCTGGAAACCGGGAAAGCGAATAACAATCAAAATGTAAATAAGAAATACTCAATTTAATAAAGATAAAAAAAAAAAAAGAACTGTAGACCTTGAAAACTAAGGCTCTCATCTGGTATTTAGCTTTGGCTCTTATTGGACATTCTGTTTCCCAGAACTTTCCAGAGGGTGCAGTGCCAGGTCTTCATTAGAGGATTCTACTTTCTGAAAGTCTTGCTAGCTACATCTTCTCTGATGAGGTGTCCACTGCCTAGCATTAGTTTGTGTAGATGGTCCAGTTTTAAACTAGAAAATTACAGGTGTCATAAAGTGAGGTTTTACCAGCAACCACACAAACTCAACTCCAGATGCTGCATAAGTGAGGAGACACATATAGGTTATGACTACTGTAGAGGATTGGGGAACTCCTGGGTACCTGGTTTTCAGAATATCTTAGTCCATGACTCCAGTTTCTCTGTTATTCTTTACTCAAAATAGCCTGCTATCCCTTGTCCCTTCTAAATAGCTGGTGACTTTAGAGATATGGTCTCACCCTATAGGTAAAATTTTTTTCATTACTATATATTTTATAGTCAGAATATTTACTCATAGTCTTCCTTGCACAGAACTATTTAAGTTTTTCACAGTTCTGTTGATTAGCATCACTTTCTTGTTCTACATGACCCTTTGTAGCCTACAGATCTGTAAGTGATTACAGATTACAGATCTGTAATGCCAAATTAGACATGAACCACTTTTCAGTGGTTCCTGGAGCAGTGTTTTCCGTCTGCTTCCTTATAAGTTAATATTATTGTATGCTATTGAAAAGTGTCTCATTCCTCGTTCTCCTCTACCTCTTGTCACTCCCAACCCAACCCATGTTAGGTTTCCACACTCTGGGGAAGGACAAATGAACCAGGCTATGGTTTTCCTTCTAAGACCCTGTTCTAGTCACTTCAGTCAGCACTTTCTCATGCTCTTCAGGGACCTTCATGGTGAGTGGGAGGCATCTGCTTTCTCTTCCTGAAGGGGAAGAAGAGAAAAAGCCTTCTGGATAGAAATCAAGAAGCTATGCCAGTTTGAAAGATGCTGGTGCCATATTGGATGAGGTGATTTGTGGAAGAAGGAAATGGAAATGGCAAGCTGAGCCAAGGGCTTGGAAAGCAGAGATATAGGGAATGTGAACACTGATTTTGTGGAGAAGCTCCAGAAGAGAGTTAAGAATTAGAAGTGGTGATGGAATGTGAAAGATTCCATGAAACTAAGCATCATGACACAGTAACCCTGGTTCCATTTTTTTTCAACACACACACACACACACACACACACACACACACACACACACACACACACACCTCTTTTTTTCCCTCCATCTTTATTAAATTGGGTATTTCTTATTTACATTTCAATTGTTATTCCCTTTCCTGGTTTCCAGGCCAGCATCCCCCAGCCCCTCCCCCTCCCCTTCTATATGGGTGTTCCTCTCCCCATCCTCCCCCCATTACCAACCTCCCCCCAACAATCACGTTCACTGGGGGTTCAGTCTTGGCAGGACCAAGGGCTTTCCCTTCCACTGGTGCTCTTACTAGGCTATTCATTGCTACCTATGAGGTTAGAGCTCAGGGTCAGTTCATGTATAGTCTTTGGATAGTGGCTTAGTCCCTGGAAGCTCTGGTTGATTGGCATTGTTGTTCATATGGGGTCTCAAGCCCCTTCAAGCTCTTTCAGTCCTTTCTCTGATTCCTTCAATGGGGGTCCTGTTCTCAGTTCAGTGGTTTGCTGCTGGCATTTGCCTATGTATTTGCCATATTCTGGCTGTGTCTCTCAGGAGAGATCTACATCCGGTTCCTGTCAGCCTGCACTTCTTTGCTTCATCCATCTTATCTAGTTTGGTGGCTGTATATGTATGGGCCATATGTGGGGCAGGCTCTGAATTGGCGTTCCTTCAGCCTCTATTCTAAACTTTGCCTCCCTATTGCTTCCCAAGGGTATTCTTTTCCCCTTTTAAAGAAGGAATGAAGCATTCACATTTTGGTCATCCTTCTTGAGTTTCATGTGTTCTGTGCATTTAGGATAATTCGAGCATTTGGGCTAATATCCGCTTATCAATGAGTGCATACCATGCACACACACACTTCTATAAACTGAGAATATATTTGTGTCCCTCTTCCCCCAGTCATAGGTGTGGGTAATATATATTTTTCTCAAAAGACAGGAAGAATGAATGGATTCGTCTTAGTGTGGATTGGTGGTGTTTGCATATGTGTATGCATAAGCACATACATCTGGGCTTGGTGGAGATCTATACACTATAACTTTCTAATTCAGAGCTCTCTCCCAACAGAGGAAAGTGAATAAAAGGAACAGTTCGAAGAGGAATACATCCATCCATAGAATTAAGTCCCTTGAGTCTCTAGATCAGTGGTTCCCATCCTTTGAGTCATGACCCTTCCAAGGTCTACAACCCTTTTATGGAGTCACCTAAGACTATTGAAAACACAGATATTTATATTATGAAGCATAACAGTGGCAAATTACAGTTATGAAATAGCAACAAAAATAATTTTATAGTTGGAGGTTACCACAATATGAGGAACTGTATTAAATGATCACATCATTAGGAAGGTTGATGGTCTAGATGAGGGTTAACCCAAGGAAAGTGTGGGAGAAGTAATGAAACTGTCAGAGCTGTGACCCCTTTATTACCCTATGACTTCTAATGGCTCTTGAGGAAGAGTAGAAGAGTTTCTCCTTTCATAGTCTGTGTCCTGTCTGTGCTCTATGGTTTCTCTTCAGACCATACAAGACCACCACCATCTCATCCTCTGCTTCTTTCTTCTCTTCTTTGCCTCTCCTCATCTTCCTTTCTCTCCTTCTTCCTCCCACCTCTCTCTCTGTCTCTCTCTCTCTGTGTCTGTGTCTGTGTCTGTATCTCTGTCTCTGTATCTCTCTCTCTCTCTCTCTCTCTCTCTCTCTCTCTCTCTCTCAGTGCCTTGCTGTTTAATGTTATGATGTTGTTTCCACGAGTCACAGAGGAGAACATGTCCTGTCCTCATTGTGCTACTTGTCTAAGCTTCCTAAAGACCTGTGATGAGCATGTAGAGGCAAGAGAAAGAGACGTTTGTTTCAAGTGGTTCTTAGGCAGTGCAGGGAGGAAGTACAGCTTTCCTCATGTGCAGTAAAGACCACTCATATGCACCTTTGTAAATATCACCTTAGTTATAAGAAGCAACTTCCAGCTTTGTCATGATAGTCATATGACTTCTACTGCTTGCTGAGACTATGACCCCTGTTGACTTCTTGACAACTTAGCTCTTTATTCTACAATGGGGCAATGACAGGGATGCTTTTAGGTTTTGATTCAACAAAGTACAGTAAGCAATTATTCCAGCGATTAGATATTGTAAGTATCTAACAAATGTTACTCATATTAGTATTGTCCTTGCAAAACCTAGGTTAGAATCAGAATGAATTTAAACCCTAAGTTGAGTTCTTCTAGCCAAGGGATCTTAGGTGAGTGGTTTCACCTCTCTGCCTCAGTTTATATATCTTTATTCTTAGAAATAATTTTTAGAAAAGATACATGAATGCACACATATTTATGTAAATGTATGTTATATGTGACCAGCCTCTTTCAGGGGCTAGAAGAGGGTGTCTGATTCAGGGCTGAACTTACAGGCAGTAGTGAGATACCTGATTCCAGGTGTTGAGAACTGAACATGGGTCCTCTGGAAGAACAGTTCATTTTCTTAACCATTGAGCCATCTCTCCAAGCCCCTTTATGCAGTTTTAAAGTAGGAAACTAATTGGATATAGCTTCAGGGATTGTTGTGGGGATTAGTGAATGATACAAAGTGCTTAGAACATTGCCCAGCACTTGGTTAATGCAGTAGAATTAGGAGCCATTAGCATTGTCTTGTATTAGAAGGAGATTGCCCTTACCTCAAAGGGAGAAGGAAGCTTAATTTTCATTCTTAGCTTCTCTCCAAAGGGCAAACAAGATAATAGAAGCTGACAGTGTCTTTTTAGATGAGAAGTACGGGTGGATCCTCTTCTATAGTAAAGAACACTGCATTGAATAATTTAAAATTGCTGAGAAATGGATCTTAAATTTTCTTAGAGCATGCACAAAAGGCTGCGTTTTTGTGAGGTGATAAATACGTGAATTAGCTTGATAGTGAGAATTATTTTACAATGTGCAATTATATTAAAAGATCACTCATCATAGACCTTAACATTATACATATAAAGCTCTTACTTGTCAATTATGTATTAATAAAACTGAGTAAGCTTAAGCACGCAGACCCCGTGTTACTCTTTCAGACGCTGGGCCCATTTTGTACTTTGGAGCAGAAGATCATGAACATCCAAACATTTGCATGAGGCACATTAAATATGGATTTGAGACTCAGCTCTGACTATAGGGATTATCTGGCGTTGTGCTGCTGTGGCCTGTAAAGTTATGATCTTATTTGAGAACAACTACTAAAAGTAAGTTTAGTTGCTGTGAATAACTTTTAATGACTTGTGTGATCAAAGCTGCTAGGAGGCTTTAAATATGTGATTTTCTTCAAATTTATAATAAAGCTTTCTCTTTGTGAATCTCATCAACTCTACCCACTATTTTTTTTTAAGCCTTCCAGTGCATGAAGAAACAGACACAACTCAGCCCGAGTCCTTTATTTTAATTCTCAGAGAGACAGAATCTCATATGAGTTTTGGGTTTTCACAAAATGAGACTTCCCAGAGTCATAGAACGTAATTTAATACACAAATTAACAGACAGCAAAATGGAATCCTATAGCTCTCAGAATTCTGTGTGTGGGGAATCACTTCTCCGTAAAGGTGCATGCGTTGCAACCGTAAACACAGAGAAAATACACGGGCGACCTGACAAAGCCTGAAGCTCATAGGTGAAGGTGAACATAGGAACCGAGGAGGCAGAACCTGCAGGGAGCTGAAGGGAACAGGAGCCCTAACTTTCTGGCCTGCCTGGAGGAAAAATACTCTAACAGAAGGAAATGTGATTTATGCAAGGTAAAGCTTGTGTACTACACAGTAGCTATATTTTGATCTTTTTGCATTAACAGAACCTCTTTTTTTTTTTTTTATTAACTTGAGTATTTCTTATTTACATTTCGAGTGTTATTCCCTTTCCCGGTTTCCGGGCAATCATCCCCCTAACCCCTCCCCCTCCCCTTCTTTATGGGCGTTCCCCTCCCCATCCTACCCCCATTGCCGCCCTCCCCCCAACAATCTAGTTCACTGGAAGTTCAGTCTTAGCAGGACCCAGGGCTTCCCCTTCCACTGGTGCTCTTACTAGAATATTCATGGCTACCTATGAGGTCAGAGTCCAGGGTCAGTCCATGTATAGTCTTTAGGTAGTGGCTTAGCCCCTGGAAGCTCTGGTTGCTTGGCATTGTTGTTCATATGGGGTCTCGAGCTCCTTCAAGCTCTTCGAGTTCTTTTTCTGATTCCTTCAACGGGGGTCCCGTTCTCAGTTCAGTGGTTTGCTGCTGGCATTCACCTCTGTATTTGCTGTATTCTGGCTGTGTCTCTCAGGAGCGATCTACATCTGGCTCCTGTCGGCCTGCACTTCTTCGCTTCATCCATCTTGTCTAATTGGATGGCTGTATATGTATGGGCCACATGTGGGGAAGGCTCTGAATGGGTGTTCCTTCTGTGTCTGTTTTAATCTTTGCCTCTCTCTTCCCTGCCAAGGGTATTCTTGTTCCCCTTTTAAAGAAGGAGTGAAGCATTCACATTTTGATCATCTGTCTTGAGTTTCATGTGTTCTAGACATCTAGGGTAATTCAAGCATTTGGGCTAATAGCCACTTATCAATGAGCGCATACCATGTGTGTTTTTCTGTGATTGGGTTACCTCACTCAGGATGATATTTTCCAGTTCCAACCATTTGCCTACGAGTTTCATAAAGTCATTGTTTTTGATAGCTGAGTAATATTCCATTGTGTAGATGTACCACATTTTCTGTATCCATTCCTCTGTTGAAGGGCATCTGGGTTCTTTCCAGCTTCTGGCTATTATAAATAAGGCTGCTATGAACATAGTGGAGCACGTGTCTTTTTTATATGTTGGGGCATCTTTTGGGTATATGCCCAAGAGAGGTATAGCTGGATCCTCAGGCAGTTCAATGTCCAATTTTCTGAGGAACCTCCAGACTGATTTCCAGAATGGTTTTACCAGTCTGCAATCCCACCAACAATGGAGGAGTGTTCCTCTTTCTCCACATCCTCGCCAGCATCTGCTGTTACCTGAGTTTTTGATCTTAGCCATTCTCACTGATGTGAGGTGAAATCTCAGGGTTGTTTTGATTTGCATTTCCTTTATGACTAAAGATGTTGAACATTTCTTTAGGTGTTTCTCAGCCATTCGGCATTCCTCAGCTGTGAATTCTTTGTTTAGCTCTGAACCCCATTTTTTAATAGGGTTATTTCTCTCTTTGCGGTCTAACTTCTTGAGTTCTTTGTATATTTTGGATATAAGGCCTCTATCTGTTGTAGGATTGGTAAAGATCTTTTCCCAATCTGTTGGTTGCCGTTTTGTCCTAACCACAGTGTCCTTTGACTTACAGAAGCTTTGCAGTTTTATGAGATCCCATTTGTCGATTCTTGATTTTAGAGCATAAGCCATTGGTGTTTTGTTCAGGAATTTTTTTCTAGTGCCCATGTGTTCGAGATGCTGCCCTAGTTTTTCTTCTATTAGTTTGAGTGTATCTGGTTTGATGTGGAGGTCCTTTATCCACTTGGACTTAAGCTTTGTACAGGGTGATAAGCATGGATCGATCTGCATTCTTCTACATGTTGCCCTCCAGTTGAACCAGCACCATTTGCTGAAAATGCTATCTCTTTTCCATTGGATGGTTTTGGCTCCTTTGTCAAAAATCAAGTGCCCATAGGTGTGTGGGTTCATTTCTGGGTCTTCAATTCTGTTCCATTGGTCTATCTGTCTGTCTTTGTACCAATACCAAGCAGTTTTTATCACTATTGCTCTGTAATACTGCTTGAGTTCAGGGATAGTGATTCCCCCTGAAGTCCTTTTATTGTTGAGGATAGTTTTAGCTATCCTGAGTTTTTTAACAGAACCTCTTATCCCCACCCTCCCACTTCTCAATATTTCCTTTCTGTCCTAGGAGATAAATTTCCAGGGCTTTTCCGCTTTTCTCAAACCTAAAGAACATACGTCCTGAGTTGGTTTGGACTTAGTTTTCAGTCATGCTTGCACAGCAGAGAGCAATAGAAGATATTTGGGTTTCTCCACCCAGGAGTCGGGGACAGAGCAGATGGTCTTTCCTTTCAGAGCAAGAGGCAGGCATTATGTTGTTCTGATGGCTCTTGGTCCATTTTTAGAAGGTAGGTTCTTGGGGCTCCTCTGCTGTATTCCACTGTATTCAAGTGTGGGCTGGTACCCAGTTCACATCCTTTTGAGTGAACTGGCTTCCCTGAGAGGACACATGAGAATGACCTTGGTTGGTGCTATTCCATGAGTAATAAATGCTATGGTGTAATAACAGACACTAGTCTAGCATGGCTGTCCTCTGAGAGATCGTACCAGCAGCTGACTGAGACAGAGGCAGATACTTATACCCAACCATTGGACTAAAGTCTGGGACCCATTTGGTTGAATTAGGGAAAGGATTGAAGAAGCTGAAGGGAAGGGTGAACCCACAGGAAGACCAGCAGTCTCAAGTAACCTGGACCCCAGGGAACTACAAGAGACTGAGCCACTAATCAGACAGCATACATGGGCTGGTCCAAGGTCCCTGGCACATAGTAGGAGAAGATGTGTCTAATTCTCATTAATGTTGGGGGCTATCTGGTAGAGGGCAGAGGAGGAAAGAGGGATCACTCTCTTGGAAGTAGGGGGGAGGAGGAATGGGATGAGGGACTGTGGGAGAGGGGATGGGGGACAATGGCTGGAATGTAAATAAATAAAATTTAAAAATCCTCGTATCTTTATGTGTTTGTGACTGAATTTCACATGGGTGCAAATGTCCTAGTAGGCCAAAAGATGGCATCAGATCCCCCTGGAGCTGGAGTTACAGGTAGTTTTGAGCCACCTAATGTAACTGCTTAGCCATCTCTCCAGCTCATAAATAAGCTTTTATGCTCATCTTCTAAGAAGGTTTTCATTCTTTATCCTTTTACCACTAATTCTGCATTTTTATATTGTCTCAGTGTATAACTATCACCATCTATATCTTTATCATCTTCGTACCTACAGCATCTCTTTCTGCGTTTATAGTGCCAACGCATTGTTTTCATTTAAAACAAAATTTGGGAATTTCTATATAGCAAACCCGAAAGCTGTTACCTTCTTGTCTTACTCTCCAAAATAGCTCCAAGTGTTTACAATCATATGACATGCCATCATTTAAAAATATCAAATAGACTGTGAGGCTTGAGCACTTCCCTTTCCAGCACCAGGTTTTACTGTGTCTGACTTTTTTAAATTACTTGTGTCAAATAACAACATTAACATGCAGGACCTTTTTTTTTAAATTAATGCAATTCTAAATACTTAACCTACATTTCCATTTTCCTGTTGTAAAGTTTGATCTGGGTGTCCCACTGGAAAGTTAAACATGTACACATGTATTATTTTTCTCAAACCAGTGTCTGCTCCTGACTGCTCTGTGTGTGTGTGTGTGTGTGTGTGTGTGTGTGTGTATGAGGAGTTGTGTGTGTGTGTGTGTGTGTGTGTGTGTGTGTGAGAGAGAGAGAGAGAGAGAGAGACAGACAGACAGACAGACAGAGAGAGAGATGTGTGGGTGTATGCATGTGTGGGTCTTTGGGTGCGAAGGTATGTGGGAATGCAGTTGTGTGGTTGTATAGGAGTGTGAGTGTGTAGGGGTATGAAAGTGTGACTGTGTAGGGTGTGTGAATATGATAGTATGTGGGATGTATGGATATATGAGAGTGTAGGTAAGTGGATGTTTGTAAGTCTGGGGTGTGTGGGTGTGTGAATGTGTGGAAGTGTGGGTATAGGGTGTGTGTGAGTGTGCGGTTGTGTGGGTTGTGTGGTATACGTGGGATGTGTGGCTGGTTCTGAAAAAGTCTCTGTGGATCATTCTCTTGAGCATTTCCTTCTCCTAGAGCACCAGTGATGGTTATTTGCAACATTGTAGAAATTCTTCCTGTAGTGCCCAGAGTTTTTGTCAGTTTCCCTGAATTGTTGCTTGAAATGTTTGGCTCTGACAGTGTGAACTGCATTGGTGTAAGGATTGCTTCACGGTTGTTACTCTGCTGGATTCTGTGTTCTAAATTTTCACTATCACACGCTACTTTTCATTCGTATAACACTTTCTGCTTTGGTTATGACAAGAGAAGCTCCTCAAGGGTGAAGGCCATGTTGCTCCTTTTCTTTCCATTCTAGAACATCCACCATCCTTGGCATGTCTTTTCAAGTTTTCAAATCCTCTTTTCAAGTAAATCAACCAATCAACCAAATCAACCTTCTTGTTGAGTTTTGCTCATGTATACATATGTCCGGGGCTGACTGATTGGGATTGCAGAACCTATCTGGGAGCTGATTCACGTAGAGATTCTCCTTCTCACAGCACATGTTGAGCTCCTGAAGATCTTCATTTAGTTGTGGGACCTTGTGGAATTCCTCAGTCTGTGTTGGCGTATCAACTGCCATTGTCATTAGTTTGGCCTTGCTCATGAAAGCACATTGTTGAATGTTCATGAGTACATTCTTCCTGTCATGTGTCGAGGATGCTATTTAACAGCAGACATCCTGGTCCTCTTTCTGCTTCATCCTCCATGAATTCCCCTGGACCATAGTTATGAGGGTTGTGTTGCACATTTATCAGTTGAAGGTGGACACCTCACACTCATTTAGTTTCTGTATTTTGACCAGTTGTGGAGCTCTGTAATTGTCTCCATCTTTTGCAAAACAAAGCTTCTTCGATGCGTTGTGGTAGCCACAGGTATCTGTGGGTATGAGGATGCATCTTAGAAAATAGAAACCACGTTGATTTATCAAAGTGGCAGTAGTAGATTCTCTTTCTGGGTTTCTGACCTCACTAGCTACCAGTAGTTGACTTTATTTGCAGAAGCAGCCATGGATTTGCTCTCGTTGAACATGTCTTATGTTCAAGGTATGAGCATGTGGGATAGTAAGTACTGGGATTTTCTGTTGCAATTTAACAAGTGATCTGTGGAGGAGGGGAGGGAAGTAATCGGCTTCTGCCTGCTCTCCACTTGCAGTGTTGAGGATTGAATCCAGGTCCTGTGCATGTGAAGCTGGTATTCTTTCACTGAGCTCCATCCTCAGCTGGGCCCAATAATCTGTTTCCAGAAGGGAAATTGGGAAAGTAGAAGTTGGTTTAAATAGCTTAGGGTCTTTTATTTATTCAACACGTATTCATTGAACTGAAGCTCTGAGAGGTGACTGGAATGTGACAAAACACAATCTAGTGATTTTTTTTTAAGAAAAAGGGCTGCCAGGAGGTAACACAGGAATCCAATGAGATGAAGCTAGAAAGTTACTTTGTCTAAAAGATAATTTTTTCCCACTAACCTATTTAGATCAGACCTAGAAAGATACTGGAAAAGGTGGGAAATTGGACAGCATCATGTGAAGACAGACCCCAAAGTCTGGATTAGGGAGCAGAGAAACATGTAAAAACACCTTGACATTATTATTATTATTTTTAAAGATTTATTTATTAGGTATACAGTGTTCCACCTTTATATATGCCTGCACACCAGAAGAAGGCATCAAGGTCACTTTACAGATGGTTGTGAGCCACCATGTGGTTGCTGGGAATTGAACTCGGGACCTCTGGAAGAGCAGTCAGTGCTCTTAACCGCTGAGCTCTCTCTCCAGCCCCTGACATTAAAAAATAGAAACTAGTGACTCTGATACGATGAGCAAAACAAGTCAAAGGTTGCACGCTGGTTTCTAGTCCTCAAGGGAATGAAGGGTTTTGGGTAGAACAAATTCAATTCCTGAGAGTATATTCTTATTCTTTTTTATTTATTAAAATATTTTTTATATAGTATACTTTTTTGATATTCTTTCCACTCTCCTAACATCTCCTAGATACCTTCCTCCCTACCCACCAAACTTCATATTCTTTCCTGAAAAATTTACAGCAGAAAATCCTTCCTTGCATTTTTACAGTATAAGCTTTCATCAGGTTCAGGGGATGGGGCTTACATGTTTCAGAAAATATTTTGTGAACTCTTGGTGAGGTCATGTTTGTAATTTCAGAAACAAAGACTTTCTTTGAGACTACCAGTAGGTAGAGAAGTCATGTCGGATACCTGAGGAGCTGTCTCATTATCTAAGACAGTGTTCTTAACCTTCCTAATGCTGTGACCTTTGACTCTTAATACCACAACCTCATGTTGTGGGGACCCCAACCATAAAACGATTTTCAGTGCTACTTCTGAACTGGAATTTTGCTACTGTTATAATCATAATATAAATATCTAATATGCAGGATATCTGGTATGACATCAGAGAGGGTCATAACCCACAGGTTGAGAAATGCTCACCTAAGAGAATGGTTTTGTATGCTAATTTTTTTAATGCAATGAAAACCTTGCACATGAAAGAACATTTAGGTTATAAGCAGCCCTTGGGCTAGGGTGAAATAAGTTCATAAGGAAAATGATAGCACAGATCATTATATATACGACAGGTCAGGAGTAATAACGTATTTTGGTAAGAAGTTTAGAGAAAGGTATTGCATGCTTAGTTGGCAATGAGTGTGAGAAGTACATGGACATTTTTATGTTAATTTCAAGGGATATTTTATTTACCCTTCCACGAAGTCTCTTTTTTCTCCCAACCATGTGCATTTTATATTTTCGACTAATGGGCTTTTCACACATAAGCTTCATAATCAAATTGGTTCAGGAATAAATTGCTGGAAGTGGAACTTTCTTACTCTCTGTGATGGCTAATGAAGATGGATGGGGGAAAGAGGGACTGTGCTTTGTGGAGGAGGCGCTCATCTCACTCCCTACTGTGTTGGCTAAAGGCAAATTTGTTGCAAGGAAAAAATAGAATCATCTAATTGCTTAATTCCTGCTGAAAGCCACTGGCAGCCAGCCTATTCAAACACACGGGCTTTTGTTTTGAGAAGCCACTGTAAAGCTCGTGTATGCACATCCAACACAAACCTTGGTTTTTTTTTTTCTCCAGTGAATATTTGCTGTTACAAAAAATGTTAATATTTGATTGAAAAAAATAATTACTTGAATTTCATTGATGTTCAGAATACTGAACAACTCTCATTGTCTTAATTCTGGGAAACAAAGATAGCATTTGGACTTGAGGACTGACTAGAAATTTACATATAGGCCACTGGTAGATTTGAGAAAGGCCTTTGTTTCAAGGTGGTCATAAAGTCAGCAAGGTGTTCAAATATATGATGCACTGGGAACTCATATGCTGCTGGTAAGATTACACAGGGCAAGTGTTTACAAGATACATTCATTGGGTACATTCATTGGGTACATTCATTGGGTACATTCATTGGATACATTCATTGGATACATTCATGGGATATGTTCCTATGTGGTGGTTCTTCCCTTCCCTTCCCATTTACTAACCAACAGAAATGATTTGTATGAGAATGTTCATGCGGATGTTAAATGCAGAGCCAGAAAAAGGAATGAACCACAGATCCCTAAACAACAAAGGTGAATCTTAAGAATAGGGCAAAAGAAAAGAAAAAAATGTACACTATGTCTAAATGGCTCTTCTTTGTGTGTGTATATGTTTGTACACCTTCAAATGTGTGTGTGTGTGTGTGTGTGTGTGTGTGTGTATCTCCTGTGCTCAGAGAGGTCAGTAGTTCATATTGTGTGTCTTTTCTGAATGTTTCCCCCATATCGTCATCATTATTATTTCAAAAAAGACTATATCTTAGAGATGTTGCTCTAGAAGTGATGGGAGGAACAGTGATCTCTATGACCTACCCTTACTGAGGATGGATTGGTAGCTGGAGGATGTGGTCACCAGTGAGTTTCCCAAGCTCCATCAGATAGCCCCATACCCTTGTACACATGGGCAGTATTAACTTGACTTATCAGGTTATAAAAAATGATAATTTTTTAAAAACATACTATCATCTACAGAGAACATTGATACTGCATGGTTCTGAGAGCATGGAAACACATGACTTAATGTATGTAAAAGGTAAAGTTTAAGTAATTCAGTATTTTTGGATCACGTGTTTCTGAGGCTAGTTTAGAGTTTAATTCCCTGAAAAGCAGAGGAGCACATGCGACAGCATTGAGACTTTTCCTTATCAACTCTGTTGGGTTTTTAACTTTTTGATCACAAAATCTTGCAAATATATATTTATATATCCGATATTATATATGATATACATTTATAAATATCATATATATGAAATTTAAGATGATAGAGTTGAATTAGAACAGGGAGTCTAGGGTCTGCTATTTTCTAGTTTGGAACTTCCCGAGAAGTTAATGATGGCTGTAAGCTCTAGTTCCTCCGAAGTAGGAGTTTAGTGCTCACTCTGACTCATTAAAATGCTGGTGTCTAAGGAGATCAAGATGGCACCTACCCAGAGCAGAACAAATACTGGCAGCTCTGTAATTGTTACCTATTACTAGCATCGGATAAGAATGTTAACAGCCATGTATCGGCTTATAATTTATGCAGCTAATCTGGTAGCGACTTCTCTATGTGGGTCTACCTGCCCTGCGTGGAAGGATCATGCTCTCTTCTTTGTTTTACTCTTTAGCTTGTTAACTGCACTTATCCTCCATGCAGAATTGAACCAATTTATGTGATGGTTTTAGAAGTGAGGCAAATAGGATGAGATTCATTAGTGCTGGACTGATTTGTGCCTAGCAACCCCGTGGGAAATGTCTTGACAGCTAAGCTGCCTAGTTCCCATGGTACCAGTTAATAGGGAAATGCTTCGTCTGTAGTGAGTTATTTGTTATCCTAGTGAGAGCATTTGGTTTCCTAATTTAAAAATTTTTGTTCGTAGCTGCATTAAGCTCAGTGTTTTCCAATGTTTGTCTTTAGAGGTATTGTTTATGTACTAATTGGAAAAGGAAGGCTGTTTCTGAGTGTGAGGTAATGATCAGGGTAATAACTTTATAGCCCCATTAAAATTTGACAGCTTCATAGCTGTGGGAGTTGGTGGGTAGGGAACCCCTGTTGATTTCACACATTGTGCCATGTACCTGAACATTTGAATACTAGTAAATTAGAAACACTCTTCTGCTTCAAATTGGGCACTATAAGTATCGACTCAAATTGTTCAGTTTGCAGTGGATCAATGATCAATGGTAGCAACCACACCCAACTGTGACCACTCTATACCATTGTGGTAGCAGCGACATGAGACTAATGCATTTAAAAATTTAAGGCATGCATTCAGATTAGACGGTGCTTTTTAGACTAAAACACCTACTGGTCTGATTTGAACTTTTGTAGCTTAAACAGTAATTTTATAATGGAAAAGCAATCCAAATGTGAATTCCAACTATAGTTTTGATTGTTTACATGCAGTGTAGTGTTAACGCTCTTCCCTAAAGAATCATTCTTAAAAATTGGATCTTGGATTAGGAAAAAGGTCAAACAAAGCAAACATATAGCAACAACAACTTTATGTGATAATCATAGTGAAAATTTTATTTTCAAGTATCTGGTGTCAATTAAGAACGTCCATATATCAGCTCTACAAGTGGCTGTTAGGGACTCTGTTATTGCTTTCAAAGTCAGCATTTCCCCCTGAATGTAGTGTGACCAAACTGAGCTTCCTAGGCTCCCAGAGACCCAATTCTGTTAATCACATTTGCATGATACCTATAAAATACTGAGGCCAATAAGACAAAAATGGCTAAAGACGTCTTTAAGAAGACAGAACAAACAGACCTGGAAACTATGGTAGGTTTGTGTGCCTGTATTACTGAATGGCAGTGTATACAAAACACTAAAGAAAGATGAGAGTCTCAGCTAGTTAACTTTGATTTTAAGTGGCTAGAAAAAGACTGCTAATTTGTCAACTAGCTTTTTTTCTTATGAAATTATGCATAATTTTTATAGTTCCTCTTACGTGGCAGGGCTCATTCTAAATGCTGGAAATTTAATCAGTGATCTATCTGGGATAGAGATGGGCTGAGATCAAGCAATAAGAATGATTGATTCTTCCTCCTATTTTCTTTAAAGTTAATTATGAGAACCATGAAAATAATGTGCTAGAGAAAGCAGTGTTAGCTACGAGGCTGAGCTCATAGGTGGTTAAGGTGTGTCTGTACTGGCTCCAGGCCCACCATTCTCCTATTAGCACCCTGGTCTATAGCTGACCCGCCCCTGATCACAAAGAGATGCAAGTTAGACCTTCATGGGGTTGATGAATCACTACTCAAATGTCACATGTTAGGAAAGAAGTTAAGAGAAGATGGCAATAGAATATGTAACTTCAGGAGATGTGGTCTGCATATGCACTGTGTATTCTTCACTGACTCACGTTTTGAATGCTTACTCCATGGATGGTAGCTGTATTCTGGAAGACTCTGCTGATCTCAGTGATGACCTGCGCTGCCACATGAGGTCATGGGGACCTCCAGGTCCAGCCTGCTGCTGGGGGCTATGTCTGGGTCCTTGGTTCTTCTTGGGAAGTTTTGGAGGTAAGGTCTTGCAGGAGGAAAGTGACTGAGTGAGAATGATTGGCAGTTATATACCCTTGGCCACTGTCAATCATTCTATGTGCTACAGTGTAAACAACTGTCCCCTCACACATGCCCTTGCCCCTAGAACGTTCTGCTCAAGGGCATGGAACCTTGCAATTATGAACCAAGACTTTGAAAATACAAACCAAGATAAATGTTGCCTTTCTTACCTAGTTTCTGCTTGTATTTTGGTTACAGCATAGTCATGATTTTGTTTTCCTCGTAGCAAGGCACAAATAACTAATTCAGGGCAGTGTTGTTTTAGTAAAAGCGCCTAGGCAGCATTTACCTGAAGGACAATTTGGGCTGAAATTTTGATGATAAAATATAAAATATCTGTTCAAGACCTGAGATGTGAATGGACTTGGTATTTGCTAGATATAGATTTTTAAAAAGCCAGATTAGAGGAAGCTCAGAAGCTAAAGTCATTTACACCACTGCATAACTAAGTGACTAGCTCCTAATTCCTTTCTTCCTCCACTGTCTTTGAGGCTAGTGAAACAACAGGCTATATCATCATGACATGCACACTTCTGATTTGTCCTATAAAGGGATTAATTTGTAATTGCAGTTGATTTTGTTAGAACATGAAATTTATGCTTCTAGAAAACATTCTCTTTAAAAAAAATATGTACTAAAAATAATGTCTCAGGAGAAAACGGAAGTTGGGAAGCCTACTCAAAACCAGTGTAATTCTGTAACCAGAGCATTAACAAAAGCAGTAATGGTGTCTTCAGATACAGCCAGCTGGGGACTGCCTCATGGGATATTAAAAACTCAGAAGCAAAACAGAAAGAAAATGCTCGTTTGCTTGCGTGGGTACAGAGATCCTGCAGCCTCGGACCTGCAAAACCGGCTCCTTCATGCAATCCAGCAGACCAGAACTCTGACCGAAGACATGAGAGAATTTTCACGGTTGGAGTTCACTTCATAGGGAAATAAGTCCTAGGTTCAGATACTCATGTAAAATAACAGAGTGCAGGGATCCTGGCTGTGACGTCACCAAGGTGAGATGCTCCCCCTTTCTGAAGTGTTTCCCCCCCACCTAGCAGTGTCTGGCCTGGAACAAAGGTGATCACACAACACAACTCTGAATTCATGACTTCCCACCATCGGATAGAATCCCTTTTACTATTTCTTTTTTTTTTTTTTTGTTCTTTATTTTTATTTTTTTTATTTTTAAAAAATTTTTTTTATTAACTTGAGTATTTCTTATTCACATTTCGAGTGTTATTCCCTTTCCCGGTTTCCGGGCCAACATCCCCCTAGCCCCTCCCCCTCCCCTTCTTTATGGGTCCTTTTACTATTTCTTATGAACACAATTGGCAGTAGCCTGGCTCACCCGCCTTTAGGATTGGTCTCAATAAGCATACTGTTAGAATCCAATGCATTTCTATTCCATTAGGATCTGTTGTGTCTGTTTCGACAATCCTGCTTTAGAGTTATTTTAGCCTGATAAAACTCCTATTAACATCAGCGACCTGGGGCAGCTGGAAGGAAGACGCATAAGCGTCTGCTGTAGGTGCCATGATGATGGGCTAATGTGTGATGGAGATGTGGGAAGGTAGAATACAGGGTAGAGAGACAGACGAGAAAGCGAAACTGAGAGGTTCACACACTGTGGAGACTCAACAGCAGTGAGGAGCAGACAGATGTGAGGAAGCCATGGTGAGGGCCCAGGATGTAACCAAGAGCCATGTCTGGGTCTGTGATTCTGCTGCAGCTAGGGTTTGTTTCAATGTCTGTTGTCCGAGTTAACACCAAAGGCCTAGCAGATGTCTGAGGTCTGCGCTAGCACCGGAGACCATGTGGGTATCTGAGGTCCATGTTACTGCAGGAGTATATGCTGTTCTGAGTGATGACCTGTACAGCCACCTGAGGTCATGCGGACATCCAGGCCCAGGCTGCTGCTGAGGGTTTTGTCTGGGTCGTGGTCCTATGGCAGCGGGAGTCTGCATTGTTGTCCCCAGGTCCATGTTATCACCAAAGGCCATGCAGATGTCCCTCGTTTGGAGTGCCACTGGAGGCACTGTGCTGAACAGGTCTCACCTCTCAGCTGGGCAGCACAGCGAGCTTTCCAGAGGGCATGAGCACGGGAAAGCTGGCCCCGCCCCTAATCTGTTGTCCGGTGGTATGGGTCAGGAGAGCTGCTCTCCCCCCTTACTCCTTGTCACCTGCAGCTGGCATATGGGTTGACTCTGAGATCTTCAGAGCCCCCTCTCCCCATCTGCAACACTGATGAGAGTGGGCCTGTAGCTCTCCAGTGCAGCATAGTAGAGCTCTGGGGATGGTGATGGTGGAGGTGAGCAGGCTCCAAGGGTACAATATCAGCATGGCGGATCCTGTCCCTTACAGCCTGCGGCATTGGGTGAGCCAAGGCAGTCCTGGAGATATGAATGGTGGTATGGATGCAGGAGAGCTACCTTCCTGCTCTGATCCTGGACTCTGAGTTGGCACACCCCAGCATCTACCCCATTTATGATCTACTGGAGTGTAAGAAGGAGCCGGTTTTGCAGTTCTGAGGCTGCAGGATCTCTATGATGTAGGGCAACAACACGATATCTGAGGGGAGTCTCCATGAGGATCTTATATAGATAGTGTAGAAGAAACCAGAGGCCTTGAAACAGACTATTGACTCACTGCAATGAACATTTGTAAGTAAAGAAGTGTGGACAAAAGGGTATATTGTGTTGTCACTGTGACACACTACAGCTTCTATGGCAAGATATTTTTCTTTTTTATTCTATTTTCTTTTCTTTTGTGGGAGAGGTTGCCAGGGCAGAGGACAGATATGAAGGGATGGAGAGATGAGTGGGATTGGGTACATCATGTGAAATTCACCAAGAATCAGTAACAAGTTGAAAACCAATCTCCGATAACAGAGTAGCTTAGGCTGGTTTATTTTTTTATTTATTTATTTTTTATGAGTGGGTAAAGCAAACTGAACCCTGAAATCTGCACATGAGATTCACTGTTCGTGCTTTTAAAAATCTGTTCAATGTTAAATATGATTCTGGACCAAAGAGATTGTATGAGTCAAACACTCTAAAGGAGTTCCAGGAACGCCAGAAGTCATTTTCATGGGCGATAGATGACTCTAGAAGCCAAGAAACCCATGGTCTTGGGATTGGAGCTGCCAGATCCTGCATTTCCTGCCATCTGACGGCAGATTCTTGATCTTGTCTTCTGGGCTCCTCAAAGTGATTTCCCCCACTGTGCTGTGGCCGGTGGACTCCAGGCTGCCTCTTTTGTTATTAGTAATCCAGTATATTCCAGTCTTAACAATGGTTTCCTCTGTAAGATGACTTCTGAGATGGGAGAATGAAAACTGGCCTTCTTCATCACTGCTGAGTGGTCATTCCAGAGGAGGCGCCATCCCACTAAATCTCCATGTGGACTTGAGGCCTTGAGGAATATGGGTCTGTGTTTTGAGAGGGTCTGAAAGGCTCTCTTTACAGGGTTATGGCTCACCACTTAGGCAAAGATTCTGGTTCTTTTTTGTCCCCAGGGAGCTGGAGCTGGAGCTGGCCTTGTTGCCTCTGATGGGCTGCTCTTCTTTTCTTTCTTTTATTATACTTTCGTTGAAAATAAATTTTTCCTCATATAATATATCTTGATTATGGTATTATTTCTCCCAGTTCCTTCCCACCTCCCATATCGATCTGCCTCTGATTTGTCTCTCATTAGAAAATAAATAGGCTTTTAAGGAATAATAATAAAGTAAGACAAGACAAAAACTATCATATCAGAATAGAACCAAACCAAACCAAACCAAACCAAACCAAACCAAACCAAACCAAACCAAACCAAACCAATCAAAGAAAACAAAACAGAAGGAAAAGAGCTCAAGAGAAGGCACAAGAAACAAATATAGACACAGATACTCACTCATTTGCACACTCAGGAACCCCATTACAACACTAAACTAGAAGCAATAGTATATATGCAAAGGATCTGTAGGGTAAAAACAAAGACTAAAGATACAAATTTTAAATAAAATAAAATTAAAAAAAAAGAATGGAAAAAAAAGTCCTGTTGAGTCAGAGGTCTCTGTTCTTGATGTCTTTAATCCTCTCTGGTTCTACTCTTTCTGCCTCCTCTTCTGCAGGATTCCCTGAGCCTTGGAGGGAGGTTATTTGGTAGAGACATCTCATTTAGGGCTGAGTCCTCTGTAGTCCCTCATGTTTTGCATTGTATGGCTATTGGTTTCTGTATTTGTCCCTATCTGCTGCAGATAGAAACCTGTCTGATGAAGAGTAAGCAAGGCACTGATCCATGAATGTAACAGAATGTCATGTGGACAAGACATGATGTCTTGAGGACAGTCTAATTTGTTTGGGGTTTCCAATGGGACTCCTTCAGTCAGGAAATAAATTAGATATAAGTCATTAATGGTAATCTATATTTGGTGACAAGAGATTTCCAGTTGGAGCTGTATATTTGGTTTTACCCTGGGTCCCTGGGCTATCTAGTCTTAAGTTCTTGGTTACCCAAGTATTATTGTATATGGCTTCCATCTTGTGGAGTTAGCCCTAAGTCAAATCAGATATAGGTTGGTTCCTTTCCCAAGTTTTGGGCCGCCACGGCACTAGCATGTCTTGCAGGCAGGACAACAGTGTAGATCAAAGGGTTTGTGGCTGGTGTTTATGTTTCCTTTGGTAGCATGTAGAGTACCTTCCTGTGCCAAAGATACTAGCATGTAGGGGTGAAGACTCTACGTAGTCATCAGCTTAACTTCTCTACGTTTGATGAGTTTTATATTTGTTGTTTTCAGCAATGGGAAATTGCCATCAGTTTGTGGAGAGTAGCTTATTGTCTTGGGGACAGCCTGGGCTATTGGTGGTTCCCACAGGACTTCTTTGGCCAGCAAATAAATTAGATATCACTCATTCCTGGTAATTAATATTTGGTGACAAGAGATATCCAGTTGGGGCTCTGTCTTTCCAATTATTTGGTAATTTCGTTAAATTGTCTTCATATATGTGTGTATTTGAGGAAGCTTCTACTGTACTAAGTTTCCATGCTAGCCCTCAGATGTCCCTTAACTTTAGTTGTCTCACCCTGTATTCCTTCCCTCAACCCCTTCTTCTCTTCCTTCCTGTTCCATTTTCCATTCCGTCATCCATATCTATCTGTTCCATTTCCCTTCCTAGGGAGTTTTATCCATCTCCCCTAGTCCTTTAAGAGAATGAATTTGAAAAATGTAGCATATTTACACACTGGAATGTTACTTAGCCATTAACCCAATGAAATCATAAAATTCACAGGTAAATGGATGGAACTGGAAAAAAAATTATTCCAAATGAGGTAACCCAGGAAGACAGATATGGTATGTATTTGCTTATATGTGGATATTAGCTGTTAATTCAACGGTGACCAAGTTCTTCTCTTGCTTTGCACTCCATGTCATCATGTCCTGTGGCTTATGATGCTCCCCCAGTTTCTCTGGTTGCCATAGTCTTCTCTTTGTTATCCTTATAATTCTCACTTCACTATGCCAAATGGAGGCAGCTTCAAAGCCTTCATATTACCCTAAGATTCAGGATGGGTAACTCATAAACAATGAAATTTCTATCTCCCAAATATGGAAGAGAATGGGGCAGGCAGGTACACATCGAACCTATTGAGGTTCTGCTTCCTTATAGATTGCCCCTTTCCTGTGTCTCCCATGACTAAAGCAGCTAATGCAGTTTTTGGACTCTTTTATCCTACTATGGCACGGTTACCATTCATAAGGGCCTAATCATGTCTTAAAGGTCCTACTCTACAATGCTATCACAAGGAGAGATGGGTTAAGATACATGAATTCTGAGGGGAATCCATCACACCACAACAGGTGGGAAGAATTATTCTGAAATTTATTTTTTTCTAGAAGATTATGTAAATTGCTTCTTTTCTGAAAGAAAAAGTTAACTAGTTACCTTAAAAAGTTAACTAGTCAAAACAACGGTAACATAGTTCAACTTTAAAATATAGAAAAGAAAAATTTAAAATATAAAACTCTATTATGCATGTCTATGAAAACTGAATAATAATCCCATCATTTATCTGTTCTTTTCAATAAGAACTTATGTTTAAATAGTGAACAGTTTCAATGACAGCTACCAAGTTTTCTTTGATGCAATATTGATGGTATATTCTGAAAAAAATGTCATTCTTGGTGCTACTAATAAACCTTAAGCAAACTGGCCTTCATATTCAAATAATTCTAGGATGAATTGTTTCACAGAACGAGACAGAGTATCTTCTATTAGATAGACTTGAAAGTGTTTTGAAGTTTAATGTTTCTTGTGAATCTCTAAGACAATAGTATGCATTGTTTACTAAAATTGTTCATAAATTCTTTGCAAGACTGTTCTTGTAAGATCTGGAGATACATTTGAGGAAAATCAAACTTATGTTTTAAGATTGGGAATAAATAAACTACCCTGTCCCCTTCCCATGCTTTAACATAAGAACAAGCAGAAATAAAGTTCTGGGCTGACATTCTAACTTCAGAATGTGTAATTTGTGATATGAAAATAAAATACTACTATCTGCAACTGCCATTTTAAAACCATTGTAAAAATTACTGAGGCTGAAGAGTTCTGTATACAAATTTATAGTGTAGTGATGTTATGCCAGAACAGAAATGGTATTTGTCAATTTTGTATTTAATGTTGTAACTGAAAATTGAATTTGACACTAGATATGTCATTAATTTTTTTAGGTCCATTAATTTTAACATATATTCACGCCAAAATTTCCTTCACTTTTTTTTGCTTATATCAATTTCATGTGGAAATGCTTCAAGGAATGATAAGAATAATTTTGGCAATGTCCTATTTTATACAAGTTCCATGCATATCATACAAGATTATTTTCAATATCAACCCAAGCATGAAATCACCCATTTTGAAAGACTGAAGATTGAACTTAACTGTAAATTTAAATGTAACCAATTTGTTTTTATCTCTTTAGATGTTGCTTTATTGTCACCTCTTTGAAAACACATCAAACAAAGTTGGCAGTAACTAAAAAAGAAGAGTGTGTAAGGTTAACAGGTTGATGTGATCAAAAGAACCCTCAGATATTCTGTTGTTTTTTTTCAAATTATAATAGTCACGATTTTCTACTATATTCGTGAGTACTAATTCTTTTATTTCTTGCTCCATGTAGCCCTACAAGCCTGGTATTTGTTATGTAGAGCAGGTTGACCTTGAACTCACAGAGATTTGCCTGTCTCTGTCTCCAGAGTGGTGGGACTAAAGGTATGTTATATCATGCTTGGCATGTATGCAACTATTTAAAGATTTTAAGCATGTAAGTATGTCATTATGTGTGGATGTGTCTGTGTCTGTCTGTCTGTCTGTCTGTCTGTCTGTCTGTCTCTCTCTCTCTCTCTCTCTCTCTCTCTCTCTCTGTGTGTGTGTGTGTGTGTGTGTGTGTGTGTATACATGTAAAGGCCAGAAGTTGAGTGTTAGGCGTTTTCCTTGATTACATCTCATCTTTTGAGACAAAGTCTCTTAGTAGATCTGAAACTCAACTGTCAGCTAGATGGCTAGCCAGCAAGCTCTAACTCTGATTGGCTGCCCATCTCTGCTGTTCCTCTTCTCACCTCACTAGGGCTGCAGACCTGCATGAAAGCACATACTCAGCTACTTATGGGGGTGTAGGTATTTGCATCTGTGTCCCTGTGCTTGGTTGGCATTTTACCTAGGGACATATCTCCCTAGGCCCCAAGGTAAAGCCTTTTTAAAACAAAACCTCAAGTCCTCAGTTGCTTTATTCAGAACCCTTGTGTTCTTACTATCCACACATGTCTGGGAGACCACATGAGCTTACATAGAGTCTATAAACATGTTAATTAACACAATTATATGAGATAGTGATGAAATACCTAAGCAGTATTTTAGATGGGTCAAGGGTGATCACTGAAGATTAACTAATTAAAGGGACCATATAAAGTCTTTAAGACAGACAGACTAGGAACTAGGTACATGGCAGCTGCTGGTGTTTATTGTTGAATGAACACATCTGTGCTTCAAGCTTTGTGGAACATGGAACAATAGGCTTTAGTTATTTTTGCACTAACATTAATTTGAGAATCAATAAATTACTTTTAGATTTATAGTAGTAATGAATGGACAGTGTAGATAATTTTCTCTCACACCCTACTTCTGTGTGTCTATGCTTAAGCTTCTTCACTACGAACATCCCACACCAAAGTGATAAATGCCTGTTATAGTTCATGAATCTATATTAGTGCATTATCACCTAGAACTTATGGCTTACAGTAGGGTTAATCCCTAGATTTGTGTAAAATGGATTTGGGCAAATGTCTATGTATAAATCACATTGGTAACAGAATTCTACCTTCCCTGTTCACTACCCTGAGGATCCTCTATGCTCTGCCTATAAACCTTTTCATCCCTGTAAGCCTGTGGTAATTGCTGATCTTTTAATGACCATGGTTCTATCATTGTTAGGATGTTGTATGATTGGAGTCACACAATATGTGTCCTCTGAGCTTGGCTTCTTTCACTGATGAATGTACATCTACGTTTCCTCCATGGCCTTTCATTACTCGAGAGTTTATTTTAGTGTTGAGCAATCTGAATGCACTAGAGTTCATCTGCTCATTTACTGAAATATGGCTGAATTGCTTCCAAATTTGGCAAGTAAAAATAAAGCTGATATAAACAAATGATATGTGGGTCGCTGTGTGGACATACATTTTAAATTGGTTTGGATAAACACTAAGAAGTGCAATAACTGGATTGTATGGTAACAATGTATTTAATTTTCATAAGAATCTGACACAGTGGCTTCTGCGTTTGTTCCCTTTCCTGTGACTGTGATAAAACACTCCAGCAAAGGCAACTTAGAAGAGAAAGGGATTGTTTTAGTTCACAATAGATATTGTCCATTGTGGCAAGGAAGTGGCAGGAACTTGAGACAGCCGGTCATGTGGCATCCACAGTCAGGAAGCAGAGAGCGACGAATGCCTGCTGCTGTTCTGGTCTCATTTTCCTTTGATGCAGTCCTGCATCCCGGCCAGGGGAGGGTGCCTCTCAGTGTAGGTGTGGGTCTTCCCACCTTGTGATGGTCCTGTTGACAATGAACGTTACCCTTACAGCTTCTACAGAGGTTGTGCTACATGTTACCACTAAACAAGGGGTCCTGTTGCTCCATATCCTCCCCAGAATTTCAAACTGTCAGTGTTTTAGATTTGGGCCAACATAATAGGTACATAGTAGAATTGCAATGCTATTTAAAATTTTAATTTCTTATTTCCATGTGATATTAAACATCTTGTCATATGCTTACTTCTAATTTTTTTTAATAAAAAGCTTTATTCATTTAATTCATCTGTATATGTGCTTGCCTGCATGAATTTATGTGTATCATATATGTGTATGAGCCCAAGTCTGTCAGAAGAGGGCATTGGTTTCCCCAGAACAAGTTAGAGTAGACAGCCTTTCCCAACTTGGTTCTATGTTACTAGTGGTTTTAAACCAATAATATGCATTAGATTTTTGTAAGCCTTTCTCACATCAGTTGACATGGTCATGTGACTTTTTCTCTTTCACTTGTTTTGATGGATAGATTGATTTTCAAATGTTAAAACAGTTTTGGTACCGGGGATAAATTATACTTGATTTTGATGTATAATTTTATATATGTTTGTAGTACATTTGTCAATATTTTTCAGGGCATTTTGTGTCTTATGAGATAATGAGTTATGAGTGTATTGTTTTCTTATAATGGTATATAATGCTATTATGGTTAGTTTAGGAAATATTTCTTTTCTTTTTCTTCTAAAAATATTGTAGAGTATGGGTACAATTTATTCCTGTGTATTTGACAAAATTCATCAGTATTTCTTTCTTAGGGTTTCACTGCTGCAAAGAGACACCATGATCACAACAGCTCTTATAAAGAAAAATATTTCATTGGGGCTGGCTTACAGTTTTAGAGGTTTAGTTCATTGTCATTATGGCAGGAAACATGGCGGCATGCAGGCAGACATGGTGCTGGAGAAGGAGCTGAGAGTTCTAAATCTTGGTCCATAGGCAGCAAAAGGAGACTGTGTGCCACACTGGGTGTAGCTTGAGCATAGGGGACCTCAAAGCCCACCCCCACAGTGACAAACTTCCTCCAACAAGATCACACCTACTCCAATAAGGCCACACCTCCTAATAGTACCCCTCCCTATGGGCCAAGCAATCTGTCTGTGGGGACCATTTCCATTCAAAGCACCACAGAACATTTTATTTATTTATTTATTTATTTATTTATTTATTTATTTATTACTGCCATTTTATTGGATATTTTTAAATTTATATTTCAAATGTTATTCCCTTTCCCCCATCCAACCACCTACCCCTTCCCACCTCTCAACTCTGACATTCCCCTATACTGGCAGGACCAAGGGTTTTTCCTCCCACTGGTGCCCAGCAAGGCCATTCTCTGCTACATATGCAGTTGGAGCCACACGTCAGTCCATGCATAGTCTTTGGATGGTGGTTTAGTCCCTGGGAGCTCTGGTTGATTGGCATTGTTGTTCTTATGGGGTTGCAAACCCCTTCAGTCTCCATTGGGGACCCCATTCTCAGTTCAATGGTTGGCTGCTAGGATTTGCCTCTGTATTTATCATGCTCTGGCAGAGCCTCTCAGGAGACAGCTACATCAGGCTCCTGTCAGCATGCACCACAGAACTTAATGGGACGGTTGCTTCCTATTTTTAAAGGATATTAACTATTGATTCAATTTCCTTAATAGATATAGGCCTATTTAGATAATTTATTTCTTTTGAAGTAAGCCTTGTCAGACTGCTTTTTGAGGAATTAATTCATTTTACCTATGTTGTCGAATTTATAGATATGATTTTTTTCATAATATTCAAGTTTTGGGAGGATTTTGGTGCTATGAAACGTATGATAATGCCCCATGTAGTATTCTTAGGTTAGTCACTGTGACATTATATGTTTTCTTACACAGCTTCACTAGCTATCACATGTTAAAATTTCAAATAACTATTTTTTCACATTGAATTTCTATTTTAGTTTGTTAACAGATTAATCAATGTCTGCTACATTTCATTGTTTATTTTCTTCTGCTTACTTTGGATTTTACTTGATCTTCTTATAGATTTATAAAGTAGGTGTTTGGATTAATGATATGAAGCCATTTTTTTTGCTTCTATATGGTTTTACATATGTGCTTCTTTGCTTTATATATTTGCTTCTGTATTTTCCTCTCTGAGCACTGTATTACTGTATCTTGCCTATATTAAACTATATTTTTGTTTTCATAGCAAAATACTTAAAATTTCCTTTGAGTTGTGTTCCCTGCCTCATTTTAAAACTTGTTGGTCTGTTGTTTACTCTTTCAGTACTTGGAGATTTTCCAGTTGTCTTTCTGTTACTAGTTTTACTTCAATTTCACTGTATTTTGAAATTACATTGTATATTTTCTCTTCATCAGGGTGCAGATGTGATTTATGATGCCATGTTTTATTCAGATTGCTGTAAGTACTGTGTGAGCTTCAGAAGAATGCCTACCCTGCTGTTGCTGCCTGTAAGAGTCTACAAGTGACCATTACATACAGATGGTTGACACTGCTGTTTACTTTATCTGTGTCCTTATGGGTTTGCATTGCCTGTTGTGTCTGCCCATTTATGACAGAGGGTGTGTGAATCTCCAACTGTGATAGACTTATATATTACTCCTTTAAGTTCTATAGTTTTAGCTCTTGGATTTAGGTGTCCTCTTTTAATGAAGTTCACTGTGATATATTCGTATATGCACACACTGTACATTGAAGAGATGCTGTTAGAAAGTACTTGTTAATCATTGCATCTTTCTGCAATATTGATCCACTTATCATTATGTACTATAAACACTGTTAATATTTTTTATTTTTATATGAGTCTTTTCCTAATTTAATACAGCAAGTTCTAGTTTCTTTTAATTAGTGTTAGCATGGTATATATCTACCTCCCTCCACATATGTACTTTAAATATATGTGTTTATATTTAGGATGGGATTCCTGTAGACTACAAATAACTGGGCTTTCTTTTTTGATCCACTCTGAAAATATTTGGCATTTAATTGATGCATTCAGAGTATGTGTACTTAAAGTGATTAGTGACATGGTTTTATTAATATATTACATATCTAATACTATCTTCTATGTGTTAACTTTATGTCTCTGACTTAATCACTGTTCTAGTGCTATGAAGAGATACAATGACCAAGGTAATTCTTATTAAAGAAAACATTAAATTGGGGGCTCACTTTTAGTTTCAGAGGCTTCTTCATCTTGATGGGAAGCATGGTAGCACTCAGGCAGACATAGTACTGGAAAAGTAACTGAGAGCTACATCCTGATCTGTAGGCAAAGAGAAAGAGACAGCGCCTGACATGGGCTTTTGAGATCTCAAAGCCAAACCTCAGGAACATACTTCCTCCAAGAGTTTCATGTGTGCACCAACAAGGCAATACCTCCTAATTCTTCTCAAATAGTGCCACACCCTGATGACCAAGCATTCAAATATATAAGTCTATTCACATTCAAAACATCACATTTTACTCCCTGGTGCCCATAGGCTTATTAGCCATATCATAATGCAAAATGGATTTAGTCCAACTTTTAAAGTTTCTATAATATTTCAGTTTCAACACTGTTTAAGAATTAAGTTTCAAAGTCTCTTCTAAGACTTTAGGCAATCTCCTAAGTGTTTGTTTTAGGTAGAGGTTTTATTGCTTCGGTGAAACACCATGATCAAAGAGCAAATTGTGGAGGAAAGAGTTTCTTTGGCTTATGCTTCCCCATCACTGTTCATGAATGAAGTAAGTCAGGACAGGAACTCAAACAGGGTAGGAACCTGGAGGCAGGAGCTGATGCAGAGGCCATGGAGGAATGCTGCTTATTGGCTTGCTTCCCCTGGTTTGTTAGGCTTGCTTTCTTATAGAACCTAGGACTACCAACCCAGGGATAGCACTACTCGTGTACACAGCATGTTGGACCATCACCCATTAATCACTAAGAAAATGCAGGATCTTTTGAAGCCATGTTCTCAATTGAGGCTCCCTCATTTCAGAGAACTCTACCTCGTGCCAAGTTGACATAAGAACAGCCAGCACACTCTAACTACCTGCAAAATCAAAATTGAAGAGCAGATTACATACTTCAAGTATACAATGGCAGTAGATATACATTACGGTTTCAAAGGGGAGGAAAGAGAGCGTAGTGAGGGAATTCTGGGCCAAAGCAATACCTAAAACTAGCAGGGAAAACTCCAAATTCTGCATCTCCATGTCTGATGTCAAGGCACTTTTCAGATCTCCAGCTCCTTTCAGCTTAATTGACAGCAGCATACTTCTCTCTTGAGCTATTTCCACACCAGCCTGAACCTTTCCTTGGCAGGTCTCTGACATAGCCAAGAACTTGGGGTCTTCAACAAAATCAAGGCCTCATCTTCACAGCTCCATGAAATGGCTTCTTTGGGCCTTTACGCAGGGACATCCCTGACACCATACCTAGCTTCAGCAGTTCTCCTTAGCCATTGAAGGGGATTCCAAACCCCTTTCTTGTATTCTTGACTCTAAAGCTGGAACTATGTGGCCAAAGCTTCCATGGTCTGCTGCTTGCAGGGGCTGGCGCTTAGCTTCTCATTCAAATACTTTTGCACCAGCCTTCTGTTTTTGAAGATTTCCTTTGCTGCTTAAGCTTTGTAAAAACTCCTTTTCACAAATTGGAAGTTTTGCTGGGTGGGATCTTGCCCAGAGGCTATTATTCCCTTTCTTCTGTTTAGCATCACTTAAAAAAGTTTTATCTCCTTGATCATTGGACTTAGCCCCAGTACAATTCTGGGTGCTCTTTTCCTCCTCAAAGTGTACTGAAGTGGAAACTTAAGGGCTCTTTGGAAAGTCAGTTGTGTCGGATGGTGTTTTGCTGGTACAAACATGTGAAGGAGTGTTTTCCTTAAGTGGACACAGGTGAAAGGCTAAGGCAGACTTGTGAAAGAATATTTCACTATATCTGACAGAGGAGAGAGGATGTTCTGCTAAAGCAAGCACATGAAAAGACATGTGATGAAGGACTCTTTGCTAATGTATTGCTATGCCTTACATTGTGTGGCTGAGTTCCATTTGTCTGGACTCCATAAAGAGAAATGCACCAATAACCTTCTGATGGTGTACTGTAGCTTGCTGCTTGCTTGGACTCAGGCTGATTGGCAGAGTGATGTTAACTGAGACAGATGCACATGCCGAGGCAAGCTCCGTTGGAGGACACGTGATGTTTGGAAAAAGGTATAAAAAGGACTTGATGGATAGTGATGGAGGCTGCTGGTCTACCTGTGAAGTGTTGTGAGTGGATCGAGTTGCTACTGCTAAGCTGTGAACTGAACTGCTAATTTCCAGATAAGGTTGAACCCCCAGTGCAGGGGAATATCGGGGGATGGTAAGGGGGGAGGGATGGGGGAATACCCGTATGAGAGAGTGGGAGGGGATGGGGGGCTTATGGACAGGAAACTGGGAAAGGGAATAACATTTGAAATGTAAGTAAAGAAATGTATCTAATAAAAATGAAATAAAAAAAGAAAATTAAAGAAAATTAAAAAAAGAAAGTGTTCCTTAGGCTCAGGTCTAGATGCAGACAGACACAGAGCAACTGCTCCATAGCGGGGTGACCAGGCACCTCCAGGGAATGTCAGTAAAGGGACATTCTGTTCCTGTCTCCTGCCCCTGTGTTACCTCTGCCATTCACACTCCCAAGAAGAAATAGGACCATTTGCTTATTGGCCTTATCTCGATTAAGAAGATAAAATTCTACCAGTCAAGTGGGGGGCTGCCTCGAAGTCCAGGGTACAAGAAGGAAAGGTCAAGACCATCAAAGCTATGTATTCTCAGGAAGGATATGACTGAATCAATAAACTTTTTGTGGTTGGCAAGTGAAAAAAAAAGAAGTTGCTGGAAGTTGCTCCAGAGAACCTTTCTAAACAGGTCCACTTCCCTGTATCCTTTCTTTCCCACTACCTCTGGTGGGTGGTAGGCCACAAGGGAGGTTAAAGCATTTAAGAGCCATGATTAAAAATAGGTTTTGAGAAAATAAAAGTCACATTGTACATTTTGTATTTCTCTTTGTTTGGGTGGTCATTACAGACCAGAATAAGCGTGATTGCTAATAATCACAGGACAGAGTCCATACTAGGCTGTCTTGAAATCACCTCTGCCAGTGCCATTAATGTAGAACTCTTCAGTTTAGTCTCAGGCAGATTTTTAGGACAAGGGTAAAGCAAGCCACATTCTTTGCCAGAATATCCCAAGAATGATCTCTAGGCCAGTTATATCCTGCCCCCCTGACACTTCTTGAGCTGGGCCTCCACAATTCAAATTGTCCTCGATACTATTCATGTTCCTACTAGGATGACCCCTAAAGCCCTACTTAGAACATCTAAGGGGTTTTCTAGTCCAAAGTCACAAAATTTTCACATTTCTCCAACAAGCAGCATGGTCAGGCCTGTCACAGCAAAACCTCAGTTCCTGGGACCAACTTTTTTATTCGTAGTCACTGTTCTATTGCTGTAAAGAGACATCGTGATCAAGGCAAGTCTTATCAAAGAAGCCTTTTAACCGGGGGCTTGCTCACAGTCCCCCTTGCTAGTGTGGTGGTTTTATTGAGAATAACCTCCATAGGCTCATTTGAAAGCTTGGTTAGCAGGGAGTGGCACTACTGAAAAGGATTATGAGATTTGGTCTTGCTTAAGGAAGAGTGTTACTGGGGGTGGGCTTCGAGATTTCAAAAGCTCTTTCCAAACCCACGGTCTTTTTCTTTCTGTGGCCTGTAGATCCAGATGTAGAACTCTCAGCTACTTTTCCAGCCTGTGTGCTGCCATGTTTCCTGCTTTATACAATGTTCCACACCTCTAAATTGTAAGCAAACCCCAATGGAGTGCTTTTTATTATAAGAGTTACCATGGTCACAGTGTGTCTTCATAGCAATAGAATACTGACTGAGACAGTCTGTCAGGTGTACTCCTTACCTTTTATAGATTGCCTTAAAATTGCAATGTGCATCTATAACTAATCCAAGCTCATGTCTACACTACATTACTTCACAAATAGCATAATGACAAAGAAATAGTTTTTTTCTTCTGTCCCTTGAAATGTTGTCATGTTGTCATTCATTTTACACACACACACACACACACACACACACACACACACACACACACACACAGTTCCTATTATTTTCAACCTATGTTTTTCTGTAGATCAATTAAAAGTAAGAAAACAAACATTTTTATTTTACCCCCAATTGTTTCTTCCTTGATCTTTCTCACTTTTTGTTTGCTTGTTTGTTCAGATCTGACTTTCAGACACATTCTACATCCCTAATTTAAAAAAATATTCTTTCATGCTGGGTGTATTGATAGTAAAGTCACCCAACTTTTGTTTACCCAAGGAAGATTTTCTTTTTCACTTTTGATGGATGATGCTACAGCCAGAGCCCTAAGTTGCTTTCTATCTCAGGGCTTAAACGACCCACTGAACTTTATTCTTACTTACCTGGTTTCTTAGTGGGATGTAATGCTTATCTTTGATGCTTTGTAGATAATATTACCCCACACCCATTTTCTTTCAGGACTTTGATTTTCTATACTTTGATAATAATAGGCCTAGGTGTAGTTTTCTGGCATTTACTCACTCTGTGTTCTGGATCCGTGTTCCCATGCCAGACATTAATTTGGGAAGCTCACAGTTATTGTTTCAAATGCTTCTTCTGTTCTGTACTTTCTAATCCTCTGTTCATTCTATTATGTGTACACCTCACATCTTGTACATTCTTTTCCTTTTATATTTTGGAAGTTTCTATCTAAACATTCACATGTCATGCAGCATTTTCTCATTGACACCATATCCACTAGTACGCCCATCAAAAATGTTTATTCTTCTTGTCTGTTTTGGTGTCTTTGATCTCCAGACCTTCCAGACTTCAAACTCACCTCCTAAAGACACATTCTGATGACTCGAGTAGGATGTTTGGCATCTGGTTCCTGTGTTCTTTCTGACTGCTCTATAGTGATTTTTTTCTCCAAGCCTTGGAGTGGGTAATATATGTGTCCCATTTAATGCTGAACACTCAAACATTTTTTTCCCTTAGCACCTTAACATGCTGTGAATCTCTGATATAACCACTGCTGTAAAGAACCTCTCTGACCTTATATGTGTGTAAACACAAGTATTTAGGCAACAATTTAACAATATGTTCATTTAGGAACAAAAATAGAAGATTGATTCTTGGTACCTGTGACCTCCTCTGTCGTGGACCTTTGATTGGGTTCAGAATACAATGTATGAATGCCTGGCCTTAGATACAAACAGAAATCACCTTGTTACTCCTACAGCAGTGAAACCACTATTGTCACTTCCAGATCCTTACAGATATTGGAGATTAAGTAATTCTAAGTAGCAAAAGTTATAATTCATGTATGAGAGACAATATGTGATATATGACTTTTGAGACTTCACTACTTCACACTATATTATCCACTTACTGAAAATTTCATAATTACAAATTCTTTATATAAGCAGGGTATTTCCATTGCGTTTATGTTTAATTGTCTGTTCATCAGTTAGTGAATGTCCAGGGTAATTCTATTTCCTAGCTGCTGTGAATATGGCAGCAATGAAACAGATGTGCAAGTGGCTCTGTAGGAGGATATAGAGTCCTTTTTTCCCCTTTGGTGTTGATATCCTTTTTTTTTTTCTTTTTTCTTTTTTTTTCGGAGCTGGGGACCGAACCCAGGGCCTTGCGCTCGGTTGATATCCTTTTAAGGACCATCTTCATCTTCATCTTTCCTTTCTTTAAAATGTTTTATTAGATATATTTCTTTATTTACATTTCAAACGTTATCCCCCTTCTTGGTTTCCTGTCCATAATTCCCCTCTCCCTCCTCCCCCTCCCCCATACAGGTATTCCCCCCATACATTCCCCTTATTGTTCCCCCATATTCACCTGCACTGGGGGTCCAACCTTGGCAGGACCAAGGGCTTCCCCTTCCCCTGGTGCCCCAACAAGGCTATTCTCTGCTACATATGCAGTTGGAGCCCAGGGTCAGTCCATGTATAGTCTTTCGGTAGTGGTTTAGTCCCTGGAAGCTCTGGTTGGTTGGCATTGTTGTTTTTATCGGGTTACAAGCTCCTTCAATTCTTTCAATATTTCCTCCAATTCCCCCCAGGGGGTCCTGTTCTCAGTGCAGTGGTTTGCTGCTAGCATTGACCTCTGTATTGGACATGCTCTGAATGTATCGTTCAGGAGAGATCTATATCCAGTCCCTTTCAGCCTGCATTTTCTAGCTTCATAAATTTTATCTAGTTTTGGTGGCTTATGAGTAGTATATGGGCCATATGATAGTTCTATTTCTAGCTTATTAATAAACCTTCGTAGTTCTACTTCTAGCTATTTGATAAAACTTCATAATGAGTTCTAATGTGGATGGACTAGTTTTTACTCTCACCAACAGTGGTAAGACTTCTCTTTTCTCCACATCCACATCAACATTGCCATTTATATTTCTAATGATCACCCTTCTGATTATGGTAAAGGAGAATATTAAAGTATTTTTAATTTGCATTTCCCTGATGAAGAATCGTGAGCACTTATTTCTATATGTCGTCCTTCTTTTGAGAACTCTGTATAATTTCTATAGTCTAATTTTCAATTGCCGTCTTGTTTTCTTGGAGTTTAGGTTTTCTCTTTTTCTTGTTTTTAGTTATTTATATATTCTGGACACAAATTTTGTGTTAGATGTACAGCTGACAAAGATTTTCTCCAATTCTGTAGGCTGCCCCTTCACTCAGTTGACAGTTTCCTTTGCTGTAACAAAGGTTTGTAATTTCATGAGACCCATTTGTTGGTTGTTGGTCTTATTTCCTAAGTTATCTGAGTCCTGTTCTAAAGGTCTTTACCAATGCTTATAATTGAAGTATTACTTTCCATATTTTCCTTTAATTGTCTCAGAGTGTCAGGTCTTATGCTGAAGTTCTTGACCCATTTGGTTCGCTTTACCTGCAGAGAGATAAGAACACAGTTTCATTGTTCTAAGCTTGATACATAGTTTTCTTAGCCCAATTTTGCTAAAAATGGTATCTTTTCTCCAGTTCTCATTTTTGGCATTTTGGAAAAAATTAAAGTGATGAGAGTTTCATGGGCTTATTTTTAGAGCCTTTATCTATTCTATTCCATTGATTTTTATGCCAGGACCCTGGTGTTTTTATTACTATGACTCTATGGTACACCAGGGGATAAAATATGGTGATGGCCCTTTACAGTATTTTCAGTTGTTGCTCAGGATTGCCTTGTCTACCCTTGATCTCTTTTGTTGTCGTATACATTTTAAGACTTTTTTTCTATTTACTTGAAGAATGGTCTTGGAATTTTCACTGAAGTGGTGAGTTGTTTTAGGTAGGATGGCCATTTTTACTGTAATATATATTTTTTGATCCATGAATATTGGAGGTCTTCTCATCTAGTACCTCGCTAAAGTTTTTTCTTCAGTGTCTGAAAGTTTACACTGTAGATGTCTTTTATTTTCTTGCTTAAGTTGTTCTCACATACTAATTTTTTCGTGGTAATTGTGAATGGGTTTGTTTTCCTGATTTCCTTTTTGAAAACTTTTTATTGATTGTGAATTTCACATCATGTGCCACAATCCCATTCATTTCCCCATCCCTTCATACCTGCCATCTGCCCTTGCAATGTCTCTTGAATAATAAAACCAACCAACAAATCAAACATGTTGTGGAAGCTGCAGTGTGTCACACACAGTATACCTTTTGCCTACATATCTCCACTTGCAAATGTTCAAAGCAATGAGTCATTGGTCTGGTTTGAGGCCTCTGACTTCTGCTACATAGCAATACTGGATCCTCACTGGGGCTCATCTCAAATATCCTGTTGTTGCCCTGTGTCATGGAGATCCTACAGCTTTGGATATGCAGGACCAACCCCTTCATGCACTCTAGCAGTTCATAGATGGGATGATTGTTGTGGTGGGCCAACTCAGAGCCCTAGAACTGAATCTGGGTAAAAGCTGAGTTGGTCAGCCCACCAGCTCTCCTGTGCCTATGCCACCAGGGCCAGCTCTCCCACTTCATCCAGGTGATGGGCGGGGCCAGGTCCTGGCTCTTATAGTGGAAGGGGATGGGCCATTCACTATTACCTTTGCCACTAAGGCTAGATCTACTGTGCTGCCTAGGCAATGTGCTGTAGCTGGTGAGGGGCAGGTCCAACTCTCTCACTCTCCCAACCATGATACAAGGGTCAGAAGTATATCTCTCTCAAGCCCACGCTACTGCATTGCAGAGGAGGGGCAGGGCCAAGTCTCCCACACTCATGCCCTTGAAGCTGGCTCACTTATGTTCCTACCTTGGCGAGGTACTAGGTGGCAAGTGCTGCAGCCAGTAAAGGCTGGGGCCAGCTCTTCAGGACTCAGCCCAGTGGAGCCAGCTCTCTTGTAGCCATGCCACCAGAGCCAGCTATCTCATGCTGCCTAAGCAAAGGGCGGGGCCAGACTAGCACAGTGTTTAGATATAAACATGGCTTCAGGCTGCAGTCCATACCACAGACATCCACATGGCCTTTGGTAGTAACATACTGCAGACATCAACACAGACCCTGACTGTGATAGGAGCATAGATCCAGACATGGTCCCCTGTGGCAGCATGGTCTCCAGTCATCAACATGGTCACCATGACTAGAAGGGAGATTAAAGCATTTAAAAACCTTTATTAAAAGTGGGTTTTTAAAAATATAAGCCTACAGGCCACTCAGATCGGCGTGTCTCCCACTGCAGCACAGCCCTCAGATATTCAAATCGTCTTGTGACAGCCTAGACCACGGACACTCACACGTACTTTGTTAGTGACTCAGGCCATGGACAATAACACACTCCCCAGCTGCAGCAGGACTATGGACCCAGATATGACTCTTAGCAGGAGCCCAGGCCATGGCCTCAGATGGCAGCTCAAGCCTTTCAGATTAGTTTGGTCCCCAGTGTCAGCATGGTCTCCAGTCATCAGCATGGTCTCAGGCAGCAGACCAGACCACTGACATCCAGATGGCCTTTGGTGGCAACACAGGCCACAGCCATAGGCACAGACCCCAGCTTTAGTAGGGTCATGGACCCAGACATAGCCCTTGGTTGTGCAGGCTCCCCATAGCTGCCACTTCCTCCCTGTTATGGAGTCTCCATTGCTACCTCTCTCCACAGCACACTAACTGTTGTGTTTTCTCTCCCATTTTTTCATTGCCTACTCTATCTTTCCCTTCCTTCACATGTATTTGCTCACTGTAGTGTTGACTGCTGCAGTGCTGAGGTGGGCCCTTGGGTATCTTTCTTCCAGGCACCCTGGGGCCTTGCCAAGTGGGGCTGATGGGTGGGAGTTTGGGAGTTTAGGGGCATGTGGGATGGGGGTTTATGAGTGGGGAGCTAGGCTTAGGTGTTTTTCTTCTTTCAGCCCTGGGTTTCCGAATTACTTTTTAAAAATATTTGTCATTGGTTAATAAGAAAGATTTAGTCATTTTTGTGTGTTAATTTTGTATCCCACCATTTGACTGATTGTATTCATCATTTGTAAGTTTTTTTTGTTTTTAGAATCTTTAAGGTTTTTTTTAATGTATAAAATAATATAATCAGCAAAGAGGGTTATTTTGACTTCTTGTATTTCTGTCTTTCTTATTTCCGTCTCCTGTCTTACTGCCACCATAAATAGGAATTGAGAGAATAGACAACCTCGTCCTGATCCTGATCTTAGTGTGGATTCTTTGAGGTTTTTCCCTCTTTAGCCTTATTTGGCTTTAGTCTTGTTGTATAGCCTGCAATAATAACCTTTATTATGTTGAGGCATACTGTACTTAAGACCCATGAATTAAGATGCTTTCCTCCATCTCTCTTTTCATTTCCTTAACCCTTAACCACCTCTCCCTTTCATCACATTAAAAGGCACAACATAATTATTTTCTTTTTACTATATCTTCACAAATATTTACTCTATTTTTGTGTTCTTGAGTGGTTTTCAGAGACTGACTTGAGGACCCTTGAGCTGGCTACATCCTTGAATTGTCATTTTTATATTAGACATTTTTATTTTATTATTTCACTTTTGAATCAATTTCTTGGCTTTTCTTTTGCATCTTCTTCGTCACTCCCAGCTCAAGTGTTATTGTCACCTCTGACAATGACCTTGTGTTTAAGGACGTTTCCATGGCTCAGTATTTGGCCGTAAGGGACTTACTTCCACACTCCTGTTGGGATGGATGGAGAACTGAGGAACTTCCCCTTAGGACTCCTGGCTGTGTATAATGATGCTGGAGCTCTGGTACCTTATTTGAGACTACTCTGAAAGGTTCTGTTTTAGAAAGCAGTCAGGTAAAGGGGAGGAGATATCAGAGGTGCAAGGCAAGATTTTTGCATTCATGCTACTGTTGGACTTTTGCATCCAGTTATGCTAGAAACTCCCTTATGAGTCAGACTAGACCTTTCCTCCTTCAGCCGTTTGAAGAAGGATTCTGCTGCCCACCGTTTCCAGATGCTCGCCTAATGTAGCACCAGACAAACACTGTTAATGTTCCAAAAGATAATGCCATCGGATTGATGTATAAGATAGGTATCCCAACTGGAACCTGAGAATTACAATGGCCTGGCATTATTAGAGATGGGGTTGAGGGGTGCCAGGGTGTGCCATCGTTGCTTTGCGGTTGCAAGGCCTCTCCTCATATACAAATTTCTCCAGTCTATTTTCAGGCATGGAATTGGAGGTTTAATGGTTTCAGCTTGGTTGGGTGAGGTCCATTTTGAGATGTGCTTGCACACTGCAAGTGTTTGGATTGAGTGTACATTAGCAAGTACTGTGCTGATAACCACAAAGTAAGCTATCCAGATTGTCTTACTACATCTATGCTGCAGGAAAAGCAGAAGGGAGAGGGAAATGAAAGCCTCCCACATTTTCCTACCTCTTTGAAGAGACCTATTTTGGGAAGTCTGGCAGGGACACACTATTTTCTAGTCTGTGTATCTGAGCGCTACAGGCTAAGTTGCAAATTTTTAGAGACCAAAATGCAAATATGTGCTTCAGTAAATTGGTCATGCAAAGAGAGATTTGGAGATACAAATGTGAGTCTAAGGTAATGTCATGTTCTTACTGCTCAGAACCTGTTAGAAGCTATGGCTTTTTAGAGACTCAAGAGTACCTTATAGCTACTCTTGGGAATGTTGCATACAGAGTGTGGATAAGCCCCATCTTGTAATCATGGCCAGGTGGCAGCAACCAGCACTTCAAATTAAACCTGGTCTCATTCACAGCTACGTCAAAAGGACTGATATTATGATTGAGACTTTTTTTCAAGCACAGGATGTTCCCTTGATGTACACAGTACTATCACATTGCCTTATTTAAATTTACTTAGAGTGCATTTTCTAGGGCTAAATAATGTTAAAAGTAACGTTGTAGGCATGCGCTCTTCATTATTAAACTCTCTTGGATGCTAACCACTATGGGATATTATGTTAAGCAAGACAAAGTGTTAAAGTAGATTTTATTTTAGTCATTAGGTATCCAGGGTTGGTTTAATTGTAATTTGGAGTTTATGACACATCTTGATTACATCCATGAGAAAACTCTTAATTTACTTGGTAGAGCTATCATCAGGCATGTATATATTGTGGTCATCTGGGCATATTGATGGGCTTGCCTTTACTTTAGACCCTGAAATTTGATATAGTCACATGACTTACTTTGGCTGAAAAGATGTGATCAGAATGTCACATTTTTTAAAAATCTTTTTTCTTTGTTTTTTTTTCTTTCTTTGAAGGTCTTAACTTTTTTTTTAAAATCACATACAAAGACTAGCCAGCTAAGTTTCACTGGATAGTCACTCTTGAATAATCCATTCAAGGTCACTTAGTCCAACTTAATGAAGCCTGTGCCCTTAGCATCCTAATGGAAACACTGATTGCACATATTCAGCTCACATTTCTGGATCAGATTATAGCAGTTAAAACGGAAGAGGCAAGAGCATGAACCCTGGGCAAACTTCTGTGGTTTACTCTAGTAGAGTTGACTTACCTTGCCAGTAATGACTCAGATGGCCAATAATGAAAAAGGCTATCATAATTTCCTTTCAACTTTAGGATTTTTGAGGAGTCATGCATGAGCACCAAATGTATATCAATTTTCAATTTTCCTTTGCTAAAAATTGGTCGTTTGTCCTGTATCTTTGAAGTAACCAGGTTTACAGGGCGTGTGTCTTCGGAGCAAAAGTGCTAAAAGGCAGGTGTTTTATCCTTCCTACTGTAGTGACTGTGGGGATGTTTCGGTTTTGTTTCCTGTTGCTGCAATAAAAACTACCTTGATGTAAGCAACCAAAATGAGAAAGGGTTTATTTTAGGTACAAGTCCAGGTTATAGTAGATCATTGCAGGGAAGTCAAGGCAGTGGAAACATGACACAGCTGGTCACACGCACAATCCAGAGCAGAGAGAGAAGAACGACAGGCATGCTTGCCAGTGCCAGGCTCTCTTTCTCTTTTTACAAATAGTTTTTAATTGTTTTTACAACTTCATACATATTCTTTCCCCTCTCTCGACTTCTCTCATATCTACCTCTCTATCTACCTAGCATTCTCTTTCTTAAATAGAATATAAGGCAAAAACTATAAGTATCTTTCTATTATGCACACATACATGCATACACAATTGAGTCTAATTTGTGCTGGACTACCACTCATGTGCATGTGGCCTTTCCTGGGCAGTGGTTGATAAACTCATTGTCACTTCTTTGAAGAGAATGAATTTTCCCTCCCATAGAATCTATCAATTGTGAATAGCTCCTCGGGAAGTGGTGGGACCTTGGATCCACTTCCTCTCCTCCATTCTGGGATTTTGCTTGGCTTGGTCTTGCGTAGGTCTTGTGCATGCTGCTGGCAGTCTCCTTACAATATTTTCCTCCACATTTTCTACATAGATCCCCAAGGCTTAACAGAATGGATATGATAAAGGCATTTCCCTTAGAGAGCACTGTAGACTCTCTTACTCTCTGAATATGGTACAGTTTGGACCTCTGTGTTACTTAACATTTATTATGAAGAAACTTTCTGGTGAAGATTGAGTGATCTGTGAATATAGAAATTTATCAATAGGAATTATTATTTTTTTTTGCTGTAAAAATACGAGGTTTATTGATAGGAACCAGTGCACTGTTCCACCACGTGCAGTGCACGTGAGACTTGTATCCCACGCAGGGGCAGAGGAATTCGACGAACAGTAGCTAAGAGAAGGGGAATTTAAAGGAAGAAACCACAACCCAAGGGGGTAGGGAGGGTGTTATTGGAAAATGTCAAGAATACCAGTGAAAAATCACAAGGAGAAGCTTCCTGTTTCTCAAGATTGTTTAACTTTATGGTCCATCAGCTCCTGGGAGAAGCTTCCTGTTTCTCAAGATTGTTCTTTAAGATTTTAATCTAACTTTATGGTCAGTTAGTTCCTGGGAGAGAGTTGCCGAAGACTGGTGTAATTGCAGTTCCAGGGCCCGACCAGTTTCTTTCTTCTGCCCTAAACTTTTGTCTAGGGGAGCAACCTTAAAACTTCTACCTTTCAGGTCCACTCACAAATACTCCACAAATATAGCAGTAGTCCAGTTGGGTAGAGTTGGGATAGCAAACTTGAATCAGCAGCGGTGGCATTACCTGGCAGAGACAACCAGGCCTCAGCCTTGGCTCAAGTCAGCATGGGGGTGTGGAGGGACACCAGGGAAAGTTCTCAGGCTGTGTCTCCCTCAGCGAAGCGGAAGATCATCAGCAAAGACTCGAGACCCACAAGGGTTACACAGCTAGCTGTACCAGCAAGCCAGTGCTCTCTCCATCACTCCGTCAAGTCCTAGTTATACCCTCCAAACATCACCTGTCCTCCACCTGCTTTGCCTCAGCACTGGTCTTGCCCTAGCATGTGCATCCAGTCAGCCCAAGTCCTCCGTGTCCTAACAAATGCAGCTCAACTGCGCAATGTAAGGCGGACCAATACATGTGTGTCGTTAGCAAGGAATCCATCACGTGTCCTTTCACGTGTTTGCTTTAGCAGAACATCCACTCTCCTGTGTCTGCTTCAGTGAAACGTTCCTTCATGAGTCTGCCTTAGTCTTTGACGTGTCCACTTCAGGAAAACACTCCGTGTGTGTTTGTCCCAGCAAAACCCCATCCAACGTGACTGACTGTCCAAAGAACCCCTAAAGTTTCCACTTCAGTATTAGTTAGTGCTCTGGCAGAGGACCCACTTTGGGTTCACAGCTCACAACCAGCTGAACTCCAGCTCCAGGGGATTTGACACATGCGCACATGTTCATGTACCCACCACAGACACAAATGTGTACGTGTTGCGGTAAAAATAAAAAACAGCACGACCGGTTCTGCTCCGAGCTTTCTCTCCTGGGCTCCCCCTAACCTGGGCCGTCTGTAAGCCGTTCCAGCGTGCTGCCTTGCTTTCATTCACGGTTCCCTTGGAGGGTCGTTTCCATGCCAGACACACACATCCCAATTCCGTGGCGTGCTTGGTGCGTCTCGCCAAAACACCTTCTCTTTCAATCTTTTTTTTTTTTTAAGGCTTTATTTATTCATATGAGCACACTGTAGCTGTGTTCAGAAACACCAGAAGAGGGCATCAGATCTCATTACAGATGGTTGTGAGCCACCATGTGGTTGCTGGGAATTGAACTCAGGACCTCTGGAAGAGCAGTCAGTGCTCTTAACCGCTGAGCCATCTCTCCAGCCCCCAAAACACCTTCTCTTGAACTCAATGAAGTCACCACAGGAAAGAGCATACCACACAATAACCTCTGATCCAATTGATAAGATATAATTTGCCCATCTAGACAGCACAAAATCCCATACACACCTGTCCCTTTAAAATGTTCACAATAACCTATATCTATGCGCAGAGAAGAATCCTTCTCCTCATTCTTCCTCCTAAAACTTTTCTCCTGCCCATCCTTCTTGTCCAATGACAGGCCTCAGTCTATCCCATACCTACCTTCCGGCATAAAGACATCAACCTATACATATGCACAATGACATTTTTATTTTTACGTATATTTGTGCTTGCCTACTTGTCTGTCTGTGTAATACTCGAGCGCAGGTGCCCAACCAGAGAAGTCAGAAGATGGCATCAGATGCCCCTGAAGTTGGAGTCGGCAGTCGTGAGCTGTCTGGTGTGGGTACTGGGACCTAGGCCCTCCGTAAGAGCACCAAGTGCTGAGCCATTTCTACAGGCAATCCCCTCCCACTCTCTAGGAGAGCCTCTCAGTGGCTGAGCTCACTGACTACTATCTACAGTGGTGCTCAGACAACCACTCCTGCTATGAGGTAATAGCCAGCCTTAACAGCCATGGTCTCCCATTCTACTGACGTCTCTTAACCCTAGTCACAGCTTCCAAAGCTGTCTCAAGTAACAGGACACCCGCGGCTGCTGCCCTAATTGGGGTGCAAGGCTCTGGACCCGAGACAGGCTGTATTTGGATCCTAGGAACCCTTTGAAGCCACACACCTTCTACACCAGTCTGGGCTTTGTCCCTTCGGAAGCTAGGGCTTTTTGTCTGTTTGGCCTTCCTCGTCCTCTTGGACATGTGGACAAGTATCTTCACCTCCCATGGCAAGCCCTAAAGTGCTCTGTCTCCCTTTCATCCTGTATGTATGGTTACCTCTGTGTCCCTCACAAGTCTGAGCAAAGTGGTTGGCCCAGAGTTAGACAGAAGGAAGGACAGTTATATACTTTATTAACTTTAAGCAAAAAAAAAACAAAAAACAAAAAAAAAAAAAAAAAAAACAAAACAAAACCTGAAACTCCTCAGAGCAAGCTTGAGATGGCTGCAAAGCCCACTAGCCTGCTGTCCCTGGGACAGCATGGATGTGTGTAGAGATTGCAGACCTGCACCTCAGGCTGAGATTCGAGATCATTCTCTTTAATGGTTAGTATATGTCAGCTGGATATAACATGGAACACCCCATGACTGGCCAGTCGGTAATCGGTGGTAGTGGTGTTTTCTGTGTCTTAGAATGACTTGAGAATACATCGATAGATAAGGCAGGTTTCTGTCAGCAAAGCACCACAAAGGATCATGAAGACTGGAGTACCAATGGTCCAGTTCCCCTGGCCCTGAGTTCACTCCTCAGCCTGGGTGAACATGGGCCCCTCTCTTAGTTGCCATGGGTGAACACTGGAATCAAGAAGATGAAGCAAGGCTGCAGAGATGGCTCAGTGGTTAAGAGCACTGACTGCCCTTCCAGAGGTCCTGAGTTCAAATCCCAGCAACCACATGGTGGCTCACAGCCATCTGCAATGGGATCCGATGACCTCTTCTGGTGTGTCTGAAACAGCTACAGTGTACATACATACATACATACATACATACATACATACATACATACAAACTTTAGAAGAAGGTGAAGCAAGATCACAAGTTTGGGAACAGCCTAGGTTGTGCTTTAAAGGAGAGTTTCCCTGCCTTGTGAACCACAATTTGATCTCCCAAGCAGAAAAGGCCAGAACACGCAGACATTAACCTGCCAGGACCTCACTGGAGAACATAGAAGATGCATGGCTGTCGCTTAGACGTTATCATTACATAATAAGGCACTCACGCCAGCTGTCTCCTGACCTCTATACAGTGTTGGCTTTTTTAAAATTCACTAAATGATTTTTTTCCTGTTTTTCATTTATTTAAGACCTCCTTACAATTTCCAAAGAGATGAAACAAAAGCAACAGACTTGGTTTCAAACACATAAACAGTGGCTGGAGTTGATGGCACTGTCACGGGACGTCAGCGCACTCCAGGACACTTCAGTATTCCTGAGAAATAAACACGGTTTCTCTTTCCTCCCACTGGGATGTTCTCAGCATAAGTCACTGCTCTCTGACATATTTTCCATGTAGAAAAAAATATGGAGCCTAAAAAGTCATGCTGACAGTTGGAGTAGGTCATCCCCAATCCCACGCCAGAACCAAAGGCTAATGGCCACATTCTTCTCTTAAAGAAGGTGAGGAAGAAAACTCTTAATCCAAAACCAGAACCTAGCTTCAGTACCGCATCTGCCATGCACCCGTCCCACTTTCTGCCCAGCTCGGACTCCAACATGTTCCCCACCTCCAGTGCTCCTCACGGCCGGCCCCCGTGCTCCGACTACTAAATGAAACTTTTAACTGATATAAGATTATATAACAACAGTAAACCCAGTCTGCATCGATGGGGGTGTGGCCCAGTGGGAGAGCGCTTGTCTTGCATTCGGACAGCCCTGGGTTCAACAGACTACCACGTGGAATTGGGGTACATTTGTTCATCGTCTAGTGCTTAAATCAAAACCAGTGCGGACATCAAAACCTTCAAATACTTGTCATTTTTCTGTGGCGAAAACATTCAAAACCTTTTTTGTTCGTTCATTTTTGTGTGTGTGTTTGTTTAGATACACACTGCTCCCCTCGACACCCTCCTGGGAAATACCACACACAACTTCTTGCTCTTCAGGCTATAACTGAGTAGTACCCATCCCTCCACCCCTTACCCCCACCCCCCCACCCCAGCCTCCAGTAACCGTGAACAAAGCCTTTTCAGAAGCCCTCCATGAGTGTATGCCGGGTTTTTTCTTCACGCACCTTATTTCGCTTAACGCATTGTCGAGTTCCATCTACACTGTGGCAAGGGACGGGATACTCTGCGCAGCCTACAGGTACATCAGCTTTGATCATCGGTGACAGACACTGCAGTTGGTCCGGTGTCTGGCCAATGCTCCAGAGAACTTTATCGTCCCTTACCGGGAACTTTTCCGACGTCGCTCGTCCTGAAGCTGAAGAGTTCTGAGATCCACGAGGATGTCCTCGTTCCCGTACGGGCCACCACTTTGTCGCGCCCACCGCGTCCAGCAAGGAAGACGCAACACGGTTGGATTCTTCTCAACAGCCTTTACTGCAGGACACCTTCATTGTTGATATAGGGAGGCGGCGGCAGCCAGCCCTAAGTGTTACAGCTTCAAGTGTTACAGCTCCAAGTGTTACAGCTTTAAGTGTTACCGCCAATAGGAATTATTTTTATTGCTGTGTTCACTTGGTAGATTATTATTATTATGTTTCCCATAGGCCTGTTACCTATTTAGTCTTAGTTTCTTGGCTACTTTAGCAGTGTCTAATGTGGGTGGTATCTCATGGAGTGATCCTTAAATTCAATCCAAAAATGGTCAGTTACTTCTATAATATTCATGCCACTCTTGTACAAGTGGACATATCTTGCAGACATTCCAATATTGGAGTCTGTAAGCTTCATAGCTGGGTGATTACTTTTTCCCTTTGGTAGCATGTATAAATACTTCCGGCATTAGGAATATTATTTACTATGGGTAAAGCTTCCAGTTGGGTAGCAGCTAGGTTTCTTTACATTCTGTGCCATAAGTATGTGCTGCCTTCAGCAATAGGGTCTTACTTTCAAGGTGTGGAGGTAACCAATGGCATCGACAAGGACCTAATTCCAGGGAATAGCACTGCCCACCTAGAACTTCCTACATCAATTGTTGTAAGCAGGACAATTGTGCACTGGAATGCCCATCGGCCAACCTGATCTAGACAATCCTCAGTTTAGACTCTTTTTCTAGACGACTCTAAATTGTATCAAGTGTACAATTAAAACTAACAGTCATGGAGAGTTTATGTAACCTAGGCCTTTGACTGGTCATGATGAGCAGAAGTCCCTTCTCACCTGTACCACACCTGGGCCCTATTGCTGACCACTCTCAGCCATGGCATGCGACCTGACAGCTGTAAGCTGAAATAAACATTTCCTTCCCTAAGTTGTTTATGGTCACGCTGTTCTATTATTACAAATCTTAACTAAGACACTTAACCAATTTCCTAGGTTGAATTCTCTCTGCTTTCCTTTTTTTCAAATATTTGGTGTGTGTTACATGTGTGTATGCATGCATGTGGCACAAGTGTACCCATTCACAAGTATGTATATATGTGCAGCTGTGCATATGAATATGTATATATGTATGTGGAGACAATAAGTGATACTTGTTGTTCTCTTCAACCACTCCCCACCTTACATACTGAGGAAGAGTCTTCCGGTTGAACCCAGAGCTCAATTATTACATTAGCCATAACTAGCTAGCATGGTCTGAGTTTCCCTGTCACCTTTCAAGTGCTGAGATTCCATGTGGGTAGTTATACCTGTCTGGCATTTATGAGAGTGCTGTACCACAGCACTTTTCCTGGTAATCTACCTCTTCAGTCTGTCTCCCCTTTCCTGAGTTTATTCTGACTGATATCTGGGCTGATATAGTTATTTTAAATTTTATTGCAATGTAAGAAGCACCCATGAATTCATTCTCTGATCTCAGGGTCTTGAAAATAGCCTCTTTCTGATAATAGAGTCTCTTCTCCCGATTCCATTTTTACCTCCTTCTCACAAACACCCCTTGGTAACCCTGAGTCTGGGTGTGGCCCCCTTTGTGTAGTTGTTTACTATATCTGAATATATGACCTACTCTAAAAATATTATATTTTAGCTACAGTTGTTTTAGATTTACATAAAGGTGTAACACATAATATTTGAGATTTATTATTTAACTCAATTATTATATTGTTAGGCTTTACTTATGGGGTTGCTTATTCTATTAGCTTTGATTTGTATATTATGTTCCACTGAGTGAATAGGAGAAAGTATATAATTTGAAGTAAATCAGGAAAAGAAAAAAATTTTTTGCTTACCTTTCTTTCTTTTTCAAACTCTAGTCTTCATACATTTTCAACTTCAAGTAATGAAGAGGAATAACAAATCCTAGGTTTGCGTTATTTGAAAGCCAAGGTTTTATATTTAGATGAATTACATAGGGCACAGTTGTTGGGGATAAGTTTGCTGTAAGCCAGGCAGTGGCTCAAAAGTAAGTGCACATTCCACTGAGCTTTTGCATGTGGTAAACAAGCAGGGCTTGGTCTCAGGAGCCTTTGAATAAAATGGGGTTTTCAGTTTATACAGTGTAACTTCTTAATCTAATTAAAAATGAGTCCACAGGTGCAAAAAGAGTCAATATCAAAAGCAAGATTACATGGACTAGTTAATTAGGGTGTCAGAATTTTCAAAGTTGTCTCTGCGAATCAACCTTCTACTTAAAAACATTTTTAAATGAAGTGCGAAGGCAAGGCATTTTCCACAGGCTGGAAACAGAGAGACACTTAGAAGCTGATGAACTACAAGAAATAAAATTATCGTTAATTACTATTAACAATAGCTAGAAAAATAGCAAGTGAACTGAAAGACAGCTATTGGCAGAATAATTCTAAGAGCTTCTCAGTTTGTCTGAAGTACTTCTGTAGTAGAGCATTTTTGCCTAGGACCAGCCAGTGAATTTCAGCATGGTGAATGAAAACTAGCTGTGGCTTGGATAAGTGTCTGCCAGGGTTCGCTCCCAAGATTGATGCCTTTAAGACTTGTCAGAGTCTTTTGTAGGTCAGGTCCAGTGGGAGGTCTTTAGGTTATTGGGAGCATGTCCTTGGAAGAGTAGTAGCACTTCAGTTCCTTCAGTAATTTTTCAATTTCTGGGCATGAAGTAAATAACTTTGCCTCTCTCTTAACTCCAACCATGGTGTACTGCCTTACACTAGGACAAAGAATTGGGGTCAAGAATGGGTCAAGGCAGAAAGTTGGCAAGCTGAGGCTAGTGAGGCCAGCCCTAGACAGGTCAGGACCAATTTGAGCTTTAGAGTGAGACCATGTTTCAAGTAGTTAAGGCCTTGGATACCCCTGAGGGTAAAGAGCTTGCCCTCTATAAACAAAGACCTCAGTGCCTACTATAAACAAAGACCTGAGTTCAAACCCCATCACATGCCAGCTGTGGTGATTTGAATATGCTTGGCCCAGGGAGTGGCACTATTAGGAGGCGTGGCCTTGTTGGAAGAAATGCATCACTGTGGGGGGTGGCCTTTGAAGCTCTGTCTAGTGCATAAGAGACGGTATTCTCCTAGTGGCCTTCAGATGAAGGTGTAGAACTTTCTGTTGCTTTTGTACCATGCCTGCCTGGATTCTGCCATGCTTCCACCTTGATAACAATGGACTGAACCTTGAACCTGTAAGCCAGCCCCAATTAAACATTGTCCTTATAAGAATTGCCTTGGTCATGGAGTCTGTTCATAGCAGTAAAACCCTAACTAACCCTAGCATCACTGTGCATATATGTGCACCGCACCATGCACAGACACAGAACAATTGAAATTAAAGAGTCCCCTCAAAAGACGTAGTGAATAATGACTTTCCTATTCCTGGTGGGGATTTATAGTAAATAGTAGAGTCAATTACTGAGATAGGGAGTGCAAAGCAAAAATGCCTATAGGAGAAAGAAGTTGATGAGTTTTCAATGTTGAATTTTAGGATGTGAAATCTATCCATAAGTTTGTGTTTATCAGACAGGGGGCCATATGGTCTCATGCATCTGTAATTGTGTCTGTCTGCACATTTGAATCAATGCCGTTTTCTTGGAGATGGAATTCTTCCTTTAGAAGGCACAGGAAGAGCTGCTTCAACAGCTTTGAAGATGTAATTGAAAGGGGATTGTGAAAATATGAATGTCAGGAATCATATCAAGAAGTGTTAGGGAGGAACAAAGGTCAGGGGAGTTCCTTAATAATGAATTCTTGTGCTGGATACAGTAAAAAAATTTACCTTGTAGTCAGAACTTATTCCTTATCTTTTCATTTCTAGCATTTATGAGTGACTTTTGCTAACATCAAGCTGTTGTGTTTTATATCTACCTACTCTTATTCCATAATCTCTTACTTATAATTAAAGGATTTTCCTTTTTGCAGTTTGAGGATATTAAGATGTTTATGCCACAAACTTTGCATGCTGCTTTATTAAATTTTTAAGGATCAGTTTTCCACACTGTTGAGTTTTTTGCTTTTTTAAAATAGGTTGCCTTTCTGCCTCCCCTCCCCCTTCCTCAGATTTTAAAATTCGACTTCCATGATCATCTTCAGTGGTTTTATTCTTTTGTTCTGATGCCATTTTTTCAAGGAATTTCCACTCTAGTATTAGAAGTCTCAGTACAGAGTCTTATATTATCATGGGAATATTACACACTCAGTCTTGGAAGCTTTTGCTCCTTTTCTTCAAGACCAGTGGATTTTTATTTAAGTCTGTATAGGTAGAAGTGCCTTTGCTCCAACACATACTTTTGTTATTATTTTGTGTCAGAGAGGAATGGACCAGGGCCTTGGGTAAGTGCATTACCACTGAGCTACATTCCGAACTAACTCATTTTTAACACAGAATCTAACTTCCTAGGCATAGCTTCTGTCCTTCTTCTGCAAGTCATCAAATTTCTCATCATCACACTTGGATGTCACTTTTACTCACAGACTGCTTAGAGTTACAATATTACAGATATATTTAATGTATATGCAATAATCATTACAGATATATTTTCTTTACATGAACCATACAGTTTTTTTTAATGTTACTCTTATTTTTTTAAAGACATTTAAAACAATGTTTTAATGATCAGATCCAGGGATTTGGGTATAGAAAGATGGAAACACAGTGTTAGTCGTCTAAATTTTCAATTTATGGTCAACATGTTTCTGACGTGAATAAGGGCAGGAATTTCCAAGTGAACTCAATGTTCATTGAATTTGATCTTTTTCCATTTTTCAACATAGGAAAGCAGAAACTTAAATATTTACAAACACACAGACATTCTAGCCAACGAGAAGCAAATATGTAAGAGTATAGGCAAAATCTGCTTTTAGGATCTGAAGATGAGGTAGTGTTGGTAATGAACAGGAACAAATTCATGTGCGAATTTGTTCTAACACGTTTCCTAAAAAATGGATGAATATAGATTTGGCAAGAAGAAGTGAATAAGAAATTATGCACTTAGTAAGAAGTCTTATCTTCCTGCAAAGTGAGGTAACATGATAGTGGTACCAATGCTCCTGTAACATTTGGAGAAGAGCAGGAGTGGAGACAAGATGGAGAGGCGAGGAGGATTAGTCAGGGTTGGAGATCCGTGCTGCTTATCTGCAGGGAATTTATTTCTTTTGGCACGATTTTCTCCCTGTAGAAAAATTATGTCCTGAATCAAAATCTTATTTCTTCTGAACTTAAAAATTTCTTTTGAGCTTTTTGGGCTCAGTTCTATGACATTGCTGTCCTACTCTAAATGTAATCTTTCTAGTACGTTTTCACTAATCTTTAGGGTGATACTTTAGTTCTTTTGATTGTAATACAATGGACTTTCTATGCATTGTGTTATAAAGCAGTCTTGGGTTTTAGCAAACACTAAATTGCCTCATTGACCTCTTCTTTTTTGTTTTGTTTTTGAGGCAGGGTCTCATGTAGCTTAGGCTGGCCTAGAACATGCAATAAAGCCAGAATGGCCTTGAACCCTTGATCCTTCAACCTATACCTCCCAAGTATTAGAATCATTAGTATGCATTGTCCCTAAAATCTAGCTGTCATAGTATCCAAAGGTGTTATGCAAGCTCTTAACAGAGTAAAGCTATCGATAGTCCTATGCACCTATGATGTCTATGAACCACAACAATGTCCAGCAAGGTATCCCCAAGGCTGCAATAGTAGCACTTATATCTGTGGGTAATGTAGATAATCAATAGCTATTTACACACACACACACACACACACACACACACACACACACACACACAGAGAGAGAGAGAGAGAGAGAGAGAGAGAGAGAGAGAGAGAGAGAGAGAGAGAGACGCACACCACAAACACTAACTCTGCTATTGTTTGCATTTGTAGCTTATTTTGGGTGAGGTTCTCAGAGGGACACCTTAATGAAGTTCCATGATGGACATGACCGATGCTGATTTGCGGGTCAGAGTAGAGCCTTAAGCTGTGAATGATGCTCTTTGCAATCAGTCTTTGCGTAATGGACCACAAGGGCAAGGAACTCAGCCTGGATCCAGTGGCCTGAGGTGGAGACTTGCTTGTCCCATGGTGCCTAACCCCTCCATAAGACTGGATGAGTAGACAACCACTTTTCAATTTTTTCTAAAATACTCACTTAAAACTAAAACATGTCTGATTATTACCATTTTGGCTGCATTCCATATTATTGGATATACTATATTTTAGTTATAATTAGTTAAACGTATCTAAATTTTCTTTTAGAGATTTCTATGACTTATATTGTATTTTGCTTTTAGAGGTTGAGGTTTAAACATTTTCTTTTTGCTATCAACTTCTAGGTTATATTTCCTGTGTCATTTTGATGCTTTAAAATTTGTTGAGATTTGTTCTACGTTCCAGGACATAAACTTTTTTTTGGTAAATAGTTCACTGTACTTTAAAAATGTTTTTATTGTTGTGTTCAGTTTCCTTGTTTATGGAAAGCAGGTAGTCAGTTTTATCATGTAAATTTTTCATGCTTTGTTTATCCACTACTGAGACAGGTATGCTAAAAATCTTCCAGTGTGATTATTGATATGTATACATTTCTCTACATTATTAATTTTTCTTTATTTATTTTAAATATACATCCAACTAGGAACACACAATATAAAGCTGTATTCTTCTTTATTGCTATGAGAACATTGCCTCTCCTTTACGGTTATAATTATCCCTTTTCTTTTTAACATAATATACTTTTATGATACTTGCGTGACATGTCTAGCTCTCTTTTCATATAATATTGTTTTAAATAATCTTTCACTTATATCTTTATATTCATGCTGATGATAAGCAATATATAGCTTTTCTAAAATGTTGACACTCTTTGACCTTTAATTGGATATAAAATCTCTAAAGTATTTAATCAATATATACTTAACATGGTGACTAATATGCAATGTTATATTGATATATGTATTTTTTGAGCCAGGCTCTCATTATACAGTTCTAGATGTCCTACAACTTATTGTAGACCATGCTGGCTGCAAACACATGGAGATCTTTCTGCCTTTGCTTCCCAAGTGCTGGAATTAAAGATATGTGTCACTGGGTCTGACTCAATACATTTAAACATATTATTATACCATTTGTTAATCATTTGTCTTCACTGTTGTGTATTTCTTAAGGATTGACAAAATGGTTTTGAAATATTGACTGTAAACGTGAGTAGACATTTATTAAAGAATGTATACAAATGGCCAACAAGTGTTTGAAAAGATATTTAACATTATTAATCATTGTAAAGACAAATATTCTAAAAACTCACTCATGGGTAGAATCTAATTAAATTGGTATCATGAAATTTGAAAGTAGATGGTTCTTACTAGAGTCTGGGGAGTTTAAGGGTAGAGAAAAGAAATATATGAAACTCATATGTCATTGCAGAATAAGTTGGCTACTTTTATACTACATATCTAAAACATCTAAGAGACATGATTTTGAAAATTTTTAGTATGAAGAGATAATGAATGCTTTGATTATATATGTATGTTTAAGTTGATTTAAAATTTGTACAAGGAGGGGCTTATAAGCTCCACCCCTGAGAAGCCCTTGACAGTTGATGGCTTTTTTCCCCTACCCCCATTTGCCAAGCCAAACCAAACTGAACTATTTTATATAGCACTTCATTTTTTTTTAAATTAAATTCATTTTATCTGTATGGGTGTTTTCCTCTATGTTATGTCTGTGTACCACATGTGTGCCTGACACAAATGAAGGCCAGAAGAAGGCTTTGGATCTCCTAGAATTGAAGTCACAGACGGTTGTAAGCTACAGTATGGAAAGTTGGAATACAACCTGAATCTTCTGGAAGAGTTGTCGGTGCACTTAACCACAGAACCATCTCACCAGTCCTCTTCTTTTTCTGATGGAGGTCTTTGTACATGTCTTAGTTACTGTTTTATATCTGTGGAGAAACCTTATGACCAAGGCAATTCTTATCAAAGAAAGCATTTAATTGGGGTTTTCTTAATGTTTCAGGAGTTAGCCCATTACCATAATTATGATAGTAAGTGGACAGGCATGGCTCTGGAGCAGTAGCTGAGAACTTTACACACCCTGGTCTACAATAGGCTGGAGGGAGGGGATGAGGGAGTGAGGGAGGGAGGGAGGGAGTGAGGGAGAGAGACAGAGACAGACAGAGACAGACACACAGAGATAGAGACAGACAGAGGCAGAGACAGACAGGCCCACACACAGAGACAGACATAGAGGTAGAGACACAGAGACACATAGAGAGATAGAGTAAGACAGAGACAGATATAGGCACACACAGAGACAGAGAGAAACACACACATACACAGTCACACACAGACAGAGAGACAGAAAGACACACACAGAGAGAGAGAGAGAGAGAGAGAGAGAGAGACAGATAGACAGACAGACAGACAGACAGAGAGAGAGAGAGACAGACAGACAGACAGAGAGAGAGAGAGAGAGAGAGAGAGAGAGAGAGAGAGAAAGAGACAGATAGACAGACAGACAGACAGACAGACAGACAGAGAGAGATGGGCCTGGCCTGCACCTTAGGAACTTCAAAAAACACCCTGAGTGGCACATTTCCTTTCATAAGGACCTATCTGCTCCACTCCAACATGTCCATACGTCATAACTATTCCCAAATAGAGTAAGTGTAAATTGATATGAGCTTATGGGCGCATTTTAATTCAAACCATTTCCCTAAACTCCCTAGTCCCTAAAAGCTTGTAGTCATCACATCATAATGAAACATGCATTCAGTCCAACTTCAAAATTCTCCATAGTATTTCAGTTTTCAGACTGTTTAAGAGCTCAAAGTCTCTTCTGAGAGTCACAGTAACATCCTCTAAAATAAAGTAAAAAAAAATCCAGATCATATACTTCTATCATAAAATGGAACAGAATATTCACCACCATTCAAAAAGAGAGAGAAGGCAACACCATGGAGAAATACTGGACCAGAGCAAGACCAAAACGCAGCAGGGAAAACTCCAAACTCTACACTCCATGTTTGACATTAAAGTGCCCCTATGGTCTTCAATTCCTTTCCGTTTTTCTGACTGCAGCATGCATCTCTCTCTCTCTCTCTTTGACTGATTGCACACATGGTTTGCGCCTCTCCTTGGAAGGTAGTCCATAGATCTAGGATATCCATCACTTGGGAACCTCCAGCTCACTTCAGAATTTACCTTCGCACAACAGCCTCTCTTGGCCTCTGAGCTCCTCAGCAGATTCTCTTAACCACAAAAGGAAGGTTTCACAATGCTTTCCCTGTATCCTTGATTCTAAAGCCATAACCATGTGGTTGAGGATGCTAAATTCTTCTGCTTGCTTGTGCTGAAACTTAGATTTGCATAAGCTTTAACTTGCTGATGGTTTCTAGGCCCAAGAAATCCATCTGGTGTATTTATTTAACAGCTCACAGGATTAGCCAGGTAGTGTCTTCCCCTGATGATGCCATTCCATTTTGAATCAGGCATTTCTTAAACTTTATTTTTTTATCTTCTTGAACACGGGACTTGACTCCAACCTTTCATTTCCTGGTGTTCTTTTTCTCTGCAGAACGTATGTTTTAATGCTTCCTTTTTCATTGCTTGGTCTTTTAATTGTAGGTCTACATAAGAGTGACTACTAATAAGCATGTGGCACCGTTGACACAAGGCTGTTGTAAAATCTCCTCTGCCAATGCCATTAATTCAAAACGTCAATTTAGCTTCGGGAAGAATTTTAGGTCAAGGGCAAAAAGCAGTCACATCCTTTCCAAAACATCACAAGAATGGCCTCTAAGTCACTCTAAGTCATTAATATTCTTCCTCTCTGAAACATCTTGATCTGGTCCTGCACCATCTAAATTGCCTTTGGCACCCATCTTCCATTTTCTTGTTAGCCTAGCATTTATTTGTTTTGTAGTACAAAGTTCCAAATTCTATATTTCTCCAAGCAATAGCATGGTCAGACCTGTCACAAGAATACCCCAGTCCCGGTACTGGCTCTGTCTTAGTTACTGTTCTGTTGCTGTGATAAGAAATCAGCACCAAACTCTTACAAAGGAAGCATTTAATTGTCGACTGTCTTACAGTTCCAGTGGCCTAATCCATTATCCTCATTGGGAAGCAGACAGACATGGCAATAGTTGAGATTTTTGTATTGTCATTCCACACCAATATTAGGCAGAGGGAGAGGGACACTGGACCTGTTGTGTGGTTTTGAAACTTCAAAGCCTACTCCCAGTGACACACCACCTCCAACAAGGACACACCTCTTCCAACATGGTCAAACCTCCGAATCAACTGGAAATTAAGCATGCAAGTAATCCCTATGTGAGGCATCATTATGAGAGTATATTTAAAACTGTTATTTTTCCTATTGAGATTTTTTTAAAAAAATTTTATTTGATATTTTAATTATTTTGAAATAATGGCATTTCTCAAAGCAACTATCGTTAAGTGTTCATAATACACTCTGTTAAGGAACACTTAAAGTTATTAATCTTTCAAAAATATTTTTTCAGGATTTCCATTGTTCCTTTTTACAATGTTTGCCCTCTAATACATTTAGCCTCTTCCCATGCTAGATGGGAAAATGGAATTGAAATTGTCTGTGACAGGGAGTTTTCTTTAAGACTTTTGTCAGATTGAAGTTTCCTCTTCAGATTGAATATTGTTCTCCAGCCATAAATTGAACACTCAGTAATACCAATGTCCACCTGAGCAAGTATCCTGGATGAAGCTCTCTGTCAGGAGCCTCGACGGTAGGTGACAGCTCTAGGGACAGGGAAGAGGGCTATAAAATGGCTGCTGCGCTTGTGGAAAGCATTCAGTCTGCAACCACATGGACAAAAGGTGTTCTCTTAACTTTAAGGACAAATACAGGTTTACTTGGAATATAAGGGATTTTGTATTTTGAAAATTGCCGTATTTTTTTCTCTTCCATTATCTGAAGTGAATAACATGTAAGTCCCTGAAAAGTGACTGTGCCCGTTTAAAGCCAAAGTAATGGCTGGCTCTGCTTTCAAGGCCCCTTCTATTAAGTCTCCATGCTACTGCTCGAAGGAAGTTGCTATGTCTGAAGACAGAAGTGGGCAACAGTATTTGCTTCGTGAGAGGAATGTAATTGTCTTTCTTAAAACCTCTATATCCTTTGGCCACATCTTCGTCTGGAAGGGATTCTGTTCTGCTCCTTGAGTTTTTCTTTGAGGCCTAGCATAGAATCCATCATCTTAAAGAAGCCAAACTGGCTTTTCAGACTGAATCTTCCTGTCCTCACTCCTTGCTTCTGCCAGCAACCACATAGGCACAGTCACCGAATGATGGTGGCAGTTAATCATGAAACACAGCCAGAAAGGCTTCCATTTGGGAAAGACAAAAATAAAGTGTCAGAGAACTCAAAAACTGCTCAGTTACATAATTATTTGAACAATCTCACTCTTAACACTCACATCACCAGATTGCATTATATATATATATATATATATATATATATATATATATATATTACCATCTTTATTAAATTGGGTATTTCTTATTTACATTTGAAATGTTATTCCCTTTCCCGGTTTCCAGACCACCATCCCCCTAACCTCTCCCCTTCCCCATTTTGAAGTAAAATGGCCATTTTTACTATATTAATCCTGCCAATCCACGAGCATTGGAGATCTTTCCATCTTCTGAGATCTTCTTCAATTTTTTTCTTCAGAGACTTGAAGTTCTTATCATACAGATCTTTTATTTGCTTGGTTAAAGTCACACCAAGGTATTTTATATTATTTGGGACTATTATGAAGGGTGCCGTTTACCTGTTTTCTTTCTCAGCTTGTTTCTCTTTTGTGTAGAGGAAGGCTACTGATTTATTTGAGTTAATTTTATACCCAGCCACTTTGCTGAAGGTGTTTATCAGGTTTAGTAGTTCTCTGGTGGACCTTTTGGGATCACTTAAATATAGTATCATATCATCTGCAAATATTTTGACTTCTTCCTTTCCAATCTGTATCCCCTTGATCTCCTTTTTTTTGTCTGATTGCTCTGGCTAGGACTTTTGGTTCTGTTGATTCTTTGTGTAGTCCTTTTTGTTTCTATTTCTTTGACTTCAGCCCTGACTTTGATTATTTCCTTGTATTTGAAGCATAGATATTTAGGATTGAGAGTTCATCTTGGTGGATTTTTCCTTTGATGAATATGAAGTGTCCTTCCTTATATTTTTGATGACTTTTAGTTGAAAATTGATTTTATTTGATATTAGAATGGCTACTCCAGCTTGCTTCTTCTGACCATTTGCTTGGAAAGTTGTTTTCCAGCCTTTCACTCTGAGGAAGTGTCTGTCTTTGTCTCTGAGGTGTGTTTCCTGTAGGCAGCAGAATGCAGGATCCTCATTACGTATCCAGTTTGTTAATATGTGTCTTTTTATTGGGGAATTGAGTCCATTGATGTTGAGAGATATTAAAGAATAGTGATTGTTGCTTCCTGTTATATTTGTATTTGGATGTGAAATTATATTTGTGTGCTTGTCTTCTCTATGTTTTGTTTCAAAATGATTTGTTTCTTGCTTTTTCTAGGGTGTAGCTTGCCTCCTTGTTTTGGGCTTTACCATTTATTTTCCTTTGTAGGGCTGGATTTGTAGAAAGATATTGTGTAAATTTGGTTTTGTCATGGAATATCTTGGTTTCTCCATCTATGTTAATTGAGAGTTTTGCAGGATACAGTAACCTGAGCTGGCATTTGTGTTCTCTTAGGGTCTGTATGACATCTGTCCAGGATCTTCTGGCTTTCATAGTGTCTGGTGAGAAGTCTGGTGTGATTCTGATAGGTCTGCCTTTATCTGTTACTTGACCTTTTTTCCTTACGCTTTTGATATTCTTTCTTTGTTTTGTGCACTTGGTATTTTGACTATTATGTGATGGAAGGAGTTTGTTTCCTGGTCCAATCTATTTGGGGTTCTGTAGGCTTTTTTGTATGTTTATGGGCATCTCTTCCTTTAGGTTAGGGAAGTTTTCTTCTATGTTTTTGTTGAAGATATTTACTGGTCCTTTGAGTTGGGAGTCTTCACTCTCTTCTATACCTATTATCCTTCGGTGTGATCTTCTCATTGAGTCCTGAAGTTCCTGTATTTTTTTGGCCAGTAGCTTTTTTTTTTGTTTTGCATTATCTGTGACAGTTGTGTCGATGATTTCTATGGAATCTTCTGCTCCTGAGATTCTCTTTTTTATCTCTTGTATTCTGTTGGTGATGCTTGTATCTACGGTTCCTTGTCTCTTCCTTTGATTTTCTATATCCAGGGTTGTCTCCCTTTTTCCTTCCTTTATTGTTTCCATTTCCATTTTTAATTTCTTTACCTGTTTGATTGTGTTTTCCCATAATTCTTTCAGGGATTTTTGTGTTTCTTCTCTAAGGTCTTCTACTTGTTTATTTGTGTTTTCCTGCATTTCTCTAAGAGAGTTATTTGTCTTTCTTAATGTCTTCCATCATCATGATCAAATGTGATTTTAAATCTAGATCTTGCTTTTCTGGTGTGTTTGTATATTCAGTGTTTGCTTTGGTGGGAGAATTGGGCTCTGAAGATGCCATGTAATCTTGGTTTCTGTTGCTTGGGTTTCTGTGCTTGCCTCTTGCCATCAGGTTGTCTCTGGTGTTACCTTGTTTTGCTAATTCTGACAGTGGCTTGACCTTCCTATAGGCCTGTGTGTCAGGCATGCTGTAGATCCGTTTCCCTGTTTTCTTTCATCCAGTTATGGGAACAGAATGTTCTGCTTTCAGGCATGTATTTATTCCTGTCCACTGGCTTTCAGCTCTCCGTGAGGGCAGCAACCACAAGGGCCTGCCCCTACTTCTGGGTCCCTGTGCACAGGTGCCCCTTATGGTGCTAGGAGTTTTCTTCTAGAGTCAGAAATGTGGTCAGAGAGTAGTCTCCTCTGGTTTCCCAGGCATGTCTGCCCCTCTGAAGGTCTAGCTCTCCCTCCGATGGGATTTGGGTGCATGGAGCTGTTTGACCAGGTCCGTTCAGATCTGGGCGAAGTCTGGACTGCAGGGCTCCTGCAGCTTGACTGCCCCTATCTTCCTCTAGTCCAGAGGCCCTATATAGTTTCCTCTTGGGCAGGGATATGGGCAACCATGGGCAGAAATGGTGGTCTCTCCTGCCCTGCAGTCTCAGGATTGCCCACACGTCTGGGTGATCAGCTCTCTCTCCCATGGGGTTTGGGAGCCCATATTGCGTTGTATATTAATATCTGATTATTATTGCTCCTCTGTAATTTAATGCAAACTTTATGTAAACTATTGTTATTTCCATCTTTGCTTGGTTAGACTCCAGAGAACTGCCATGGAATTTTCCTCGGTGAAACTCCTGCTTGTTCTTTTAGTGAAACTTAAGACTGTGCATATGGCTTCATGTATGTGAAGCAAATGTCATACCACTGAAATGTATCCACTGCCCTTATTATTTTTGATGTTGTTGTAGGGATAGGATCTCACTAAGTCACTTGAGCAGGCAGTAAGCTTACTCTGCCCAGGCAGGCTGAGAGCTTTTGATATTTCTGCCCCAGGTTCCCAATTAGCCAGGTGTACAGGCCTTTGTCATCAGGCCAGGATTTAAAAGAGCACATTGAAGCATGAAGAGTAATTGTTGCATTATAAAGACCACCAAAATATAGTATTCACTCATATTCAATTAAAATACATAGTAATAGTAAGATATTTGTCATTTAGGTAATGCTACAGATACAATTTTGAAACATTATTCAAGCCTGAGTACTTATGAGGAAGGACTAAAATTGATTAGACTTCTGGTAACTATGAGGAATACTTCTGGGGACCTATACAGTTTTTTAAATTCATAAATATCATTTTCTTAAGATTCTTGTTTCCTCTTTTTATTAAAAATTATTTATACTGTTTTGCTATTATAACAATACAATTTCCCCTTCCCTTTCCTTCTTCTGATACTTTTTCTATACCCCTCTCTGCTCTCTTTCAATTCATGGCATTGATTTTTTATTAATTGTTATCACATGCATGTATGTATACATATATATTCCTAAACACATGTATAGCCTGCTCAGTAATGTTACTTCTATGTATATTTTCTTTTTCCTCCCTTCCTCTGGTCTATATACATTTTCTAAGACTGGGTAACTTAGATGTCTGTAGCTCTTTGTGTAGGGTTGAAGCCTCTTGTACTTTCCCCCATCCACTTGTCCATTGTCATTCTTGTTCTACTCACATTTAGTTTGGCATGTTGATGAGAATATGTGTGTACTTTCTGACTTTCCTAGGAGCTACAGATTCCCAGCAGACTCCCTGTTCTTCCGGCTCTTGCAATCTTTCTGCCACCCTCTTCTCTGAAATGTTTCCTGAGTCTTAGGTGCAGGAATTATTTTGTAGTTGTTTTAAATTGGACGAGATTCCATAGCTCTTCATTTTGACTGATTGTAGGTTTCTATTTATTTCTTTTTTTTTGTAATGGTTTTGATCTGTTGCATGGTTCTCTTCTAAAATCTACGACTCCATAAGCCCTGGGTACCTGGCTATATTTCTAGTACCTGGCATGATTTCCCTCTTGTTGAGTGGGTCTTAAGTCCAATTAGAGAGATGTTGGTTATTAACAAAATATAAAGGACATTACTGCACCATTAGGGTAATTGTGCAACACTGGTCATTGTTGGGGTTCACATGCATTATAACTAAATAGGACTGTTGGTTGATTTGGTCCTTTGGAAGCTTGTATGGTACATTCTGGTACCATGAGAACTAGTCATCAAGGTGGAGGCTTTTAGGTAAGTTCCAGGCCAAGGACCTTTGGGTCTTGAGTTTAAAGTGCCTTGTATCTTCATCAATAGGAACTTATTGTCTATCTTAGAAGATGTGGTGGATAATAAAGGGTAAAATCAATAGCCCGTAACATTTTGGGAGACTCTTGAAAAACTATGGACAGCAACTCAAAGTAGGGCTTCTCATGCAAGGTTCTGGGGCTTCTATTAGATGGTCTTTGGCTCTTAAAAGGAGCATGCTAGCCCAGGTTTAAAAAATTTTTAATTTAAACTATTCATGTGATTTACACACAGATTTACAGGTATTACAGTATGTTTATATAAAGTATACTTCCATAATATTCCTGAGATACCCTCTTGTTATGTAAACTTTATCTCTCCTGTATTTATTGCTATCTTTCTCACTCATTAGAGTCCCCCAGTTTTTCTCATTTTTATGATCAAATCGCTTGTACCTTCTCTATTTCTCTCACACCCTCTGCCCTGCCTTGTCCCATTTCCTTACTTGGATTTTGCAGTTACTCTAGGGTATGTACTCACATCTGAAGATTTGGAGCTAAGAGCCTCAGATGAGAGAGAACATGGGATGTTTCTCTTTCTGTAATAGCTTACCTTACTCAATAGGGTCTTTTCTTTTTTTTTAAATTTTATTTTATTTTTTATTAACTTGAGTATTTCTTATTTACATTTCGAATGTTATTCCCTTTCCCGGTTTCCGGGCAAACATTCCCCTAATCCCTCCCCCTCCCCTTCTTTATGGGTGTTCCCCTCCCCACCCTCCCCCCATTGCCGCCCTTCCCCCAACAATCTAGTTCACTGGGGGTTCAGTCTTAGCAGGACCAAGGGCTTCCCCTTCCACTGGTGCTCTTACTAGGATATTCATTGCTGCCTATGAGGTCAGAGTCCAGGGTCAGTCCATGTATAGTCTTTAGGTAGTGGCTTAGTCCCTGTAAGCTCTAGTTGCTTGGCATTGTTGTTCATAAGGGGTCTCAAGCCCCTTCAAGCTCTTCCAGTTCTTTCTCTGATTCCTTCAACGGGGGTCCCGTTCTCAGTTCAGTGGTTTGCTGCTGGCATTCGCCTCTGTATTTGCTGTATTCTGGCTGTGTCTCTCAGGAGAGATCTACATCCGGCTCCTGTCGGTCTGCACTTCTTCGCTTCATCCATCTTGTCTAATTGGATGACTGTATATGTATGATCCATTTGGGGATTCTTTTTAGCACAACGTACTTAATAGGGGTCTAATTTCATTCATTGGCATGTGGACATCAATTTTCCTAGCACTATTTGTTGAAAATGCTTTCTTTTGTTCAGTGTATATTTTTTTTTGACACTAGTCTCAGTACTTTTTTTTCTGTGAAGAGACACCATGACTACAGTGACTCTTACAAAGAAACTTTAATTGGGGCTGACTTAAAATTCAGAGGTTTAGTCCATTATCATCATGGCCGCAAGCATGGCAGCATCCAGGTAGACATGGTGCTGAAGAAGTGGTTGAGGGTTCTACAACCAAATCAGTGGACAGTAGCAAGAGAAAGAGTCATTGGGTCTGGCTTGAGCATCTGAAACCTGAATGGCCAGTCCTAGTGACATGCTTCCTCCAGCAAGGTTATACTAAATTCATGAAAGCTGCACATCCAATAACGCTAATAATCCTATGCTCTAATAATCTCTATAAGTCTATGGGGCTATTTTCATTCATACTATCAGAGCATCTATGTGAAATATTAAGTGGCTGATATTACATGTACTCATTTTTGGGTCTTTGATTTTGTTTTATTATTCTATATGTCTGTTTTTGTGGCAGCACCACATTATAAGCCTTCCTATGGTTCTATAGCGCTATAATATACCTTAATATATTAGCTTTTGAAGAAGTGTCTGTATTCCAGCACTCTCCAGCATTGCTCCTTTTACTCAGGATTATTTTGGATATCTGTGATCTTTTGTGGTTTATTATGAAGTTTGAAATAATTTTTCCTATTTCTGTGAACAATGAGATAGGTATTTCTGAATGGGATTGTACTGAATCTGTAAGTAGCTTTTGATAAAATAGTCATTTTTTTACAATGTTAATTGTGTCAATCCTAAGGACAGAATGTCTTTCCATTTTCTATTGTCTCTATCTTTAGTTTCAGAGGTTTAACTGGTGCTGTAGAGCTTGACCACTTCCTTGGTTAGGTTTATTTCTTGGTATTTTACTTGCTTTGGGGTTGGTGTGACTGGTAGTGTGTCCATCACCATCCCCCTTCTTTCTTTGTTTTCATTGTACATAATTCTATTGATTTATGCAGGTTGCTTATGTATCATGTTATACTAACAGATTTGCTTATTGTTTGTAGAAATTTCTTGGTACACATTTCGAAAACTCTAACATATATAACCTGTAAACAGGGATAGATTGAATTCTTCCACCCCATTTGTATCTTTAATTCTCCTTTCTTGCCTTATTGCTCCAGCCAGTGCTCTGGCACATTAGAAAGTAGTGGGGATAGTGGACGCAGTCTTGTTACTGACCAGTGGGATTGTTGGGATTGCTGCAAGTTATTCTCCATTTAGGATAATGTTGTCTGTGTTTCTCATATATAGCTTTTATTGTCTTGAGATATGTTCCCTCTAGGACTTTTGGAATGAAGGCTTGCTGGATTTTTTTAAAAGGCCCTTTCAGTGTCTATTAAGAGGATCACGTGATTTTTTTTAAACTTTAAGTCAATTTGTGTGATTTATTACATTTATTGACTTGCGATTGAGGAAGTAGGTGTACTATCGTGCTATTTATTATGCTACTATTTAAGATACTTAAGGCCATAAAATGTGTCTGAAAAATATATATTCCCAGCTAATGATTTCAAATTTTCTTCAAAAGGAATGTGTAAGTCTGAAAATTGTTACTAGCTTCAAATTAGGTTTTGATACTTTTTTTTCAGTAACCAAATTCTTAGCCTTAAACAATGCAGTATTTATACTGGGAAGATGCTTAAAGTGGTCAGAGAGTGTGCTGCACGTTTCTGATGACCTGAGCTCAATGTCTGGAACCTGCAGTAGAAGGAAAAAAAATCCACTTCTGAAAGTTCTGCCACCCATATGTGGTGTGGTGTGTGTGCCTATACTCACAGATATAACACACAAGACACTTACACAACAACAGACACAGAGACCTGTGAGCACTCACACACTCACAATTAAAATAAACATAATGTAGTATTGTGAATTATTTGGTGCTTGCACTAACCCCAGGACCCTTCCCCCCCAAAAAATCAATTTTGAGAATGTAGATGATAACGCCAAGGTTCAATCATAGGCATCAAGGCATCCCAGACAACTTAGAGCATATTTACAATGAAGTCATAAATTCAAGGCTTCCTTTTGCTTTCTTTTTCCTGATCTTCTGAGGCAGAACTGTTACGTGTTATACTTTTTATCACTAGCAGTTTATCTGCGGCACCCTAATGGCTATAACTTATGTTACAGACCTTGTTTGCACTACTTGGTTTTACTTTTAAGAGAAGCCCTCCACCCCCTTTTTTCAGTGTGGCACAGTCAGGATTTATACAATTATGAGAGGAGAGCTTGTTAGCAGGAACGGAGTGCCGAGACAAAAGCCTGTGTTCTCATATCACTTTCTGTTCTGAGTGCTGTTTGCTAGGAGGTAGCGGCTATCAAAGGAAGCACAAGCTGCTGTTGCTGGCAAGTCTGAGGGGTCTGAGGCCTTTCTGGAGCCCATGCTGATAGACATGGGATGAACAGTTGCCAGTGGGTTTAATCCTGGCTTGTTGCCAACCCAGCGCCTGGGAAGCTCATAATAGGAAATGACAGGTGCGCTAAAGCAGAAGGCAAGGGGTGGCTTTGGACAGGGGCCACGAAGAGCTGGTTACCTTGGGCACTCTTCTCATTTCTTTTACCTTAACACATGGTTTTCTTCACAAATCCCCATAAGGTTTTGTCCTTGCTGCTTTTTAGGGGACGTATTTACATCTCTGCTTTGTATTTTACGTGAGTCATGTGCAGTGGCATTTGTTGGCTGTATTCTGATAGGTCCAGGCGGGAGACAATATACCCACAGTTTCTCATTTAATTATAAGGGAAAGAGCAGATCATCCCTTTGTCACAGGCTTTGGGATCCTGGCATTTTCAGCATCTGGCACCGCATGTGGTGCAGTTAGGTTCATATGGCTATGTGGCAGCAGGAGGATGCCCGAGGCAGATAGAAATTGAAAACAAGATTGCAGGCAGAATCAGACTAGCAGCACATCACTTTTAGAAACACTGAAATATTGAACAGAGTCTTGACACAGGCAGCAGATTGACTGCACACGGTATCTTCTTACACAGGCTGGTAATGCAGCAGTGAAAGAGAGGATGAAGAAGGAGGCATATTATGTGCCCTGGAAAGAAGGCAATGCTTAGCAGAGAATAGAGGTATCCCCGATCATGTGTGTGTTTACTTACACTGTCATGAAATCTTAGGGCCACAAAACATTTTCCATTTAGTGATAAGGTATTCAAGAAACATTGACTGTACCTGGAGGAATCACCAAATGTTTGACGATGCTGTGTGTTCTTAGGGAAACATTCAATTCTATCTCAAAGGGAATATCATGGAAAGGAGAGTAATTTTTCTTTTAAAGGGTGAGCTTCAAATTTCATCAGAGCCAAATGGAGCCAAGTTCCCTTTATTTTCTTTTTTCTTTTTTGGTAAGGAAATGGTAAGAAAGGGGAGCCTCTTGATGACATAGTACCCCTTCTAGATTTTCTCACCACCTTTGAACCAGAGAACCAGCAATAGAAAACAAATGACTTTATTTTTATTCCTCAGACTATTTGTTGAGACTCAATGTTACCCTGTTCTCCTCCATCCTCATATTTTATACATAGTGTAGCAATCTACTATTAAGTTTAGCAATGAAACACAGTGAGATTGTATGCCTGCATGAGGAAGAATTCAAGACACAACACATTTACTTTTCAAATCACAAAGGGTTGAAAATGGATACAGCTTCCTGCAGTTAGGTCTTTCAAAGTATAAAGCAAGAGTTTTCATTAAATACTATTGTTGCACTCTGTTGAGTGTGTTCTCTGGAGGTTTTTCATACATTTTCAGATTTAATCTTGTGAAGCACAAAAATAAGCATAGTGGATTATTCCTGTAAGCTGCCTACTTGGGAGGTTTAGGTATGAATATCTAAGTTTCAGACAAGTCTAGGCCACACAGTATATTATAGATCATACTAGATTTAATGGAGATGTTGTCTCAAAACAATAAGCAGAGGCTGGAAACATCTTTCTGGAGTAAGGGGCACTTGCTGCTGCTCTTCTATGGAATCTGAATTTAATACCCAACACCTACATTGATTGACTCACAATCTCCTGTAACTCTAGCTTTAGGGGACCCAAGGTCCCCTTCTAGCCTCTGAGGGCACCAGTATTCATGTGCACACACCCGGACATATGCATATATACATAAGTAAAAATAAAACAAAGCTTTAAAGCAAACAAATAATGATTAAGACGAGAACAAAGAAAACCCATGTCTTTTGTATCCCAGTCTCTTAGAATTTGTGGTATTTTATATTATATTTAAATAGAGTCCATAATACATAATGACTTCTTTATCTTTAATGACAAAAAATACAAAAAATATGTAAAACCCTCAGAAACAATAATGTTTTTTTCTGCCTTTAAACTGTCTTTATATCATGCAGAATGCTTTATTATGTAGGACAATAGTTTATGGCCTTGTAGTGTGTGGCCTAATATATCTATTTCAGCAGTCTTCTGTGACATAAAGACAGGCAGACAGGGAAAGAGTGTAGGGAAACTCACATCTCCCTACTTTTTAAACACTGCAACAATCACGACACTTTTAGTTGTGGCTAACATATTTCAACTTTTGTGCATATCTTTTTGTGTACATGCATATACAAATATATGGTGCATGCATATCTATATATAAGCATTTAAGCACACACATACCTATTTATATATAAGGTATATATTTCTGGATAATTTTGTCTGCTTATAAACAAACAAATTTATTGACTTATTCAGAAAATTAAAGTAGGAAAACCTGCTGAAGTAGATGCATAGCTGACGTTGATATCTTCAGGACTCTGAATCATCTGCTTGATTTCTTACATTTGCTTTTCCCTGGGTCAGCTTCACTCATACCTAGGGATGACAGTCCTAGTCCTAGGGATGTGGGCCCAAGTCTATCCACAAATGTGCATCATCTTTGCAGCTAGAATTTCTTTCCTGAAGCTTCAGACGAATCTTGATTGACTTGGACTTGTGTCATCATCTTTACTATATGCAAGCCTGACCCACAGGTTTAGGTCCTACTTCAGCACCACGGACAGCTCTAATGCTGTCTCAGAAATGGTGCCGATTCTAAATAGACATCTATCTGCTGGTGTTGGTCTATATACAGGGGTTTTTGGTTTCTTATTAATGCTCAGTCTCATTGTAGCAGGCCTGACACTGAATTTCAGGCAAATCCCAGTCTAACATTTGTTCCCTGATCCTTAGCAGTGGAGCCTTGCTTTCTGCTCTACTGCCTGAGGTTGAGGAAGGGCTGTGCTGACAGTTAACTTTCTGAGTAATAGGGTTCCATCTGATGAGTCTGTGCATACTGGCATAAGGGAAAGAGTTATGTGGCTCTGTCTAGCGCTGTAAATCACCATGACAGTCCTGGTACTCAGTGCAGCCAAGACTGTGTTCCTTTTCCTTCTAAGCACAAGGTGTCTTTTTAATGCTGTGTTGAAAGAGTAACAGAAAGGGAAACTGTCTTTTCTGTCATCTTCACTGTGTCTTTTCTTACTATTATACCTAGAGCAGGTGTCATGGTCTCTCACATCATTCTGTAGCTCTGTGAAAATAGCTGTTCAAATTGGCATGTCTGTTGGGATCACTGTATGATTTTATTCATATTTCATATTTCTCTACCCTGCAAAGCCACATTCACCACAAGGCAACTGTGCATAAAAACAAAATAAATAAATAAATAATGCAACTAGAAAGTATACAATAGATCAAAATTGACTTTAGAAAATGTTTATTTGTGTTTGTGTGTGAGAGAGTGTAGACATGTTTGTGCCATGAGCCATATGTGGAGGTCAGAGGACAACTTTGTTAAGGCAACGAATCTCTTGTTTCTGCCACTGCATTTAGCGATTCGGGCTAGTTGGCTCATAGGCTTTCCAGTTGATTGGTGAGGCTTGGTCAGTTGCTATGTATTGTAATGGTAAATGCTGGCCCTGGTTTCCCGCAGGAACCAGGAGATTCTCACGTAGACCCAAGTGATGCTTTACAACCTTGTTCTCCAAGTTCTCCCTGATCCATGAATAAAGATGCCTACAGCCTATTGCTGGCCACCAAAAAGATTAGGCAGAGTTCTTGGGTTTGGGGTCATACCACAAGGGGAAGAGGAAGTTGGAGAGAGGAGAAGACAGCATGGCCATGAGGAGTGACCAATAGGAGTTAAGAGCTACCCAGATGGAACGTGGCAAGTTATATTAGAGTTATTGATGAGGAAGTAGATTTTAATAGTTTACATCGTAGTTATCTGCCCATCTCTAGTACATTAAAGGCTTATTATAAACATTAATGTTGTGTGTCTTTCATTTGAGAGTTGAATGTTCAAAAGTGGGGTAGAAATCCCTTATTGAGATTAAATATTTACTATAGCGATTGATTCTCCTGATTCTGTTCCTTATTTCACTGTAGGAGTACTAGAATTATGATATCACATCTGATTTATATTTTCTGATGGTTTTACTTTGTTTTGTTTCACATATGGCTTTCAGGTATTTAATTTAGGTCATCAGTTTTATGTGGTCATCTCTCTGGCCCCAAACTGATTTCTATAATATAAAAACATTTACAATTAGATTGAAGCTATATGAAAACATATTTAATACTACTAGTGATCAGGAAAGTGAAATGTCAAAAACATTCAAGTACCATTTCATGATGAGAAGAATAACAATTATCAAAAGAGTAAACATACAGTGTGCCACTGAGGATATTAAGAAGTGCACATCTGGACACTGTTGGTCAGAATCAAAGAAAAATAAGTTATCAACTTAAAAGTTGGGGTGGCAAATCCCGTGGGAGGGAGAGCTAAACCTTCAGAGAGGTAGACACGCCTGGGAAACGAGAAGAGACTGCACTCTGCACACATTACTGGTTCCAGAGGAAAACACCAAAGGCCATCTGGAACCCTGGTGCACAGAAGCTCCCGGAAAGGGCAGCGCAGACCTTCCTGGTGGCTGCTGCCGCAGAGAGCTCATAAGCAACACCCCACGAGCAAACTTGAGCCTCGGGACCACGGATAAGACCAACTTTTCTGCTGCAAGCGACCTGCCTGGTGAACTCAGGACACACAGAGGCAAAATTCCTCTAGGACCGGACACTTCCAGTATTTAGCAGGAGTCCCAAACCGGCGGATCCCTGCCCACAGCAGCTCTCTGCTCCAAATCCCGTGGGAGAGAGACCTCACCGCCTGGTCAGGGGGGCACTCCTGAGGCTGCAGAGCAGAAGAGACCACCAACACTGCCCACCCCTGCCCACATCCCTGGCCCAAGAGGAAACTGTATACGGCCTCTGGGTTCCCATCGGGGAGGGCTCAGGAGCGGAAGGACCCCTGCGCCTGAGATACCACCGGAACCTGAAGGTACATACCAGATAAACAGTTCTCTGCACCCAAATCCCGTGGGAGGGAGAGCTAAACCTTCAGAGAGGCAGACAGGCCTGGAAAACCAGAAGAGACTGCACTCTGCACACATTACTGATTCCAGAGGAAAAGACCAAACGCCATCTGGAACCCTGCTGCACTGAAGCTCCCGGAAAGGGCAGCGCAGATCTTCCTGGTAGCTGCCGCCGTGGAGAGCTCATAAGCAACATCCCATGAGCAAACTTGAGCCTCGGGACCACAGGTAAGACCAACTTTTCTGCTGCAAGCGACCTGCCTGGTGAACTCAAGACACAGGCCCACAGGAACAGCTGAAGACCTGTAGATAGGAAAAACTACACGCCCGAAAGCAGAACACTCTGTCCCCATAACTGGTTGAAAGAAAACAACAAAACAGGTCTACAGCACTCCTGAAACACAGGCTTATAGGACAGTCTAGCCACTGTCAGAAATAGCAGAACAAAGTAACACTAGAGATAATCTGATGGCGAGAGGCAAGCGCAGGAACCCAAGCAACAGAAACCAAGATTACATGGAATCATTGGAGCCCAATTCTCCTACCAAAGCAAACACGGAATATCCAACACCAGAAAAGCAAGATCTAGTTTCAAAATCATATTTGATCATGATGCTGGAGGACTTCAAGAAAGACGTGAAGAACTCCCTTAGAGAACAAGTAGAAGCCTACAGAGAGGAATCGCAAAAATCCTTGAAAGAATTCCAGGAAAACATAAATAAACAAGTAGAAGCCCATAGAGAAGAGTCACAAAAATCCCTGAAAGAATTCCAGGAAAACACAATCAAACAGTTGAAGGAATTAAAAATGGAAATAGAAGCAATCAAGAAAGAACACATGGAAACAACTCTGGTTATAGAAAACCAAAAGAAGAGACAAGGAGCTGTAGATACGAGCTTCATCAACAGAATACAAGAGATAGAAGAGAGAATCTCAGGAGCAGAAAATTCCATAGAAATCATCGACTCAACTGTCAAAGATCATGTAAAGCAGAAAAAACTACTGGTCCAAAACATACAGGAAATCTAGGACTCAATGAGAAGATCAAACCTAAGGATAATAGGTATAGAAGAGAGTGAAGACTCCCAGCTCAAAGGACCAGTAAATATCTTCAACAAAATCATAGAAGAAACCTTCCCTAACCTAAACAAAGAGATACCCATAAGCATACAAGAAGCCTACAGAACTCCAAATAGATTGGACCAGAAAAGAAACTCCTCCCGTCACATAATACTCAAAACACCAAACGCACAAAATAAAGAAAGAATATTAAAAGCAGTAAGGGAAAAAGGTCAAGTAACATATAAAGACAGACCTATCAGAATCACACCAGACTTTCGCCAGAAACTATGAAAGCCAGAAGATCCTGGACAGATGTCATACAGACCCTAAGAGAACACAAATGCCAGCCCAGGTTACTGTATCCTGCAAAACTCTCAATTAACATAGATGGAGAAACCAAGATATTCCATGACAAAACCAAATTTACACAATATCTTTCAACAAATCCAGCACTACAAAGGATAATAAATGGTAAAGCCCAACATAAGGAGGCAAGCTATACCCTAGAAGAAGCAAGAAACTAATCATCTTGGCAACAAAACAAAGGGAAGAAAAGCACACAAACATAACCTCAGATCCAAATATGAATATAACAGGAAGCAATAATCACTATTCCTTAATATCTCTCAACATCAATGGCCTCAACTCCCCAATAAAAAGACATAGATTAACAAACTGGATACGCAACGAGGACCCTGCATTCTGCTGCCTACAGGAAACACACCTCAGAGACAAAGACAGACACTTCCTCAGAGTGAAAGGCTGGAAAACAACTTTCCAAGCAAATGGTCAGAAGAAGAAAGCTGGAGTAGCCATTCTAATATCAAATAAAATCAATTTTCAACTAAAAGTCATCAAAAAAGTTAAGGAAGGACACTTCATATTCATCAAAGGAAAAATCCACCAAGATGAACTCTCAATCCTAAATATCTATGCCCCAAATACAAGGGCACCTACATACGTAAAAGAAACCTTACTAAAGCTCAAAACACACATCGCACCTCACACAATAATAGTAGGAGATTTCAACACCCCACTCTCATCAATGGACAGATCATGGAAACAGAAACTAAACAGAGACGTAGACAGACTAAGAGCAGTCATGAGCCAAATGGACTTAACGGATATTTATAGAACATTCTATCCTAAAGCAAAAGGATATACCTTCTTCTCAGCTCCTCATGGTACTTTCTCCAAAATTGACCATATAATTAGTCAAAAAACGGGCCTCAACAGGTACAGAAAGATAGAAATAATCCCATGCGTGCTATCAGACCACCACGGCTAAAACTGGTCTTCAGTAACAATAAGGGAAGAATGCCCACATATACGTGGAAGTTGAACAATGGTCTACTCAATGATAACCTGGTCAAGGAAGAAATAAAGAAAGAAATTAAAGACTTTTTAGAATTTAATGAAAATGAAGATACAACATACCCAAACTTATGGGACACAATGAAAGCTGTGCTAAGAGGAAAACTCATAGCTCTGAGTGCCTGCAGAAAGAAACAGGAGAGAGCATATGTCACCTGCTTGACAACACACCTAAAAGCTCTAGAACAAAAAGAAGCAAATACACCCAGGAGGAGTAGAAGGCAGGAAATAATCAAACTCAGAGCTGAAATCAACCAAGTAGAAACAAAACGGACCATAAAAAGAATCAACAGAAACAAAAGTTGGTTCTTTGAGAAAATCAACAAGATAGATAAACCCTTATCCAGACTAACAAGAGGACACAGAGAGTGTGTCCAAATTAACAAAATCAGAAATGAAAAGGGAGACATAACAACAGATTCAGAGGAAATTCAAAAAATCATCAGATCTTACTATAAAAGCCTATATTCAACAAAACTTGAAAATCTGCAGGAAATGGACAATTTCCTAGACAGATACCCGGTACCGAAGTTAAATCAGGAACAGATAAACCTGTTAAACAACCCCATAACTCCTAAGGAAATAGAAGCAGTCATTAAAGGTCTCCCAACCAAAAAGAGCCCAGGTCCAGACGGGTTTAGTGCAGAATTCTATCAGACCTTCATAGAAGACCTCATACCAATATTATCCAAACTATTCCACAAAATTGAAACAGATCGATCACTCCCGAATTCCTTCTATGAAGCCACAATTACTCTTATACCTAAACCACACAAAGACACAACAAAGAAAGAGAACTTCAGACCAATTTCCCTTATGAATATCGATGCAAAAATACTCAAAAATTCTGGCAACCCGAATCCAAGAGCATATTAAAACGATCATTCACCATGATCAAGTAGGCTTCATCCCAGGCATGCAGGGATGGTTTAATATACGGAAAACCATCAACGTGATCCATTATAGAAACAAATTGAAAGAACAAAACCACATGATCATTTCATTAGATGATGAGAAAGCATTTGTCAAATTCAACACCCCTTCATGATAAAAGTCCTGGAAAGAATAGGAATTCAAGGCCCATACCTGAACATAGTAAAAGCCATATACAGCAAACCAGTTGCTAACATTAAACTAAATGGAGAGAAACTTGAAGCAATCCCACTAAAATCAGGGACTAGACAAGTTTGCCCACTCTCTCCCTACTTATTCAATATAGTTCTTGAAGTTCTAGCCAGAGCAATCAGACAACAAAAGGAGGTCAAGGGGATACAGATCGGAAAAGAAGAAGTCAAAATATCACTATTTGCAGATGATATGATAGTGTATTTAATTGATCCCAAAAGTTCCACCAGAGAACTACTAAAGCTGATAAACAACTTCATCAAAGTGGCTGGGTATAAAATGAACTCAAATAAATCAGTAGCCTTCTTCTACACAAAAGAGAAACAAGCCGAGAAAGAAATTAGGGAAATGACACACTTCATAATAGACCCAAATAATATAAAGTACCTCGGTGTGACTTTAACCAAGCAAGTAAAAGATCTGTACAATAAGAACTTCAAGCCTCTGAAGAATGAAATTGAAGAAGACCTCAGAAGATGGAAAGATCTCCCATGCTCATGGATTGGCAGGATTAATATAGTAAAAATGGCCATTCTACCAAAAGCGATCTACAGATTCAATGCAATCCCCATCAAAATACCAATCCAATTCTTCAGAGAGTTAGACAGAACAATTTGCAAATTCATCTGGAATAACAAAAAACCCAGGATAGATAAAACTATCCTCAACAATAAAAGGACTTCAGGGGGAATCACTATCCCTGAACTCAAGCAGTATTACAGAGCAATAGTGATAAAAACTGCATGGTATTGGTACAGAGACAGACAGATAGACCAATGGAACAGAATTGAAGACCCAGAAATGAACCCACACACCTATGGTCACTTGATTTTTGACAAAGGAGCCAAAACCATCAAATGGAAAAAAGATAGCATTTTTAGCAAATGGTGCTAGTTCAATTGGAGGTCAGCATGTAGATGAATGCAGTTCGATCTATTCTTATCACCCTGTACAAAGCTTAATCCAAGTGGATAAAGGACCTCCACATCAAACCACATACACTCAAACTAAGAAGAAAAACTAGGGAAGCATCTGGAACACATGGGCACTGGTAAAAATTTCCTGAACAAAACACCAATGGCTTATGCTCTAAGGTCAAGAATCGACAAATGGGATCTGATAAAACTGCAAAGCTTCTGTAAGGCAAAGGACACTGTGGTTAGGACAAAACGGCAACCAACAGATTGGGAAAAGATCTTTACCAATCCTACAACAGATAGAGGCCTTATATCCAAAATATACAAAGAACTCAAGAAGTTGGACCTCAGGGAGACAAATAACCCTATTAAAAAGGGGGTTCAGAGCTAAACAAAGAATTCACAGCTGAGGAATGCCGAATGGCTGAGAAACACCTAAAGAAATGTTCAACATCTTTAGTCATAAGGAAATGCAAATCAAAACAACCCTGAGATTCCACCTCACACCAATGCGAATGGCTAAGTTCAAAAACTCATGTGACAGCAAATGCTGGCGAGGATGTGGAGAAAGAGGAACACTCTTCCATTGTTGGTGAGATTGCAGACTGGTACAACCATTCTGGAAATCAGTCTGGAGTTTCCTCAGAAAATTGGACATTGAACTGCCTGAGGATCCAGCTATACCTCTCTTGGGCATATACCCAAAAGATGCCTCAACATATAAAGAGACACGTGCTCCACTATGTTCATCGCAGCCTTATTTATAATAGCCAGAAAATGGAAAGAACCCAGATGCCCTTCAACAGAGGAATGGATACAGAAAATGTGGTACATCTACACAATGGAATATTACTCAGCTATCAAAAACAACGAGTTAATGAAATTCGTAGGCAAATGGTTGGAACTGGAAAATATCATCCTGAGTGAGGTAACCCAATCACAGAAAGACATACATGGTATGCACTCATTGATAAGTGGCTATTAGCCCAAATGCTTGAATTACCCTAGTTGCCTAGAACACATGAAACTCAAGACAGATGATCAAAATGTGAATGCTTCACTCCTTCTTTAAAAGGGGAACAAGAATACCCTTGGCAGGGAAGAGAGAGGCAAAGATTAAAACAGAGACTGAAGGAACACCCATTCAGAGCCTGCCCCACAATTGGCCCATACATATACAGCCATCCAATTAGACAAGATGGATGAAGCAAAGAAGTGCAGGCCGACAGGAGCAGGATGTAGATCGCTCCTGAGAGACACAGCCAGAATACAGCAAATACAGAGGCGAATGCCAGCAGCAAACCACTGAACTGAGAACGGGACCCCCGTTGAAGGAATCAGAGAAAGAACTGGAAGAGCTTGAAGGGGCTCGAGACCCCATATGTACAACAATGCCAAGCAACCAGAGCTTCCAGGGACTAAGCCACTACCTAAAGACTATACATGGACTGACCCTGGACTCTGACCTCATAGGTAGCAATGAATATTCTAGTAAGAGCACCAGTGGAAGGGGAAGCCCTTGGTCCTGCTAAGACTGAACCCCCAGTGAACGTGATTGTTGGGGGGAGGGCGGCAATGGGGGAGGATGGGGAGGGGAACACCCATAAAGAATGGGAGGGGGAGGGATTAGGGGGATGTTTGCCTGGAAACCGGGAAAGGGAATAACACTCGAAATGTAAATAAGAAACACTCAAGTTAATAAAAAAAAATTAAAAGTTGGTGTGGGACATGGAAGTGGTAGGAGAATGGGGACCTTGAGAGTGGTTGAAAGGAAAAAAGAGGGGACAAAGATGTAATTCTACTTCAATCAAAACATTTAAAAAGGAAGCAAATTAGTAGAATCACTGTGGAAAACAGTATAGGTATTTCAGAGAAAATCCGAATATGATTCAATATTTGTACTACTAGTGATCATTCAGAAGAAATTAAACCCTTAAGAACACCATGTTCTCATGTCTATCACCTCCTTATTTGTAAAAGTCAATAAATGGAAACAACATAAGAGTCCACCAACTGAGGAATAGACAATGAAAATGATTTTCATATAGAGGTCAGAATACTACTTGTTCATAAAATAATAGAATCCTGACATTTATGACAGAATAGACAACTTTGGAGATCATTTTGATAAGGGAGATAAACAGGTACATAAAAACAAGTACCCAATGATATCATTCGTGGGAGAAATTAAGGTGACGTCCAAATCAAGAGTACCATGTGATTCCATGTCATTCCCATCAGAACAGCCATCATCAAATAAAGTTATGTAGAAACAGAAATCTTACACATTGGTAATGAGAATGGAAACTAGTGAACCTGCTAATGGAAATCCAGTGTAGATTTTTCTTAAAAAGAAAAAAGAATACCACTAAAACCAGAACTTCTATGTAGTTTAGCTATCCCACTCCTGAATATATAACCTAAGAAATCTAAGTAAGCATTCCACAGAGATATTTGCATATCTGTGTTTAGATACTCAGAAAGCTAAGATGTGGAACAAATCTAGATGCCATCAATGTATAAAGAAAATATGTTGCATATATATAATAGTATTTTATTCAGTTATAAAGAAGAATGGAAACATGCCATCTTCAGAAAATATGTATGGAAATGAAGGGAAGTCAGTCAAACTCAGAAAGATAGATGGCGCATGTTTTCTCTTATATGTGGAATCTATAAAAACAGACGTCCTTTGAAATTAAAGGCATTTCCTCTTGGTTTGTCATTTTCCTCAAAAAGCTTGAAGAAAGGCACCAATGACTTCTAACTGGTAGAAAGAGGATTTCAAACCTCTTTCTATGAACATGGTTTTGGTCACTTATCAGCTTGTCTGAATAGGCTACTAACACTCATCGTTAATTAACAGAACTCTGAAGGTGGAGAGAAAGAGGCTCACCTAAGTCCAGCCATAAATGACCTTCTAGTAGCATGGGAAACCATGCTCTTTGAAAGATAGGGGTTGGGGCAGAGGGGAACATGATCTGGTATTGGGTGGGGGAAAAGGACTGAAGCCCTGAGGGCCAGCAGAAAGAATGAAAACAAGTGACCTCAGGAGGAAAGAGGTTCAGAGGACCCTCTAGAATGTACCAGAGACCTGGGAAGTCAGAGACTCTCAGGACTCAGGGGGGCGGGGGGCAGGGCTAGATGAAAGGCCCTACAGTGGGTTGAGGGAACTTATTGAATCCATCTCCAGCAGAAAGAAAGGGCATCAAGTATGGGATGGGGTTGCTATTCCACAGCCAAAGCTCTGACCCATAACTCTTCCTGTCTGAAAGAACTACAGGGATGGAAATGGAGAGGAGCCTGAGGAAAAGAAGGTCCAGCGACAGGCTCAAAGTGGGTTCAAGGTCAAGGCGAGGCCCCAAGACGTGACACCATTGGTGAAGCTATGGGGCATTCACAAAAAGGGACCTACCATGATTGCTCTCCTAAAGACCCAATTAGCAGTTGAAAGAGTCAGATGCAGATATGTGCACCCAACCAATGAACAGAAGCTGCTGACCCCTCTGGTTGAATTAGGGAAAAGCTGAAGGACGGTAAGGAGTAGGAATACCCTGCAGGAGGACCAGCAGTCTCAATTAACCTGGACCCCTGAGATGTCTTAAATACTAGATTACCAACCAGGCAGCATATACCAGTTGAGATGAGGCCTCCAACACATATACAGCAGAGGGCTCCCGGGTCTGGGTTCAGTCAGACAAGATGCACCTATCCCTCAAGAGACTGGAGGCCCCAGGAAGTTTAGAGGTCAGGTGGGGTGGGAACATCTTTGTGAAATCAGGAGGGATAATTCGGGGTGGAAGGAGGTATGGGATGTGGAACTTTGGGGGTTGGACCAGGAGGGGAATAAAAATCTGGAGTGTAAAAATAAAATAAAATAAAATAAAATAAAATAAAATAAAATAAAAAAATATAGAATCCTGGAAAACTTTATTCAGATTTGCAGACTTAGTTGGGTTCTCTCGTCTAACCCTCCCCTGTTCTGCCGTGAGCATGTTCTAGACTGGATGGTAGACTGAATCAGAGACAGTTCTGAAACACCACTATGATTGTGGTACTACACACACTATGTTACTATCTGTTGACTTTTGCTTGGAATGACATATTGTTTCTTTCACTGATGATTCCCACCTTCTCTGTTACACATTTCTGTTACCATCAGTTGTCAGAAACCTGACATGCTGGTAAGTTTTGACACATGAATCTTATAAGAAAATACAAACACTCTGCCCATCATTATCTCTAAAATGTGTGTGTGTGTGTGTGTGTGTGTGTGTGCATATGTACAGATGCATGTAGCTGCTTGTTTGGGTCTGTCAGACAATGTTATTCACTTTCAAATACTATCTAAAGAGCCCAATGCAAGGTTGCTAATGTATGCACTTCTTGGGTTAAGTGTTGGGTTAGATTTTATAACAGAACATTTCTTTCTATTAAATAGCAGAATTCTATGAGAGTTTATAATGAGGCTCCCTCCTCAACTCAAGTTATCTCATTATGGCTCTGAAGCTAGATTCTTCTTCTTAGAGTTGTTCTTTATGAGAGCAAACTGATGCCGAATTTAATTGGCTCCATTCTTGTTCATAGCCATGATTCCTTTTTGGTGCTATGCTGTCTGATCTCTATAAAGGCTAATTTAAAGGTTCAGCGGTGAAAAGCATAGACTGTTTTGCTAACATTTGTTTTCACATCTTCTGAGGGATAAAAATATTGACATTTCAAAAATCAATTCAGAAAGCAAGTACACTTAGGGCATTTGCCTCTTTTATGGGTCATTCATAAATGATCAGCCTGACTGATAGAGGGCTGTGGTGCAGGGTTGTATGTGTCCTTCACAGGAGACTGTGGAGAAATCTTGATGTACTACTCAATATGATGATGGCTCCCCTTTCCAAAAATGCTCTTTCTGCCAGAGGTGTGCATTGGACATGTGTGAGGACAACAGACCGTTGGTCAAAGTCAGGAAGCAGGACTCAATCTTTTCAACTAATATTTGTATGTCATACGTTAGATGTGCCTAATTTCTAGTCATCTTTTCCATTAATATTTGTATGCCATATGTCTAGGTGTGCCTACTTTCTGTTGGTTTAAAAGGGTTTTCAATCGTAGTTGGAGAATTCTTAGTCATCAGTGATTTTTGACATATTTTGGCACATTTCTTTACATGCTCAAAGTCTCCTCATTAATTCTTTATGGAAGTTTACAGAATTCTGATTTGGATGATTATATAAGATATGAACTATAGTAGTTTTTGCTATGTTCCTTTTAACAGTGTTGTTGAGAATAGTCTATCCATGGTTTCCAGACATAATTAAGCTTCTTTTTGGTGTTATAATTTGTTCTTAGGATCGCTGTGTATACACAATGAATTGTACTCTGCTCTTTTAATTGACTCCTATAAAGCTGGATTTGTGGCCTATCAATTGAAATGGGGCTAATGGAATGCATTTCTGTGTGAACCCACACCAGTTTTCAGTCTTACTTGTATTTATCAATCACCTTGTAACTCTACAAACTTATTACAGTTTGATTATGCCAACTTGAATATGCCCCTGAGCACACACTTAAATTGTTTTTGGGAAAAGGTGATCATAGAAATAAGTCAAATTCTAAACTACTTTAATCTATAATATGCATTAGTAATTGTCCTTTGTTTTTGAGGTCTCATTTATTTTCCTTTCTTTCTTTCTTTTTTTTCGGAGCTGGGGATCGAACCCAGGGCCTTGCGCTTCCTAGGCAAGGGCTCTACCACTGACCTAAATCCCCAACCTGAGGTCTCATTTATTAAGAGAATGACTCATAGTAGAACTGGGAACTCTGTCAAGGTTTTGAATATGTGAGAAGTGGACAGAGGTGCAAACAGGGTGGAGAGTCTTTTTAGTTCTTTCCTTTGCCTTTTTGTCAACACCCTAGGAAAGACAATTGCATTAACTTCTGTGAAAGAAAGAAGTCTGAGAGTGCAGAATAGCAGTTAAATAGAGAAGGAGGAAAAAGAGAATTATTTAAGTGAGGGCACCGGGAAATGTTGGCTAAAATTATGTTTCATCAGGGGAAAAAATGAACTCAAAATTTGTATGTAAGGTACAACAAAACATGAAGGAAGGATCAAAGATAAACCATTGATATGTAAATTGCAATATGATAGTTCCCATCTAACTATATTTTATATGTATTGAAAACTTCTTTAAGGCTCAGACGTAATTTTGTTGTACTCAATACATAGGTAAATTCCAACAGTGTGGACAGTTTTAATTACAACTTCTTAAAATAACTTAATTACAACTTCTTAAAAATTATATTCAGAATCTCTCTTTTCTAAACCTTCTCTGTAACATCACTGCCATCATTTATGTTTTTCAGTTCACGACACCATCCTCTGTGAAATCTCATATCGGTGACATAGCAGAGTAAAGAATTAGAGTAAAATAAATCAACCCAGAACACACAGTAAATGAATCCAAACCTGGGCTCTTAAAAATACAACACTTTTGTGTTTCTCAAGCTATTTCGTGAACCTCCTGCTTCCTCATCTGTAAATGGAAACATAGCACTGCCAACTTCAAAAGGTTGATATGAGGAAAAAGGAGGGTTAGGCATGTAACTGCTGCGAAAGTATGTCTGCTGTGATTTATTTATTTATTTATTTATTTATTTATTTATTTATTTATTTATTTTTACCTTTAGAGGAATTAGAAAAGGATGCTGTCTCTTTGATCTCTCTCTCCCCCCTTTTTTTAAAATGAAAACAATGATCATATTGTATTTATTAGGTAATGATTAAAAGATATCTGTACATTTTTCAACAAAAACAAAACAAAATAGTTTTCCACATATATATATTTTTTTCGATTCTTTTTTTTTTTTAACTTGAGTATTTCTTATTTACATTTCGAGTGTTATTCCCTTTCCCGGTTTACAGGCCAACATCCCCCTAATCCCTCCCCCTCCCCTTCTTTATGGGTGTTCCCCTCCCCATCCTCCCCCCATTGCCGCCCTCCCCCCAACAATCACGTTCAGTCTTAGCAGGACCCAGGGCTTCCTCTTACACTGATGATCTTACTAGGATATTCAATGCTACCTATGAGGTCAGAGTCCAGGGTCAGTCCATGTATAGTCTTTAGGTAGTGGCTTAGTCCCTCGAAGCTCTGGTTGCTTGGCATTGTTGTTCATATGGGGTCTCAAGACTCTTCAAGCTCTTCCAGTTCTTTCTCTGATTCCTTCAACGGGGGTCCTGTTCTCAGTTCAGTGGTTTGCTGCTGGCATTCGCCTATGAATTTGCTGTATTCTGAGTGTGTCTCTCAGAACAGATCTACATCTGGTTCCTGTCTGCCTGCACTTCTTTGCTTCATCCATCTTGTCTAATTGGGTGGCTGTATATGTATGGGCCACATGTGGGGCAGGCTCTGAATGGGTGTTCCTTCTGTCTCTGTTTTAATCTTTGCCTCTTTATTCCCTACCAAGGGTATTCTTGCTCCCATTTTAAAGAAGGAGAGAAGCATTAACATTTTGATCATCTGTCTTGAGTTTCATGTGTTCTAGGAATCTAGGGTAATTCAAGCATTTGGGCTAATAGCAACTTATCAATGAGCGCATACCATGTGTGTTTCTCTGTGATTGGGTTACCTCACTCAGGATGATATTTTCCAGTTCCAACCATTTGCCTAGGAATTTCATACAGTCATTGTTTTTGATATCTGAGTAATATTCCATTGTGTAGATGTACCACATTTTCTGTATCCATTCCTCTGTTGAAGGGCATCTGGGTTCTTTCCAGTTTCTGGCTATTATAAATAAGGCTATGAACATAGTGGAGCACGTGTCTTTTTTATATGTTGGGGCATCTTTTGGGTATATGCCCAAGAGAGGTATAGCTGGATCCTCAGGCAGTTCAATGTCCAATTTTCTGAGGAACCTCCAGACTGATTTCCAGAATGGTTGTACCAGTCTGCAATCCCACCAACAATGGAGGAGTGTTCCTCTTTCTCCACATCCTCGTCAGCATTTGCTGTCCCCTGAGTTTTTGATCTTAGCCATTCTCACTGGTGTGAGGTGAAATCTGAGGGTTGTTTTTATTTGCATTTCCCTTATGACTAAAGATGTTGAACATTTCTTTAGGTGTTTCTCAGCCATTTGGCATATCTCAGCTGTGAATTCTTTGTTTAGCTCTGAACCCCATTTTTTAATAGGGTTATTTGTCTCCCTGAGGTCTAACTTCTTGAGTTCTTTGTATGTTTTGGATATAAGGCCTCTATCTGTTGTAGGATTGGTAAAGATCTTTTCCCAATCTGTTGGTTGCCGTTTTGTCCTAACCACAGTGTCCTTTGCCTTACAGAAGCTTTGCAGTTTTATGAGACCCCATTTGTCGATTCTTTACCTTAGAGCATAAGCCATTGGTGTTTTGTTCAGGAAATTTTTACCAGTGCCCATGTGTTCGAGATGCTGCCCTAGTTTTTCTTCTATTAGTTTGAGTGTATGTGGTTTGATGTGGAGGTCCTTGATCCACTTGGACTTAAGCTTTGTACAGGGTGATAAGCATGGATCGATCTGGATTCGTCTACAAGTTGACCTCCAGTTGAACCAGCACCATTTGCTGAAAATGCTATCTTTTTTCCATTGGATGGTTTTGGCTCCTTTGTCAAAAATCAAGTGACCATAGGTGTGTGGGTTCATTTCTGGGTCTTCAATTCTGTTCCATTGGTCTATCTGTCTGTCTTTGTACCAATACCCTGCAGTTTTTATCACTATTGCTCTATAATACTGCTTGAGTTCAGGGATAGTGATTCCCCCTGAAGTCCTTTTATTGTTGAGGATAGTTTTAGCTATCCTGGGTTTTTTGTTATTCCAGATGAATTTGCAAATTGTTCTGTCTAACTCTTTGAAGAATTGGATTGGTATTTTGATGGGGATTGCATTGAATCTGTAAATCGCTTTTGGTAAAATGGCCATTTTTACTATATTAATCCTGCCAATCCATGAGCATGGGAGATCTTTCCATCTTCTGAGGTCTTCTTCAATTTCTTTCTTCAGTGTCTTGAAGTTCTTATTGTACAAATCTTTTACTTGCTTGGTTAAAGTCACACCGAGGTACTTTATATTATTTGGGTCTATTATGAAGGGTGTCATTTCCCTAATTTCTTTCTCGGCTTGTTTCTCTTTTGTGTAGAGGAAGGCTACTGATTTATTTGAGTTCATTTTATACCCAGACACTTTGCTGAGGTTGTTTATCAGCTTTAGTAGTTCTCTGGTGGAACTTTTAGGATCACTTAAATATACTATCATATCATCTGCAAATAGTGATATATTGACTTCTTCTTTTCCGATCTGTATCCCCTTGACCTCCTTTTGTTGTCTGATTGCTCTGGCTAGAACTTCAAGAACTATATTGAATAAGTAGGGAGAGAGTGGGCAAACTTGTCTAGTCCCTGATTTTAGTGGGATTGCTTCAAGTTTCTCTCCATTTAGTTTAATGTTAGCAACTGGTTTGCTGTATATGACTTTTACTATGTTTAGGTATGGGCCTTGAATTCCTATTCTTTCCAGGACTTTTATCACGAAGGGGTGTTGAATTAGTCAAATGATTTCTCAGCATCTAATGAAATGATCATGTGGTTTTGTTCTTTCAGTTTGTTTCTATAATGGATCACGTTGATGGTTTTCCGTATATTAAACCATCCCTGCATGCCTGGGATGAAGCCTACTTGATCATGGTGGATGATCATTTTAATATGGTCTTGGATTCGGTTTGCCAGAAATTTATTGAGTATATTTGCGTCGATATTCATAAGGGAAATTGGTCTGAAGTTCTCTTTCTTTGTTGGGTCTTTGTGTGGTTTAGGTATAAGAGTAATTGTGGCTTTATAGAAGGTATTTGGTAGTGATCGATCTGTTTCAATTTTGTGGAATAGTTTGGATAATATTGGTATGAGGTCTTCTATGAAGGTCTGATAGAATTCTGCACTAAACCCGTCTGGACCTGGGCTCTTTTTGGTTGGGAGACCTTTAATGACTGCTTCTATTTCCTTAGGAGTTATGGGGTTGTTTAAGTGGTTTATCTGTTCCTGATTTAACTTTGGTACCTGGTATCTGTCTAGGAAATTGTCCATTTCCTGCAGATTTTCAAGTTTTGTTGAATATAGGTTTTTATAGTAAGATCTGATGATTTTTTGAATTTCCTCTGAATCTGTAGTTATGTCTCCCTTTTCATTTCTGATTTTATTAATTTGGACACACTCTCTGTGTCCTCTTGTTAGTCTGGCTAAGGGTTTATCTATCTTGTTGATTTTCTCAAAGAACCAACTTTTGGTTCTGTTGATTCTTTCTATGGTCCTTTTTGTTTCTACTTGGTTGATTTCAGCTCTGAGTTTGATTATTTCCTGCCTTCTACTCCTCCTGGGTGTATTTGCTTCTTTTTGTTCTAGAGCTTTTAGGTGTGTTGTCAAGCAGGTGACATATGCTCACTCCTGTTTCTTTCTGCAGGCACTCAGAGCTATGAGTTTTCCTCTTAGCACAGCTTTCATTGTGTCCCATAAGTTTGGGTATGTTGTACCTTCATTTTCATTAAATTCTAAAAAGTCTTTAATTTCTTTCTTTATTTCTTCCTTGACCAGGTTATCGTTGAGTAGAGCATTGTTCAACTTCCATGTATATGTGTGCGTTCTTCCCTTTTTGTTATTGAAGACCAGCTTTAGGTTGTGGTGGTCTGATAGCACACATGGGATCATTTCTATCTTTCTGTACCTGTTGAGGCCCGTTTTTTGACCAATTATATGGTCAATTTTGGAGAAAGTACCATGAGGAGCTGGGAAGAAGGTATATCCTTTTGCTTTAGGATAGAATGCTCTATAAATATCTGTTAAGTCCATTTGGCTCATGACTTCTCTTAGTCTGTCTACGTCTCTGTTTAATTTGTTTCCTTCATCTGTCCATTGATGAGAGTGGGGTGTTGAAATCTCCCACTATTATTGTGTGAGGTGCAATGTGTGTTTTGATCTTTAGTAAGGTTTCTTTTACGTATGTAGGTGCCCTTGCATTTGGGGCATAGATATTTAGGATTGAGAGTTCATCTTTGTGGATTTTCCTTTGATGAATATGAAGTGTCCTTCCTTATATTTTTTGATGACTTTTAGTTGAAAATTGATTTTATTTGATATTAGAATGGCTACTCCAGCTTTCTTCTTCTGACCATTTGCTTGGAAAGTTGTTTTCCAGCCCTTCACTCTGAGGAAGTGTCTGTCTTTGTCTCTGAGGTGTGTTTCCTGTAGACAGCAGAATGCAGGGTCCTCGTTGCGTATTCAGTTTGTTAATCTATGTCTTTTTATTGGGGAGATGAGTCCATTGATGTTGAGAGATATTAAGGAATAGTGATTATTGCTTCCTGATATATTCATATTTGGATTTGAGGTTATGTTTGTGTGCTTTCCTTCTCCTTGTTTTGTTGCCAAGATGATTAGTTTCTTGCTTCTTCTAGTGTGAAGCTTACCTCCTTATATTGGGCTTTACCATTTATTATCCTTTGTAGTGCTGGATTTGTAGAAAGATATTGTGTAAATTTGGTTTTGTCATGGAATATCTTGGCTTCTCCATCTATGTTAATTGAGAGCTTTGCAGGATACAGTAACCTGGGCTGGCATTTGTGTTCTCTTAGGGTCTATATGACATCTGTCCAGGATCTTCTGGCTTTCATAGTCTCTTGCGAAAAGTCTGGTATGATTCTGATAGGTCTGCCTTTATATGTTACTTGACCTTTTTCCCTTACTGCTTTTAATATTCTTTCTTTATTTTGTGCATTTGGTGTTTTGACTATTATGTGACGGGAGGAGTTCTTTTCTGGTCCAATATTTGGAGTTCTGTAGGCTTCTTGTATGCTTATGGGTATCTCTTTGTTTAGGTTAGGGAAGGTTTCTTCTATGATTTTGTTGAAGATATTTACTGGTCCTTTGAGCTGGGAGTCTTCACTCTCTTCTATACCTATTATCCTTAGGTTTGATCTTCTCATTGAGTCCTAGATTTCCTGTATGTTTTGGACCAGTAGTTTTTTCTGCTTTACATTATCTTTGACAGTTGAGTAGATGATTTCTATGGAATCTTCTGCTCCAGAGATTCTCTCTTCTATCTCTTGTATTCTGTTGGTGAAGCTTGTATCTACAGCTCCTTGTCTTTTCTTTGGTTTTCTATATCCAGGGTTGTTTCCATGTGTTCTTTCTTGATTGCTTCTATTTCCATTTTTTTTTCTTTTCTTTTTTTCGGAGCTGGGGACTGAACCCAGGGCCTTGCGCTTCCTAGGCAAGTGCTCTACCACTGAGCTAAATCCCCAATCCCTCTATTTCCATTTTTAATTCCTTCAACTGTTTGATTGTGTTTTCCTGGAATTCTTTCAGGGATTTTTGTGATTCCTCTCTGTAGGCTTCTACTTGTTTATTTATGTGTTCCTGTGTTTCTCTAAGGGAGTTCTTCATGTCTTTCTTGAAGTCCTCCAGCATCATGATCAAATATGATTTTGAATCTAGATCTTGCTTTTCTGGTGTGTTTGGATATTCAGTGTTTGCTTTGTTGGGAGAATTGGGCTCTGATGATGCTATGTAGTCTTGGTTTCTGTTGCTTGAATTCCTGCACTTGCCTCTCGCCATCAGATTATCTCTAGTGTTACTTTGTTCTTCTATATCTGACAGTGGTTAGACTGTCCTATAAGCCTGTGTGTCAGGGGTGCTGTAGACCTGTTTTGTTGTTTTCTTTCAGCCAGTTATGGGAACAGAGTGTTCTGCTTTCGGGCATGTAGTTTTTCCTATCTATAGGTCTTTAGCTGTTCCTGTGGGCCTGTGTCCTGAGTTCACTAGGCAGGTCGCTTGGAGTAGGAAGGTTTGTCTTACCTGTGGTCCCGAGGCTCAAGTTTGCTTGTGGGGTATTCCTTATGAGCTCTCCATGGGGGCAGCAACCAGGAAGCTCTGTGCCACCCTTTCCAGGAGCTTCCGTGCACCAGGGTTTCAGATGGCGTTTGGTGTTTTCCTCTGGTGTCAGAGATGTGGGCAGAGTGCAGTCTCTTCTGGTTTCCCAGGCGTGTCTGCCTCTCTGAAGGTTTAGCTCTCCCTCTCACGGGATTTGGGTGCAGAGAACTGTTTATCAGGTCGGTCCCTTCAGGTTCCGGTGGTGTCTCAGATGCAGCGAACCTGCTGCTCCTGGGCCCTCCTCTACCGGAACTGTTCTCTCTCTCCTTAAATCCTAAGGAAAGACTCGTTTTCAAATGTTTGATTTGTAGATCTCGGTATGGTTAATAATTTTGAATGGTTAGGCATTCAAAACAGCAAGACAGTTTTAATAGTCTTATGTAGTATGAGACAAGGGACATACTAAATGCCCTGAGGTAATTGTTACACCATGTACACAGGTATTAAAATATCACAGCATTCCTCAGAATCATGTAGAATTACATATTATATTATGTACAGTTACTAACTTTTGTTTAAAACTTTTCTAATTTCAAATAAAGTAATTCATTATTTTTTCTATGTAATCAATAAGATGATAGATTTAACTATTTGAGTATAATCAAGCATTTATTTTAGAATTCCAATGTTTTTCATGGCCTCGAGCACGGATTATGAAATGTAGCGTATGAGTTCAGCCCCATAGAGTCCACTATGTACAAATCAAAGTTCTATTGGAAGATGGATGTGGTAGTATCTGCCTGTGAAAAGGTAGAGGCAGGAAGATGAGCAATTCAAGTCCATTGTCTACTACTGAGTGAGTCTGCATGACTAGATTAGACTGCCCGAGACTGTGGAACAAGCAAGAGAACATCAAACATGGTTTACTGGAATGTAGCTGTGTGCATTCATTCCCGTGGTGTCTGTGCTAAAGGACATGCTGAGTCATTGCCTCAGAGATGGAAAATGCAACACAAAGAGCAGGCATTTCCTCCTTTAGAGAAAAATTGTCAACGTCTGGCTCTAAATTATTGTATCTGAATCTTCTCCAGACTGAAGTTTTCATGTAAACGATCTTGATTTTGTCACATCTGCTTGTTATTTATTTTTGAATATTTTCTTTTAAAGTTAATATTATGTATTTAAACCCTTCATATTTCTATAACTGTCAAGGATAAGTAAAATGTGAAAGAAATAAGAAGCATTTGTGGAAGTGAATATTATTAAAACAAATGAACTTGATGTTATTCTAGCTAAATTCTATTCCCTGTCTGTTCAAGATCTGTTCTCTTAGGTAATGATGGAGATTTTTAAATAGTTAGAGAGATGATAAGGACATTTTGGTCAGCAAATTGAATTTTTAATCCTGACTTAATAAGGATTAAGTGAAAATTGAAAACCAAGGCTCCAATTTTCTTGCTATAATCATATGAAATGATTCTGCATGTCCCTATCAAGCCAAGCCTTACTGTAACTTTGTGGTCTGCAGCTGGGCCCATGGTGCACATTTGGAAGCACTGCTGTGTTGGTGAAGGCCAGTGGATGCACATTGCTCTCTGGGCGCCCATATAAAGCTGCCTGTATTTTGGAACGTTGGTCTCATGGCAAATTCTGCACGGCTTCTGTCATTTTCTTCTTGTTTAGTTAGGACAGCTTAGGTAGCATGAGACTGGTGTTGGGTCTACGTGCAGTAATTACGAATATCCTTTCAAGGCAGTGACTGAAGGTAAGGTGTGGCTCTCATGGTCCTGCTAGAAAATGAGCTCAGCTGTGCATTGCAATTCTGTATTATAATATTTCCCTAAAATTTTGAGAGGCACTCCACTAAAAACTGTTATTTAACCAGGAAACTTTCATGTATTATTTATCGTTCTAGATGTATAACATCTTTCTAATTAAGGTGTTATGAATGGACACAGATACAATTTATAATAAAATTTTATGTCATATTAGTGAAATATTTTTTAAATGCTAAAATGTCCCAATATTCTGGGTGTGGTTGTGCATGACTTTAACCCCAGCATTTGGGAGGCAGAGGCAGATGGATTTCTATGAGTTTGAGAGAAGCCTTGTCTACATAGTGAGTGCTAATCCAGCTAGGGTTACATAGGAAGACTTTGTCTCAAATAAAATAAAAATAAAATGAAATAAAACAAAATATACAACACTACAATGATATAATACTTAATAATTTACATCGTATTTAATGCTTTAGCAGTTAGGTGGTAGAAGTTAGGTAGGGCTGTTTGGTAAGTAAATTTATAGAAATCTTTAAAGAACCATAATGAAAAGAATTTTCTTAGATATAAAGTTCAAGTTTGGGGGAGTAATAATAATCATATTAACAATATGAATATTATAAATAAAGGAACTTCTGGAGAGATTACTATTCTTAACCTCAAATTTTACTATAGAGATATAGTGATAAAAACCAGCACAGTGTTGACATAAAAGCAGACCCACTCTTTTGATAAAGAAGCCAGAGATACACATTAGAAAAAGAATGCATCTTCAACAAATGGTGTTGGTTAGAGTGGATGTCTGCATGTAGAATATAAACAGATCATACTTATCAACTTGTACAAAACTCAAGTCCAAATGAATTATAGACCCCAACATAAAAGCAGACAGACACATTGAAGCTGGCAGAAGATATAGTGGGGAATAGCTTTGAACTCCTTGGCATAGGAGACAACTTCCTGATTAGAACACCAATTACACAGGGACTGACAATTAATAAGTGGATCTTCACGAAACTGAAATGCTTCTATATAGCATAAGACACCATCAATCAAATTTAGCAACAGCCTATGGAACGGAAAAAGACTTACTAACAATGCATGTTATAGAATGTTTATAAAATATATAAAGGATCCCCAAACTTGGAAATCAAGAAAAGAAACAACTCAACTAAAAATGGGGTGCAGATTTAAGCAGAATATCCTCAAAAGAAGAAACACAAATGTCTGAGAAGCATTTAAAAAGTCAACATCCTTAGTTACCAGGAAAATGAAAATCAAAATTATTTTTGGACTTTGTATTACACCAGTCATAATTACCAAGATCAATAAAACAAACGACAGCTCATGCTGGCAAAGTTGTGAGGTTAGGCGAATGCTCATCTATTGCTGGTGGGAGTATAAATTTGTATAGTAGCTATGAAAATTATTGTGGTGTTTCCTCATGAAGCTAGGAATAGATCTACCTCAGATCTAAGTAAACCTCTCTTAAGTATGTACCCAAAGGTCTCTATATCCTATTACTCAACTATATTCATTGCTTCTTGATTCATAAAGCTAGAAACTGGAAATAAATTAGATGTCCATCAATAGATGAATGACTAAAGAAAATGTAATACATTTATACAATGAAATATTACTCAGCTGCTAAAAAATAAAATCATGAAATTTGCAGGTAGATGGACGAGGCTAGAAAAGTTTATCATGAGTAAAGGAAATCACCCAGAGGACAAATAGAGTATATATTTGCTTATATATGGATGTGAGCTGTTAAGTCTTCAATCAGCAGGATACAATCCATTTAACTGCAGGTGTTAGTTATAGTGTAGGGGAATAACAGGGAGGGAAGGATCCCCTTAGGGAGGTGAAATAGACTACATAGCTATGGATAGATGTAGAGGGAGGGACTGGAATGGGAGGAGGTAGAGGGAAGAAGGTGGTAAGGGAGGGAATACGGGAAGGACAGCTAAATCTAATGGCCATTTGAAGGGTCGTATGAGAACCTACTATAGTAAAAGCTTCTAAAAATACACGTTTATGAAGGAAGTCTAAATGCGATTAGCAAATAATAAGGGGGACAATGCCCTAATAGAGATGTTCTGACACCAAATAAAACTTCCAATATAGGTAATGGGTTACATCTAATTGAGCTATTGGACAAAAGAGCACCATGGAAACCCCCTAATATCATAGGCTATTGACAAGGTTGTTGGTTGCTTTCTACACGTTGATGATAAGGCCCCTATTGCTGAAGACAACACTTATATAACTCACTAAACACAAAGAAGTCAAGTTAATGCCTAGTGTTGAAGTCAAGTCTTCACCTCTGCTGAAATTTTCATTGTACTGGAAGGTACTCCGCACACTGCCAGAGGAGCAATGTAAAACCACCCCATCTACAAGCCCTTTCTCTACAATTATGACTTCCCTGCAAGACACACTAGTGCATTAATGGCACAAAAGCCATGACAGCAACCTGCTTGTCTGGTTGGACTGAAGGCTCACTCCATGAAATGGAACACATTCTGACAATACTCAGTGGCGTAGAACCTGAGACTAAATAGGTTAAGGACCTAAGGACAAACCAAATACAATTATTTTGCTAAAAAATGTAGCAATAAAATGACCCTTAATTGTAGCATGCTGCACTGGAATCAGTTTCTTGCTCAGCCATAAACAGAGAAGCATCCTCCTACAGCAGAGGGAAACAAATACAGACCCACGACTGCACAATGCGCAGAGTGAGAAACCTTAGAACACTCTGTCCTAAATGGGGTGTCGCCATCAAATTTCTTTCCTCAAGGCTCAAGGAACTCTGGGAAATGGGAGGCATAAAGGTTCTCTAAGAGTCGGAGATGGAAGACACCAACCAGGTATGCTCTAGCCACAACAGGTTCAGTGCACACATGAAGCCACAGAGACTGTGGCAGCATGCACAGCGCCTGCACGGCTGTGAGCCAAATAGAATGCCAGTGCTGAGAGGGGAAGAGGACACAGCCCAACCCTCACCCAGAAGCTAACTACGACTTAAAATCAAGTGCAAATGAAAGTTTAGTTATTTCCAATGGAGTTTCACTAGGTATACAAAATCACATTTAAGGGCAGGCCTTATGCCTAGCAGTAAATGGCCAACACAAAACAAACTCAATGGTATTTTTGGAGTATTTTGGCCCATAATGCTTTGTCTGAGTAATTTTTTTCTTTTTCTTTTCTTTTTTCTTTCTTCTTTCTTTCTCTCTCTCTCTCTTTCTTTCTTTCTTTCTTTCTTTCTCTCTTTCTTTCTTATCCTTACATGTCTCTTTCTTATATATTTTTTTCTAGTATTGTGTTTTTATGGGAAATCTGTGTGTACAAATGAGGGTTTCTATGTCTATTTGTTTTCTTAGGCTATTTTTTTGGCTTTTTTCTATTTGTTTGTTCTAATTTTACCTAATTTTAATTTATCATCATCATCATCATCATTTTTATTATTACTTAGATGCCTGTTTATTTTCTTTCCTGCTTGTTTTCTAATGAGAAAGAGAAAGAAAGGATCTACTTTGGATGGGGAAGATATGAGAGGATTTGGGAGTGGGGGACACTATACTCAGAATATGATGTGTGAAAATAAATCTTTCTTTCTTCCTTTCTTTCTTTCTTCCTTCCTTTCTTTCTTTCTTTCTTTCTTTTTTTTATTAACTTGAGTATTTCTTATTTACATTTCGAGTGTTATTCCCTTTCCCGGTTTATGGGCCAACATCCCCATAGCCCCACCCCCTCCCCTTCTTTATGGGTGTTCCCCTCCCCATCCTCCCCCCCATTGCCACCCCCCCCAACAATCACGTTCACTGGGGGTTCAGTCTTAGCAGGACCCAGGGCTTCCCCTTACACTGGTGATCTTACTAGGATATTCAATGCTACCTATGAGGTCAGAGTCCAGGGTCAGTCCATGTATAGTCTTTAGGTAGTGGCTTAGTCCCTGGAAGCTCTGGTTGCTTGGCATTGTTGTTCATATGGGGTCTCGAGCCCCTTCAAGCTCTTCCAGTTCTTTCTCTGATTCCTTCAACGGGCATCCTGTTCTCAGTTCAGTGGTTTGCTGCTGGCATTCGCCTCTGTATTTGCTGTATTCTGGCTGTGTCTCTCAGGAGAGATCTACATCCGGCTCCTGTCGGCCTGCACTTCTTTGCTTCATCCATCTTGTCTAATTGGATGGCTGTAAATGTATGGGCCACATGTGGGGCAGGCTCTGAATGGGTGTTCCTTCTGTCTCTGTTTTAATCTTTGCCTCTCTATTCCCTGCCAAGGGTATTCTTGTTCCCCTTTTAAAGAAGGAGTGAAGCATTCACATTTTGATCATCCGTCTTGAGTTTCATGTGTTCTAGGCATCTAGGGTAATTCAAGCATTTGGGCTAATAGCCACTTATCAATGAGTGCATACCATGTGTGTTTTTCTGTGATTGGGTTACCTCACTCAGGATGATATTTTCCAGTTCCAACCGAAAATGAATCTTTCTATATAAAAAGAAAACTAATCAAATCTGCCTAATAAATCCAGCCTAAGTGTCTTAATGGTAAAACTTTCTAAAATGAAGTCATGCAAAAGTTGTCCATACATTATACAAAACCAGTTGTGAATCCTTTGTCAAGGGTTAAAGTTCATTAAAAATACTTTAATATTTCTGTAACACTGTGTAACTAACTTTTCCTTTAAGATACATATTTGAATATAACAAACACACATGCTCCACTATGTTCATAGCAGCCTTATTAATAATAACCAGAAGCTGGAAAGAACCCAGATGCCCTTCAACAGAGGAATGGGTACAGAAAATGTGGTATATCTCCACAATGGAATAATACTAAGCTATCAAAAACAATATCTTTATGAAATTCGTAGGCAAATGGATGGAACTGGAAAATATCATCCTGAGTGAGGTAACCCAATCACAGAAAAACACACATGGTATGCACTCATTGATAAGTGGCTATTAGCCCAAATGCTTGAATTACCCTAGATGCACAGAACACATGAAACTCAAGAAGTATGACCATAGTGTGAATGCTTCACTTGTGGCCCATACATATATAGTCACCAAACTAGATAAGATGGATGAAGCAAAGAAGTGCAGGCCGACAGGAACCGGATGTAGATCTGTCCTGAGAGACACAACTAGAATACAGCAGATACATGGGCGAATGCCATCATTAAACCACTGAACTGAGAACGGGACCCCCGTTGAAGGAATCATAGAAAGGACTGAAGGAGCTTGAAGGGGCTTGAGACCCCATATGAACAACAGTGCCAACTAACCAGAGCTTCCAGGGACTAAGCCACTACCCAAAGGCTATACATGGACTGACCCTGAGCTCCAACCTCATAGGTAGCAATGAATAGCCTAGTAAGCGCACCAGTGAAAGGGGAAGCCCTTAGTCCTGCCAAGACTGAACCCCCAGTGAACATGATTGTTGGGGGGAGGGTGGTAATGGGGGGAGGATGTGGAGGGGAACATCCATAGAGAAGGGGGGAGGGGCTAGGGGGATGTTGGCCTGGAAACCGGGAAATGGAATGACAATCGAAATGTAATAAGAAATACCCAAGTTAATAAAGATTTAAAAAAAGATACATGTTTGAAGCTTTGGAAATATATATAACTAAAATATCCTAATAACCATAATAAAGAAATAATACAGACTTTCTGGAAATAAACAGCAGGCTGAGTGAGCATTGGAATATAGGAGACTTTTGAGAGATTCTGCTCTCTGTACCATATGAGAAGCCAAAATACTGAAGGTGTGTGGCATCTGGAACAAAGGAGGCAAACCCTATGGTTTGTAAAACTTTTCACCTCAGTTATGGAGTTTGTACTTTCAATGGTAACAAACTTGGAAAAGACTGTGGCAATCAATGTCAGAACCATCAGACTGCCTTCAATTCCTCCTTGGTCTCTGAATGGTTTTAGATAGATTATGCTAGGTTTCACGTCATTAAGCAGAAATCAAGAGGCTTGTTCTGCCAGAATTATTAAAATAAGACAAGCATATCTACATTTTATTCCTTTCATATGCAATATGTAATGGAAAAAAGAAAGACCAAAGCACTGGGACAGAATCACTGACAGGGCTGCTTGCGATTCTCATGTGACAATTCTCTTTGTGTTATGAAAACAGTATTATATTTTACTTTTTTTTAACCAAGCATGATAGTTGATTTATATGCCAACTACAGTTAAGTCTTCATTCACATACAGACACCAAGTAACTCAGCAACAGATAAAGGATTCCAACTACCAGAAAAGCTAGATTCTGACATTTATCTATAGTTCAGATTTTAAATGTTCCTCAAATGTCCCCACACTAAAGCATATGCAATAGCCATACTTCAATGGCACCATTGAAAACTGATGGGACCTTTAAGAGTCAAGGCCCAAGGGAGGTTTGTTGAGTGTGTGTGTGTGTGTGTGTGTGTGTGTGTGTGTTTTGTGACAGGGTTTCTTTGTATAGCCTTGGCTACCCTGGAAATAGCTGACATTCATTCCACAACCTTGACCTCACAGAAATCTGCCTGCCTCTGCCTCCTGAGGAATTAAAGGCATGCACTACAACAGCTTAGGTCCAGAGGAGGTCTTTAGATCGTGAGGATTTTGCCCTTGCAGAATAGTGGGACTCTAGCCTCTTTTCTCTTGTATTTTACTGCTGAGAGCTGAATGGTTTTGCTCACTAGGTGCTGCTACTGTATCTGACAGTTTTATCATAAAGCCATGCAATGAGGCCAATTGATCATTAACTGACACCTCCTAAATTGTGAGCTAAAATGAGCTCTTCTCTGTAAGTTGATTTATCTCTAATATTTCTATGGTAAGAGAAAGTTGCTCTAGCTCATGACATTGAGCATGTTATACCTCCTATGCCTTGCTTCCATTATTCATAAAATGGAGATAAGAGTGCATCATTCAGAGGACTAGAGAAATTTACATTTTAATTTCATAGGTTTAAAACATTGCTAGACACATACATGCACTCTCTATGTGTTGTTACATAAAACACTATGACATCTCTGAAAAATATCAACAAGAAAATCATTTTAACACTGCTAGGAGCTTACGGTAAAGGTTTTAACATTCTGCCTCATATGTTCCATATATGGGCTCTTGAATGGTAAGAAGGGCTGAATTTGCCTCTGCTGTCTTTGGTGCTTGGTCTACATGAGTACATGATGTTACTTTGTTGTCAAGGTAACAAGATTCAAGGTGGTTTTGTATGATGACACCAGGATAATTTAAAGTGATAATTCTTAAAATGTTTTAGAAAGAATCATGTTAATAACTTTAATGAAGCAAATGTATCCAAATCTTATCAAAAACAGAGAATCAATTGTTCTTTAATTTGATTGCATTATTCAATGGAGCACATGTTTTCTGACAAGTGCCTGGCATTTTGTAACCCTACAATATTGGGAACCAAACTTCTAAAAGTAAGGATATGTGGAATCGGTGAATTTTATTCTCTTTGAAAAATGCATAAAATAATGGTGAGTTTCCCTTAGTGGTGTTGGTTAGGTATTATGTGCAGGGATTTAAAGAATGATTGCTAGCAGTAGCAAGGGTCGGTGAATATAGTCACTTTCACTTAGCTACTCCATGCCAAACCAAAGTTAACAATATTAATGGTACAAACAGGAAATTCTTATTTTGGAACATCTAACCTCGTTTATATGTCACCTAAGTTAAATTATTAAGAAGGATTATTACTATTTTGGCATCCATTAGTTACCATTATGTTTATTCTTCTTTTAAGAAGCCAAGAAAAGAGGAGGGTCTGAGAAATATATATAAGGCTTATTATTATATTTCTATCTTAACTAAATGCATTTTAGTTCATATGATATTTGAAAAACAACGAAAAATGTTGTGTTACTCTCATTTTGAGTGCTTAGCACAACCAGCAATGACTTCATGCTGAGGGCCAGCTCCCTGGTGGGTGATTCCAGTCTTTCTCTTTCCATACATCACTTGCTCCAGATTCAAAGTCCAGGGACAACCCTGGGCTAAACTTTGCCCTGGTTTCACATAAGTGTCTGAGAACTAGATCCCCACCAAGCCTCACACCATGGCATCTCCTAATTAAGAAGTGGGAACACTGGATAAATACAAAGAACAAACAAATAAACAACCTCTACAACATCATGCGTAACCTCAAGATCAGTAGAGATCCTCTAGAAAAAATAAAGTGATAATAGCAATCTGTACATGCTAGGCATGAAAACAGGTAGGAGTGAACACACCAGTTGCTGGAAATGAGTGCCCCCTTCCCCCCGTTGTCCTTGATGGTCATCTCTATGCCATTCATGGTGATCTTGGCTTTCTATCATCTAGTGGGAGGAGGCAAAAGAGGAAATTACTTTTCTTTCTTTATTTCAGCTTACCCCAAAGTACAGTCTTTTCTCCTGAACTTGGTTCTTACAGCAAATAGGAGTGGGAGTATAGCTTGCTGTCCTCTGCCTAAACAGTTTCCTCAAGTAGCTCAGCAGAGATATGTCTTATAACAAAAACTGCTAATTATTAGAAATTAAAATGTGATACGTAGTTATCTGATATGTGCCTCCAATTTGGCAGTAGTCTAAATTTACAAACAAAGAAAATTTGAAAGTAGTTGTGTAGCAGTGGGGGAAGGCGTACTGGGGTAGCCACTAGAAAGTTGCAGGTGCCAGGGACCCAGGAGGTTCCCAGGACCCAACAGGGGGGACATTAGCCAAAACACACAACAAAGGGGAGATAGAGCCTATAGAGACCATATCCAGTGGATAGGCATGGCCACCCACCTACCTTTAAATATCAATTCAGAATTCCTCCTGTCAAAAGGAAATGCAGGGATAAAGAGTAGAGCAGAGACTGGAAAGGCCATCCAGAGACTGCCCCACCTAGGGATCTATTTGATCTTCTGACACCAAAACCAGACACTATTGCTGATGCCAAGAAGTGCTTACTGACAGGATCCTTGTATAGCTGTCGCCTAAGAAACTCTGCCAGAGCCTGACAAATACTGAGGTAGATGCTTGTAGTCAACACTGGACTGAGAACAGGGTCCCCAATGGAGGAGTTAGAGAAAAGATTGAAGTAGCTGAAGGGGTTTGCAACCTCATAGGAGCCAACCAGACTCCCCAAAACTCCCAAGGACCAAACCACCAACCAAAGAGTACACAGGGAGTACCCATGGCTCCAGTTGGGTACGTAGCAGAGGATTTCTTTATCTGGCATCACTGAGAGGGGAGTCCTTTGGTCCTGTGGAAGCTTGATGATCCAGGATAGAGGGATGCTAGGGTGCTGAGGCAGGAGTGGGTGGGCGGGTGGGGGAATACTCTCACAGAGGCAGAGGGATGAAGGAGGGAAAAGGTTGCTTGTGGAGGGGAAACTGGGAAGAGGGATAACATTTGAAATGCAAATGAAATAACCAATACAAAAGAAAATATTCTCAATAACTTTTACTTGGTATTACTGACAAGTCACATAAATTATAGTTGTTTGAATAAAAATGGTTCCCACAGGTGTATATGTATTTGAATACTTGGCTGCCAGTTTCTAGAACTATTTTGGAAGGAGTAGGAGGTGTGGCCTTGTTGGAGGAGGTATATCATTGGGGTCAGGCTCTGAAGTTTTATAAGTCTCATGCCATTTCCAGTGTGCTATCTGGCACCTACTTGTGGACCAAGATGTGAGTTTTCAATGGCTTATTTGTTTTGCCATCATGGACTCAAACCCTCTGAAACTGTAAGTTAAACCAATGACTCTTTCCATAAGTTGCCTTGGCCATGGCATTGGGTAATAATAATAAAGTAACTAAGATAGAAATTGGTATAAGAGGACAGACCTGGCCATGCTGTTTTTTTGAGAAACATGGAAGACTTGGGACTGGAAAAGAAGTTGAATGCTGTAGGTAAAGCTTAATGGATCATCTTAGCAGGAGCTTGGACTGAGAGATGAACATTATGGAGGCCCAGCTCAAAAGATTTCGGTGATGAACAATATTAGCAACTGGGATAGAGACCATTCTTAGGTTTTGGCAAAGAATGTGGCTGCCCTCTGCTCATATCCTAGGAATCTGCCTGAGGCTATATAGAAAACAAGTGGACTAATTTCCTTGGTGGAAAGAGTTCAAGATAGCCTAATACTGACTCTGTCATATGATCATTAGACATCACTTTTCTGCAGTTCTATAATGAAAAGGAGCAAGTGGGGAAAAAGAACCTCAAATATACAATCCAAAGAGAAAAAGTATGAGGAAATTCAATGTTGGAGCCAAGGCTTCTAATAAAAAGATGACAAGGTTAAAGAGAATCTTGATATGAAATAGAATAAAAGGATGGGTGACCTCAAGGCAAGATCCTATGCCACTAGGTTTCCAACTTTAGAAAATGTGTAAGGAATTTTCTGCTCCTTAAAGTAACAGCAAATCAAAGCTGCTGCAATTATGATTCAAAGACGCCAGTGTTCCCTCCAAGATGATAGTCAAAAATTGATATTGTTTTTTACCTTTTTCTGGTACACAACAATATCAATCAAGAAAGATACATGAGTAAAGGAATTTGGAATTTGGAATTTGAAATTGTGGAATCTTCCTCCATGTTTAAGGGGGGTTTTTGTTCCAGGTATGTGCCAGGGAGTACCTGCATGGAGGCCTGCACGTTGGGCTATGAAATAAAGCCTAGATCACATTAGAGACCCCAAGATGTTGAAGATGCCAGAGGCATGGGATATTAGCCAAGAAAAACTGTATATACGGAGTAGAACCAGCCGAAGAGAGAGAGAAGGACCGAGTTATCGATGCTTTTTAATGTATGACTTGGGGTTGTAAGACTTGCAGTTTGCCTTGTTGAATTTTGATCTTTCTCTGGTTCTGTATTTCCTCACTATGCTCCAATTCCTCTGTTTCGGAATGGTAATGTATACTATATGCATTGTATGTTATAAATAAATAATTCGTTTTTTAACTGAACAAGGTGTTAAAATTAATATTGTCTTGAGTCTAAGAAGAGACTTCATACTTTAAATGGTATTGTAATTTATGGAGACTTTTAAAGGAACTAAGTAAATTTTGAAGTTTGATATGGTCACAAGTCCATGGAGGCCAGGGAGTAGAATGTTTTGGTTTCAGTGAGAATAAACCTTTTGGACTCATATATTTGGATCCTTGGTCCTTAGTTGTTTGAAATTCTTGAGAAGGTTTGGAAGGTATTATCTTGTTGGAGGAGGTATATCACTGGGGTGAGCACTGACATTTCAAAAGAGTCACGACATTTCCAGTGTTCCCTTTCTGCCTCATGATTGTGGATCAAGAAGTGAACTCTTAAGTATTACTTCAGTCCACCATCATAGATATCACACTCTGAAACAATAACCTGAATTAGCTGCTTTCTTTTACCTTGCTCATGCTGTTTTATCCTAACAATAGAAAAACAACATGTTAGGAAATATGTGAATGATACTGAAACAGAGAATAGAAAAATCTTGTACTGAAACAAGTACTTCATTTATTATTTATTATTCTTATTTTTTATTATGCTACAAGGGCATAATGGAGGGAAAAGATATACCAAATTTTATATTAGACAAGCCAATGATTTTCAAGGATATGAAAATAACTACTAGTGTGAAGGAAAAATGTTAGCACACTTAGAATGTATGAGATGTGGTGGTTTTAACAAGAGCATTATGAAACATCTTGTGCTGGGAAGGAAAATGTGTGGCTCAATTATTTTTAAACATTTTACCAAAGATAAAGAGCAGAGACAAATAATGTCAAAGATACAACAGCCCAAGTTAAGCCTGAGAAAAAGGATGAAAATGAAGCTCTCAGAAAGCAAGCTATGAAAATGATCTCTGAAATAAGGAACCCACTACTAGAAATGGGTGGATAATGTTATACATATTGCAATTGGGCATGATAATCATAGAAATTGTGGTTATGGGGCACAGTTTAAATGATGGATTTAGACAATGTAAAAATAGTAATTTAATATAGTGAGGATAGGGAGAAATGTGAAGTAGAAGGAAATAAAAGAATAATTATTATTTTTTAGATTAGCACAGAATACCACACCTAGACACAATGCAGAGACCAATAAATTTGGCAAAGTTTAGCCACAATGAATACATCTATGTAATAGTTCCTTTATGTATGGCTCAGTGACCATTTTATAAGAAGGGGTTAAAAATTATAAGAGCCAGGATTCCAGGAAGTCTGCTGTAAAACAGTCTCTCCTAGACATGGCTATGGAAACAGACCAGAACAACTGCAATATCGATGGCTTATGACTGTGAAAGGCAGAAAATTTTATGGGGTTCCACCTCTAAACAAAGTACTACAGTCAGCTAAGGACTGCTGAGATAAGTATACTTTTAAAAGCAAGGTGTCAAGTAATATGTTCTAAAGAGGAATATTCAAGAACGGTACTTTAAGGATTTTATTTAGCTTAAAGAATAAAAAGGAATTAATTGTTTAATGTTAAAAATGAAGAAATGTAATAGTTATGAGAAAAGTAAGGTAACTGTCCATTATGTTCTATAAGAAGAAACCAAATAGAAGTAAATTTTCTAAAAATATGAAAATTAATAAAACTGACTGAATGCAATTGAAAATGTAATTCTACAGAATCTACAGAGTGAAATATTATTATTGTATTAAAAACATACAGACAAACCCAACAACATAATAAAGTATAAAATTACACTAAATACTGAAAACTATCATCTATCTATCTATCTATCTATCTATCTATCTATCTATCTATCTATCTATCTATATCTATCTATCTATCTATCTATCTATCTATCTATCTATCTATCTATCAATCATCTATCATCTAACTGTCATTATCCATCTGTAGTCTATTATCTATCTATCTTCATCATCATCACCATTATCTATCATCCATCTAGTTATTACGATGTTTTTATTGTAGGTTTATCTCCTGTAAGTCTGCATATGTTTTGTTCTCATGGGCACTAGTCTCATGTGGTTTCAAACTCACTTCCAAAGTTTTGTCTCTTCACAGCTGCTTAGCAGACTAACCCTTCACAAACCGATGGATGAAATCATTCTTTCTGTAAGAATACTTCCTCTTTCCTTCTGTCAGTGTGCCCGATTCTTCATTCTGAATGCTTAACCATATTTGACTGTAGTGTTTAAGCCATTGCAGGACTGACATTATAAAATTGTATCTCTTATCCTAAAGGGATACAGGGGTCTTGAAGGACAGTAATCATATTTTTTTAATTTTTTCTCCATCTTCATTAAATTGGGTATTTCTTATTTGCATTTCAATTGTTATTACCTTTTCCAGTTTCCAGGCAAACATACCCCTAACCCTTCTCCTTCCCCTTCTATATGGGTGTTCCCCTCCCCATCCTCCTCCCATTACTGCCCTCCCCCCAACAATCCTATTCACTGGAGAAATGGATACAGAAAATGTGGTACATCTACACAATGGAATACTACTCCGCTATCAAAAACAATGACTTTATGAAATTCATAGACAAATAGATAGAACTGGAAAATATCATCCTGAGTGAGGTAATCCAATCACAGAAAAACACACATGGTATGCATTCATTGATAAGTAGATATTAACCCAAATGCTCGAATTACCCTTAGATGCACAGAACACATGAAACTCAAGAAGGATGACCAAATGCAAATGCTTCACTCCTTCTTTAAAAGGGGAACAAGAATACCCTTGGCAGGGAATAGGGAGGCAAAGTTTAGAACAGAGGCTGAAGGAACGCCCATTCAGAGCCTGCCCCACATGTGGCCCATACATATACAGCCACCAAACTAGATAAGATGGATGAAGCAAAGAAATGCAGGCCGACAGGAACCAGATGTAGATCTCTCCTGAGACACACAGCCAGAATACAGCAAATACAGAGGCGAATGCCAGCAGCAAACCACTGAACTGAGAACGGAACCCCAGTTGAAGGAATCAGTAATCATTTTTAAAGCTTCTATTCCCATGTTCAGGAGGGCTAACACATTGAGTTGATTGTTGTGCCTGGGTATGATTTGAACTCTACTTAAGTAAATATTATTGGTATATGAACACTGACATTCCACTGGCCAATGACTTTGTCTTTTTATTTAGGCAGCTTTAAAAAGTAGTATTTGAACGTCCTACTTAAGAGAAATCAGTGCAGAGTTGTGACCAGGAAGTTTTTCTACATTCTGCCATGTATCATTATAATCAGATGAGTGTTCTCACAACCCTTCAATTTAGTAAGTACATTATGAAACAGGGCATAAATACTGAGAAAAAAAAGAGAGAAGTTCCAGCTCAAGAGGTTCAGAGGGAGAAGGAGCCAAGATTTCCTGTGAAAATCAACAAATAAGATTATGTTCTTTCTGATGCAATCAGGTTTTCGAAACCCTTCATTTTGTTTCATTCTGTATCCCCTTTAAAGAAAGCAGGTCTGGAACAGTAGGATTTTAAAAAGACAGCTGGGGAAGAGCCATGAAATTTGCTGTCGTAGTATTTAAAGGGGGAATACTAAATATTTTATTTCCTTAAGAGCTGAACAGTTTACTATTCCCAGACCCCAAACATCCAATCTATTTACAAGTTCTTTTACCTTATACCTCCCAGGCATTATCAAGTTGTTTTCATTTCTATTCTCCTTGCTACCATGTGCTTAACTTCATCACCTGTAAAGTTTCTTTCTGTCAGGAATTTCTTTCACCTTCAAACTATACTTCAGGCTGCATACCGAATCATCACGGAAATGCCAAGCCATGTTAAAATTACCCAGTTCTTTCTGCTCCTGGCTGTGTTTTAACAAATATGTCCCTCTAGTGCGTGGCTATCTTCTAACCATACAGAATTTTTTGTTCTTTGACACAGTGAACAATTTCTCCTTTCATTTTCCTTGTTATACGAGTCCCATTACTTTGAGTGTCCCATCTTTTAATACTTATTTAAATCATTTTTTATTCTGCAAGAACACAGCACTTATTTCAAATGCTTCAAAGGAACTATGGCACCTCCTTGAATTGATTTGAATTGCTCCTGTTTCCCCTTTAGTAAGTTTGTTTTCAACACACAGTACATGTTTGCCATAATCCTAGTCTCCTTAATCAGAAGCATCTGTTTCTTTCTTCATTTTTTGTTTGTCCTGTGGTGTGTAATACAGAGAATATGGTGGTTCTGTTATTGTCACAAGGATTATCAGCAAGACTGATAAGATCTGTTCTGAATTACTGTTTTTTTCCCCTCCATCTTTATTAGCTTGGGTATTTCTTATTTACATTTCAATTGTTATTCCCTTTCCTGGTTTCCTGGCCAACATCCCTCTAACCCCTCTTCCTCCTCTTCTCTATGGGTGTTCCCCTCCCCATCCTTTCCCCATTACCTCTATCTCCCTAACAATCATATTCACTGGGGGTTCAGTCTTAGCAGGACCAAGGGCTTCCCCTTCCACTGGTGCTCTTACTAGGCTATTCATTGCTACCTATGAGGTCAGAGTCCAGGGTCAGTCCATGTATAGTCTTTAGGTAGTGGCTTAGTCCCTGGAAGCTCTGGTTGCTTGGCATTGTTGTTCATATGGGGTCTCGAGCCCCTTCAAGCTCTTCCAGTTCTTTCTCTGATTCCTTCAACGGGCATCCTGTTCTCAGTTCAGTGGTTTGCTGCTGGCATTCGCCTCTGTATTTGCTGTATTCTGGCTGTGTCTCTCAGGAGCGATCTACATCCGGCTCCTGTCGGTCTGCACTTCTTTGCTTCACCCATCTTGTCTAATTGGGTGGCTGTATATGTATGGGCCACATGTGGGGCAGGCTCTGAATGGGTGTTCCTTCAGCCTCTATTCTAAACTTTGCCTCTCTATTCCCTGCCAAGGGTATTCTTGTTCCCCTTTTAAAGAAGGAGTGAAGCATCCGCATTTTGGTCATCCTTCTTGAGTTTCATGTGTTCTGTGCATCTAAGGGTAACTCGAGCATTTCTGCATTACTATTAAGGTTGTTTTTGCACCATTAAAAAAAACATTAATCATGTAGTATTTTGTGAATACTACTTCTACAATATATCAACACTAGTTTCTTTTATTAGACTTAGCAAATTTTCTTTCATTCTCTCAATTCATTCATTCCATTAAGGTCATGTGCTGTTAATATTACCAAGTTGGGGAACTATTTTCAAGTTGAAACTTTCAAGGCATTTAGAATTTTGAGACAATGACTAATGTTAAGTGCTAAAATTGATGGTTTTTCATTTAGTAGTAGGTTTTCCTCAGTATCTTACAACAGTGGAATATTTTATGCCATCTCGATCATTGTCAGGATCTCATATTAAACCAATAAAAACTTATTTTCTAAAGCATTCATGCAACATACTTTCCATTAATTGATTTTAAAATTTATTCTATGAATTATTTTAAACTCATTTGAAGTCGATCTCTTACTTTCAATGAGTTACTTCTTTGGGCAGAACCTGAAAATCTTCCACAATTCTGAATTCTTTTAAATTTATGAAGAAGTTTTTCATACTGTTTAGTTACTATGCTGTGATAAACCACCAACTTGTGGAGGAAGAGGTTTGGTTTGCTTAAACTTATCTATCACATTCATCACTGGTGGAAGTCAGGCAAAAACACAAGCATGGAAGAGGCCTGGGGACAGGGGCTGATTCAGAGGCCATGGAGGCATTCTGCTTACTGCTCCCCATGGCTTGCTCAGCCTGCTTTCTTATAGAACTCAGAAGCATCGTCTCATGGATGCCACCACCCAAAATGGATTGGTGGACATCAATGGACATCAATAGACATCAGTCACTAATTTAGAAAATGCTCTACTGGCTTGCCCACACCCTAATTTTATGGAAGCATTTTGTCAATGTTCCCTGCTATCAAAAGACTTTAGCTTGTGTTGAAGTGACAGAAAAACTTGGCAGGGCATATAAAATATATTTTGATTATTTTTCCCCCGTCTAATTCCTCCTAGAGTCTCCCCAGTTTTCTACTCATTCAACTTTGTGTTCTTAGTCTCCCTTTCTTCAAAAACAAAAACAAAAGAGAAAATAAAAGTTAAACAAACAAAAATCAATAAGACAAAAAAAATACCAAAACAAAATATAAAGTCCACCCCCTCCCACAAACCAACCAACCAGCCAACCAACTAACCAACCAACTAACCAAGCAAAGACATGGGTCATTTTTGTGTTCACCTGGGCACAAGTCCCTTCTTAATACCTAAATAATTTATATTTATTTAATCAATATCTGTCTATTTATACATATCTTTTATTTCACATGCCCTCACTTTCTAAATTTATATTTAATGAATGCATTTAAATATGACAAATAAGGTATGTTTATGTCCATCCACACTAGAAGTGAGATATTCCTATCCCAGTATTTTCCCAGACAGATTCCCCTGAATGCCCATTGCCTCTCCATTGTCACCTGACTTGTGGATGATATGGTGAGGGAAGAATGGAAACATAAGTGAATGGAGATTCAGGACTCTTACTGTAGGGTTGCAGGATAGAAGTGAGGGCCTAGAAGGGAATAAGAACTCTATAGGAGGACCAACAGAGCCAACTTATCCTTGTGAGTTTTCAAGGACTGAAGCACCAACAAAAGCGCTTACATGGACTCGACCTACCTAGCCTCCTCCCCTACACATGTATAGCAGATGGACAGCTCAGTATTCTTGTGGATACCCCCCCCCCCAAAAAAAAAGAGAAAAGAATGGAAATATATAGTGGACTTAAAAGATTCCAGTCAAAATTATTTACTTATAAAATGTTCACAAGCACAAATTGCAGTAGAAATGCATTCCTGTTTCTCTTAGGGCCTTGGAAGTAGCTATGTAAGTAGGGTTGAAGCTGCATCTCCTTCGCCTCAAGGTAACAGTCCTGGTCTTAGGATGGCCATGACTCTGTGTGATCTGGGTGCCTCTCAGCTGATTTTCTGCAACTATAGTTTCTTCTGGAAACTAAACAAAGTGTTTTAGGAAATCTCTAGACAGACTTGAACATTGTGGCAGTGATTATGCCGAATGAGAGTTGTGCCAATCATGTGACCATATTGGACAGGATGAGGGTTGTGTTGGCTGTTTTTGGTTGTTAACTTTACCTGGCCTGGAATTAATACAAACTCTGTTAGACATTTCTATGAAGGATTTTTTTTTGAAATAATTTGGAAAAGCCACCCTGTATATGGCAGACAGAGCTAGAGGCATCCCAGATAAAAGGGAAACTGACTTTGGACCTGGTTGTCTTGCTCTTACTGGCAAGTTCATCTATCCTGTTCCTGTGCCACTCCTTCAACAATATTTGAACATCTTTGGAATTCCAATGTGGACTGAAAACAATCAGTTCTCCAGGAATCCTCTAGGTCTCAGAGTCAGATTGGCTCTGTTGAGACATCTAGTCTTACAGATTAAGTAATTATCAGATTCTCAGCCTCTGTTGTGAGACAGCTATTGTTTGAACCAGATGATATAGTGTAAACTAAGAAAATACAGACATAGATACATATATATACACAATACATACACACATGCATGTATATATGTATATATATACATATATTTGTCATGGGTCTATAAAATTCTATATATGTATGTATTTTTATATTCTTATATTATCCCACTTCATTAAAGAAACATGACTAATATAGCATGGATCAAAGGGGCAAAAGCTTTCATAAAAATGTCCAATGTGTTAAATATTAGGTCTTGACTTCCAGAGAAATATTTACTTGCTTGGAAAGGGCAGTTGAGGTGAAATTGGCAATATAAGACAGGACAAAGAACAAATTGTATTCATTGCACCATTTTTTTAAGATTACTAACATTGCAATATTTGAGGTATGCCTACAGAATGAAACAAAAAATGATATATGCATGTATATGGAATGTAGTAGATAAAAATATGAAAAGAAGAAAGGATGGAAGAAAAATAGAAGTATATAGAAGATTTAAATCCCACAGACTATTTATCTAACAGACTATTTAAAATATTGTCTAACTTGTAAAAGGAAAAATATAAATACAAATGTTCTCTGCGTATTTATTTATCTCTTGTACATGTTACAAATATATAATATATGTGTATATATATATTCATTGAAATATGAAAAAAATGGACAAATTTAAGAGTTTTGGCTAGGAAACATGGGGCTAGGACTGCATTAATTCTTGTGTGGATGTAAGCAAAGGATGACTTCTCTTGTCATCTTAAAATTTAAAATTCTTATACAACACCTTGTGTTTCTAAGATGCCTGCTTAGGTTTTTTTTTTAGAACACATATAATTTTTAAAATTATAATATTATCTTTGCACATAGTAATAAAACTTAGAATTTATTAAGGAATCATCCTGCTCAAGAAAAGTGGCAAAATACATTATTTTCTCGTGTTCATGGCTTCTGACTGTGGCTAGGTCTTCAGTCTCAGTCATGCTTCGCCTGATGCTGAGCAGAACTTCCGTCTGATTCGACACCCATTGGTTGCCATCACCAAACCAATGGTAATTATTTCACCTTTGTTTATAACTTGCCATGCTAGTCATTGCAAGGGGTTCACAGCGATTACAGCTGGGTAGAAAACATCAATATCTAAAATTCCGTACAGCTGCTACCTCTATCCAAAGAAACTTCTGTTCACAGTAAATAAATATCATCACAGAAAACCACACCTGGACACAATACAAAGATCAATGTTTTGTGGATATTTCAGTCTTCATAGATACGCACAGAGTAGTGAACATTGTGGGGGAGCAGATGGAAAGTTTGATTGTAAGTACAGGAATGCCAAGAAGTTCATGTTGAAATAGTCTGCACTACAAATGGATTCTTTAAAAGGCCGGAACAATGACAATGTCAATGGATATACTAATGTGGAATGAGAATTATTTCATGGGGTGTCACCTCTACACAAAGGAATATAGACAACTAATGACTTCTGGGAAAAATAGATTTAGCCTCACCCAATTATAAGTTCCCTGATTGGGTGTTCAGATTGGGTAGCCCTGAAACCACATTCATACAAACAACAACAAAGAGACTCAGCAAGATGTATTTACGTATTTTTGTGTGTAAAACTACTGAGGAAAAGAAGCTATCAAGTTGAAAGTAGGAAGATATGGGGGGTATGAGTGAGGGTAACTGGGAGGAGCTGGGGACAAGAAATAGAGGGGGCAGTGATATAATTCTATTTTAATTAAAACATTTTACAAATTAAAATAGTTGTAATAATATCAAAGAACTAAGCTCCAGTATGATCAAAGGAGCCTGCTTAGTTTTAAGGATGGAAATCCATTTATGATGTGGTTTTATGTATACTGTGGATGCTTATGATATGACACAGGAAGGATGATGGCTACATGTGGAAATATCAGGGAGAAAAAATGTACATGTCAAATAAATTCAGTATTTTGATAAAGTGAAATTAAAAAAGTCTGCAGGACATAGTGGCACATACCTTTAATTTCAAAATTTAGGAGTCAGAGGCAGGTGATGTCTGGGTTAGAAGCTAGTCTGGTCTACATAGCAAATTCCAGGTATGTCAAGGCTGTAAGACCCTGCCTCAAGAAGAAACACAGAAACAAACACTATAAAATTAAGTGTATTTTTTTTTCTACTGAGGACTGTATCGAGGACTGCGTATGAACTAAAGAAGCACTTTGTTGCCAAACACTGCCCCAGCCTCTCTCTCTCTCTCTCTCTCTCTCTCTCTCTGTCTCTCTCTCTCTCTCTCTCTCTCTCTCTCTCTCTCTCTCTCTCTCTCTCTCTCTCTCCATCCACTCCTCTATTCTTTCTTTTCTAGTTTTTGACATGGTTCAAAAAAGTAGCTCAGGTATCCTTAAACTTTCAGTCCCTTGCATCAGCTGGCTGTGTAGAAGGAATGTGTTCCAGGCAGCAGACTATACATCTGTGAAGCCAGTTGTCAAAAGAAGAACGAGTTTGAGGCTAGCCTGAACAACAGTGCTATCCTGTTTAAAAGGGGAAAAAAGGGAATGAAATAAAACAGACAAAACTGAATGATGCAATGGTTACTGATTGGATTTTTTATGGAGTTCTGGAAAATATTTTTTATAATTATAAAATTAGGAGGAAAATTAAAAATTCTAAAAACATAAAACCAGTGAAACAACTGAGCCAACCTCATAAAGTGAGTACTGAATTTATGGCTTAAGCATTCAGAGGACACTGGCTTTGAGCATTTCTAAAACAAAGTAATATATCTCAGCATCCACAAAGGGATACATTTAAAGAACAAAAATAACTGAAAACACAATTTCACACATTTTAATTGATTATACTTTAGCAAAATTATTGTCAATGCCATTTTGAAATTACTTAACAAAGATAAAAGATGTTGTTCATGTCATCAATAGTCAACATTTTCAAGGAGAAAACAAATATACAAATAAAATAAATAACTAAAAAACATAGCTGCACACTTGGAAAGAAAATACCAGCATATACTCATGATGCATCCTGAGTTAAAAATATTTAGATTCATGTGCATTAGATAGTGAAAACTATTGAGGCTACTGAAGATCTAGGAAGACCATGCCCACTGAGTGTCCACTGGCTATTTGGTGAATTAACTGATTCCAGATATGAATTATGAAATGTATGGGAGCCAGTTATAAGACTAAGTGGTTAAAATGATCGCTGTGCAGGCCTGACAGCCTGGGCTTGATCTCAGGAAACTACTGTAGATCAAATTGACTCTGAAAGTTGTCCTCCAACCTGAACATGCATATTGTGGAGTGAATATGCACACACACACACACACACACACACACACACACACACACACACACACACACACAGCCCACATCAAGCATACATATAAATCAAGCACATAAATAAAATCACAAAAAATGTATGGAAATAAACCTGGAAAATCTTTTTTTTTTTCTTTTCTTTTTTTTTTTTTTTTCGGAGCTGGGGACCGAACCCAGGGCCTTGCGCTTGCTAGGCAAGCGCTCTACCACTGAGCTAAATCCCCAACCCCCGGAAAATCTTATTCAAGACTGCAAATATCTTTTCTGAAGCAATATTAATCAGATTAAGGCAAATGTAATGTAGTCAAATCTTCTTGATGTCTCTTTTAAAAGCTAAATAATTTTACTATCAAGAGGGATAAAAACTTCAATGAATTGGCACATATTAATACATTCAAATTCAGAAACCAGTATTATAACAAAACCCCACTTTTAGAAGATGCTAGGAATAGATGAATTATCCTAATAATCAGAAAATGTTTCATTTCATTAGATGCTGAGAAAACATTTGACAAAATTCAACATCCCTTCATGCTAAAAGTCCTGGAAAGATCAGGAATTTAAGGCCCATACCTAAACATAGTAAAAGCCATATACAGCAAACCAGTAGCTAACATCAAACTAAATGGAGAGAAACTTGAAGCAATCCCATTAAAATCAGGGACTAGACAAGGCTGCCCACTCTCTCCCTACTTATTCAATATAGTTCTTGAAGTTCTAGCCAGAGCAATCAGAAAACAAAAGGAGATCAAAGGGATACATATTGGAAAGGAAGAAGTCAAAATATCACTATTTGCAGAAGATATGATAGTATACTTAAGTGATCCCAAAAGTTCCACCAGAGAACTACTAAACAACTTCAGCAAAGTGGCTGGGTATAAAATTAACTCAAACAAATCAGTAGCCTTCCCTACTCAAAGGATAAACAGGCTGAAGAAGAAATTAGGGAAGTGACACCTTGCACAATAGTTCCAAATAATTTAAAATTCCTAGGTGTGACTTTAACCAAGCAAATGAAAGACTTCAAGTTTTTGAAGAAAGAAATTGAAGATCTCAGAAGACAGAAAGACGTCTCATGCACATGGATTGGCAGGATTAATATAGTAAAAATGGCCATTTTGCCAAAAGCAATCAAGAGATTCAATGCAATCCCCATCAAAATTCTAACTCAATTCTTCATAGAGATAGAAAGAGCAATTTGCAAATTCATTTGGAATAATAAAAAACCCAGGATATTGAAAACTATACTCAACCATAAAAGAACTTCTTGGGTAGTCACCATCCCTGACCTCAAGCAGTATTACAGAGCAATAGTGATAAAAACAGTATGGTATTGGTACAGAGACAGGCAGATAGATCAGTGGAATAGAATTGGCCCAGAAATGAACCCACTCACCTATGGTCACTTGATCTTTGACAAAGGAGCTAAAACCATCCCGTGGAAAAAAGATAGCATTTTCAACAAATGGTGCTGGTTCAAGTGGAGATCAGCATGTAGAAGAATGCAGATCGATCCATGCTTATCACCCTGTACAAAGCTTAAGTCCAAGTGCATCAAGGACCTCCACATCAAACCAGACACAGTCAAACTAATAGAAGAAAAAGTAGGGAAGAATCTCGAACACATGGGCACTGGAGAAAATTTACTGAACAAACCACCAATGTCTTACGCTCTAAGATCAAGAATCGACAAATGGGATGTCATAAAGCTACAAAGCTTCTGTAAGGCAAAAGACACTGTTGTTAGGACTAAACGGCAACCAACAGATTGGGAAAAGATCTTTACCAATCCTACAACTGATAGAGGGCTAATATCCAAAATATACAAAGAACCTAAGAAGATAGACTTCAGAGAATGAAATAATCCTATTGAAAATGGGGTACAGAGCTAAACAAAGAATTCTCAGCTGAGGAATATCGAATGGCTGAGAAGCACCTAAAGAAATGTTCAACATCCTTAGTCATCAGGGAAATGCAAATAAAAACAACCCTGAGATTCCACCTCACATCAGTCAGAATGGCTAAGATCAAAACCTCAAGTGACAGCTGATGCTGGTGAGGATGTGGAGAAAGAGGAACACTCATCCATTGTTGGTGGGATTGCAAGCTGGTATAGTCACTGTGAAAATCAGTCTGGAGGTTGCTCAGAAAATTGGACATAGTATTACCTGAGGACCCAGCTATACCAATCCTGGGCATATATCAAAAAGATGCTCCAACGTGTAACAAGGACGCAAGCTCCACTATGTTCATAGCAGTTTTATTTAGAATAAAATTCTACTGTGTATACATGTCACATTTTTCTCTATCCATTATTCTACTGAAGGACATGTAGCCTAGGCTGTCTGAGCTGAATATTTTCTCATCCATTCCTTTTTACCATTAAATTTTCATTAAGTGCTTTATATTGTAAAACGTAGCTATATCTAAGAGAGACAGAATGGAGACACTTCTTAAAGGTGTTCATAATTTGTCACAGAATTAGAAGATGAACATAAATGGCAATACCGTGATATTGAGTGACAGAGGATTTAAGGCAGTGAGGAGACAAAGGACTGTTACCCTTCAGCAAGAATAATGGATTTGGATTTGGAATCTTTTTGGAGGAGGTTGTTTTGGAACTGGGTTCGAACAGATGTATAGTTTTTCATTTTACACAAGTGTATCCTTGGGGGACACTTTTTTAAAGCTCTTCTATAGTTTTATTTCATAAAAGGTGTTATGAATTCCCTTTCTGCTCTCAGAGTGGCAATTAATTCATGTTCTAGGGTCTGTAAGAAAAAAAACACAACCTTTTCCCCTTTGATTCCAATTTTCCTTTGACCTTTCCACCTCCTTTCTCTTCTGTATGCAATGTTTATCCTGAATGTCCTTGGAAGATCCTCAGGAACTAGGTAGTGGTTTTTGAGGAGCTGTTTCCGAGCTGAGTTTTCAGACTTGTGATTCCAGTGTGTTGCAGGGAGCAGTTTGCTCTAAGTGCCTCCCAGTTTAGAAGGGCAGGGAATCAGAAGTTCAGCTAACTATAGGGGGTCACATGCCTTCAACCAGGAAAACTCAGACTCTCTTGTGGCTGCACTCCTAGTCCTCTTCCTAAGCCTGGGGGCAGCAGTCTCCTTCTCTCTACCTTTGCCAGTCTCTTGTCTCTAATGGTGGGGGAGGGAGGACAGTCATATTCAATATCTGTAGTGTTTAGAAATCACCTTTTTTTCCTGTAAAAGAATCCTAATGATAGACCTAAAAAACGATCTGAGCTAAATGGGATTTTTATTCCCTTTTTAAATAGAGATCTGAATACACAATGAGGAAGTGAAGTAAATACTGTCATTCACCTTCAACGGAATCAACATAACTTGAGAGTAATTTTCTTATACATCAAAGTTTTTAAAGGTACAGTTGGAGCATAAAAAGATTATCCAAAGGAATGAAATTCATGGTACCGAGCTACCTATGGAAATAATCTCTTAATGAGATTTGGGATGATGGCAGAGTTCTTAAGTGATATGCTGAAGGTAAAAAATAGATTTGGTGAGAACATGAATGCAGTAATTTTCAGAAAAAGGGCTATTAGATAATTCTACCTATTCTTTGGGGTAAGGTAATTTTTGTCATTAAAGACTACTCTTCTTTGAATGTGTGCATTGATTAGCACAAAAGCCCCTGAAATCAAACTCTATTCGCATACACACAACAGCGCTCATTAGTCACATCAAACTGGTAAATTTTTGTAATGAATTTACTGTATGTCTGTTTGGCAGGCAGAATAGTGTTTCCCAATGTCACAGTACACTACTTTCAGGACATTTTCTCATTTCTTCCATTGCCTGTGTTCTTAATTTTGCTATTCATATATTATATTGTTTTCTCTTAAGTCTTGCACTCTTACAATGGTCATACTGATGTATTCGCAGTGCAGTGAGGATTGAATTGATGTGGTACCAAATATTGAAGGAATCCAGTGCACTTAAAATACAACAGTTTGGGGAAAGTTTTCTATCTATTTGGTGACAATGAATTCCTATGTTTCTGTGCTATTAAAAAAAATACTGTCAGTGATTTTCTATACAATTAATGTAGTGACCACAGAGTAAGAACACAGTCACATTGCTAAGGAGTCCGGGACACCTGTCTTCAAGTGTAGTTTCTTGTGTGTTTTCAGTTGTGTTTAAATAATTGGGTTTATTTTTTCTCCCACACTATGTTTCTCTGTGATGATCACGTCACTCTCAGTGTCTGTCTATACAGTGATAAGTTGATCGCTCATGACTCCATGCTCATATAGCCCTTTGTTTATGTATAGAATGAAGAAAGAACATTTTAATCCACAGCTCTCCCAGTATTCTCTGAGCACATTGCAGTTTGTATGGTACACTTGGAGTCAAGCCTGAAGTAGGGCAGTGGTTGACTATGTCCTAGGTATACATGTGAGATATGGATTATTGTGGTTTGGGATTAGGGACTTCTAAGTAAAGTCACTAAAAGTTAATTGACTGATGAGTTGTATATTGAGTATGTCTTTAACAAATCATTTTTGAACGAAGTTTAATTCATCTTTGTCATGACACTTTATGAGGCATTTATTGTGGTTTTTTTAACCTTCATTTTCTACATTTGTAACTAGAGATAGAACTAGAGAGGTGGCAAGGGACAGCAGAGAGAGGAGACACCTGAGTGAGTCTAGTCTGCTTTGCTTTGTTGGTAGTTTTAGTTATGACATTGAAAGCCAGGAATGGTGGTGTAGGCCTGAACTATAGCATTCAGAGGCCTGATACAGGGTGAGTTTCAGGAATGCTTGAATTATATATCAAGTTTCAACCTAGCCTAGAGTACACCATGGGGCCCTGTCTCAAAAAAAATGTTAGTAAAACAGCTTGCAGTTTTCTGAATTTTGTCAGCATACAAGGGGTCTATTACAGGTAAGCCTCAACATGAATCGACAAATCCTGTTGACTGGTTAATATTCTAGTTTTAGGATCATAAAGTTCTCACAGGGAACAAGGTGGAATCAGCTACCACCAAAATATTAATTCTTACCTTTTTATAATATATTGAATGCTAGATGGTCATCTGTGATATGTCATTAAATAATTTACATGAAATGCCAAAAATATTTGTGTGTATTTGGTATTGAGAGGTGGATGTGTGTGTGTGTGTGTGTGTGTGTGTGTGTGTGTGTGTGTGCGTGCGCACACAAGCATGTGGAAAGGTAAGAGGTCAACAATGGGTGTTGTTTCTCAGGATGAACATTTTCTTTTTTGAGACTGTCTCTTACTGAGATCTAGATTTTGCTAATTAAGCTAGGCTGGTTGCCTCCTGAGTTCCAGGAATCTGGTTGTCATTGCCAGTGCAGCACAGGGATTACAAGCACAAGCCATTGTGTCTAAATTTTTTGTTTTACATGGATGCCATGGATTGAAATCAAGTCCTCATGCTTGCACAGGAAGTAGTTGCCCATGCCCCTTAGCTATCTCTTTAGACACAACAAAATACTATCAAAATTTTTTTCACAAGGTTAAAAGGAAATTATAATGGCTTTTAAGCTTTTGGACATTTACATACAATAGGGTGTCAGGCTTTAGGAAATAAATAACAAGTGGTCTCCATCTGTGGCCAGAGCCAGAACTGTTCCACAGCCCTCAGACACAAAACCTGCCTGCAGAGAGCTGATCTGCCAGGAGCACTTTCCCTGCTAAGCCCACAGCCCACAGGTGAGACCACTTTTTCTTCATGGACTGTCCAAGGAGAGACACCCCAGGAGCACATGAGGCTCAGGAGCTGCAGGGTGGCCTAGCAGCCTAGGACAGGCCCATTCCGGTCTCCATCTGCTCCCAGAGCAGGGGTTGTCCCACAACTCTCAACCCAAAGCATGGCAACAGAGACTTGGTCTGAAAGGAACACTCTCACTCCAAAGATCACAGGCTCACAGGCTCAAAGGGTCACAGGCCCGCAGGAGAGACAAGCTCCAGTCAGAGACAGCAAGATCAACAAACATCAAGATAATCAGATGGTGAAAGGCAAGCACAAGAACATTAGCAATAGAAAGTAAGAATACTTGGGATCCTCAGAAACCAGTTATCCCAACTAAGCAAATACTGGATATACCAACACACTGGAAAAGCAAGATTTGGATTTAAAAGCACATCTCATGATGATAATAGAGGACTTTAAGAAGGACAAAAATAACTCCCTACATTAAACCAAATGGAGAGAAACTTGAAGCAATCCCACTAAAATCAGGGCCTAGACAAGGCTGCCCACTCTCTCACTACTTATTCAATATAGTTCTAAAAGTCCTAGCCAGAGCAATCAGACAACAAAAAGAGGTCAAAGGGCTACATTGGAAAGGAGGAGGTCAAAATCTCACTATTTGCAAATGACATGATAGTATACTTAAGTGATCCCAAAAGTTCCACCAGAGAATTAGGAAGCCTGATAAACAACTTCAGCAAAGTGGCTGGGTATAAAATTAACTCAAACAAATCAGTAGCCTTCCTCTACTCAAAGGATAAACAGGCTGAGAAAGAAATTAGGGAAATGACACCCTTCACAATAGCCACACATAATCTAAAATACCTTGTTGTGACTCTAACCAAGCAAGTTAAAGAGCTGTATCAAGACAAGAACTTCAAGTCTCTGAAGAAAGAAATCGAAGATCTCAGCAGATGGAAAGATCTCCCATGCTCATGGATTGGCAGGATTAATACAGTAAAAATGAGATCTTGCTGAAAGCAATCTACATTAATGTAATCCCTATCAAAATTCCAACCCAATTCTTCATAGAATTAGAAAGAGCAATGTTCATATTCATTTGGAAAAGCAAAATACTCAGGATAGTGAAAACTATTCTCAACAATAAAAGAACTTGTCAGGGGAATCACCATCCCTGACCTCAAGCTGTATTACAGAGAAATGGTGATAAAAACTGCATGGTATTGGTACAAAGACAGGCAGGTAGATCAATGGAATAAAATTGAAGACCCAAAAATGAACCCACACACCTATGTTCACTTGATCTTTGACAAAGGTTCTAAAAAATCAAATGGAAAAAAGACAGAATTTTTCAAATGGTACTGAATGAACTGGAGGTCATAATGTAGAAGAATGCAAATTGACCCATTCTTATTTCCTTGTGGAAAGCTCAAAGTGGATCAAAGAGCTCCACATAAAACCAGATACACTCAAACTAATAAAAGAAAAAGTGGGAAAGAGCCTTGAACACATAGACCCAGGGAAAAATTTCCTGAACAGAACACCAATGGCTTATGATCTAAGATCAAGAATTGACGAATGGGACCTGGTAAAATTGCAAAGCTTCTGTAAGGCAAAGGATACTGTCTAGATGACATAACAACAATCAACAGATTGGGAAATGTCTTTACCAATCCTACATCCTTTAGAGGGCTAATATCTAATACATAGAAAGAACTCAAGAAGTTAGACTCCAGAGAATCAGAGAATCAAATAATCCTATTAAAAATGGGGTATAGAACTAAACAAAGAATTCTCAGCTGAGGAATATTGAGTGTCCAAGAAGCACCTAAAGAAAATTTCAACATCCTTAGTCCTCAGGGAAATGCAAATCAAAACAACCCCGGGATACCACTCACAACAGTCAAAATGGCTAAGATCAAAATCTCCGGTGACAGTTGATGATGGCGAGGATGTGGAGAAATAGGAACATTCCACCATTGTTGGTGGGATTGCAAGCTGTTATAACCACTCTAGAAACCAGTCTAGTGGTTCTTCAGAAAATTGGACATAGTACTACCTGAGGACCCAGCTATACTATTCCTGGGCATACAATAAATGCTCCAACGTATAACAAGCACACATGCTTCACTATGTTCATAGCAACCTTTTTTATAACAGCCAGAATGTGGAAAGATCCCAGATGTACCTCAACAGAGGAATGAATACAGAAAATGTGGCACATTTATACAGTGGAGTACACTCAGCCATTAAAAACAATGACTACATGAAATTCTTAGGGAAATGAAACTAGAAAATATCATCCTGAGTGAGGTAACTCAGTCACAAAAGAATCCCTATGGTATGTACTTACTGGTAAGGGGATATGAGCCAAAAAGTTTGGAATACCTAAGAAAAAATTCAGAGATCATATGAAGCTCAAGAAGACAGAAGACCAAAATGTGGATGCTTCATTTCTTCTTAAAAAGGGGAACAAAATGCTCACAGGAGGAAATACAGGGACCAAGAGTGGAGCAAGAACTGAAGAAAAGGTCATCCAGAGACTGCCCTACCTGGGGATCTATCCCATGTGCTGCCACCAAACCCAGTCACTTTTGCTGATTCCAAGAAGTGCTTGCTGACAGGAACTAGATATGAGTGTCTCCTGAGAGTCTCTTCCAGAGTCCTACTGATATAGATGAGGATGGTTGTACCTAAACATTGGACTCTACAAAGGGCTCTGAATGGAGGAGCTAGAGAAAAGACTGAAGAAGCTTTGCAGGGGTTTGCAACACCATAGGAAGAACAATAATATCAACCAACCAAATGCTACCAGAGCTCTCAGGGACTAAACCACCAACCAGTGAGTGGTTTATTTAGAGATCCATTACTCCAGCTACCATATGTGGCAGGGGATGGCATTGTCCAGCATCAATGGGAGGAAAAGCTGTTGGTCTTGTGAAGGCTTGTTTCCCCAGTATAGGGTAATGCCAGGGCATTGAAGTTGGTGTGGTTCGATGGGAATGGGAATATCCTCATAGAAGCAGGGGGAGGGGGTATGTGAGGGGGGGAAAAGGGGATAACATTTGAAATGTAAATAACATAAAATATTCAAGAAAAATAAAGTGATAAAAAAGAGATATGTAACAAATACAGTTATGAACACAGAGGCTATTCTCTCTTTCTACACACACACACACACACACACACACACACACACACACACATTACTGAATATGTAAAAAGGTAATATAAAGAGAATGTCATTATAGGTCAAAATATTTGGAATTAAATATTGCTCTTACTATATTCTAGCCTTTTGGCTTTAGTTAAATTTAACTTTCTAACCCTTGGCTTCTTTAGCAATATAACAGATTAACAATGACCTCTTTAAATAGATAGCCAAAATAGCATTGTGCATACAACAATAGCAGAAAATTATAAAAGGTGAAGCAATAGATTCACTATTCAAAAGAGATAAGCACATTTTCTCAATATTCCTAGTGTTCTTTTTCAACTGCTTGAAATGAAAGGACTTGCAGTTTGCTCCCCTACAAGGACATTTTTCCTGAAGTATGTTTCAGAAGTATTGGGAAATATCTTTGTTACTGGTTATGTAGTAGTAATAATGGGATGTAGATCTCTTTCTAACAAACTTTTGTACTGTGGATGCCTTGCACTGGGGGACTGAGTCATTGCAGTATACAATCACAAACTGAAACACCAGCTGTCTTCGTCTCTCTGTCTCTCCCCTTAGCTCCCCCCACCTCTTTCTGTGTGTGTAAACCCATTTTAACCAAGAAATTACATCTCAAATATATTTTTTATTACTGTAGACATTTTGAGAAACCAAATTACACTTTGACTAAGTTAAAAGAATCCCAATGTCAATATCATTTTGATATGTGGCTCTCTGGGGTTTCTGAGCTTTCAGAATTATGTGCCTGGGCCTTTCAGCCAGATTTTATGCTGTACTCTGAGGCAGCACACTGTGTGTCTCGTGGATCTTCTTGTTGGATGTGCAATGATTAATGAGAACAATAATCAATTAAGAACTCATTTATTACACCCCATTAAACCAGTGATCTATTGACATTCACAAGATATGAACACAGAATACAATTTAATGATTAAAATAGGATAGTACATTGGATTTAAGAAATGATGTTAACTCACTGGAGAAACTGACAAAAAATGATTATTTTTGTGCCACACAAGAGAGCTTGCTAGCTACATATGAGCTTCAACTAAAGGGGAGATATGAATTTTAAACAGTAGAATGTCATCAGCTTGTTAAAGGATGCTATATTTTAAGAAACTTCTCTGAAACACTGCCGAAATGAATAGAAAACCCACAAAAGGGTTTGCTGGTAGAAAACCATGGCGATATTCATTCAATTAGTGTTTATAATGCACCTACTATGTACACAGTGCTAAGTGCTAAATGAAAAAGTTTCAAGATAAATTCTGCACAGATTTAAGTAAGCAAAACAACAACCAATAACTTATCTTTCACTTTGGAAGGGCACCTCACCTCTAAATGATTAGAACAAAATATTTATTTGTTAAATCACATCCAGCCCTCCCGTCAGCTTTACTCTACAATGCTTCTATTTCATATATAGGAAAATGAGAGTTGGGGTGAGTTTCACGTCGAAGAGTCAAGGTTGGAGAAATGATATAGCTATGTGTGGGACTCCAGAAATTGGATGCCACTCTTGAGGGAGTGCTTAGGAACTTAGGAAAAATATAAAGTTTCCCTGTAAGCTCATATATCTGTTGATGCAGATAAGCGTCACTCTTAGATTCCACCAGAGAAGTTTCTTAGAGCAGTGGAGAGTGCTTACCCAAGAAAACCACATCTGGTTAAAATGCAGTAAACAGCTGTCTGTGAAGTGTTCCGCCATCAATGGACATCCTCATCATCTTGCACTCCCAAATCTCAGAGACCAGCTTGGAGGAGGCAGGTGGAAATATTGCCAGAGATTTAGAGAAGTAGAGCAAAACAGTATCTTTTGCACAAGGCAGGGCACTGCACTCATGAACTCACAGTAGCTATGGTTGTCTGCATAAAATCTGAGTAAGATGAAGTCAATCAACAATGGAGGTGTAGGGGCTCACTGGATCCACCCTATAGCTGAGGAGTTATGGATAGTTGATTAAAGAGTCTGGCACTGTGTAAGTTGGCAATGCTCCAGTGGCTGGCCCCATACTCAGGAGAATATGGACAGCACAAATGGATTTGCTGAGTCATTGAAATTGGGAGCAGAAGGATGAAGAGTGAGTAGAGAGGTGAACTGACCAAAATACTACTATTTGCATGTGTGAAATTCTCAATATAGACATGGATACGTGTACGAAAATGCAATAAAAGTATTACATTTCAAAGAAAGAAATGCATGACAACCTTTTGATAAATCTGTGAGATAGTTCAGGCCCTCATCATCGTGACAGATGACTATAGTAGCAGCCATCAAGGCTATTAGATTATCTACAGTGCACAGGCATCCCCATGCAATCAGGACTCGTTCTGTGACTCCCATAAATTCTGATTGTCTAACCAGGCATTCACGTGTCATAAAATTTCCCGTACCTAATTGAATCTAGCTGCCAAACCATTTCTCCATATGTAAGCCCACTTCATTTTGCATGGTTTTATATATACTGCATTTTTCATGACTGCAACTGCTGAGTAAATCAAGGGAAGATTACACCTAAGCTCATCACCTTACAAAGAATTGCTCATTATTTTGAAGAATTACACCTCTGAAGGAAATGCCAGTGTGTAATACCAGCATGGGACTTATTTTATGAAACTCTCAGTTGTTGTGACTTCTTATTTCCAGGTATGTGTCACCTGTTTTCATCATACCTTCTAAGTAGTGTCCAAGGAGTTCCGTGTTGAAATGTATATTTAATTACTAATTGCCTTCCGCTTGTTATTCTTTGAAAATATAGTCATGGTGATATTATGCCTTTGTATAGTGCTGTTTTGATGTCTACTTTCAGAAATATTTTCAAAGAGATGGTTCAACAAGTAAAAACAGTTGCTACTTCTGCAGAGGACCTAGATTCAGTTCCAGGTATCTACAAGGTGGTTCATAAACTTCTCTATCTCCACTTCCAGGGCCCATCTCAGGGCTTTTCCTACTCTTTACATGTGTGCATGCACACACACACACACACACACACACACATGCACACATACACACACAGATACACACAAACACATGCCAACTACCCCCACCACCAATAACAATATCAACAACAGCTATTATGAAAAAAAACAATAAGCTATGAATTTGAGCAGTGGGAGGGACACTTGATGAAATGGAGTGCAGAGGGTAGAGGGTTATGTTGTAAATACTCTATTCATATATTCAGACATGGAATTCTCCAAAAAGCAACATAAACAACATGTTTGACTCTTTTGATGCTATTTTACAATGTCCTTATGTATTTTCGCATGTTAGATCCCAGTTGGGACATGGTTTACTGATTTTTTCTCATACTCCATAGTTTGCTTTTTATTTTATTTCCTTTGTTGAGCAGATAATGTGGACTTGGATGCATCCCCATTTATTTATTTTCACATCATCTCCATTTTGTTTCTGAGTCAAAAATCATTGAATCCCTGCTAATTTCAATGTCAAAAATCTGTTTTTTCCCTTTTTTTTGTATGCTGAATAAAATATGCATTTTCTCCTTTAATTGAAAAAAAGAAAGAAGAAAATATAGTAAAGATTTTTACATATGTGGAAATAATACAATTTATATTTATAACATGTAACGTGAAGTTCCATGTTAATGTGGATTATCTTATCTGTTAATTTTATTTCATTTATAAAAATAGAGCATTGGCACTGCTGACTGGCGGCTGGAGAGATGACTCAGCATTTAAAGGCACTTGCTACTCTTACAGACTTCTTGAGTACAGTTCCCAGTAGTCATAGAGCAGCTAACAGCCATCTGAAACTCCAGAAGATCTGATACCTCTTCTATCCTCGATGGGTGCTTTAGGTATGTGACAAACTCCACACAAGCAGGAAAAACTTTCATACACATAAAATAAAAGTAAATAAATCATTAAAGAGCACCATTGGTGGCAACAATGATCTTACATATTGACAAGGGGCGGAATTTACTGCAGTGTTTCTAGGAGACTTGATGAGGGCCTTTGTAGGCACAAGTAGATTTGCTGTGGTGTTTCATTGACAGGGTTTAGGACAATGCTCATCAGGGAAGCACCTCCCAGGATCCCCTGCTCTGTTGATCAGCAACAACAACAATGGGTGAATTTGAGTGACACATGTCTAAAGATTTTCTAAGCTAGATGATGTTTATGCATTTGGTCATGTTCAGGGAGTTTTATTTTATTCCCATCACTTACTTGGCAGTGCATTTTTGTATTTCTATATTTCCAAATGTTTAATATTTATTTGGTTGTAATGCACTTTACTCATACACAACAGGGTTTTGCTTTGTCACTTTCACTCATGCATATCATGTCCCTATGTACTTTGACCGTATCACCTTCCCAATGTCCTCTTATTATTCTTTCCCCATCTTCTCTCATAGTTTTCCTTGTTGTTGCTGTTGCTCTAGATCCTGCATACGGAAAAATATGACATTTATCTTTCAGAGTCTTGTTTAACTAACCTAATGTAATGATATCCAATCCATCCAATTTGCTAAAAAGTAATACATTTTCATTCTTTTTATGGCTGAATAATACTTTATTGCATCTCTCTCTCTCTTCCTTTCTTTCTATCCATCCATCATCTATCTCTCTCTCTTTCTTCCTTTCTTTCTATCCATCCATCATCTATCTATCTATCTATCTATCTATCTATCTATCTATCTATCTATCTATCTATCTATCATCTTCTTACAGCTCATGTGATAAGAGCTTGATTCCCAGCCCATGGTGCTACTGCAAGAAAATTTCAATAGTGGAAGACCTCGTGAAAGAGTTGTCACTGAATGTGCTTTTAAGTAGGCACTGATCCCCCAGTTGCTTCCTTCTTTTTGTTTCCCAGTTGCCATATTGCATCTGACTTTAATTACTAAACTATAATAGTTCCAAACTAGTGAGACTTATTGACCATGCAGTGGCATTATTAAGACAAAGAGCCAAATACTTCTTTCTTTAAGAAAATGTTTTCTTAAAGCCCAGATATTTTCTCAACAGTGAGGGAATGCTAACTAGTACACGTGGTTAGCCCTGATAGATTTATTGTTTGATTCAGTATTTTCGCTGTTGTGAATAGTGCTATAGTCATATAGAAGTTCAGGAACCCCTTTATATGTAGAGTCCACTTTCTTTGTGTGTCTAAAAGTGGGATAACAGCAGATCACTTTTAATACTTTAAGGTTCTTTTAAAACTCTTCAGATTGCTTTCCAAACTAACTTATTAAGTTACATTCTCACCACGTGTACATGCCCATTCCCCTTTCCTCTTCTGTATCCACAGTGGCACTCGTTATGTTTGGTTTTGACAGTAGGTATTCCAAATGGACAAGATGACAGCTCATCATGGTTTTCGTGTGCACCTCTCTGATAGCCAGTGACTCAGTACCATGGCTCCTAGGTGCAGTCAGGAGACATCGTCAAAATGGGAGGCTACTGCTAGGGTGACACCGTGCAGTGTTTTATTATAAACAGTTTTAGAGAAGAAATGCTTTCTAAGATAACAATAAAAATGTAGCACAATAAATTCAAATCAGCTATCACGAGGTGTTGGCAAATTTTTCAGTTCTCTTATAACCTCATAGGACCACTACCACATGTGTGGTCTGTTTTTGACTTATGATGCACATAGCTGTATTTACTTTCTCATAGTGTTGGGTGCTAGAAGTTCAGGATAAGCATGTCAGCACAGCAGCCTTTGGGTGATAACTTCCTGTCTCCTAGTGAGTTGCCATTTTACTTGGTACCCATATGATCTTTTATTCATGAGGATGCTGAGGGTAGGTTGTGGGGAGGGAAAGAGGGAAAGAGGGAAAGAGGGAAAGAGGGAAAGAGGGAAAGAGGGAAGGAGGCAATTCTCTGCTGTTCTTTTTATAAGAATATTAATCCTACTATTTCATGGTTCTCTTTTTATGGGATTATTGAATCTTAGTTATCTTCATTGCTTTCTTACTGACTTTATGTGTCAGCAACAGTCACATGGGTGCTGTAGATACAACATAAGAATTTAGGGGCTGCACAGTTTAGTTCACTGTATTGGTAGAATCAAGTAAGTGAAATTGTACTTATGAATCAAGTAAGTGAACACAAATATTTGATAATAAAATTATTTTTTCTTGGTATTAATTACGAAATTCAGAATTAAAGCAATTAACAGTTTTCTTTAAAACATCTATCTATCATCTATCTATCTATCTATCTATCTATCCATCCATCCATCCATCCATCCATCCATCTATCTATCTATCTATCTATCTATCTATCTATCTATCTATCTATCTATCTATCTATCTATCTATCTAATGTAAACTGTAGCTGTCTTCAGACACACCAGAAGAGGGCATCAGATCCCATTACAGATGGTTGTGAGTTACCATGTGTTTGCTGGGAATTGAACTCAGGACTTCTGCAAGAGTAGTTAGTGCTCTTAACCACCGAGCCATCTCTCCAGCTCCCTGAACATTTTCTTAATATATATTATATTTTTATTATATTATATTATATTATATTATATTATATTATGTTATATTATTTATAAAATCAGCTCAGTCTATATAAGGCTCTTGATGAGTGTGTCTTAACTCCGGTTAGAGCATTGTTGGTTACCACGATATGCATCCTTCTTAGGTGTCATAGCTATGTAGGAATACTGATTGTGTCTCTCCTTTGGAAGATTGCATGCCACCTTGTGGTAACCATAATTGCTCATTCTCAATGGGGAGGCTTTTAGGTCAGCTCTTGCTAGTGTCAAAGCTGGGTAGGACTACTAAAAACATACTCACAAGTAATATTATGCAGAGGGATCAGGAGGTATTCGTATATGAATGACAATAGTCCTCATAGGCTCAGACATTTGAATGCTTGGTTCCTAGCCAGTGGAACTGCTTTGGGAAGGATTAAGAAACATGGCTTTCTTGGAGGAGGTATATCACTGAGGGTGGGTTTTGAGGTTTAAAATGCCCATTCCATTCCCAAAGAATCTGTCTCTTTCTGCCTACAGTTTACAAGTGAGATATAATCTTTCAGCTACTTCTCCTGTGCCATGCCCGTCTGCCTGCTGCCATGTTTCCAACCATGGCAATCATGGTTGTAATCAAGTCCTCAGTTAAATGCTTTCTATTATAAGTTGTTGTTTTGGTCATAGTATCTCTTTACAGCAATAGAAAAGCAACTAAGACACACACACACACACACACACACACACACACACACACACACACACCCACCACCACCACCACCACCACCAAAAACAACAATTAAAAAGAGGCCATGAATTTGAAAGAAAGCGGCATGGGAGGGGTTAGAAGGAGGAAGAGGAAGGGGGAAGTGACATAATTTTCAAAAAAAAATAAAGCCAATAAAAATAAGGTTGATAATTCATTGTGAGAAGAGATCCTAAAACACTTCAACTTCTAGGGAAGGTCTAGTACTGTTGCACTAAAGGCTAATTTTTAATGCCAAGTTTGGCAGCACCACAAACATTCAAACTACTTAAGCTTAATGTATAATTAGGAAAGGAAAAAAGCTAACTTTGAAGGACATAAAGTATTCTTAAGTTTTATTGGTGCCAAAAGAAGCTTATTTCTATTCATGACGCCCCTTTGCTGCTTTAGTTTGATTCACTCTGCTTTTCCAATCATAATCAATCATAGTTGAATGCTTAGAGCAGTGGTTCTCAGCCTCTGGATCAAGACCCCCTGGGGTTAGACCAAGCCTTTCACAGCATTTTCCTATCAGATATTCTGCATGTCAGCTATTGACATTATGATTCCCAAAAGTAACAAAATTACAGTTATGAAATAGCAACGAAAGCAGTTTTATGGTGGGAGGGGTCACCATGACAGGAGAAGCTGTATTGAAAGGTTGCAGCATTAGGAAGGTTGAGAACCACTGCCTTAGAGAGTATTATGAGCTAAGAGAGTGACTCATGGAAAAAAAATCTAATCAAAGTTCTTTAGTTGAAGATGATGGCAAAGAAAAAAAGAATTATTTATTGAATTTTGGGTTGTCATCTAAAGCCAATTAGGAATTTTGTGGCTGAAATCATAGTAAGACTGATTTAGATTTTATATAAAAATAGTCCAGCGCTACAGTCTTCAGAAAAACTGTGCTCTGTGTGCTTCTGGGACACAGGATTTTGTCTTTTCACTTGAAGTCATTGCCTGAAACCAAGGCATTAAAAAGAAGCTCTTTCTGAAAAGTCTGATGATTCTTCCCCCTTTACTGTAAAAATCAAATAGGTGATTCTGGGTCAAACTATGAATAACTTCCTTGGGGAATTAAAAACCACTTGTGGGGAACGATTTCTTCAATGGATTTTCGATATTTTTCTGCAAATGCAGTTACACTATAAGACTTTTTTTGAGATTGTTTTGTTCTTTTTTCCCCACTAATTAATTTAGCTTTTCACTTAAAATCCCTATCTTAGTCCCCCTCCTCCCAGTCTTCCTTATACTGCCCTTGCCCTCCCCTCCTCCAAGAAGAGGGAGGCTCCCCACTCCTACCAACCCACAATGGCACAGGACTAGGTACATCCTCTCCCACTGAGGCCAGACAAGGCAGCGCAATTAGGGAACAGGATCCACAGGCAGGCTACAGGTCAGGGACAGACCCTGCTCTGGTTGTTGGGGGACCCATGAAGATCAAGCTGCTCATCTGCTATATAAGTGCATTGTTCTTTATTCAGCGTTCTTGTGGTAGACTTGGGAGGGGTTCAGGAATAAGACCAAATGCTCCTGTCTCTCATCTTCCCTTCCTGTCCTGTCCCCTCCCCCCCCTCTCCCTCCCTTCTTTCCTTCTCATTCTTGGCAGTAGTCAATCCTCTACCTTCTGAGGCTCAGTTTAAGATGTGAGTTGTAAGGTGAGGTCTTTAGCAGAAGGTAAGACTCCCTGAGGCTGGGTAGACAACTTCTGCTTAGTTTCCAACAAATTCCTCCCCCTGACTCTGCTTCTCTTGCGGCTGAAACTGCTCAACCTTCAGGCCTGCTGCACCTCGGCTCTCGTGGGCCTGATGAGGAAGGAGCATGAATGTCCCAAGTGTCATGCATTCTCTGCATTCTTAATTTCCCTTGTACTTCTGCTTGTCTGGGTTACCAGGAAAGGCAGTGGAAAACAGGAAAAACATCATTCTCCACTGGAGATCCTGTAAGCAAATAGAGTTCAAAGAGACATGAACAGTATCGGTATTATATTTTCATTCATTTCTCAATAGGATAGATACTTATGGATGGATGTGGCTGGGCCCTATTGTCCTCTTAAAAGTAGCAAAAATGGCAATTGTTTCTGTTTCCTGTGACTGGTCCTGTAGGAGGAAGACATTTTAAAGGATATTCATGACCAGGATGTGAAGTGTAGGGTGAACTTTAGCAGAAGATTCCCCAAGGCTGGGTAGACAACTGCTGCCAGCATTCCAACAAATACTTCTCCTTGTCTCTGCTTCTCTTGAAGCTAAAATTTGACTTTGATTTGTATGTGCGTGCGTGTGTGCGTGCGTGCGTGTGTGTGTGTGTGTGTGTGTGTGTGTGTGTGTCTTATTAACAACCTATACCTCTCACATTCTTCATCTGCTTCTCGGGCTCCTGTTTGTGCTTTCTCTGGTGTTCAGCAACCATTTCTGACACCCTATGTGCACTGCACTTCCCAATTACAAAATAGAGATTTAGATGAACTCAGCTAAGCTTTTCACAGGAAGCCAGCGTACACAACTCTGGGCATCTGAGAGGAGTTGTGCCGACCCACTTCCCAATTATTGTCCCAAGTGGGACAAGAGATACAAATGGCACAACCTGCTTTTCTCTTCGAGGAAGCCATGGCGAATTTCTTCAACAGGACCTGCATGTAGAGCCGTTTCCTTGGAAGGCACGAGAGGCAAAATGATTGATGTGCATGGTGTGGCAATAAGCCGCAGGCCTAATGATTTGTCAGGAGCCGAGCCATCACTCTGTGTGCCTAGGGAGGCTGTGTCTCAGGAGATACCCAAGCGGCATTAACACACCCCCCTCCCAAGAGCTTCACTGTGGGAATGTGATGCCCAATGGGAAAGAAAAGCTTTCCTTGTAACCTGTAACATCTAGTGATTAGCAAGGGAAGGCGTTCCTGTGTCGTGACTTTATCTATTTTAGGACTCTGCATGGGAATATTGATCAATTTTTACCATAGGAACAGAGACCAGTGTCACAGCGTTTCCTATTCTCCTTGGCAACCACATGCCTTGATTCTCTTTCTCAGCAGGCTTTTGAAGACAGATCTACGATAATTAAATGTAGATTAAAATGTGACAAGACTTAATAAAAAGCTTCCAAGGAAACTGTAATTAGTGAAGCTTAAATTTCAGACAAAAGAAAAAAAACCCAAGGAAACTATGAACTATTATTATTTTTTTCTCCCCTTAGTCGTGGATTTACTCACAACTTTGAAAGCAAAAAGCACTCTTCTAGCTCCGTGGAAATTCTGGTGTGTTTGAGCATGGGCTAAATAATGAAAAGTATTTGCATAAAAGTTCTACTATTCCTACATGAGTCTACAGTTCATTCTTTGTCATTTAGGAGACTTGGAATTACACAGACGAGATTCCCGGATGAGTTGGTGCTCTTGCTTTTGGGAAGAGAGTTTGAGAATTACTCATGATAAAGGTCCATGACTGTACTAAACCTCTGGTTTGCCAAGTTTTTTATATTTAAAAATAGCATGTGTTGAAATGATTCATTTCTTAATTTTTTTGTAGAAATCATTAGATATGAATATTCTGAAGTATGTTTTATTTTTGGAAATATTTTTAAAACAATTATGACTGCATAAATCAGAATGAAAACCTGTCTTAAAACAGTAATAAACCTGAACCGTCTTTACTATTAATGAAATGTAAGTCATATTTACCAAAAGTAAATCAGTAATAAAATATAAAGCTAATTTTCTATTGGTAGTTCCATTGTAAATCACTATATAGATAATATAGTTTTAAAACTTTATCTGGACAACGTTGTGATATATTTAATATTCTTTAATTTTCTTATTTCATTCAATATATTCTAGATAAATTGAGTTGGTATAATTCATTAGCTTTTTTCAGTGTTTGGCTACTATAAATGTGTGTGTGTGTGTGTGTGTGTGTGTGTGTGTGTATGAAATTGCCCAGATGCTGGTAAATTTGACTCAAAAGTCATATCAGTAACTTGTATCCCTCTGTATTGTAATATGAAATCTTAGTTATGTTTATGAAAAATGTAAACTCAGTTTAAGCCTTACAGATTTGATTGACATCAAAGGCAAGTTACTATTTTTTTTTACTACTGCTAGTTAGAACATAGAATGTTTCATTATTTGTTAAATGTCTGACGGTGTTGTGCATGTGAACTGAAGTTGCACAAAACTGTGTTAAAGATTCTGCAAGGCTGATTGACAGATTAGAACATAGTGACTGTGAAGGGTTGGAATGTTGCAACTCCCAAGACAAATGTGAAACATTTGGGAGTATTTTAACACAAAAGAATGTAGGTTAAAAAACAACACAAAAGCTGAGAATATAATCATATATTGACTGAAAGCTATAGCTGAGATGCCCCAAGTTTCTTATAATTCACTTACCTAATGTTTTACAATAGTATCTGAAAGACTTTCCTTTGTTCAAGAGTCATAATGACTTTATGGAAATGTCTTCATATTGGAACTTGGCAGTCAGGGCAACCTGAATCCCAGTTTCTAGGCTGTGGTCCCTCACACTTGACTCAGAAATAAAGTATCACTTGTTTTCTTTGAGACAGAGTATGTTTTGCATCAACAGTCCTCACAATTGATGATCACATTGTGTTTTATTTTTGATTGATGTATAGCAAATCTGAATAGATTTTAAACAGTATCTTTTATTCTTTTAAGTATATGTTTATGGTATTCACATACACAATATTCACTCCCACACTTTCTTGCATTTTAAGTGAAAAGGTAGGGCTTTTTTCTTGACACAGTGTTTACTAAATTCTAAATTAGTCAAATGTGTCCATCTTTTAAATAGAGTTTCTGCTTATGCATTTTGTTTAGGAAACTTTTTCTCAAATTGAATTCATAAAAGATCTTATTTCTCTTGACTTTCAGATCTCTGTTCCATTTGGAATCTAAAAACAGGGGTCTGTAGCTGACATTACTTTTATTGATATGGAGAGTATATTTTCTCAGTGCTGTTTACTGGTATTCATCACTTGCTTCTCCTAAGGCAGATGTTTCAGAGTGTAGACAGGTTTGTTCCAATAGTTCTGCTGTTCTTTGTGTGTTTTCCCTGGACAGGAACCAAAGCCAAAGATTTCCTTTAGTCTTCCTGCCTTGTAGGAGTGAACACTTTGTGTACAGAAGTACTTTGGCTGCTATTGGACACTTGTCTACTTAACTCTCGGTGTCTACTTGTTAAGAGAGAAGTTTTTGTAAAGTAAAAGACACTGTTATTAGGACAAAACAGCAACCAACAGATTGGGAAAAGATCTTTACCAATCCTACATCTGATAGAGGGCTAATATCCAAAATATACAAAGAACTCAAGAAGTTAGACTACAGAGAGCCAAATCACCCTATTAAACATGGTGTACAGAGCTAAACAAAACATTCTCAGCTGAGGATTATTGAATGGCCAAAAAACACCTAAAGAAATGTTCAACATCCTTAGTCATCAGGGAAATGCAAATCAAAACAACCCTGAGATTCCACCTCACACCAGTTAGAATGGCTAAGATCAAAAACTCAGGTGACAGCAGATGCTGGCAAGGATGTGGAGAAAGAGGAACACTCCTCCATTGTTGGTGGGATTGCAAACTGGTACAACCACTCTGGCAATCAGTCCTCAGAAAATTGGACATTGCACTACCTGAGGATCCAGCTATACCTCTCTTGGGCCTATACCCAAAAGATGCTCCAACATATAACAAAGACCCATGCTCCACTATGTTCATAGCAGCCTTATTTATAAGAGCCAGAAGCTGGAAAGAACCCAGATGCCCTTCAACGGGGGAATGGATTAAAAAAATGTTTACACAATGGAGTACTACACAGCAATCAAAAACAATGGCTTCATGAAATTCATAGGCAAATGGAATGAACTAGAAAATATCATCCTGAGTGAGGTAACCCAACCACAGAAAAACACACTTGGTATGCAGTCACTGATAAGTGGGTATTAGCCAAAAAGCTCGAATTACCCAGGATGCAATCCACAGACCACAGGAAGTTCAAGAAGAACGATGACTAAAATGTGGATGTTGCCACTCCTTCTTAAAAGGGGGAAAATATCCATAAGAGGGGATATGGAAGCAAAGTTTAGAGCAGCGACTCAAGGAATGGCCATTCAGAGCCTGCCCCACATGTGACCCATATGTATACAGCCACCAAAACTAGATAAGATTGATGAAGCTAGAAAATGCATGCTGAAAGGAATCGGATATAGATCTCTCCTGAGAGATACATCCAGATCATATCCAATACAGAGGTCAATCCTAGCAGCAAACCACCGAACTGAGACTAGGACTCCCTTGGGGGGAATTAGAGGAAGTACTGAAAAAGTTGAAGGAGCTTGCAACCCCGGAAAAACAACAATGTCAACCAACCAGAGCTTCCAGGGACTAAACCACTGCCGAAAGACGATACATGGACTGACCCAGGGCTCCAACTGCATAGATAGCTGAGAATAGTCTTGTTGGGGCATCAGGGGAAGGGGAAGCCCTTGGTCCTGCCAAGGTTGGACCCCCAGTGCAGGGCAATATGGGGAGGGGCAATAAGGGGGATCTATAGGGGGAATACCTGTAGGGGAGAGAGGAAGGGGAGGGAATGGGGGCTTATGGACAGGAAACCAGGAAGGGGAATAACCTTTGAAATGTAAGTAAAGAAATATATCTAATGAAAAATTTTAAAAAAGAGAGAAAATGTATTTACTTATTTATTTCCTGAAATTCTAATATTGTCTTCGTCACAATTTTTTTGTATTTTTGTTGTCTTTGGCACTTTGTAACTTTATAACTAATTAAATTTACAACTTTTAAATGTCACAGTTTGTTCCTTTTGGTATTTTTCCTATTGTGGCTAATGCTATACAACAGTGTGAAACATAAGTATCTTTATCTTGCCTTCAGGGCAAGAATTCTTAAACTTTCTCCACTTGTCACCCTTTTGCCTAAGAAATGTTTGCATACATAAAATAAGTATACAGATTAGATATTTGATAATAATGAGTCATAAATAAACTTATTTTAAAATAATTCCTTGCTACACATGTAACATTGCAATTTATTAAAGGAAAAGGCAAATTTGTATATCATGGGCCAGAAGCAGGTGATAACCCTTAGCATTCTCCTACCTTATGTGTACAGCTCCCAAAGCTCCCATAACTCTTCTTTTCTATGGTAAAATACCATGGTCAAAAGCAACTTAGAGAAAGGAAACATCTTTTTAGTTTATGGTTCCAGAGGATAGACTATCATTACAGAGATGGCATGGCATCAGGCAAGATCAGCAATGAGGTTGATCATATTTTCATTCATATGCAGAAAAGAGAAGGGAGAGGGAGTGGGGGAAGAGGGAGAAGGAGGATGATGATGAAGGAATGGAGGTGACACAGAGACAAAGAGACAGAGACAGAGGGATCAGGAAGTGGGACAAGGCTGTAAACCCTCAAAGCATACCTTCAGTGAAGTACTCCTCTAGCAAGATTCCACCTCTTAGAAATTCCACAGTCTTCCCAAACAGCAAGCAACTGGGAATCAAGTATCTGAATACATGAGGCCATGGGGGGACATTTCTAATTTAAGTCACCACACTAACTCAAATGTTCATATACATGAGCCTGAAGAGGCTATTTCACATGCAAAACATAGCCGGGCTCTCAACCTCTAATCTCTCTAAGCGCATCAGTATCTCAAAATGCAAAAGGCATCTGATCAAACCTCAAGTTTCTCTATATGCTTAGAGTTCCAAAGCTCTTCAAAATTCCAAAGATTTTTTCCCCTTGAAACTCAAATAATCTTTCAGCTGTGAGCCCCTCTGCGATATCAAATATCACGCTTTTGAGTGCGATGGCACGAAACAGACATTCTCATTCCAAAAGTAAAAAGTGGCCACAGTAAAGAAAGATTGGACCAAAGCAAGACACAAACCCTTCCAGCTGTGCCATCTGTAGCGTTTGCAGCTTTGTCTTTGACTGGTGCTCGTTGGTGACTTAACAGAAGTCCTGCGTTGTGTTGATAACATTCTGAGGCCATTGCAAGCGAGGCTTCTTCATCTTCAGTTTCAAACAAAGGAGATTCATGTAAGGAATCTGATCCTGCTACACATTGCCCAGCTCTACAAGCTTTCTGGGGGCTTGGCACAACCTTTAAAGCTCTATAGTGCTCCTACGTTCCCTGCTTGCAAAAACCCTACCATATGAATGATGTCAAATTCTGCTCTTAGGATTATAGCATGTCCCACTTCGAACACAGCTGCAGCAGCCTTTGTGTGCTGATATAACTGGCCAAGAAAACCATTTTCTGTGATGGGGAATCTTTATTGCCCACTTGACTGTGTTCAGAAGACCAATAGGAGGCGTATGGGGGGATGTTTGCGAGGTGTTTTCAGGTAGCATTACCTGAGTGTGGGTGTCACTCTGCCATGACTGAGAAAGAGAGGAAACAATAAGGAGTAGTAGCATTCTTCCTTTAGATGTAGACATTCAGTCTCACTCTCCTGACACACACCACCCGCCTTGCTATGTTTTTTTTCTGTTTAATAGACTGTGTTTTCAACTTGCTGGCTAAAATAGGTGTGTGTGTGTGTGTGTGTGTGTGTGTGTGTGTGTGTGTGTGTTTTCTTCCCTTTAAGTTGCTTTGGTTGCAGCAAAGAGAAAAAGCAATACAGTAGCAGCAGAGAAAGCCCTATGCTAGCTGTTCTCCTGAAGGATATCAAGATACCACACAGGCTGTATCTTTCAGGTTCTCTCTCACCACATAAATTTGCATATTTGTGAATGAGCCTTTGGTCTTGACCTCAAGGCATCAGTGATAAGGCTTTCTTTAATTCTGCTAGTCTCTGAAACAATCACCACAGCTTTTCCCATGACTGCCTTGCTACTGCTGTCCACAGCATTAACTCACTGCATCTCTCACATCTCTCTGTTCCTCTTCTGCTCAGAGTTCTCGCTGTAAATCTGACTAGAGGCACCAAAAAGTAAGTGCTCTATAAGGTGTATATGCCGCTATCCGGAATATCCTCTATCAAACTTATCAATCAGTTACTTTTGAATCCAGCCCCACTCAAGTTTTCAGAACATTGGAAGACTATACCTCAGTTCTTTGTAAGAATGTAACATAAATTCCCAATAAAATAATGATTGCCCTCTGAAACTTTACATGCCCAGCCTTTCACCACATTTTCTGTGGCATGCTGGTACCTCTCACTGCTACCATGATGGCTCATTAAGCTCTGCCTACAGTTCTCTAGAACTTTTAAAGGCTACATCCCCAAACTCGTCAACATTTTTTTCTGCAAACCTGCTTCAAAGGTCTCTAAACCAGACTCAGTTTTATCACAACAACTTTGCTATTTTTTCTATTACTTTTCTTGATGTGACAGAATAGCTGACAAAGGCAACTTTTGAGAGAAAGGATTGGCTCTGGCCATGATGGTTGTGGGGAAGGTGTAGTGGGCTACATGACTGCAAAGTGGCACATAAGAGTATATTGGCAGTCAGGAAGTAGACAGTTTGTTCCGGGTTCAGGGCCTCATGTATGGCCTCCAGCTCCCTTCTTCCTCCAACTGGGCCAAAGCTCATAAAATTTTTACAGCTTTCCACAACACTGTCACCCTCAGGGGACCAAGTGTTCAAACACAAGAGCTCTTGGGGGATATTTCATACTCAAACTTAAACAAGTATTCTCTCTTAACACTTTGAAAGGGTAATCCTATTTGGTTTGGCTATTTATTGAGAATCAGTATGAGGTATCTTAGTCCCAATGTCATTTCTTTGAGGATTTCTCTCTGTTTCCTTTAAAATTTTTTCATTGCCTTAGGAAAACTTCAGTTTTACTTTGCTATGTTTACTCAGAGGTTTATTGCTATTTGCCTTAGTCAATTCTCTCCTTTTTTCAATTATTGTGTTTTTAAAGTCATCCTTATGCCTTCAATTCTATTCATTTTTATTTAAACTCATATTGAATATATGTTGAAATTTCTTTTTCTCACTTTCATATCTTAGCTGTAACATCCTGTGCAATTTTTATACATACATATATATATATGATAGGGTGCAGCTTGGTTGGATAATATTTGGAAAAGTCCAGAATATATAGCTGGCATTTATATCTGATGTTTTAGTTGAGCAGAACTATCTGAAATATGATTGCTGTTGATATTTTCTTCTGATTACCTACAGTGAGTAGAGGAAGATAAAACTACTTCTAGAAAACTGAAATGAAAATAAATGTTTGCCTTATCTGGGTTTCCCTAAAACAAGAGCTTAAACTCACATATGTATAGGTATTTTAGTGGATCATATCTCAGAGAGTTGGAATGAAGGATGGGAAATGAAGCAGAGGAGAGATGATATAGTACAAGGATAAAAGGTCTTTTCCATAATGAGAGACGGTGAAAAATATTCAAAGACCATTGTCTGTACTGAATTCTGTCTTCCAGTGTTGGCTAACTTTCACCCATGACTATTACATTTAAGAATATATATATATATATATATGCAATATGAATGCCTGTGTATCCACAGAGAAGCTTGACACTAGATAAATTGTGCATGGATCATACAATGAAGTAGCGCATTGGGGAAACTATCAAGAACGATCAAGAACTATGTTGAGGTGCCAGACAAGTGAAGCCCACAGGATGCTTCAGTACAAAGGATTGGAAGCTTGGGGTCTGTACAGCTTAGCAAGTTGATTAGCATATTATCAGTTGAAGATCATTTATTTCTACTCTGGAAACGTCATACAAGAGTATTACAGGACCACATGCGCAATAGAACACTGGCCCTGAGAAACACACAGAGACCAGTTATTTGGATGTGTGTGATATAGTGGGAGAATGAAGTCATGTAAATCACTGCAGAATCGCCTGGAAAAAGTCAGATTGAGAGGTAAGTACAGATGTATCTAGACTTGTGTTGGGTATAGATGGGACAAATATGCTACTTACAGCAACACATTAAGTGTGACCAATGTCTCCTTTCTCTTTGCCAAACTACCTCTTCAGAAATACAGGTCTTCAGGAAGAGAGTATCACAGGTTTCAGCTGGATGGCTCAGTGGGTAAATACAATGACTATGTAAGCCTGATTACCAGACTTTGATCCCTGGAAAGTTGAAAGGACTGAACTAACTTCACAAAGTGGTCCTCTGACCTCCACATTTGTGTGGTGGCTTGGATTCCCCTTACACACAACAGCAATAATTTAAACACAGAAGAAGAAAATATTACAGATGACTCTCAGTTTATGTTGGAATTATGTCAAGGTCAGCCCATCATACTTCAAAATACAGGAAGTCAGATGTGCCTAAAATAAAGCTCAAATTTCAAACTCTATCAGATAAGAATAGAATGCTTAAAGTGGCCTATGGTTTTGCAAAATCATCCAGCACAAAGCTTAGTTCACAATAGAATATTGACTAATTGAATAAATTTAAAAAATAAAAAAATAAATTTAAAGTCAGAATTGATGCATGTGTACATTTTCAGAGCATCTCGAAGTCAAAAAGTAGTAATCATACTACTGTTTGAGCTAGCGGCATCTGTATTTATTTCACTGCCTGTTAATTTCTTTCACTTGAGTAAGGTATTAAAGATAGCTGTAGGTAGTTTGAGTTATTTCCCGTCTTCCATTGACGTGCCACTTACAATAGAATACAATCACATATAATTAGCACCTGTAAGTTTCAACCTTTTGGATAGAATATACATTACCATTACAAAAAGGAGAAAAGGAACATGAGTGAGGAGATACTAGACCAAAGCAAGACCAAAAATCAGCTGTGTGAACTCCAAACTCTGACCTCCATGTCTGATGTCCTAGTGCTCTTCAGATCTCCAAGTCCTTTCAGCTTTGGTGTCACACTTACTTCTCTTTCTTGGGCTTGTCCCACACCTGATTCATAGCTTTTCCGGCAGCTATCACACAGTTCTGGCGTCTCTAACATCTTATGGTCTCCAAGGCGATCTAGGCACCACCTCTACAGCTTCACACAATGGCCTCTTTAGGTCTCTTTGCAAGGACACCCTGACATATGCCTGGCCTCAGCAGCTTTCCTTAGTCATGGAGATACAAGTCCTTGTATCCTTGACTAAAGACAGAGCCATGTCAACAAAGCTGCCAAGGTATGCTGCATGCTAGGGCTGGAACATGGCTGCCTCATTTGAATACATTTTCATTATTTCTGTTTTTGTTGGTTTTCTTTACTGCCTAAGCTTGGTTGTCCTGGAATCAGCTCTGTAGATCAGGCTGGTCTTGATCCACCAGCCTCTGGCTCCTGAGTGCTGGGATTATTAACCATACCTGGCTATAAAGGTGTTACTAATTCATTTCTACAAGTTGGAAACTCAGTCTTGCCCTGAGGTTCTTTATTCCATTAATGATCAGGCTTTTCTTTAAAGTTTTCCCTGGTGCTCCCTTTTCTCTCAAACTACATTTTATAGTCTTCCTTGCTCAGCTGGTTCCTTTTCATTACATCTGCATAAGACTGGCCACTAATAACTGCAGACACAGTTAGTACTAGGCTGTTTTGAAATCTCCTCTGTAAAACTGTTAATTTGAAACTTAAACAGCTCAATTTAAAATCCAAAGCTCATATTCCTCCAAACAATAGCACAGCCAGGTTTATCACAGTAGCACTCCAGTTCCTGGTAACAATCTCTGTCTTATTTCATTTTTATTTTTTATTGGGTATTTTATGTATTTACATCTTAAATGTTATCCCATTTCCCAGTTCCCCCCTCTCCCACTTCTCCTTCCCCTGCTTTTATGAGGATGCTCCCTCTCCCACTCACTCCTACCTCACTACCCTGGTATTCCCCTACACTGGGGAAGCAAGCCTTCACAGAACCAAGAGCTTTTCCTCCTATTGATACTGGACAATGCCATTCTCTGCTACATATGCAGCTGGAGCCATGGGCCCTTCCATGTATACTCTTTGGTTGCTGGTTTAGTCCTGGGAGCTCTGGGGTGGTCTGGTTGGTTGATATTGTTGTTCTTCCTATGGAGTTGCAAGTTGCTCCTGTCTAAAGGAAATACAGGAACAAAGTGGAGCAGAGACTGAGGGAAAGGCCACCTAGAGACTGCCCCACCTGGGAATCCATCCCATATGCAACCACCAAACCCAGACACTTGCTGATGCCAATAAATGCTTACTGACAGGAGCCTGATATGGATGTCTCCTGAGAGGCTCTGCCAGAGCCTTACTAATACAGATGAGGATGTTTGCAGCTAACCATTGGACTGCACACTGGGACCTTAATGGAGCAGTTAGAGAAAGGATTAAAGGACCAACTTCTGTCTTAGTTAGAGTTTCTGTTGCTGTGAAGAGACAACATAATCATGGCAACTCTTATAAAGGAAAGCATTTAATCAGTTCTGGCTTACAGGTTCAGAGGGTTAGTGTCAACATAGTGGGAAGCATGGCAGCCCACAACAGAACGGTGCTGGAGAAGAAGCCACGAGCTCTACATCTGGATCAGCCGGCAGCAGGAAGAGAGAAGCCTTTGGTCTAGGCTTAAGTATTTGAAACCTTAAAGACCTTCATCAGTGACACACTTCCTCCAACAAGGCCATGCCCACTCCAACAAGACCACACCTACTCCAACAATGGCCACAGCTACTCTAACAAGGCCACACCTATTTTATTCTCCTTTTAAAAATATTTATTCTTGTCTTATACATTACATCTTGACCACAATTTCTTCTCTCTACACTCTTCCCAGTCCTTGTGCCCCAGATCCACTCCTCCATTTCCCTTCAGAACAAGCAGGCCTCCCAGGACTGTCAACCAAACATGGTCTGACAAATTATATGAAGACTAGGCACAAACCCCTCACATCAAGGCTAAGGGCACACCTCTTATAAGTGTCACTTCCTATGAGCGTATGGTGTCATTTTCATTCAAACCACCACAGTCCCTTACCTGTAGATTGTTACAGATCGGGGATTTATTCATTCATTAGGAGGTATTTGTCCTCTCCCTCTGCACGTGTTTAGACTAACTTTAGATGACTCAGTAGAGCCTTGACTGAAGGAGATGGATGCTTGTGACTCCTTCAGTTTAGATTCCTGGAATCTTAATTCTGGAACTAATTTTCACTTGGATGTTATCCTAGGAAAATTGAGCACACTTTCTAGTCTATTGTCTTCTCCAAATGTAACAAATGAATGGTGCAATTGGCAATTGTTTTTTTTTTTTTTTTTTTTTGTAATTCCTTTACTCTAGTGAATGGTTCGATCTGCTCTTATGATGACATTTCTGGGATATTTTCCAATCTGTTCTTCCTCTTAAAATAGGCTATGGCCTCACGGTCTATCTCAGAAAACATCAAGTTTATCTGTGGTTTGGTATCTGAGCTGTGTATTTTCAGTGCTGCTGAAAAGCAATTCTTTGAAAAATAGAGGTTGTTTTTTTTTCTCTCTACGTTTTATCTGATACGGCTTCTTAAAAAAGACTCAGGTTATGCTTGCAATGGATCTGTTACTGTGAGTAAAGAAGGGGAACTTCAGGGAAAGGAACAAAATGCTTAAAAAGACATAATTAGTAAATATTCTTGGAAGAACATTTCCAAGAACATCTCAGGAATAACCAAAAACCAGTGAATAACCAGTTGGCATGTTCTTCTCTAAGGAAGACCATTTCTCTCTCCTGCTTGTAGCTTTCTTTATTTGCCTATAGCTCTCTGTGTTGGGCTGAGGCTGTGTGGCCCTTTCCCTTTGTATTTTGGCATGTCCACAAGTGTTGGCCTTGTTCATCTCGCATTTGGCCTAAAAGCAAAATACAAATAACATTATATAGACTGAGCAGGTTACATTTAGGAATATATAAATGTGTCTTTATACATATATTCATGTGATAACAATTAGTGAAAAGAAGCCATGAATTTGAAGGTGACGGGGAGGGGAATAAGGAAGGAGAAGAGAAAGATAAATGTGATTATATTATAACCTCAAAAATAAAGAAGATTGCAGTGATTAGGAGGTATTAGGTCATTTTTGAAGCTTCCAGTTCGATATTTTCATAGATAATGAAAAGTACAACTATTGATATTATACTGTTAAGTGATAATTAGTGTGACTAACAAAACAAATACAAGAGTCATGTGGACCTTTATTGTAAAATCATTGGTGAATAAACATTTTAAACCGCTGAAAATATATTGATGAAGTGCAATAGTCAAAGCCAACAAAAGATTGTTTAAGGAACATTTTTGAGCAGTGATTCAAATAGGGTGGTTTGTCTATCAATCAATCAATCTATCTATCAATCTATCTATCTATCTATCAATCAATCTATCTATCTATTTATCTATCTATCTATCTATCTATCACCTGTCAGTTTGTCTGTCTATTCATTCATCCATCCATCATCTACCCACCCACCCATCCACCCTCCTATCTATCTATCTATCTATCTATCTATCTATCTATCTATCTATCTATCTATCTATCTATCTATCTACTTATCTATCTGTCTGTCTATCTTTCAGTTCCTTTCGATTATCCACATAATAAAAGCAAATAGCTTTCTTTAATAAAATAAAAGCCAAGTACTTTTCGAAACAAACTTTTCCTCTTGTCACTGACATCACCCTGCTACTGAATGATGGGATTTCAAAATGCCCAGGAAATGGAGAAATTGAAACTGTTTTTCCCCAAATAAGAACAGTTTTATCAATTGTATTCTCATAATTAACTCACTTATGACAGTAGACCAGTCAGTATGTAGACAGCTAAAATTAGAAAGCTTCTCTTTTCCATTGTCACTTTAGAAACATTGTCTTCTAATTACAAACAAATCTGAATGAAATTAGCTTGACAATCTGAGTTTTCAGAGATTCTAAGGTTGATTTGAATGAAAACAGATTCTAGATCTAGAGATTTGCCCACTGACAAAGGGACTACCTATATCCAGAATGCTTTTCAATGCTCAGAATGCCAGAAGTAATTTACCAGGTGGCATTTATAATGTTTTTACCTTATACAGGAGAGAATACTTAGCTGAATATCACTCTGAAAATGAAAGACTCTACTGCTAAGGAAAGTTTATGTACCATGAAAGCACAAAGGAACATTTTTTGAGAGTCAACTATTTGTAAAGAAATTTACGTAAATAATCTCATTTATCCATTCTGAATTCTTGTATTGTAAGTGTAAACCATCACCATTTACTTACAGTTCTAGGTTCAAAGATATTAAGTTCTATAGCTAGTCATTGGATAGCCCATAGTGATGGGCCAATAGAACCCCATTTCATGATTAAAAGACAAAATTTAAAAGTTCAAATATGTTCATTTCTGCTTTTGGTAAAACTTGGCTTTGATCATGTCTTGACCTATTTTCTGTAGTTTGATATGTTCCACACCCTATACCCTAACCTCTGCCCTGAGAATATAAGATATTCTACCAAATAATTTTGAAATGTTCTGCCAAGTTCCTATGCAACCAAAAATCCCTTGAAAACTCCATGGTCTGTACCAGTTTTAGGGCTAACATAAACCTCATCTGCTTCTATGTTCAATGCCATATATTTCAAACCCCACTATAAGGAGATATCTCTGTCTGACAGAAAACAAAGCTTCTGTGTGTGTATATATATATATATATATATATATATAATAAATATATATTTATATATAATAAATATATATAATAAATATATCTATATTTATTAACTTGAGTATTTCTTATTTACATTTCGAATGTTATTCCCTTTCCCAGTTTCCGGGCCAACATCCCCCTAACCCCTCCCCATCCCCTTCTTTATGGGTGTTCCCCTCCCCATCCTCCCCCCATTACTGCCCTCCCCCCAACAATCACGTTCACTGGGGGTTCAGTCTTAGCAGGACCAAGGGCTTCCCCTTCCACTGGTGCTCTTACTAGGCTATTCATTGCTACCTATGAGGTCAGAGTCCAGGGTCAGTCCATGCATAGTCTTTGGGTAGTGGCTTAGTCCCTGGAAGCTCTGGTTGCTTGGCATTGTTGTTCATAAGGGGTCTCGAGCCACTTCAAGCTCTTCCAATCCTTTCTCTGATTCCTTCGACGGGGGTCCTGTTCTCAGTTCAGTGGTTTGCTGCTGGCATTCGCCTCTGTATTTGCTGTATTCTGGCTGTGTCTCTCAGGAGCGATCTACATCCGGCTCCTGTCGGCCTGCACTTCTTTGCTTCATCCTTCTTATCTAATTGGATGGCTGTATATGTATGGGCCACATGTGGGGCAGGCTCTGAATGGGTGTTCCTTCTGTGTCTGTTTTAATCTTTGCCTCTCTATTCCCTGGCAAGGGTATTCTTGTTCCCCTTTTAAAGAAGGAGTGAAGCATTCACATTTTGATCATCCGTCTTGAGTTTCATTTGTTCTAGGCATCTAGGGTAATTCAAGCATTTGGGCTAATAGCCACTTATCAATGAGTGCATACCATGTGTGTCTTTCTGTGATTGGGTTAGCTCATTCAGGATGATATTTTCCAGTTCCCTCCATTTGCCTATGAATTTCATAAAGTCATTGTTTCTGATAGCTGAGTAATATTCCATTGTGTAGATGTACCACATTTTCTGTATCCATTCTTCTGTTGAAGGGCATCTGGGTTCTTTCCAGCTTCTGGCTATTATAAATAAGGCTGCGATGAACATAGTGGAGCACGTGTCTTTTTTATATGTTGGGGCATCTTTTGGGCATATGACCAAAAGCTTGTATATTTTGACTGAGGAATTTGGGTTTGGTGGGATAATTGTTGATTGGAAGCCCCAGGAACGTCAAGATCCCAATTTAAATTCTGAAGCTGGACCTCCATTCTGGGAACAGAATATTGTCTTAAGGGATATGCACCTTGAAGATATTTCTAAGGATCAAGTATCCACGGCATGCTTTCAGATTGTTGGAGTTAACTGCTACACTAAAAAAGCAGCAAGAACTTCTCTGAGGAGGCCTTCACCAATCTGGTACTGTTTCTGGTGTGATAGGGGAGAGGAATAAGAGATACCTGACATGGTACATGAACTCCCATCTAGGGAATTATATTGCTCACCTGCTTTTTTGTTTGTTTGTTTTGTTTATTTGTTTTGTTTTTGTTTTTTGCCTGGTTCTTGGTCACCTAGGTTTTGTTTGTCTCCTGCCCATGACAACATGGAGGTGAGACTAAAATTGATCAAGCCCAGTTAAATATAGGAATGAAGACAGACATTGCATGTTTTGTTTTTGACTGGTCTTTGACTACAAGAACAATCTGTATTCTATGTTTATTGGTTTTGTTTCTGCTGAGTCTGGGCCTTGAACTGTTTTGTTTTCTGTGTTTGCTTGTTTCCTTTTTAGATGTGTTCGTCTCTTTAAATCTACACTGCTACCACCTCCAAGGTGCTGGATAATACCCACAGCAGGACTAAAAATGGACAGCACAAAGCACTCAAGGGCTTAATGTCCTACAGGATATTGCAAATATGACTTGAATTCAACTCTCGTTTGAAAAAAAATTGGGAAACAATATTAAAAGACTGTAATAACTAGATATATAAAGCTCTTAATATTTTTTATTCTTCAATCAAGGTAGCATATGTGAGGTTTTGTTTACTAAGGCCAATAGCTATTGACTTTTAAAAAAAATTAGATAACAGTGTGGGGCAGCGAGCAGTGAAATGTATCCTGATTCCTGGTAGAGACATGTCAAATCCCCAGGAGACCCTAAAAGGGACGGCAGGTGCATTCCCAGCCTCCTAGATCAGGGCCTCACTAGCTGAAGCCCTCCACAAACCTCTGTAGAGAGGTTTGAGACAGACCAGTCGCATAGAGTAATGCCCCAAGCCCCTCCTCCACAGGTGAGGATGTGACCACAGGTTATGTAGGCTCAAGACAAATCAATCACAGAGGACAACACCCCAAACTCATCCTCCACAGGTGAGGACATGACTACAGGTTACATAGACTCAAGACAGATCAGTCATAGAAACAGGACCACGCCCCTGAATATGTAGATGAGGTTTTTATTAAGCTCTTAGTCCAAACCAATAGGAAGTACCTGCTCTTTGACCCATCCAAAAAACTGTGTTTAAGTGCTGTGTTCAGAATTAAAAGTGTGCAGGAATTATTCCATCGTCTGAGAGCTTCCGTCATAAGAACCGTAACACTGCTGCTTGGGGAAGAGATCCGTGCATCCAAAATCATCACCAAAATCTCCCCGGCACCCTTCCCGGAAGAGATCCGTGCATCCAAAATCATCACCAAAATCTCCCCGGCACCCTTCCCTAGCTACTCAGTCTCCTACCAGCTCAGCCAGCCTGAGCAACCCAAGAGGTAGTGATGCAAAGGAGAAGAACCAGCAGCTGGAGGAGGAGGAAGCTGTTCTCCTCCTTGCCTGGGTTCTCTCTTCCCCTCACCGGAACCCACACAGCTAGCTGGGTGAGAGAACGCTGTGGAGAGGGGGCGTCAGAGCCCTACAAACAGGTCTTCTAGAGGTCTATTTTATCGCAAATGTCATGGATTGAACCAAAATGTTCATCCTTAAATGCTCTCAAGTTTATTGCATCTGCATTTATCAAACCAGAGATGTTGTCATTTGACATACACAAAATTCTTTTAATAATTTGCAATGCTAATTTATACTTTAAATAGAGGGCTAAGCCTAAAAAAGTATCCACTTTAAAATATCTGGACACAACTTCTGCCAAAAGAGATAGGGCCACAAGTATAAGCAGAAAGATTATATATATATATATATATATATATATATATATATATATATATATATATATATATATATATTTTTTTTTTTTTAAACACACTAGCCGAGTGGAAGTCTGTTACTAAACCTTCCTCCATCCCATGTGTTATTTCCCCTTTCTTATTTTTATGCAAAAAAGGACCTTTGTTGCCAGAAATTGCTGGAATATTACATGCAATGATTGCTAGGTAACCTTAGATATCTACAAATATGGGTGTGGTTTTCACCCCTGAAAAGCCAATGAAAAATCTTAAAAGGTCCTTTTAAAGCAGGCTTCTAAACTAAGAGTCTAGAGGAAGTTGGGTAAAAATCAAAACGGTAGTAAGACAATGGATAAAAGCAAAGCAAAACAAAACAAACAAAATAAAAAACAGAGAGGGGAATGGGAATTTTAAAATGCTGGTCCCATAGGGAGCCCTAGAACAAAGTTGACATCTGAAAGTCTGTCTTGCCTTGACACAAACATGCTAACTTTGGTAATGTGCACAGGTTGCTGACTCTACAGGATTACGGGATGAAAGCCCAGGTACTTTGATATACAGACACAGATTATGGTAGCAAACTATATAAAAGCTAAAAACTGGATCATGCACTGGATGTAGGTGTGATATGAACGGCTACTGTGTTTCCTTTTAAATTTTACCACACTCAGTCTCAAACTCTCACTGCAAGTTCAACTGATAGAAAACTGAACATGCTAATCTGTTTAGAACTAGGTTTGAATCCTAATATTATTAAAACTGCTAACTTGTTATAAAAAATATTCAAGACATACAAGTTAGTCACTTCATAAGTGACCACATTTGTTAATGTGTTCAAAACTATACTTGTAGTCATGCTAATTACAAATGTAATTTCTTTATAGGAATAAATTTTGTTTAGCCTCCTATATTTGTTTTCAAGGTTAAGCTGAAAACAACTAACTCAAAACAAGTACAATTTATTTAAAAAATACTAATAGATGGTCCCCAAAACTCTTCAGAAATTTGCTGAATACAGCACTTAAAATGTTTAAAAAAAAAAAAACTTTCTATGATCAACAGAAATGCCAGCTCCCAGCAGTGTCCCTAGGAATTCCAAAGAGGACAGATGGAGCATAGACCCAGATTATGGTAATTCCAACCACTGACAAAATCTACTCTATACTTTGCCTGCTGCCAGATCCCCTCACAAACAATGGATACTGGTGGGTCCACTGCCTACTCTGTCTAAATCAAGGTAGGTCAATTTCCCAAAGTTCCTCCACCCCAGGAAAATCTCTCAGACTTTCTGGATCTAGGAGCTAAAAGCCAGTACAGCAGCTGAAGATGCAACACTATGTCATGTGTCAATCAAAAGCTGACCTCTCTACCAGCTTGCAATCCCACCAACAATGGAGGAGTGTTCCTCTTTCTCCACATCCTCGCCAGCATCTGCTGCCGCCTGAGTTTTTGATCTTAGCCATTCTGACTGGTGTGAGGTGGAATCTCAGGGTTGTTTTGATTTGCATTTCCCTGATAACTGAGGATGATAAACATTTCTTTAGGTGCTTCTCAGCCATTCCCTATTCCTCAGTTGAGAATTCTTTGTTTAGTTCTGTACCGCATTTTTTAATAGGGTTATTTGATTCTCTGGAGTCTAACTTCATGAGTTCTTTGAATATATTAGATATTAGCCCTCTATTGGATGTAGGATTGGTAAAGATCTTTTCCAAATTTGTTGGTTGCTGTTTTGTCCTATTGACAGTGTCCTTTGCCTTAGAGAAGCTTTGTAATTTTATGAGGTCTCATTTGTCAATTGAGCATAAGACATTGGTGTTCTGTTCAGGAAATTTTCCTCTGTGCTTATGTTCAAGGCTTCCCCACTTTTTATTCTATTAGTATCAGCATATCTGTTTTGTATGGAGGTCTTTGATTCACTTGAACTTAAGCTTTGCACAAGGAGATAAGAATGGATCAATTTGCATTCTACATACTGACTTCCAGTTGAACCAGCACCATTTATTGAAAATGCTGTCTTTTTTCCATTGGATGGTTCTAGCTCCTTTGCCAAAGGTCAAGTGAGCATAGGTGTGTGGGTTTATATCTGGGTCTTTAATTCTATTCCATTGATTTATCTGTCTGTCTCTGTACCAATACCATGCAGTTTTTATCACTATTGCCCTGTAATACAGTTTGAGGTTAGGAATGGTAATTTCTCCAGAAGTTCTTATATTGTTGAGAATAGTTTTTGCTATCCTGGGTTTTTATTATTCTAAATGAATTAGCAAATTGCTCTTTTTAACTCTATGAAGAATTGAGTTGAAATTTTGATGGTACAACCACTCTGGAAATCAGTGTGGTAGTTTCTCAGAAAATCAGACATAGTAATACCTGATGACCTAGCTATATCACTCCTGGGATTTCATCCAAAAGATGCTCCAAAAAATAACAAAAACACATGCTTCACTATGTTCATAGTAGCCTTATTTATAATAGCAGAAGCTGGAAAGAACCCAGATGCCCTTCAATAGAGGAATGGATACAGAAAATGTGGTACATGTATACAATGGAATACTACTCAGCTATTAAAAACAATGATTACATGAAATTCTTAGGCAAATGGATGGAACTAGAAAATATCATCCTGAGTGAGGCAACGCAATCACAAAAGAACTACACATGGTATGCACTCACTGATAAGTGGATATTTGCCCAAAAGTTTGGAATACTCATACTCAAGAAACAACTCACAGACTATATGAAGCTCAAGAAGAAGGAGGACCAAAATGTGGATGCTTCAGTCCTTCTTAGAAAGGAGAGCAAAATACTCATGGAAGGAAATACAGGGACCAAGAGTGGAGCAGGGACTGAAGAAAAGGTCATCCAGAGACTGCCCCACCTGGGACTCCATCCTCTATGCAGCCACCAAACCCAGTCATTATTGCTGATGACAAGAAGTGCTTGCTGACAGGAGCCTGATATAGATGTCTCCTGAGAGGCTCTGCTAGAGCCCTACTGATACCAATGAGGGTGCTTGCAACTAACCATTGGACTGAGCATGGGGACCCCAGTAAAGGTTAGATAAAGGACTGAAGGAGCTGAAGGTGTTTGAAATCCCATAGGAAGAACAACAATTCCAACCAAGCAGACCACCCCACCCCCAAGAGCTTCAGGGGACAAAACCACCAACCAATGAGTACACACGGAGGGACCCACGGCTCCAGCTGTAGAGGTAGCAGAGGATGACATTGCTGGCATCAATAGAAGGAGAAGCCCTTGGTCCTATGAAGGCTCATTTCCCCAGTGTAGGGGAATGCCAGAGCGTTGAGGTGGGAGTGGATGGGTGGGAATGGGAGCATATTTATAGAAGCCGGAGGAAGGAGGGGTATGGGAGGGGGCAAAGGGGATAACATTTGAAATATAAATATATAAAATATCCAATAAAATAATCTGACCTGTGCCCACAATGAAGCTACTGCTGGAGTCTATGGTAACCATCCATGTAAGAGTAAGTCTCCAATATTTTAATTAATTTGAATTATGATTCCTGCTATAATTTATTTTTCTCAGATCTCTGATGTTGTAAATAGCTAGCCTTAGCTTTGTCAGTTTAACAACGGCTTCCTAGTAAATACATTTCTTATATAAGAATCAGGCCTTACCTTTTAGAGCTATTAGGTGTCCTGATGAAAAAAAGTAAACTCACTGATGAATTTGCCTTACTAACATACTTTATATTAAAGAAAAACAAGTTTTAGGTGTAACTTTTTACCATTTAAAAAAGTTTTGCTTTGCAATAATTGCACTTAATATTTGACCACTTATGTTCAATAATAAATAATTGGATAAAAAGTTTAAGGTTTTTATAAATTATAAACATGTAAAAACAGTTTAAAATATTAAAAAATATAAATCCAAGTTATAAACATCTGAGGATAGAAAAACAAGTTATGGGGGCCTAAAATAACTTTAAATAAAACATTTCAGTCCCTTGCTGTGTTATCATTATACTAAGATTTCAGTTTCAGAGTCTTAACATTATCACTGGAGTTGTGACAAACTGGTAAAGCACTGACTTTATCAGTCACAAGCTTTATCAGGACTGCAGGCAAGGAAGCTCCAAATGTAAGATTTTCTTTAAGTTTCTTAACTTTAACTCTTGTCCCTAGTTAACATCTGTCTCTGCAGATTTCCACTTGGTTGGAAGACACAATCTAGAAATCAGCTCCAGATGGCTACTAGTCCTAGACTTGCTGAAAGCTGACGTGAACCAGTCCAGTCGTTGTGATTGCTCCCTGTCTCTTTAGCTGGATCAACAAACCAGATGCTTCTGATGAATGCTGCATTGCCCACATCCCCTCCTGGCCTTTAATGAACATTCCAGCCTTCCTGGACTCTCCTAATTTCATCTGTGAAGCAGTTACAGAAGAGAACATGTCATCCCTTATCCTGACAGAGGCAGGAATGTTAGATACAAAGAAAACTCCCTGGCAAAGGGCACAACAATTATCATATATAATGCCTATTGGCATATCAGGGTCAATAGTTAACAGAAAGACACCTGTTAAAATCCAAGCAGGCCAAGACCCATCAAGTAAATTAATTAGATAAAATAGTTCTACAATATGATAGAGGACTCAACTATGCAATGCAAAAAGGATGGCTTAAAGGAAAACTTATTCTTTCTATGCAAACAATAAAGTTAAATTATAGATACCCTGGCCTGAGACAAAATTTGACTTCTACCAAATGAAAAATACTAATACACTTGCCTCCCTGTGACATTAGCAGCCCATATGACTGATAAAATAAGCATTCCCTATGACAAATTTGAAAGGGACACATAAGACAAGGGAGGAGTGAGAAACCAGGTTGACTCCATCTTAAGATGAAAAACCATCTTATTACAAGGTCACAGTAAGTTTATGATTTTTTTCTGTAAAGCTTGGGTTTGACCATGTCTTGGCTTATTTTCTGGAGTTTGACATGTTCCACGTCCTGTGTCCTAACCTTCACTCTGATAAGACGTTCTGCCAAATAATTTTGAAATGTTCTGCCAAGTTTCTATGTAACCAAAACCTCTTGAAAACCTCCTCATCTTGCAGTTTTGGGGCTATTACAAAGTCACCTACTCCTTAGTTTTATGCTGTTATTATTTTTTTGTTATTTCATTGTTTATTTATTCATTTTACATCCCAATCACAGCACTCCCCTCCTTCCAGTCCCCCCATAGTCCCTTTCCTTCCTTTACCTTCCTCCTCCAGGTATCACCCCACACCCACAAATCAAGTTACTACAGGACAAGGTGCATCTTCTCTGACTGTGGCTTGACAAGGCAGCCCACTTAAGGGAATGGGATCCACAGGCAGTCAACAGAAGAGAAAGATAGTTTTGTATGCATTGTTAAAGGAGATAACTTCCTGAACAGAACACCCACAGCTCAGGCACTAAACTCATCAACTAATAAATGAAACTTCACACCCAACATTTGCCTTTATTTGCTGCCCATTTTTTTATGTTTATCGATATGATTTTTCACAATTATCATTTTGATATTTCTTTATATATTTTTGTGTTAGACTTTATTACAATACATCATAGTGTATTTCTAGCTTATAGTTTTATTACCCTATAATTTACATGTAGGAAGTGTCTATTCTTATTTTATTTGTAAAATATCTAGCAGAGCTTTAGGGGATATTTGCGATCCAACTAAATCTTTTTCATATGAATATGAGACAATAGATGCAGGATTCTTCCCATAGCATATCAAGGGTGGTGGGGATGGAGTGATGGATACTATTCATTAGTTTTTGTTCATCATCTCGCACTGCTTGTGCTTTTAGAAAAACTGATAAACTTCATTGTTTCAGAATTTCGTGCATGCATGCATATAATGTGTTTTGATCAAACTCACTGACCATTTTCTTTCCTACAATTCCTTTCTTATATTTTCATTATTTTCCTCTTCTAAATTCATGCGCTATTTTAAAAAACACAGTGAGTCCATTTATTGCTGCCTGTATGTGTATCTATTAGAGCATAGTCAACCTCTCAGGGGCTGCATTTCTGAAGAATATTGACTTTTTCCTCCACTAGCTACCATACATTGCCAATAGCTCTTCATATAGAGTTGGGACTTCATGACTTTCTCCCTGATCCATTCTGGGATTTTGATTGGTAAGGTCTTGTGCAGAACTTCTACATAGAATTAAAACTGTTGTGAATTCACATGTTCAAATCCCCTGTCATATACAAGAAAACATTTTTCCCCACTATGTTTACCCACTCCATCTGGCTCTTACAATCTTTCTGCTCTATTTCAATGGAGATATTTGAACCATTGAAGGAAGTGTGACATAGATGTCCCATTTAGGGTAGAACACCCTACAGTCTTTTATTGCTTGCCCACTCACCAGTTGTAGGCATCTGTATTAATTGACATCTATTGCAAAAAGAAAACTTTCTAATGAGAGGGTTGAGAGATTCACAACTTTATGAGTATAAATATAAATACTTAGTGAGCAATTTATTACTATCTTTATTTAGTTCAATTTTAGAAGTTGGTTCTCCTACTGTGAACTACCTAATCGTGTGTTTTGGGCCTACTTACTAGTACAAAAAAGGGATTCTATCCTGGAGAGCAGGACTTAAACATAGAAGAAAGCAGTTGGTTAGTCCCATAACATTTGTGCCACCATTGTACCAGTAGCCGTATTAGGACAGTTATAGCTTTCAGGGTTTATAGTTGAATAAACTTATTGATTACTTATCTCCCTTGAGAAAATACATAATTCCTTCTAGCACTATGCAGCTAGTCAGTAGGGATTAGATTTCCAAGTTGGTAACAGTTTGGCTTTTTCATACTTTATGACTCAGGTACTTACTGTCTCCAGCAACAGATTCTTACCATCAAGTTATGGAGGGTAATCAAGAGCACTTACAACAGTTTTTAATATTTGAGAGTTCTTTGAAACAACACTGGCCAACAACTTGAAAAGCAGTAACTTATACCTGGCCCTGGACTTTTTTATTTGATATTATATGGTACGTGGAAGAGTCATTGTATACCTGTTATAATGTAACACAATCTATATCTATATCTATGTCTATCTATGTATATATATATATATCTGTGTCTATCTCTATCTATCTATCTATCTATCTATCTATCTATCTATCTATCTATCTATCTATCTATCTATCTATCTGTATATAAAGCTTCTCTAATAGTAGGTTTCTACATAGCTTTTTCAAAGGCCTTTAGTGTTAGCCTTTACTCTGCTACATCCTCTATCCTGCCCTCCCATACCTCATCCCACTGAACCTTCTTCTCTCTATTTAATACTTTTTAGTTTTGGAGTACTCTTAGGTACAAATAAAACTCATCAGGAAACTCAGGATGTTCTTTCATTTCTTTTCCTGTTATTTCATACCACAGCTTCAAGTAATCCATTGGCCACCATAAATGAGCCAACACAAACTTATCATCATCAACTAAAAATCTGTGGTTAGCTTGAGGATTCAGTTTTGATTTGGTATATTCTATGAATTTTGAAAAATGTGCAATATCTTCTATTTACCATTAAAATAGCATCTAATATAAACTGTGTCACATGACCATGTGCTATATTAGTTACCCCTTCTCCACTTTAAGCCCTTCCAAGTCACTTATCTTTTTTTGCCTCCTTCTTGTGTGTAAATGGAATGATGTTGCATTTGACATGTTTTCTTAGGAGGGTGGTCTCCCTGTGCAATTTTGAGGCTTAGTGGTTCATTTCTTTGTATTGTTGGGCTGTTATTGTTCTTATATAGTCTGAATGTATCACAATTTTCCATCAACCTACTGAAGGACATGTTGGTTGACTCCATGTTTTGGTCATCATAAATAATGGTGCTATAATATTTATAGGTGTTTTTTATATGGACATAAGTTTTTACATCCTTCAGATAACTATCAATGAGTGTGATCACTGGCTCCTACAGTATGGATATGCTTTGTAAGAAGCTAATAAACTGCTTTCTAAAGTGGATGTGCTATTTGCACCCCTGCTAGCAATGGATCTGTTTCTTTGGCTCCTGCTGCCAGTATTTGGTCTCTCGGTGTTTTGGGTTTTAACCATTCTAATAAATGTTCAGTGCTAGCTCATTTTAATTTTCAATTCCCTAATGATACATCACATTGAGAATATTTTCATATGCTTACTTATCATTTGTTCATGTTTTCTAGGGAGGTATCTGAACATTTTCTTTTAATCAAGTTATCTACATTTTTGTTTTTTATTGATATTTTATGTTTATATTTCAAAAGTTATTCCCTTTCCCAGTTTCATAAACCCCCATCCCATCCACCTCCCCTTATTCTATAAGGGTGTTCTCCCTCCCCAACTACCTCCTTCCTTTCTCCCCGCCATTCCCCTGCATTGGGGGATCCAGCTTTGGCAAGGACCAAGGGATTCTCCTCACAAAGCCATCCTCTGCTACATATGCAGCTGGAGCCATGGGTTTGTCCATGTAAACTCTTTGGGTAGTAAAATTGGCCATTTTGTCAAAAGCAATCTACAGATTCAATGCAATCCTCATCAAAATTCCAACACAATTCTTCAAAGAGTTAAAAAGAGCAATTTGAAAATTTATGTGGGAAAACAAAAAATCCAGGATAGTGAAAACTATACTCAACAATAAAAGAACTTCTAACACATTGCACCCCACACAATAATAGTAGGAGATTTCAACATCCCACTCTCATCAATGGACAGATCATGGAAACAGAAATTAAACAGAGACATAGACAGACTAAGAGAAGTCATGAACCAAATGTACTTAACAGAGATTTATAGAACATTCTATCCTAAAATAAAAGGACATACCTTCTTCTCACCACCTTATGGTACTTTCTCCAAAATTGACCATATAATTGGACATAAAACAGACCTCAATAGACACAGAAAGATAGAAATAATCCCATGCATCCTATCAGACCACCATAAAGCTGGTCTTCAACAACAATAAGGGAAGAACGCCCACACATACATTGAAGTTGAACAATGCTCTACTCAATGATAACCTGGTCAAGGAAGAAATAAAGAAATTAAAGACTTCTTAGAATTTAATGGAAATGAAGATACAACATACCCAAACTTATGGGACACAATGAAAGCTGTGCTAAGAGGAAAACTCATAGCTCTGAGTGCCTGCAGAAAGAAACAGGAGAGAGCATATATCAGCAGCTTGACAGCACACCTAAAAGCTCTAGAACAAAAAGAAGCAAATACACCCAGGAGGAGTAGAAGGCAGGAAATAATCAAACTCAGAGCTGAAATAAACCAAGTAGAAAGAAAAAGGACTATACAAAGAATCAACAGAACCAAAAGTTGGTTCTTTGAGAAAATCAACAAGATAGATAAACCCTTAGCCAGACTAATGAGAGGACACAGAGAGTGTGTCCAAATTAACAAAATCAGAAATGAAAAGGGAGACATAACTACAGATTCAGAGGAAATTCAAAAAAAACCATCAGATCTTACTACAAAAGCCTATATTTAACAAAACTTGAAAATCTGCAGGAAATGGACAATTTCCTAGACAGATACCAGGTACTGAAGTTAAATCAGGAACAGATAAACCATTTAAACAACCCCATAACTCCTAAGGAAATAGAAGCAGTCATTAAAGGTCTCCCAACCAAAAAGAGCCCAGGTCCAGACGGGTTTAGTGCAGAATTCTATCAGACCTTCATAGAAGACCTCATACCAATATTATCCAAACTATTCCACAAAATTGAAACAGATGGAGCACTACCGAATTCCGTCAAGGAAGCCACAATTACTCTTATACCTAAACCACACAAAGACCCAACAAAGAAAGAGAACTTCAGACCAATTTCCCTTATGAATATCGACTCAAAAATACTCAATAAAATTCTGGCAAACTGAATCCAAGAGCACATCAAAACAATCATCCATCATTATCAGGTAGGCTTCATCCCAGGCATGCAGGGATGGTTTAATATTCGGAAAACTATCGACATAATCCACTATATAAACAAACTGAAAGAACAAAACCACATGATCATTTCATTAGATGCTGAGAATGCATTTGACAAAATTCAACACCCCTTCATGATAAAAAGTCCTGGAAAGAATAGGAATTCAAGGCCCATACCTAAACATAGTAAAAGCCATATACAGCAAACCAGATGCTAACATTAAACTAAATGGAGAGAAACTTGAAGCTATCCCACTAAAATCAGGGACTAGACAAGGCTGCCCACTCTCTCCCTACTTATTCAATATAGTTCTTGAAGTTCTAGCCAGAGCAATCAGACAACAAAAGGAGGTCAAGGGGATACAGATTGGAAAAGAAGAAGTCAAAATATCACTATTTGCAGATGATATGATAGTATATTTAAGTGATCCTAAAAGTTACACCAGAGAAGTACTAAAGCTGATAAACAACTTCAGCAAAGTGGCTGGGTATAAAATTAACTCAAATAAATCAGTAGCCTTCCTCTACACAAAAGAGAAACAAGCCGAGAAAGACATTAGGGAAACAACACCCTTCATAATAGACCCAAATAATATAAAGTACCTCAGTGTGACTTTAACCAATCAAGTAAAAGATCTGTACAATAAGAACTTCAAGACTCTGAAGAAAGAAATTGAAGACTTCAGAAGATGGAAAGATCTCCCATGCTAATGGATTGGCAGGATTAATATAGTAAAAATGGCCATTTTACCAAAAGTGGTCTACAGATTCAATGCAATCCCCATCAAAATACCAATCCAATTCTTCAGAGAGTTAGACAGAACAATTTGCAAATTCATCTGGAATAACAAAAAAAAAACCAGAATAGCTAAAACTGTCCTCCACAATGAAAGGACTTCCGGGGGAATCACTATCCCTGAACTCAAGCAGTATTACAGAGCAATAGTGATAAAAACTGCATGGTATTGGTACAGAGACAGACAGATAGACCAGTGGAATAGAATTGAAGGCCCAGAAATGAACCCAAACACCTATGGGCACTTGATTTTTGACAAAGGAGCCAATATCATCCAATGGAAAAAAGATAGCATTTTCAGCAAATGGTGCTGGTTCAACTGGAGGGCAACATGTAGAAGAATGCAGATCGATCCATGCTTATCACCCTTTACAAAGCTTAAGTCCAAGTAGATCAAGGACCTCCACATCAAACCAGACACACTCAAACTAATAGAAGAAAAACTAGGGAAGCATCTGGAACACATGGACACTGGAAAAAATTTCCTGAACAAAACACCAATGGCTTATGCTCTAAGATCAAGAATCGACAAATGGGATCTCATAAAACTGCAAAGCTTCTGTAAGGCAAAGGACACTGTGGTTAGGACAAAACGGCAACCAACAGATTGGGAAAAGATCTTTACCAATCCTACAACAGATAGAGGCCTTATATCCAAAATCTGGTTTGATGAAACAGCAACCAACAGATTGGGAAAAATTGTTTACCAATCGTACATCTGATAGAGGAATAATATCAAAATATACAAAGAACTCAGGAAAATAGACTCCAGAGAGCCAAATAACCCTAATAAAAATGGGGAACAAAACTAAAGAAAGAATTATCAGCTGAAGAATATTGAATGACTGAGAAGTACCTAAAGAAATGTTCAACATCCTTAGTCATCAGAGAAGTGTAAATCAAAACAACCCTGAGATTCCACCTCACTCCAGAATAGCTAAGATCAAAAACTCAGGTGACAGCAGATGCTGGCGAGGATGTGGAGAAAGAGGATCACTCCTCCATTGCTGATGGGATTGCAAAGTGGTACAACCACTCTGGAAATCAGTCTGGAGGTTCCTCACAAAATTGGACACTGGACTACCTAAGGACCCAACTATATCTCTCCTGGGCATATACCCAAATGATGCTCTAACATACAAGGACACATGCTCCACTATATTCATAGCAGCCTTATTTATAATAGCCAGAAGCTGGAAAGAACCCAGATGCCCTTAATAGAGGAATGGATACATAAAATTTGGGACATCTACACAATGAAGTACTACTGAGCTATCAAAAACAATGACTTCATGAAGTTTATAGGCAAATGGATGGAACTAGAAAATATCATCCAGAGTGCATACACATGGTATGCATTCACTGATAATTGGATATTAGCCCAAAAGCTTGATTACCCAAGATACAATCCACAGACCACATGAAGTTCAAGAAGGATAACCAAAGTGAGGATGCTTCAGTTCTCCTTAATATGGGGACAAAGTTTGGAGCAGAGACTGCAGGAATGGCCATTCAGCCATTCAGAGCCTGCCCCTCATGGGTAAACAGCATATATATATATATATATATATATATATATATATATATATATACACACGTACATATATATATATACGTACATATATATATATATATATATATATATATATATATATAATCTCCACCAAAACTACATAATACTGATGAAGCCAAGAAGTGAATGCTGACAGGAGCTTGATATAGCTGTCTCCTTAGAGGCTCAACCAGAGCCATGCCAAATACAGGGGTGAATGATAGCAGCAAACCATTAAACTGAGAACAGGGTACCCATTGGAGGCAATAGAGAAAGGATTCAAGGAACTGAAGGGGCTTGCGACCCCATAAGAACAACAATACCAACCCATCAGAGCTCCCAGGAACTAAGCTGTTACCTATTTTTCTAAGTGTTAGAAGTTCTTTATATAGTTCAACCAACTGTTCTTTAGCCGGTACTTTGTGCACATTTTCTTTATGTCTTGACTTTTCATTCTCTCCATCCTTTGGTGTTCTGGTTTGCCCTGGAGTTATCTGTATTTTGATGTTGATTCCACTGCCCCAAGGACAGCTGCCTAGTCCGTCAGGTACTCAGGAATCAGTTGATTTCACCAGAAACTTCTCCCTATTGAATTTGTGAAATACAGGTGAGGGACAGGTACAGGATAGAAGGAGGCCTGTCATTGGAGGAGAAGGATGGATGGGAGAGAAGTTTGAAGGAAGAGGAGGAGACTGAAACAGAAAGGAGGAGAGACAGGAGGGAGAGGGCGAGAAACCACGGCAGGTGACGTTAAGATTGCACTCTGTGTATTTACAGGTTGTTATGAATGTTCTTAAGGGATGGATGGTACCGGGCTTTGTATGTTTAGGTGGGCAATTATATCTTATCAATTGGGTCAAAGATTATTGTGTTGTGTGTTCTTTTATGTGACAGAGTGTAAGACAGTGTGCGGTGGCTAGAGACACTGGGCTGCCACAGCAGAGTTGGGAGGTGTTTCCGCCAAGATATCCAGCAGATGTCTTGGTACACCGAGGTGCTGAACCTAACGAGGTAAAAGACAGTCACACCTTTTATTATTTTTCATATTTTACAACAACACTTTGGCATTTTACTTTCTCCTTCCAAAACTGTGTGGCATCTAATTTTCTATCATTTTCTCTGTCATAGAGAGATGTTGTCTGAGCATTCACACTAAATTAAGTATCTCAGATAGTTAGTTTTCTCAAAGAGGACTGAGAAAAAGAGACAAGACTTGCCATTTAGAAATAACCTCCAATGATATAACTTAAACGCTTCTGATTCTTACATAAGACAGTTTCAGGAAGAGACTTTTAATGATTATTCCCACCAAATATTAATGAGTATAATAGAACTGTAATTGCATTTATGTATAAGTAGAGCCACAATTGTACTTATTAATTGAATTTTAATTTTCTACCACTGTGTACTTGATACTTGAGATACTTTAAAGACAAATAAAAGGACATATATTTTAGTTAGCTGGTACTTTTCTTAAATAAGTCATGTCTAAATCCAAGTTTCCTAATTTCAACAAATTCAAAAGAGAATTACATGACTTTGAGGTGAGAAAATTGCATCTGCCAAATTTTTGCTTGCAATGATAACCTAAATCAAATCAGCTTAGGCAAAAAGCAAGTTAGGTCGTGCTCTATATATGTGAAAGGCAGCAGGGCAGCACGATTTTGCTGCTTCTGCTTATTCACTTATTCCCAGACTGGTACTCCTCACATCACCAGAACTCTTGTTTGTGCCCACAGGCTTCTATGTGTACAGACTATAATCTGAGAGAGGTCTGCTAAGGTTTAGATAGCAACCTTCACTGAAAGCCTTGCTTGGCATCTTTGGTAATGTGCCCTACATCAGAGGTGAAGAATCTCATTTAATTGGATATCAGTTGTCTACCTGTATGGTCTGGTAGGAGCTAGATTTGACTCACTTGAATTGGTAAGATTTTATTGGGAGCCTTTTCTTCTAAGAAAAACTGGTATAAGAAACTTCAGACAACAAAAACAAGAAATGTTCAATTTATAAATTTCTTATCTTGGTGTACGATATTCCTTCCTTATCTTCAGAGCTTGATTATAAAACTCAGGGCCTTGCTTTAAGCAGCAGAGTGCTTTGGCTGACACACTGTACATACTCTACTGGAGGATATTTTTCTCCCTGAAACTCATGATATATTCACTAGCTGTGTATGTAGAAAGTTCAAAGTGCCAATAAAGAATGAGAAAGCATTGCCTTTTGTAGTAAATAACACTTATTATGCTGCTAGTAGAACAGTATTTGCTCTACTATATAAGTTCTTACCTAAGAGTAGAATGCAGAGATAAAAAAGTACTCATTATTTTCCCTGTAATTGTGGTAACTTCTTTGTGTAGTTCATTCTTTGCCTGGCGGTAACTAGGCAACAAGAGTTGTTACAAGTGAACTATGGAGACTAAATTTTAATTGAATCTTTAAAATCACCTTCCTGTCATTAACATTTTATTTTTTACCCAGATGCTTATCTACATGTTCAAATATGAAGGAAACTTTATAATTTACATATTAATATACACTAATTAGTTCTTATTTTACATGGCTTTCATCAAGGACTTTCTAGCTCAATTCTAACCTCTCCGGCTAGCCTGTTTTCCAGCATTCCTCTGAAGAGATCGGGAAATGATTTTCTTTCTTTCACTCTTTCTTTCTTTATTTTTAACTTTCCATTGACTTTCTTTGAATTTCACCTCATGCACCCCAATACCACCCATCTCTCCATTCCTCTGCATCCACCTTCTGTCCCAGCATTCTCCCCTGTAAACGAAAAAATAATTTTGTCATGGAAGCTGTAGTGTTTTACAGTGTGTAACACAATATACCATTTTGTCCACATATCTTTGCTTTGTAGTCTATACCTCTTTATACCTTTATACATTGTTCGTTGCAATAAGTCTTGATCTGGTTTGAGACTTCTTGCTCCTGCAATACTATCAATACTGGATCCTGACTGGGACTCCTCTTGGATAGCTTGTTGTTGCCCTTTGGATCTGCAGGACTGACCCTTTCACACATTCCAGTGGTTTATAGATGGAGTAGGTGTTGGGATGGGCCAACTCAAAGCCTTGAATCTGGGCTTGGATAGTAGCTGAGTTGGTCAGCTCACCAGCACTCTTGCACCCCACCATCAGGATGAACTCTCTGGCACTGCCCAGGCTAGCTCACCCAGTGCCACAGCTGCCAAGGTTCAGAGCCAGGTTTTTCACTCTCATGCCCTTGGGGTTAGCTCACCTTCACACCTGCCACCATGGCCAGCTGTGCTATGCTGCCTAGGCTAGACAAAAGGCCCATTCTCCCAAATGCTGCAGCAAGTGATGGGCGGAGCCAGTTTTCTTGAGTCCATGACACTGAAGCTAACTTTCCCATGCTGTCCAAGTGCAGGACAGGGCCAGCTCAGCATAGTGCTTGACCATCAGTGTGGCCTTAGGCAGCAGCCCACCAGGGACTTATATCTTTATGACCTTTGGTGGTAACATAGGCCTAGTACATCCAACTGCTACAGGAGCACTGACCCAGACAAGGTCCCTGGTGGCCTCCTGCTCTGGGACATCATCATGGCATCACCTGTTTGCTCAGGTTCCTCAAATCCACAAGTTTCTCACCACCATTGAGTCTCTGGTTCCACCATTATCCGCAGTGTATGAACCCTCAGCTTTGCTTTCTCTCCCATCCTTCCGCCTTGGACTCTGTCTTTCCCATCTCTCCATCACACATTTGCCCATCATAGTGGTACCCATGGATGCTGGAGTGTCTTTCTTCTAACTACCCTGGGCCTACTGGCCCAGGGCAAGTGCTTGCCTTTCTTCTGGCTACAGTGAGCCTGGGGGACTAGGGTGGGTACTTGAGTGTCTTTCTTTGGGCAGGAAGTTATTTCTTATGATAACTGATCTGGTATAGAATCAAACCAAAAAATCCCAGGCTGGCTACATTTGACTCAGCTCTCTGTTAGTTGAGTCATCAACCTGGGTGATTCTTACTTGTACTTTAAAATGGAAACAATAAAAGAGAAACCGTATATGAGAAAATTTAATTGGTAAAAGTGAAACCTTCAAAGAGAAAATGGAAACAGTGAAAACAAACCTTATAAACCTTATAGGTGGAGTAACTATGATAAAGCATAAACCCTTATGTGCCTTGGTGTTCAGTGACCATCCACCCTTAGATTATAATACCTATGCTGATATTCATTTGCGAAGAGATGCAGATAATTTAGAATTTCAGTATTTATCAGTCCTAACTCCCTGCTTGAAAGGACCATTGTTGGGGTGTAGAACTATGTTTTAGGACACCATGCAGCTAAATATTTTATTCTCAACTCTCAGTTGTCAAATGGTAGCTAGAAGGTAGATTCATTCACTCCATAATTAGAAGCACATAATTGAACATGGATAAAGTATATAGTTCATAATAAAATTATGTGAAATATTTTATGCCACCACACCACAAAATCTATAATATACTTTATCTTTATTTCAATAGTTATGTTCTACTTTTCTTTCTTTACCTGCAAATGCATTTTTATTTTATACCAAACAAGCATGAAATTAATGAGATCTTGGTTTATAAAATTGATGTCTCAAAGAAAAGAATATTGCCATTGAATTGTTAGTATACATGAAATATAACTCAAACCACTAACAAACACATTTTGGAATTTTTCAAAATTCAACTGGAACTTTGTTATCATTTAACTTTATATTTTGTCCACTACACAATTAGTAGTAGAAACTACAACATGTATACTTATATTATAGGGTAGAAGTATTTGTATTTTTCAAGCAGTACTATGATATACTAGCAACTCAAAAAACAACATAATCCCCCACACTGCTAATTGATTGTCAATCTGTGTCTCTCTTGGGGAGGCAGAATGTGGGGAGTTTGACTGCACTCACCCCACATCACTGGGGTAGGTGCTGGGGCTGTGAGGGAGCACTGAGACACCACAGGTGGGAAAGCTAGTCTGAGATGTGGGAAAACGGGAGCTGGCTTGAGGTCCCTTGTTACTGGCCTGGGCGTGGAGTTCTCATACTCTTGGACATCTAAGCGCTGTTGGGAGTCACAAAAGAGCAGATAACAGAGTTGAGTGACTACGGGCTGGGAAGAGCCATCTAGACCAGGTTGGGGACAGGAGTGGGTGGGGAGCTACAGCTTGTCCCAGAGGGGATGATTGTCTTTAGTTTGGTGAAGGCAGACTTGGTGGTGGTGTGGTTGAGAGTGCAGAGAGGCCTTCCAAGGGAGAATTAAGTTGCAGATCTTTAGTTTAATGCCTTCTCCATGGCTTCCTCCTTGGATCTTAATGAAAAAAGACAGCGCGTGATTCTAAATAGTTTATTGTCATGGTGGAAAATGGATGTGTAAAACCACAGCCCCCTTCTCAGGGTGGGCCTGAAATTAAATTCTTTTTGCAGAGAAGAATGTCTGGGAAGGGAATGAAGGGAAGCTTATTGGCTAAGCCCTTCAGGCCTCTAGGTACCTTATCAGCATAAAGAACTCTGCTTTGGGCCTATGTGACCATCAGACATGTTTCTTTTATGTAGGAAGCATAGCACATGTTCCAAGTCAGGAGACTGGCAGGGAGTTGGGAGTCACCTAAGCCTCAGGTGTGTGCCCACCGATTCTCTGAATCTCAAAATGTTCTACCTTACCAAACTTCCTGGCATGGTTTTATGTCCCACAATTGATGTCTGTGGAACACTATACTCCATGTATAACAAGCATTGCCATATTAGTCAGAGAACTGATAAACCTCAATCAGATCAAGGCATCCTTTATAGAATGGGGTGGTGATGAAAGTCATCAGACACTTGCCTGAAATTGCAGCCATACATTCCTGTGACCTCCATCCAGCTGCATGCAATCCTCTTCAGATGGATTATATATAGAAGGTAAAAGGTAGAATATGTAAGAGGTAAAAATGTAAGTGAAGGTTGAATTCCATGTATGCAACTTTGGAAAACCATTATACATGATGGCATGGAACTTTTTTTTTTGGCATGGGCCTTTTAGTGATCCATTTTTGAAGCCTTCTGAGATCATGAAACTAATTTCCCACTTATGTTTCTGTAAGTAAGCCCAATAAAATCATTGATTCACCAATCTAGACTTGGGTGAAATAATTTATTTCGTCTGTTGTTGATGTTCTATCTGGGGTGAACAAACACTGCTCACATTTTTCTAAGAAGAGTTAACACAACAAACAGACTTGAGCATACCAGAATTATATTGGGCAGTGTAACAGATGCTTTCCACAACATTTCTATCCTGAATTCAAGGCCAAGCTACACATCGATGTTTTAAAAGACCCCTGGCAAGTGCAGCATTAAAATACTCATGGATGGTTCAAGAGAAATCAATTTTCTGTTTTTAAGAAAGATATTCTTTCTTGAGAAGCCTGCTAAAGGCACAAGTAATTATTAAGTCAAAAGTCAACAATTTGGACTTCATAAAAACTAAAGTGTTGTTCCCAAAAAGAAAGTACTAATGGAGTGAGAAAGGCAGCTCTAAGAATGAGGAAAATGTTTCACATTACTATGCTCAGCAGAGTTTTGTTGTGGAAGCCTGAATGGGGTGATGAAGGAAGGACAGTCACAGGGAAACACAGAAAAGCTGAGATGTGGTAGGTCGAGCTCACGCTGAGGGAGTGGTCCCACCTACCATGCTACAGTGTAGATCTTCAGCTGGTTTATTCTATGTAGTGCATGGAGGAGGTGTTAGCCTCTCTTGATAGAATGGTACCTCGGTTGCTAGTTTTGCACCAATGGCTACCAATGGCTGCACATGGTCCAGAGGAAGACTTTGTCAATTCCCCTGGGTCCTAACCATTGGTCCCTGTCAATAACACACATCCACTTGGGACTCATCTTCTTCTTATACTTTCCCTCAAGGCTTCCTCTGTTCCCCATAGCAAATACCACGTGGGGTAAGGGGCTAACATCCCAAACATGCAAATTTAATGCAAAGAGGACTCACAGATGCCAACAGATACATGACAAGGGTTCAGCATTGCTAATTGGGGGTGAGAGAGCCAGTTTCTGAATACGGTTTCTCCTCACAGTCTTAGGATAGCTGCTCCCAGATAGCCCAGATGTTTAACAATGGGTGAGTGGGCAAAGAAAAGAAGATTTGATTTTTCTAAGTGGAAACTGAAGAGTTGATCTCAGAGAAAGATAAAGCAAAATAGTAGTTCCTAGACAACAGGAAGGATGTGAGGGAGAGCATGAAGAGAATATGGTTATGTGAATATAGGTTTAGCCCTGAAGGCCAGGACCCAGAGGCGGACAGCCCAGGAACCTAGGATAGGAAATGGTTCCTAATGCTATTCTGCTATATTCATTGATTGATGCCTAGCTCAACCAGCATTAGAGAGATTTCACCTAGAAACTGATGGAAATGGATGTGGAGATCCACAGCCAAACATTAGGTTGAACTCAGCAAATCCTGCAGTAGAGGAAAGGAAGGATAATAGGGGCCAGAGGGGTCAAGGATATCAAAAGAAAACCCACAGAACCAATCAATCTGGGCTCATAGGGCCTCACAGGGACTGAACAGCCAACCAAGGTGCCTGCATAGAAGTACCTCCTCTTGTATTGAGCCTGGATGAGGCAACTCATTAGGAGGAAAGGGTCCCAAAAGCAGGCAGAAGAGCCAGAGATAGTCAGTCCCTGCTCCAACTGTTAAGAGTCCCACATGAAGACCAAGCTACACAACTATAACATATAGGCAGATGGCCTAGGTCAGTCCCTTAACTAACTGCAACTGAACATGCCATCGTTGGTTGATATCCACGGGTGTCCTTCTCTTTTCTGAAGAGAAAGAAAGGAGGTTTTGGGAAGGACTGGAAGGGGAGGAGAGATGGGAAACTGGTTGGGATGTAAAAAAGGAAAGACTACGAATGCAAAAATGTGTGTGTGTGTGTGTGTGTGTGTGTGTGTGTGTGTGTGTCTGTCTGTCTGCCTGACTGTCTATCTGTAATGATTTTTAGTCTTTAATATAGTATAGTGTAGTACACTAGGATAAGTTTGATTGACAACATTTAATTGAATATTTCAAAAGAGATAATAGAGATTTTGATTTTTCTAACACAAAAATGATAAATATGCAATATAATAGACATGTCAATTTCCCTGCTCTGGCCATTATATGTTATATGCAAGTAAGTACTGTGATAGCTCTTTATACCCTATAAACATTTGTCATTAGAGAGTAGCAGAAATATATGATTTAATTGAGTTTTAATATTACAGGATGTAAAGTATGGTAAGGATAAATGACAGTAACAGTCATACAATAATGTGAATATACTTAATGTCAACCAACTGTATACTTAAGATAGCTAATATGGTAAACTGTTACATGTATCTTACCATAATAAAAATATTGGAGGGAAAAAGCAAATGGCCATCACTGTAAATTTTTGTTCGACCATTTCCCAGCTATCATTTCTTTGTTTGACATTTTTTCCAATTTATGTTTTCTAGAAGAAATTAATTTATAATCAGATAAATTCTAGAATAATTATATTTTATATTTTGCATTTATCTTAAGTTGAAAGACAATACACATATACTCTTTTATATTTTCCTGGTTTGGACCAATCATTTGCATAACCAGTCTGAATGGATAAAATTTTATGATACAGTACATATTTTTTTCAAGTACCTTTGTGGGAAGTGATTATCTCCTGTTAGAAAACATGAATTGTGATACCAAGACATGTGAAACCTGACATTTATCCAAAACAGCTCCTGACATAGCTTTCACCACTGATTTTCTTTCTTTCTTTTTTTCAAGAGAATTATATTGTTTATTGAATACACATGGTAATGGATGATACACTCCCATCTGTTATTTTATCTGATACCGTTATTCAATTTTGATATTGCATAAGATGTGCCAAAAACTATTTTATTACCAAATTGTGATCTTGCTTGGATGACCCTTTCAATGGTGAAACTCATTAAATTACAATAGTAACTGGCAATTTAGCAACACCAGGGTTTTTGAAGACAATAGCTTTTCCACCCTAGCAACCAATAATAAATTCCAAATGGAATTTGGTACTACCCTGGAGGAATTCTAACTTCACACTCTTGGGGAAGTTTACCAAGATGGCTTCAGAGTAGACTAATTTTTCACAGCACATTAAAAAAAAAGGTGACACATTTATACAGCGTCATGATCAGACTTTTACATTTAGCAATCAACAGCATGGTTGAAAAAGGTCTACAGTAAAACCCTTCGTTGGAATGCTTTACACTTTCCACAGAACAGAAACTCAAATAACCTGTTATACAATTAGTCACAGATATAGTCCTGGGGTTTTTGCCCACACACATGAGTATTGTCTAAAACATGCCTTCTTTGTAGCAGCTAGGCCCTGCCACTGTCCTTGGCTGAGTTCATAAATCTATTATAACCTGTAGCTTTCCTGTCACTTCTCTGTCTCTCTTCTCCTGCTAAAATTTGTTTCCTGGCTGTAATTAGAACCTCCTGCCACTGCCATAGCTACTGCTGCTGCTGGAACCTCCATAGCCACCTTGGTTTCATGGTTTAGCAAAGTACTGGCCTCCACCATCATTAGGGCCAGAGCTCCTGGCTCCAAAGTTTCCTCCTTTCATTGGTCCAAAATTTGAAGATTAGTTGTTGTAATTGCCAAAATCACTGTAGCTTCCACCACCTCCAAAATTTCTTCTACTACCACTGCCAAAACTGCTCCCACCTCCTCCATTGTTATAGCTGTCATAGCTGCCACTCCCACCATAGCCACTGCCCTGGTTTCCACAATCCTGTCCACCACTTCCATAGCCTCTGCTTCCTCCAGGGTAACCAGGGCCACCTCCTCCATAACCACCATCATTGCCAAATCCATCATAGCCACCCCCACTGCTACCATATCCACTATCACCATGGCTGCCACCAAAGCCACCATGCCACTGAAGTTCCCTTCTCGACTAAAATTGTCATTGCCACCAAAACCACCTCCATGACCACCACCAAAATTTCTGGAACCATTTCGACCTCTCTGGCTGAATGAAGCACTAGCCATCTCTTGCTTCGACAGAGGCTTTTTTACTTCACACTTGTGGTGGGTGGCCATTCACAGTATGGTATTTCTGAGTAACAATCTTATCCACAGAGTCATGGTCATCAAAGGTGACAAAAGCAAAGCCCCTCTTTTTTTCACTGCCTCTATCAGCCATAATTTCAATCAGTTCAATTTTCCCATACTGCTCAAAATAATCTCGTAGGTGATGTTCTTCAGTGTCTTCTTTAATACTGCCAACAAAGATCTTCTTCACAGTTAAGTGGGCATCTGGTCTCTGAGAATCTTCTCTTGACATAGCTCTCTTAGGTTCCACAACTCTTCCATCCACCTTGTGTGGTCTTGCATTCATGGTAGCATCCACTTTCTCCACACTGGTGCATGTGACAAACCCAAAACCCCTGGATCTCTTGGTACTGATTTTCTTTATTCTTGTCCACTTGCTGTGGTTCTCCTTTCCCTGTTTGGGTGCACAGAGAGAAATGCTCTGTTTATCTTTTCTGATACATTTTGAACAAGGCTGCAAGACAGAACGTAGACTGTAATAGGACTGTGTTGTATATGATCTGAGACTGTGGAGCTGCCCTGTAGATTCAGATATGCTGTCCTGTTAGGCAAGTGTCTTCTTGCCATTTTATCTCACACAGCATCTCTTGATGTTGTATTACGCTGTCAAGGAAGGTTGCAGACTCGGCTTAGTTTGACTTTGCATGTACCATGGTTCCTTGAGGGACAGACTTCTCACCCTAACACACACAATCCAATGCTGTTTGGCCTCATACTATTTTATAAGTTTAATTATTCAAGAATTTCCATTTCTTTAAGCAATTTTCTCTCAAGCTTCACTCCCTATGATTTAGTCAGGCTGGTGCAGTGTTTGAAGGACTTGAGAGATTCATAATGCTTTGTTGTTACTCCATAATCATTTTTCTTCTTTTGTTCTTTCATTTTCTTTTCTTTTTTTTGGCTTTTTACATTTTTTAAATGATAAAAGCCAATAGCTTTTCTTTGTAAAATATTTGAAGAGATCAAAATTTTACAAGTAAAAAGTAGAAGTTCTCCCTTATTTGGGTCTTCAAGCTCTTCTAATGCACCTTCTAAGCTGAATTGGAAAGTCAGCTTTATTCTAGCCTTACCTATCAGTCTCCCAGCCTCCCAGTTTTAGGAGCATAATCACATTTTCTCTTCCTTGTATCACACTGTTATTGTTTGCATGTGAAATATCTCTCATAGGATCATGTGTTTAAACATTTGGTCTCCAGCTGGCTGCACTGTTTGGGAAGTTGTGGGTCTTACAAGAAAGGTTCATGAAGGATGTAGGATGCTCACTGGTTAAGGGTCTTAGATTTATAATTAAGCCTCACTTGTTTTGTTTTGTTTTGTTCCTCTGTGTACCCCTGGATGTTCTGGAACTCACTCTGTAGACCAGGCTGGCCTCCAACTTAGAGATTCGACTCTCTGCCTCCTATGTGTTGGGATTAAAGGTATATGCCACCACCACCTGGCCAGCCTCACTCTTGTTAGATCTTTGTTTCATGGTCTTCTGTGATATAATAGGTGAGGCATCCTAGCAATATGTTTCTACAGTGCTGGCGTCTCCCAGTCATGTCTCTTTTCTACTATGATGGGCTGTATCCCATCAAACCATGGGCTAAGATAAACCCACTTCCTTTAAATCACTTTGTCAGAAATCTAGTTACTGTGACAAGAAAAGTAGTTACTCAAGGTCTTCCCTGTGAGCCCTTTACTCTCTATTATTAATTCAAAGCAAGTTCATTTATTTTGAATACCATGCGAGACCTCACAGAGAATAACAATTATCTTCATTATGTCAACTACGAGAAATATGATCCCACTGCATCCACGATGCTATACCCATCGTGTACTAATGATCAACTTTTCTTAGTCTGCAGAGCCAGAGCATAATCATACATGAAGCTGTGCAAAAATGAGCTTATTATTAGCAAGTAGGTAACCGGGGACAGAAAAAGTCTTGGATGCACTGTGAGTCTTTTGCAGTTCTCTGGGGTGGAGTGAGTCTTCACAAGAATTCCTCCATATGTAGCACAACCGAGGGACAAGAGACCTTCCCTAGACTTGACAGACTTGGAAAAGCTTTAAAGGATACATTGAGACGGAGGGAGGGAGGGAGAGAGGGAGGGAGGGAGGGAGGGAGGGAGGGAGAGAGAGAGAGAGAGAGAGAGTCTGGCTTGTATCTGCCATTCCTATTGATCCCAGGATGTGACATCCTGAGGGTTGGAAAAGAAAATCTCCCAGACGGTTTCAGAAAGTTCCTACCTTCCTTAGACAAAGTGAATCACTAGCACATTCTATAGTTATATATTAAAATTCAGCAAGAAGATGGGGAGAACTAGATTGATCCAGTTCTCCCAGAACTATTCAGCAATGGAATATTTTATAAAATTATCTAGTGAGGATGTTGTTGGGCCTGGGTTTTTCTTTGTAAGTTTTTGATTACTTGCTTGCTGTCTTTACTGGTTATGGTCTGTGAAGATTTTTTTATTTCTTCACAATTCTGTATTAGAGTTATATGATTGTAATAGACTTTTATAATACCTTTTAATTTTTCTGACATCAACTGTAATGTAGTTTCTTTCATTTTGAATTTTATTGATTCTTCTGTCTTATTTTTCATTAGATTGCCTATCAGTTTGTCTATTTTGTTACCCATAGTATATATTGCTTTTGCTGTCTATACTATCTGACTCATGAAATTACATGAAAGGGGAAACATTAAAATCTGTATATAAATTTGATACCCAGGCCTGTAAATATTTTAAGAAGAAAATTGATATGGTCCATTTTCAATATGAGGTATACTTATAATTCATATGAGTTATAAACAATAATTTTTCTCTATGTAGGTGTCCCTTTCTGCAGAATGGTATATTAAAACCGCACTGATTTCCATCATCTCTTGAATTTGTTATTATCTTTATTGCACACTGTACAAAGCAATTTCTACTATGTGAATTTCTAAGGTGGCTTGACTGTGCTACTGTAGACTTTTAGTTTCTAAAAAGTTTTCCTTATAGAAAATGGAAAGGCTTTAAGCAATTGCATATGACTTTAGTAGAGTGAGAGCATATTTCCTAAAGGGCAGATTAAATTCTATGTTTCTATAGAGACATCTTCATAGATTAGTGCTAAACTGGAAGTTTATTCATTGGCAATGAGAGATGTTCAGCTCTTCATGGTCCATATGAGAATTCATTTTCCTTATGATGTTGTTTTTTAGTGATATCTGTTTTTCTTAGCAAGAGTTCATTTCCTCTTCAATGTCTCTCTTGGTTACCTTTGCACTAGTCAATTACCTGTTTGCACTTGGATATTCTCACTATTTAGGAGGATATACATATTCTTGAGGGAAATTAAGTTTATATCCACACAAAATGGGAAGAAATTCTGTGTAAAGAAATGTGGCAATGTTTATAAGGCCAGAGAATCAAATTTTATGCAAACCCTCTAGAACAAAGACATTACCTATTGTTCTAGCTTGCTTTCTATTGCTACAAGCAGGACAATAAGCAGCTTGAAAAGGAAAGAGTTTATTTCATCTAACAGCTCATAGTCCATCATGAAGAGAAGCTGGGGCAGGAACTCAAGGCAGGGACCTGGCTTGAGGCAGGACCTGAAACAGAGGCTATGGGGGAATTCTGCTTATAGGACTTGCTTGTTATATTTTGTTCAGCTTGCCTTTTTATATGACCCAGGGCCACCTGCCTTATGGTGTCATCACCACAGTGGGCTGGGCCTTCCCAGGTCAATAAGTAGCAAGGAGGTGACCCACAAGCCAATCCAGTGGGGCTAATTCCTCAATTGAGGTTCCCTCTTCCCAGGTGACTCCAGTTTGTGTGAAACCGGCAAAAGTTAACTGGTACAATAAGTTTAAAATTTAGAAAATTGTTGGCTTCTTAAAGAGTTTTCTCTTTACTCTTAGAGTAATGACAAACTTGCTTTCAAGAGAGAGGAGTAGACTGTGGATAAACCAGGCTACTGCTTTGAAGGGTTAATATTTTTAAGTTTTTAAATATTATTTTATTTATTTACATTCCAAATGTTGACCCCATTCCTGGTAGAGTTCTGCATTTGCCACTTACTGATTTGGGGAGAGGGGAAGCCTACAGAAGCCTCCAATTAGATTGATACTCAGGTCTACCTCCACATTCTTGACTGCAGTAGATTTATGGAAGAAATAAGGGACTTTTTTTTTGCTGGTCATAGATCTTCCTGATCTTGAGGAACTTGCACGAAAGATCTCTATAGAAAGAGCCTCACATATACTGTCCATGAGCTGTTAAAACAGCCCGGCATTATTATTAACAGGAGGCAGGTTAGCGTTTGGGAAATGTGATCATGTATTACACAATTGTGTTGAAATTATTATGAGCTCTTCAAGAAATATTAACTAAATCACTTCCTCATATGCCAATATGGAGAACATTCCACTCTCCTTCAATGGTTCTTGACAACCTCATTTTAAATAGCTTTATGCTATAGCAATGCATGGATTTACTGATTTTCATCTAATCAATGGCTTGTTAGTAGACAGTTGTATTATTTCTAAAGATTTTTTCTTTTTATATCATTGCAAGTCATTTTGTGACATTGGGTACATAGTGAAAAACTTTTGAAACTAATTATCCTGGGAATACAGAAAAAAAAGGCCTGATAGCCTGATAGTATGTATATCTTAGCTAGTTTCTATATAATAAGAAATGCTCATTTTTTTCCTTGCTAATTTGACTTCTTAACTGCAGCATAAGTGGTTCCTCCAGCAGCTAATTCCAGTAGGCGTTTTACATTTTGCTTTCATTTTGATGAATACAAATTCAGATGTTCTGAAATTATTATCATGTCTTAAAATTTTAAAAATTAAGATGGAAGAAATTCTAGGGGATATCTAATGTAACCTCATCATTTTATAAACCTCACAAAAGTTATGTCTCAGGTTGGACACGGCTGTCTCAGCTGTTGAGCTGCAGAGCAAGGATGAGAAAATAGTTTTCCTAGACTTCATCCTGTGGCTCTTCCCATTAAAAAAAAAAGAGAGCTCAGCAGAGCTCCTTGCTGTGGTTTTAAAGTTGAAGTTAACAGAGCACAAGTCTGTGGGGGTGAGCATGGGCTTTTGTCCAAAATAAAGCTGATTAGGCTCTGACTGCAGCCCCTGTTGACTAGTGAGTCTTTATCTTTCCTGGATGTTTCTGCCTAGGGAGGAGGATGGAAGAATGGTGGACTCTACAGAAGGAAATGGCTACCTTACCACCGGAAGCTCCTTGGGAGAGAACACTAAGCTAAAAAAAATTACTTTCAAGTCATCAAACTTCCTATTAACTCCTGCTTCAGCCTTCTCCATGCCATCCTCTTCATACAATGGATATGGGAATAAGGATAGGAAATGTTTAACCCTTGCCCTCATAGAGAGAACAGCAGTGAATTCTCAGGCAAAATATATAAAGGAAAGTAGAGATATAAGAATAAATAATCCCAAATAAAATCTGACCTCTAGATTTGTTTCTGAGGAATACTGGGAAAGAATTTTTGAAAGATCATCATGGTCTTTTGCTTGCTCATTTTCCTGAAATCCGTTTTGTGGCTCATAGTACATTTGCCTTTGGCCAAATCCCAATCAGTTTCCTTTTCTTTATCATACATTTCAGTATCATCAACACACGAAGCTAACTCAAGAATGAAGAATTATCTTTGAAAGTGAACTGGGGAGAATAAAGACTTAAACTAAACATAACTTTAGAACTAATGGGAGTGAATCATTGGCCTGAACAATAGAGCCAGATGGGAAGGTTTGGACATCAAAGACTGTGGTCTGGCTCCAGCCTTCCTTTCTAGACTCATTCACATAGTCCTCATTTAATAACCTGTGGTCTGATTGGATGGATCTGCTACTCTCTTGGAATTGTTGGCTATTCCTGTGTCTGGGACTTTGCCATTTTCTCTCACATGAGCACATCTTCTCCAAAACCACTCACCTACTTGAAATCTAGCCATACATCAATTCTACCCAACCACTGTCTACGTTTCTCTCCATTCCTCCTGAAGCTACTCATTTAATATTTATCATGCATTGAATTTCTGATGCTTAGCTTTCAACAAACATATATTTGCCTGAAGCTATAACTGCAAGCTACTTTAATAAAAAATTAAGAACAGTGCTTGTGGTGGCCTAGAAATGTGTCCACTGCACTTGGCAAACTAGGTTTTACTTCTCTGCATTTCCAGCTATAGAAAGCCACAAGAAAGACATGGTTTTGAAGGGAAGAAATGACCCACATATATTCAGAATCTCGCATAGATTGTTGCTGATGGCTAACTCGTCCTTGCTGTTGTGAGTCATTGGCTTTTGTAGTCTACAATTTCCTTGATCTGCTTTCAGATGTTTTTGTGTTTAGCTCCATGAGGCAGAGATTCAGTTTTGGAAGGATTCTTATGACATAATATTCAAAAAACCAAGAGAACTGACAGCTTTTAAATTCACTCCAGAGTTACAGTTTTTATCTTGATTGTCTTAACGTAGAACTGCTGCTAAAAATGAGTCCATCTTGTATTGAATATCAATCATTGAAATGCTGAATTTTACAGAAGAGAAATAGTTTATTCATGATGTGGCCAAATGTAGAGTCCAGAGATCAAGCTTCAACTCTTGCTTCTCCAAAGAAAGGCTTAATATCTGGGCAATGGTGGTTTAGGATGAAGTAGAAAGAGGTATACAAATGTACAATCAATACTTAGGGCTTTTCATGAGACATTAAAAATGATGTCCACTTTGGATGTAGAGAAATCAACATCAGTGTAGCAGGAGACTCTATGATGCTAGCTTACATAGTGCCAGGAGGTGCTGTGCATGCTGCTGGGGGACAGAAAATGCCAATGATCTCATCCAGTCAGAGACCTTGAATGCTGGAATACTAACCTTCCTGGGAAGATGGGCCTACAATAGTGACATGATAAATTTGGGAAGTTGTTCACCTTTTTATAATGATAAACCTGGTTAAACATGGATAATTGGGGAGCTAAAAGACAGTATGGGCAAATCTACTACCGTTGTTAGATCAAATGTTCATGCTGCTAAACTGCACTCATAGGTTACTCATATACTCATAGGCTAGTGTTGCTCTACTTTGATCAGAGAAACTTATTTGTGAAGTGTTTAGTAGTTAACCAGTATGCAGAGACTCATAACTGGCCTCAGCTGTGGATGAATTTGAATTGTTTATATAAATGTCTCCCCATCCAAGGCTCAGGAAAAACCATGGGAGAAGAGGTAGAAAAGGAAACAGAGCTGTGGAATGTTGACTTCTGGACCTGACATGGGTATTGGACTCATCAGCTTACAGCAGCTGTGGTTACCTGAATAAGATGTGTACAAGATCAATTCAGTCAAAACTTTAGCATGAATTGGGGCAGAACCCCTAGGGCTTCATCCTTGGCAGAGGACCTATTGGCTGATGCTGGCTGCTGAGGGAATCACTCTCCTTTGGGGATGTAGCCCCTGTTAAGCTGATCATGCCCCATACCCATATGCTTATCAAACACATTAATTGAACTCAGGGAGTTATTAATAAAAACAAAGAAAAAAACATGAAGTTGTGAAGGGGACAGGATCAGGAAATCAGGGAGAGTTGGAGGAGGTAACAGATGGACAGGGTTAAATGAATTATTTAAATGTAATAAAAATCTCAATAAATAAATATGAACTATTTTTAAGAAGCCCCAAACCAAAAAATGGTGTTATACCATGGCCCGAGAAGTTTCAACATCCTAATGTCAAAGAGGTCATCTAGTAGAACTCTTCATAGGTCTCATTCAAGAGTCAGTAATTTTCAATAAAAAGTCCTTAAACATCAGAAGCATTATTTATAGTAAAGCTAGTGGGAGATGAATAATATATTACCCAGCTATGCACCCTTTAAAGTTGGTGATCCTTAAAATTGATCAGATCAAAGTAACTAAATTAACTCTCTCTCTTCTTCTTTCTCTAACCACTTGTAAATGGATATTTATGTGTGAGTATAGAGAGCTATAAAAACATATTTATTTTCTTTATGATATAACATTCCAGTATATCATAGAGATGGTAATAGTAACAGAAGGACATAGAAATTATTACAGGGAAGAGAAAGGAATTGTGATATAAATCAGGCAAAAAAGAACAAAATAAATAAAAACTGATAAAGGTAAATAGATATACCACAACTACCAGAAAGAAAAACTGAAATAAATCATGATAAGCAACAACCGGGCAGGAATATAAATATAAGTAAAACAAAAAGTAAGAAAATTTAGTAACTGACAAAACCAGAATCCCTCCAGAGTTTTCTGAAGTTCTTTTAATATCTTAGGATTTTTTTTACAATGCCTCTTAATTAAAAAAATACTAACAGGTTTCCTTGTTGAATCATTATGTCTAAACAACTCTGCATTTATATCATAGCACTTTAATGCCTACTGGGCATGACACATTTTTCTCAAACTCTAAATAAAACTGCACACCTGTACTCTAATTTATGTACCATCCTTCCTGCCATAAGACACTTTATTTTTATTACACCCACTGGAGAAAACCAAGTTATACAAACGCATGATCTTTTAGAGAGGAAGATAGTTGTTTGATATTGAAACTCTGAACTCCCTCAAGCTAACAGTTTGCATTGTATCTGGCAGATGTTGCTATGCTTCTGTTGAAAACACACTTTCTCAGGGAGCCTTGTGAGTTTGCTGAGAGACTTTAGGTGCCAAAGTAGGATAATAGACCGGGGAATTTCAGAGTAGATTTAAGAGTAATGAGAAGAATTGTGAGGAAAGCAGGAAGAGAGAGAGAAGGCGCAGAGGAAGACTTAGTTGAAAACTATTTTAAAAGTCTATTATGTCCTCCCTAGCCTAGACTCCACAGCCTACCTCTCTTCCAGGATGTCTGCTATAACCAGGAACACCTGTGAGATTCCCACCTTCAATCTGGTGGTTTCTCAGAAAATTGGGAATAGTTCTGTCTCAAGATCCAGATATACCAGTGCTGGGCATATACCCAAAAGATGCTCCACCATATCACTATGTTCATAGTACCCATGTTTGTAATAGCCAGAAGCTGGAAACAACCCAGATGTCCCTCAAACGAAGAATGGATATAGAACATGGGTTTTATTTCCACAACAGAATGTATTCGGCTATCAAAAATGAGGACACCATGAATTTTGCAGGCAAATGGATGGAACTAGGAAATATCATCTTGAGGGAGGTAACCCAGACCCAAAAGGACATGCATGGGATGTGCTGATGATAAGTAGATATTCACCAAAAGTACAGAATACCCATTATACAACTCACAGACTGTATGAAGTTTAAAAAGAAGAAATGTCCAAGTGAGGATGATTGAATCCCATTTAGAAGGGGGAAGAAAATAATCATGGTTGGCAGAAGGAAGGAGGGGCCTGGATGGAAGAGGGAAGGGTGAGGGGAAAGGGGGAGCAGGATCAGGCGTGGGTGAGACAGGGGAGAAGCTCAGAGGGTCAAGGGAATGAATGGAAATATGCAGCTGTGGGGCATGGGGTTAGGGGAGTGGTGATGGGAAGGGAAATCCTCTAAAAAGTATCAGAGACCTGTGATGTGAAAGGCTCTCAGGACTCAATGGGAATGACCTTAGCCAGAATGCCCAAGAGTGGGGATATGGAACTGGCACCTCCAATAGATAGACAGGGACCCTGGTGGAGGATGGGGCTTCCTACCTACCATCCAAATTTTTGATCCAGAATTGTTCATACCTAAAAGAAATGTAGGAACAAAAATGGATCAGAAAATGAAGGAAAGGTCATCCAGTGACCAGCCTAACTTGGGATGCATCCCATGGGTAGGCAGCAAACCCTGACACTATTACTGATGCCATGTTGTACTTGCAGATAGGAGCCTAGCATGGCTATCCTCTGAGAGGCTTTACCAGCAGTTGACTGAGTCAGATGAGGATTCTTACAGCCAACCACTGGACTCAGGTCAGGGAACCCTGTGGAAGAGTTAGGGGAAGGATTGGAGGAGCTAAAGGGGATGAAAACCCGATAGGAAGAACAACAGTATCAACTAACCTGGACTCCTCAGAACTCTCAGAGACTAAGACACCAACCAAAGAGTATACATGGGCTCGTCCATGAACCCAGGCCCATATGTAGCAGAGGACTGCCTTTTATGGCCTCAGTGGGATGCCCCATGGAAGAGGTATGTTGGAGGTGGTGAGGTAGTGGGAGAATGAATGGGGAAGCACCTTTTAAGAGGCAAAGGGGAAGAGGAAGTGGGGGAGAAATCTAGGAGCACTGGGAAAGGGAGCAAATACAATAATTTAATAATTAAAAAGGAAGAAAAAAAGTGTATTATTGTTGTTATTGTACATATATGCAGAGAGAAAAAGAATGTGAAAACATGTGTGCATGTAAGAAGTATGTGTGTTTAAGGATGCATGTATAGAGATTAGATGACAACTTCTGGAAAATTCATGCTCCCTTTCCATGGTGGGATCTGGTAGTCAAAATCTGGATTACCCTTTCATGGAAAGAACTTCAAACCACAACGCCATCAAGCCATCTCAGAAAAAGTATTTTTAATGATATGAAAATTAATATATAAATTACAACCTAGAGTTTGAAATTGCTTGAATTATTAATTCATTCTACCTCTATTGAGTTTTTACCTTGCATTATGTAGAGTAGAAAATACATAGTAGCAAATGGAATGGACTCCATCCCTGTCCGGAAATTGTGTTTAATCACCTGATACCAGAATCATATAAGAAAGAAAGAAAATTATCATGGGGGGATAAATAAATATGGAAATCATAACTTATATAGAAATGAAATTCACTGTAGTCTGAGGTTCAGGACAAGGTCTTCAATAAAATGTGTTCTGACTTGAGAAATGAAGGATAAATAGAATTGTGTAGAATAGAAATTTGTAAGAAGAATGAGGGCATGATCTCAAAGGCATGGAAAGAATGCCTGATTACAAGGTTGTTAAAATTCAAGAGATGAATTTTGCAGGATGAATCTGGAAGACACTGAATTATAGCTTGAAATTCCTTATAAAATAGTTGAAAATTGATTCATATGGTTGCTGAAGATGAGGCTTTGTTAGGTCTTAAAGAAGCAGGATGACCCCAACTAAGTTATAACCAAATGATAATGTTGGTTACAGAGTGACAAACTGAATTCAGGAGAGCAAGGATGTTGAAGAAGCACGAGTTAGGAGGCTGTTGACAGTCAGTGTTAAACAAGGTGGTGGCTGAAGCTGTAATGCTAGGGCTGCTTCTCTAGGTATTCACCCCCATGTTCCAATTTGGCAGGCTTGAGGTAGGCCCAGAGGATGTAGATTAAAAAATAGTGGTATTCCTGATTTGGAAAGTCAACCTTGGGCATCATTAGATTTAAATGTGTACTAGCTCAAAGGAGAACAAAAGTAAATAAAAAGATCAAGGTGGATCCACGGACTTGTTGGAATAGTTGTGTCACCCTGTTGAGCTTTGCTTCTTCCCAGGAAGGTCAAGGAGAGGTCACCTGCTGAGAGGAAGTGAATTGACAGCACAGCAATGTGTCCAAGATGATGGATGCTCTAAATCAGTACAGTATAGTGTGGACAGTACTGAGCTACGAAAGTCACCAGTGATCTTAAGTCACTGTATGTAAACCTATTAGATGGTTGAATTGTTTGTTGTTGTTGTTGTTTTTACAAAGAGCTCAATAGTATGAACACACAAGCATTTAGGTTCATTCAAGGTTACTGTTTTCCAGGCTAGAACTGTAGGAGGATAAGGCGAGGGAGATGAAGAGTTATTGAAATATTTGGCCCAAATATAAGCTGAAGTTTGGAGAAAGGGACAACAAAGAGGAGTATTTTGACAAAAACTGAGAATATGTTGAGAACTAAATTTTAAAAATAAGCCAAAATAGTAAGATGTTTTAACTCCAGAATGTAAAGTCCTTATGCTTGTTAACAATGTAATTTTGATTGAATTGGAAAATGTTTAGAAAATTAGCAAAGCTGGATGTTTCTGTAACAGCATTTCTAGAGGCTAATGAAGGGCTTGATTCCTTAGTGGATTTAGGGCATGAAGCCACTGTTGGGGGATGGTAAGAGAAACACCCTAGTTGGAGGACATAGACGCAAAGCAGTAGGCGCTTGTGGGCTCTGGGCCTTTCCTGACTCTGTTTTCTGGCCGCCGTATTGTATTTATCTTTCCCTTCCACATACTTCCGTCACCAGCATGTCCTACCCAAGCAACTATCAACAGAAACTATGAGGCTGTGAACTAAACTAAGTATTCTGCCCTTGAAGTTGTTTTGTTAGTTATTACACCACGGTGACACAAAAGTTAGCAAGCGCAACCCTGAATGTATGATGTAGTTATAGCTAAAAATAAACTAAAGAGACCCGTGAGAGGAGGTAGCTATATCAGAGCAAAGGTGAGGGATGTTGAAATGAGTTTTCAGGAAATTGCTCTCTGCTTGGCTTCTAAAAATAGCTTGGATCCTAGAAGAAGATAACATTACGATGATGTCAGTCATTTCTTTGTCAAAGCTTCAGTGAATGCTGAGGGGCTCACCAGGAACTTGGTTGTCCTCATTGATAAAGAGAAATGTAGAGGCTGGGGCTAGAGCATGATGACGAGATGCTTGCCTCACTTGTACAAGATCCTGAGTTAGGTGCCCAGCAACGCAAAGGATAAGTAAGTAATTGCACAATAGTGCACTTACAAGAGTAACATAAGGGGACCTTAAAGGAGAAGAGCAGAAGAGCAGAACAGAAGAGCAAGGGGTTCTCTAGTTTAGAGCTTATATTTAGAGGTAAATGGATATTAATAAGTGGGAAATGTTCTGTTGAAAACACCTACAGTGTGAATAGAGTCACCATAGGTGAGCTGCTTTTCTTTTCTTTTTGTTTTGTTTTGTTCTTTTAACAATTATTTTACTTATTTTTCCATGTATGTATGTATGTATGTATGTATGTATGTATGTATGTATGTATGTATGTATTCACTTTACATCCAAATTGCAGCTTCCCTCCTTCCAGTACCCCCTTTACACAGCCTCTCCCTTCCATCTCTGAGAAGGCTGAGACCCCCCACTCGTTACCAACCCACCCTAGCACCTCAAGTCACTGGAGGACTAGGCACATCCTTTCCCACTGAGGCCAGACAAGGCAGATCGGTTAGTGGAACAGGATCCACAGGCAGGCAACAGAGTAAAAGTCAGAGGCCCTCCCCTCCAATTTTTAGGGAACCCGCATGAAGACCAAACTGCACATATCTGCTACATATGTGTGGGAGGGACTAGGTTCAGCCCATGTACACTCTTTGGTTGGTGGTTCAGTCTCTGGGAGCCTACCTAGTTCAAGTTGGGCTGGTTAAATGATTCTGTTGGTCTTCCTGTAGAGTCCCTATCCCTTCTCAGGTTCCTCAATCTGGTACAGCATTTCCTTATTTTCCTTGTTTCTTTTCTTAGCCCAATTACTCCCATACCCCACCTCTTACTCTTTAATTCGTGGTCTCATTTTCTTCAATTATTATTGTCATAGACATACGTACACATCCCTACTTCATTTATATATCTATGTCTATCAATGTCTATGTCTGCCTATCTATCTATCTATCTATCTATCTATCTATCTATCTATCTATCTATCTATCTATCTATCTACCTACCTACATACCTATCCTACCTACCTATCTCTCTCTCTCTCTCTCTCTCTCTCTCTCTCTCTATCTATCTATCTATCTATCTATCTATCTATCTATCTATCTATCTATCTATCTCTCTATCTATCTATCTCTATCGCTATCACTATATCCTACCTATCTATTGATTTCAGGTCTGACTACTTTGTATTGCATTTACATTTAGAACTCATCTCTGATGGAAGACTGATTTTCCTCCTCTCAATAGTCATAAATTTCCTATAGTTGTTTATTTAGGTGATGGGGTGCAGTTAGATTTCTGTCAGTGAATCTATTGGTGAATTGGTGTTACTGTGTGTGTGGGGGGAGGGGAGTCTTGTTTAGATTGCTATATTGCTGATATTTAGCTTCCCTGTTATTGGTGACACAATCTCACAGCAGACTTCCTGATCCTCTAGCTCTTATAATCTTTCCAATCGCTTTTACTTGATGATCCCTGAGCCATGGGTGTAGAGCTGTATTGTAGATGTATTCTTTGGGCCTGGGCAACCCATAGTTGTTGTCAGTATTTTGACCAATCGTGATCTTCTGTAACTGCTGCAAAGAGAGGGCAGGTTTTATTGGCGAGGAGTGAGAACTACACTTACTTGTAGATAAAAGGAAACAGATTAGAATGTGGTCAAGAATTATGTTGTTTTAGTAAAGTGGTGATAATAGTCCTTTAAGGTCAGCGACTTATCCTGCTGAGGAACTTTAATAGCTTCCAGTACCAGAAAAGATTTTCCTTCTGTTTAGTGGGACTTACACTAATGCCTTTGTTTAGACAGCTCAAGGGTTACTGCTATGAGTGCCACTGTAGCACCATTACAAATATTTTGTCATGCTTGTTGTCCTTTTAGGTGTCACAGCTTGGTAGGATTATTGACTGTTTTTCTCCTTTGGAAGCTAGGCTAGCACTTTCAGTACTTAAAAAGCTAAGTTCTCAACATGGAAGCTTTCAGTTTGAGTCTTCTGATCAAAGTACAGTTTCTTCAGCAATAGGGACCTTCTTACTTGTCCTGGCTAGTTTAATGTCAACCTGACATAAGCTAGGATATCTGAAAGGAGGAAACTTCAATTGAGAAAAATGCCTCCATAAGAGATACTTGTAAGGTGTTTTCTTAATCGGTGATTGATGGGGGTAGGGCCCAGCTCTTGGTAACTGATGCTATCCCTGGGCTGGTGGGCCCGTGTTCTATAAGAAAGCAGGAGGAACAAAGCCATGGGAGCCTGTAGGCTTAGATTGTTTTTAAAACTTACTTTTTTCTTTTATTGGATATTTTTTTATTTAAATTTCAAATGCTATTCCCTTTCCCGATTTCCCGGACATAAGCCCCCTATCCCATCCCCCTCCCCGTCTTCTGTAAGTGTGTTACCCTCCTCAACCACCCCCTCCATTCCCCTACACTGGGGGGGGGCGGTAATTGCAGCCTTGGCAGGACCAAGGGCTTCTCCTTCCATTGGTGCCCAATAAGGTCATCCGCTGCTACATGTGCAGCTGGAGCCACGGGTCCATCCATGTATAGTCTTTGGGTGGTGCTTTAGTCCCTGGGACCTCTGATTGGTTGGCATAGTTGTTCTTATGGGGTTGCAAGCCCTTTCACCTCTTTCAATCCTTTCTCTAACTCCTCCAAGGGGGATCCCATTCTCAGTTTAGTGGTTTGCTGCTAGCATTGGCCTCTCTGTATTTGACATGCTCTGGCTATGCCTCTCAGGAGACATCTATAGCCGGCTCCTGTCAGCGTGCACTTCTTAGCTTCATCAATATTATCTAGATTTGGTGGATATATATATATGGGGCAGGCTCTGAATGGCCATTCCTTCAGTTTCCGCGCCAAACTCTGCTGCCTCCATATCCAATCCTAGGAATACTTTAGTTCACCCTTCTAAGAAGGATTGGAGCACCTGGACTTTGGTCATCCTTATTCTTGAGCTTCATGTAGTCTGTGCGTTGTATCATGTGTAATTCAAGCTTTTGGGCTAATACCCACTTACCAGTGAGTGCATACCATGTATGTTTTTCTGTCATTGGGTTACCTCACTCAAGACGGCATTTTCTAGTTCAATTCATTTGTCTATGAATTTCATGAAACCATTGTTTTTGATAGCTGAGTAATATTCCATTGGGTAGATGTACCACATTTTCTGTATCCATTCCTCTGTTGAAGGGCATCTGAGTTCTTTCCAGCTTCTGGCTATTATAAATAAGGCTGCGATGAACATAGTGGAGCACGTGTCTTTGTTGGAGCATCTTTTGGGTATATGCCCAGGAGAGGTATAGCTGGGTCCAATTTTCTGAGGAACCTCCAGACTGATTTCCAGAGTGGTTGTACCAGTTTGCAATCCCACCAACAATGGAGGAGTGTTCTTCTTTCCTCACATTCCCCACCAGCATCTTTTGTCACCTGAGATTTTGATCTTAACTATTCTGGTGTGAGGTGGAATCTCAGGGTTGTTTTGATTTGCATTTCCCTGATGACTAAGGATGGTGAACATTTCTTTAGGTGCTTCTCAGCCATTCCATATTCCTCAGCTGAGAATTCTTTGTTTAGCTCTGTACCCCATTTTTAATAGTGCTATTTGGCTCTCTGGAGCCTAACTTCTTGAGTTCTTTGTATATTTTTGATATTAGTCCTGTATCAGATGTAGGATTGATAAAGATCTTTTCCTAATCTGTTGGTTGCCATTTTTTCCTAATGACAGTATCCTTTGAATTACAGGAGCTTTGCAGTTTTTTGAGATCCCATATTTTGATTCTTTATCTTAGAGCATAAGCCATTGGTGTTTTGTTAAGGAAATTTTCCCCAGTGCCAATGTGATTGAGACTCTTCCCCACTTTTTCTTCTATTAATTTGAGTGTATCTGGTTTGATGTGGAAGTCCTTGATCCACTTGGACTAAAGCTTTGTACAGGGTGATAAGCATGGATCGATCTTCGTTCGTCTACATGTTGACCTCCAGTTGTACTAGCGCCATTTGTTGAAAATGCTATCTTTTTTTCTATTGGATGGTTTTAGCTCCTTTGTCAAAGATCAAGTGGCCATAGGTGTGTGGGTTCATTTCTGGGTCTTCAATTTTATTCCACTGATCTACCTGCCTGTCTTTATACCAATACCATACAGTTTTTTTTTATCACTATTGCTCTGTAATATTGCTTGAGGTCAGGGTTGGTGATTTCCCCAGAAGTTCTTTTATTTTTTAGGATAGTTTTTGTTATCCTGGGTTTTTTGTTATTCCAAATGAATTTGCAAATTGCTCTTTCTAACTCTGTGAAGAATTAAGTTAGAATTTTGATGGAGCTTGCATTGAATCTGTACATTGTTTTTAAATTTAAATTTAAATTTAAAAATGACCATTTTTACTACATTAATTCTGCCAATCCATGAGCATGGAAGGTCTTTCCATCTTTTGAGATCTCCTTCAATTTCTTTCTTCAGAGACTTTGAGGTTCTTGTCATACAGATCTTTTACTTGCTTTGTTAGAGTCACACTGAGATATTTTATGTTATTTGGGACTATTGTGAAGGGTGTCATTTCCCTAATATCCTTTAAAACGCACTTTTAATAAGAGTTTTCAAAGGTTTTGACCCCTTTTCTAGCCCACTGTCCATAGGTAGGGGAGAAAAGCTGATAAATAGGACAAGGGGTTGTGGACCTGTTTAGAAGTAGATCTTTGGGGGGAGATTTCAATCTTCATTTGTCAGGATAACAGCAGTCCAGTTCAGTAGAGCCAGGATACCAAACAGGAATGAGCAGTGGTGGCATGATCCAGCAGAAACAGCCAGGCCTGTGATGAATCAGCACAAGTCAGCAGGAATGACCAGGAGCAACTGGGATGCCAGGAGAAGTTCTCAGCAGTGTCTCTCTCAAGAAACCGAAGATCATCGAAGACAGGAGACGAAGAAAGCATTGTAAAGCTAGCTATGTAAGTGTCCGGTCCTGTTTGTTGAGTCCAGTTTATACCCTTTCCAAGCATCGTGTGTCGTCCCGTGGGTCTTGCCACAGCAACATACCATATGATCTTCCATTATATGATACAACCAGAGACTCCAACCTGAGTAGCAATCTAGTTGTGGCCATTGCATCAATTCCTGCCTTCAGGTTCCAATCCTGTTTGATTTCCTGTCCTGACTTCCTCAAAGAGGAATAGTGATATGAAAAGTATAAGCCAACTAAGACCACGTTTTGGGGAGGATTTGAAAGAACCTTGGGTTAGAAAGCCATTGAGTGTTGAGAGCTTAAGTGTAAAGTTCTGTAGGAGCTTGGAAAAGAAGAATGTTGAGACAGTGCGGAAGATGAGGGCCCAGCTTATGAAAATTTAGAGGGAAGTTTAAAGACTTTAACAGTGCCGTTTGCTATTTTGAATTAAGATTCTGTCATTCTGGTCAGCTGGGGTTGAAGACTCAGCTGTGATTAACAAGAGACCTTCCCCACTGAAGTGAAACCTTTGAGTAAGTGGGATATATTTGTAAGTAAAATTAATAAGGGGTTAATTCTTCTGACTAGTCTTATGTGAATTGATATAAGGTACAGTCATTTGAAAGGAGTGAACCTGAGAAAAAGGGTTGCATAACATCTAGCCTTAAGGAATTTTCTTAGTGATTGATATGGAACATGGGTAGTATTAACCCTGGGCTGGTGAAACCCCAACTAAGACATTACCTTACACCTTTGGGAAGCAACCAAAGGTAATACTAATAGACTATATTGTTTTGGGAGACTCTTGGATGAGCCTGAACAGTTACAAAGGAAATTTCTCATGACTAGTACTAAGGTTGTTTAGATAGAGCATTGTCACCCCAAGTGGCATAAACTCATTCAAGATTATATGCATTATATGCAAATTTAGGGAAATATAAAATATGATTTCTTAAGGCATTTCCAAAGACATTTAGTTTTATTTATCCTACGCTCTCTCTCTCCTAAATACAGTGAACTAAGTTTCCTTAACAACAAAGGTAACATTTAGCAGGGAGTTGGAATTTGCTAATTATCAAATATGGCTCTGAGACAAATCGTGGAAATAGTTTAATTTATGAGACAGAAGCAACAGACTAGAGAACATTGTTGGGAAGGAAACAATAACCTTGATGTAGCCTTATTTCTTCACTTGTAATTAGCTGAAGATTAGGGAAATTGATTTATACATTTTCTGAGATTGTCATTAGCTAAGGAAAGTCCTTCATATGCTTCAACACCAGCAGATTTGATCATAGCTCTGGATGAAAGTCAGACTATATATGCTCAATTAGCATATTGACAATTAAAAGCAGAAGTTGCATTGTCCTATACTGTTTAAGAAATACATTCATAAAACAGACATTAATCAGAAATTTTGAGAATAGTCACCTAAGCATGATTAACTAAAAAGGTTAATGTGCTAAAGATTCTGTTTTTTGTTCTTGCTGCCACCATGTAGAACCATTAGGATGGAATCATTTATACTGAATTTATCAAATTGCTTGATTAGCTCTCATAAATCTACATTAGAGAGTATATTAGGTCAGATTAATTTAATACTAAATAACTTTAATATCTATAAAATGACTCACAATTCTGTTTTTATATCATGATGAGTTCGAGTTCTTAGAGAAAGCTCTTTTGAATTGTTTGGTGACTGTTACAGAAGAGATTTCTCATCCTATTTGTACATGATGGCCAGCAGTGGGGCTGGAGAAGGCAGTGCTATGCTGGCCTTCACTTTAAGGTTCAGTCTCTGTCCTTCCTTTCCCAGCTCTGCTTCTCTGGGATAAGTGTCCTCCTTCAGGATGCCTGTCTCTGACTGTCCCAGATTAGTCTGATTGACAAAGGACCAACATGGACCACCAGGGAAGGGAGGTGCCAGCCTGTTCTCCCTTCTCTTTCTCTGCTTTGATGGAGTTAGTTTCTCTTCTAAGATTCTGTTGTGAAACAATCCTAGCTTCTATACAGCTTAGGACCCAGGTTTCAACAAGCCATCATTTCCTACCACCCGTCATGGTTTCTGCTGGCTGGAGATAGTTTTCCTTACTTCTCTAATTTCATCACTTTCATAAAGTATCTCTGTTTAAATACTAAAAATGGATTTTGTTTTCCTGATTGGACATAATCAATAGAAACATCTTACTTATAAGGTTCTGGTAAAGGCATGAAGTATAACTACAGAACCTACGGCTTTCAAGTGGGAAAACAACTTGTCAAAGCTATCAGACACCATCCTTCTGACGTGTAGAGAAGCAGTCACTTTTCCAACTTCTGATAAATCATATTGTCAGGAATATTTTTTTAAAGAATGATGTCAAAGGTGACTTAAATCACTCTGATAGTAGTTTGAGGAAAAATAAATAAACTAGTGACGAGAATCCACTCTGACTCTGAAGTACTTCTTACCATGGTTATAAAAGTTTTAGGTACAAGGCATTTACATTTTATGTAAGAGCTGCTTTTCTGAAGGCCACCTGTGATTCAAAATTCACATAATTCTAAACTAAATTTCCATAAGCTTAAATACGTTGACAACTTGTTTTACTAGTACAAAGTATTGTAGCAATTGATTGGCCTCCTTCAAGGTCTTATCACATGTTTTCCATAATTATTGATTTTATCTTTCTTAGGCACGAACACTAGCCCTATCAGTTGATTAATGCAAAACAGCATATTCTGTATATGAAGAAAAATTAAAGTGGGATAATCAAGATTGAAAATAGTGGAAAATTTCTTATCTGATTCTGATGGCTGTAAACAAAACATGATTTATGTGCCAGAAGGTTGTGGGTAGATATTTCAACTAACATGAAAGGTAATTTGTTTGGTAATATTATGCATACAGTTTAAAAAATTGAATTGACAGCTCCAAAATGAGGATTCTTGGTGAGCTTTTACAATCAGAAGAAATTCAGATTTATTTCGTTCATTTTTCAAATTTTATATCAGAAATGAGAATTTAATGGTATGTTATTTTGCATCAAACAAAACTACACAGTTTACTTAATACAAAGTGAAACTCAAGGCTATTGCAAAATGTTTTCTACTATATCAGTCTGATGTCTAGGGGCACACATACATACATACATGCATACATACATACATACATACAAACCTGGTGGTTTTTAAAAAATAACAGGTAAGGTCTGAAGGAAAGTGAGTGTAAAAGACATGTTTCATCTCTGTTTCAAATGCAAACAGGATTTGGTTAAAAGCGTAAGTGCAAATACCAATGTAAACTTCATTCACACACACACTCCCTTGAAATTTTGTTCAATTATTGTCTTTTTAGGTTGAATAATTAGAAATAATGTTGGGTTATTGGTAGAAATGAAATTCAGGGCTGCCTATTCCTCTTTACCCTACAACCTTTCTTTTATTAAGGGTAAGATATTAGTTGGGCTGTGCACTGCCCTAGGGAAAGGCTGTGACAGAAGCAGAATAGGAGGATCAGGTATTCCGTGGTTTTCAGTTTTACAGGCAGCTTTATATGCACAAGGGGAAAGCAATAGCTTTGAGAGATCAAAATGTTTTAGAGGTTGAACAATTTGAAGTCCTCGGAACATGAAGTATGCCATGAATATGTTAGGAAATGTACTGCCAAAGACACTTTCTATCACCCAAACTAAATAAACCTTCAATAATCAAGAGGAGAGAAACCCAAGATAAAAGAAAGGTCTTAGAATCTCTATTGATTATGTGGGGCTTCCTGGAGAGAACAGAAATTAAAACCCCCAGATGTGTTCAAGTACTCATGATCAGAGGGGTTAGGGTTTGTTTACTGGCATGTCCCTCAAAGGCTCATGTATTAAATATTTGATTCTTAGATAATGGTGTGGATTTGCAATTCCAGGTGGTGTTATCTAATGGGAAGAGGTAGAGCACTAGGGAGTACGTTGTCTCTCTCCTGTACCGCTGTCCACAGAGAAGTGCTTCTGACCGCAGGATGTTCTTTCTGCCCAAGGTCCCAGGACCAAGCAAATAGGTACTGAATATTCAACAAGTCTCCCCTAGTCATTTCTTTTTTCCTATGTGAGTTGTTTATATTAGGTATTTTGTTAAAGTGATGAGAAAAGTAACTGTTACACATGATTTCTGAGGTTTTACTTCAGATCCAAAGCCCCAGGACACAGAAAGTTATGAATGGAAGCACTAATTCTTATGACTTCACAGGAGAAGAAAGAGAATATCTTTGTGGTATGTCTGGCTAGAGTGGACATCAGACAACTTTAGAAAGCTTTCTGTCATTCCTAAATGATATAGAAATGAGGCCACACTGTTTATGAATTCTACTGAGACTCTTGAATAGCTTGGGGAAAAAATACAGCATCTCAGATCTTGTGGATCATGTGAGGAAACACAGGCAATGTTTAGACAACTTGCATGTATACAGCAGTCACCCTGCTTGCTGTCTTAATGTGGTGGTATTGAGCAGTGGTGGCTGATGACCAATTGTAGGATAGACTTGTGCTGTGGAGTCCAGGATATCCAAACTATTCACAAAATAATATTTGTAATATTAGTTTGCATTTCCTTTTTTTTAGGTTGAAATGACTTCTTACAAAGTTTTGAAATTTATGCAAGTAAAGCAGCTAGTTCTCCCTACTATCTCTTTAGGCGTCATCATCATATATAGTCAGCATACATAGGTATATGTAATATGCAATTGGTATATATATATATTTTTTTATTAACTAGAGTATTTCTTATATACATTTCGAGTGTTATTCCCTTTCCCGGTTTCCAGGCAAACATCCCCTTCCCCCTCCCCTTCTTTATGGGTTTTCCCCTCCCCATCCTCCCCCCCTTGTCGCCCTCCCCTCAACAATCTAGTTCACTGGGGGTTCAGTCTTAGCAGGTCCCAGGGCTTCCCCTTCCACTGGTGCTCTTACTAGGATATTCATTGCTACCTATGAGGTCAGAGTCCAGGGTCAGTCCATGTATAGTCTTTAGGAAGTGGCTTAGTCCCTGGAAGCTCTGGTTGCTTGGCATTGTTGTACATATGGGGTCTCGAGCCCCTTCAAGCTCTTCCAGTTCTTTCTCTGATTCCTTTAACGGGGGTCCTATTCTCAATTCAGTGAGAATGGCTAAGATCAAAAACTCAGGTGACAGCAGATGCTGGCGAGGATGCGGAGAAAGAGGAACACTCCTCCATTGTTGGTGGGATTGTAGACTGGTACAACCATTCTGGAAATCATTCTGGAGGTTCCTCAGAAAATTGGACATTGAACTGCCTGAGGATCCAGCTATACCTCTCTTGGGCATATACCCAAAAGATGCCCCAACATATAAAAAAGTCACGAGCTCCACTATGTTCATCACAGCCTTTTTTATAATAGCCAGAAGCTGGAAAGAACCCAGATGCCCTTCAACAGAGGAATGGATACAGAAAATGTGGTACATCTACACAATGGAATATTACTCAGCTATCAAAAACAATGACTTTATGAAATTCGTAGGCAAATGGTTGGAACTGGAAAATATCATCCTGAGTGAGGTAACCCAATCACAGAAAAACACACATGGTATGCACTCATTGATAAGTGGCTATTAGCCCAAATGCTTGAATTACCCTAGATGCCTAGAACAAATGAAACTCAAGACGGATGATCAAAATGTGAATGCTTCACTCCTTCTTTAAAAGGGGAACAAGAATATCCTTGGCAGGGAATAGAGAGGCAAAGATTAAAACAGACACAGAAGGAACACCCATTCAGAGCCTGCCCCACATGTGGCCCACACATATACAGCCATCCAATTAGACAAGATGGATGAAGCAAAGAAGTGCAGGCCGACAGGAGCCGGATGTAGATCTTTCCCGAGAGACACAGCATTTCCTTTTTCTATTTTCTCTTTCAATAAAGGGTTTCTGAGTTGGAATAGTGCCACATTCCTATGATCCAATCTTTTAAGAAGCTGAGACCAGAAGAATACCAAGTTCAAGCTTTGACCACATGGCAATACTATCTCAACAACAACCACGAAACAAACAACATTTCTGGTGTGACCTACTACATTGATATACTTTGGAACTTATAGTTGGAAGGAAACATTTTTTTTCATTTACACATGTACCTTTTACTATTGTAAGTATTACTTTGGTCACATACATTATTTTTATTGACAAAAATATGCATTTAGACAGAATCTTTATCTTATACATAAGTATTAGCTTTCTAAATTTCTTTCTCTTTTAATACTACCATGTAATTACATATTTTCTCCCATTCCTTTCCTTCCTCCAAATCACATTCATGACTTCTATTTTCATTATTATTTTTATCTTCATGTATGTATATCTGTATACCTGTATATATACCTAAATATAAACTGTTCAGTCTGTAATTTGTTTATTCTATAAATGCTTTTGGTTCTGACCAAAATTTGTATTGGATACAAATTGTTGTGCTCTTCTCGGGGATAAAGTATTTCTCCTACTTTTAGCTCTTTTTAATTGGTTATTTTGTTTATTTACATTTAAATTGTTATCCACCTTCCCTGTTTCCCTTCCAACCCCTCCCTCCCAACCCCCATGCTGTGTCACAACTCATAACTCCTCACTGGTAAGACAGTAACTAAGGAGTGGAGACTTTAAAACTGACTCAGGTTTGGAACACTGAGGATTAGGTGGAGTTACAGATCTATAGTTATTTCACTATCTTCCATGTGCATGAAGGAATGTGGGCAAGAAGCATATTTATTGCAGTGTTTGATGTTTATACTTAGCAAATTCATTTGAAGATAGAAATCAAGTGGAAACAAATGGTGAGCTTTTGAACCTTTGGAAATACTGCCCATATAGTGGTAGTCTTTTCTACCATGGAATAAAGAAAATCAGTATGCCAAATCAAGTCACAGAGTAATGAGACTTTCTGTAAGAAAGAATAAAGCTCTTACACATGGATATATACACTGTGTATTCACACATTATATACATACATATACAAGATAAAAGAGAGTAAATGTTATTAACCTGTGTATGTGTATGCTGCATATGTGTATGCTCATATATGCTTTTCCATATATTCATGTGTAGAGCCCAGAGCCTATCTTTCTCTAACTTTCCAACTTACTTTTTGGAGTCAGGATTTTCCATGGAGTCTGGAGCTTGTCATTTAGCTAGACTGACATTTTAGCCAGCAATTCTCTGAGAAGATCCTAGAAGGAAAACTTCAATACAAGGAAGATACCGAAGAAAAGACAAGATATTAAGAATCTCACAACAAATACAAAAGGAGAAAACCACAAGCATATAAAGCAACCTAAAAATATAACAGAATATAACAGAAACCAACAGTCATCTATCTGTCTTTAGTATCTCTCAAAATTAATAGAATTAACCTACCTATAAAAGGACATAAGGTAACAGATTGGACAGGCAAACAAATTGCAGCATTTTGCTGTACAAAAGAAGCACACCTCAATAACAAAGACAGTCACTATCTCAGAGTAAAAGGATGGAAAAAGGACTTTGAAGCAAATGGTCCCAAGAAACAAACTGGTGTTGCCATCATGATATCCAATAAAATAGATTTTCACCCAAAAGTTATCAAGTATGATGAGGACATTTCATATTCATCAAAGGGAAAGAAATTGAAGAAGATCTCAGGAAATGGAGAGATCTCTCATGTTCATGAATTGGCAGAATTAACATAATAAAAATGGCCATTCTACCAGAGGCTATCTATAGATTCAATGAAATCCCCATCAAAATCCCAACACAATTCTTCAAAGACACGGAAAAAGCAATTCTCAAACTTATCTGGAAAGGCATAAAACCTAGAATAGCGAAAACAATTCTTAACAATAAAAGAATGTCTGGGAGAATCACCATCTCTGACCTCAAGCTCTACTACAGAGCCATAGTGATAAAACTTCATGGTATTGGTACAGAGACAGACAGGTTGATCAATGGAATGGAATTGAAGACCCAGAAATAAAACCACACACTTATCCACACTGATCTTTGACAAAGAAACCAAAAATATACAATGGGAAAAAGAAAGCATCTTCAATAAATGGTGCTGGTCTAACTGGCTGGCTGTATGTAGAAAAACGAAAATAGAATCATATTTGTCACCTTGCACAAAGCTCAAGTCTAAGTGGATCAAGGAGCTGAACATAAAACCAGATACCCTGAATCTAATAGAAGAGAAAGTGGGAAAGAGCCTTGAACTCATTGGCACAGGGGGAAATTTCCTAAACAGAACTCCAATGGCTCACACTCTAAAATCAAGAATTGATAAATGGGGCCTCATGAAACTGGAAAGCTTCTGTAAGGCAAAGGACATAGTCAATAAGACAAATCGGCATCTTGCAGATTGGGAAAAAAAACTTTACTAACCCCACATCTGGTAGAGGACTAATATCCAAAATATATAAAGAACTCCAGAAGTTAACCACCAAAAAACCAAACAACCCAATCAAAAACCGGGGTATAGAACTAAACTGAGAATTCACAGCAGAGGAATCGCAAATGGCTGAGTAGCACCTAAATAAATGTTCAAAATCTTTAGTGATCAGAGAAATGCAAATCAAAATGACTGAGAGTCCACTTTACATGGGTCAGAGTGGCTAAGATCAAAACCTCTGGTGACAACACATATTGGTGAGGATGTGGAGAAAGAGGAACAATCCTCCCTTGCTGGTAGGATTGCAAACTGGTACAACCACTCTGGAAATCAATTTGGACGTTCCTCAGAAAATTGGAAATAGACCTACCTATAGACCCAGCAATACCACTCTTAGGAATATACCCAAAAGATGACCCACCATGCCACAGAGGCAGATGTTCCACTATGTTCATAGCAGCTTTATTTGTGATAGCCAGAAGCTGGAAATAACCCAGATGTCCCATGACAGAAGAATGGATACAGAAAATATGGTTCATTTACACAATGGAATACTGCTCAGCTATTAAGAATGAGGACATCCTGAGTTTTGCAGGCAAATGGTTGGAACTAGAAATATTATCCTGAGTGAGGTAACTCAGACCCAAGAGGACATGCATGGTATGTTCTCACTAATAAGTGGGTATCAGACAAAACAAACAAGGAAGCAAAAGTAAAGAATACTCAAGATAAAATCCATAGAACTCAAAAAGAACAACAAGCTGAAGGGCCCAAGGGAGGACACCTCAGTCCCACTTGGGAGGCAGAAGAAAGCAACCACAGCAGGGGTTGGCGGGCCAGGGACAGAGGAGAAAAAGGGTACTGGAGTCAGGGGAGAGGGGAACATGATCTGGTACTGGGTCAGGAAAAAGAACTGAAGCCCTGAGGGCCAGCAGAAAGAGTGAAAACAGGTGACCTCAGGAAGAAGGCAGTTGGGAGGATACTCTAGAACATTCTAGACACCTGGGGAGTGAGAGACTCTCAGGACTCCAAGGTGGGGAAGGGGCTCTAGATGAAAGGCCCTACAGTGGGCAGAGGGACCTTATTGAATCCACCTCCAGCAGAAAGACGGCATCAAGTGAGGGATGGGGTTGCTATCCCACACCCAAAGCTCTGACCCCATAATTGTTCTTGTCTGAAAGAACTACAGGGATAGAAATGGAGAGGAGCCTGAGGAAAAGAAGGTCCAGCAACAGGCCCAAGTGGGATACAGCTCAAGGGGAGGCCCCAAGTCCTGACACCATTACTGAGGCTACTGGGTGTCCACAGAAAGGGATCTATCATAACTGCCCTCCAAAAGACCTAACAAGCAGCTGAAAGAGTCAGATGTAGATATGTGCACCCAACCAATGAATAGAAGCTGCTGACCCCTCTTGATTGAATTAAGGAAAATCTGGAGGAAGCTGAGGAGGAGGGCAAGAGGACCAGCATTCTCAATTAATCTGGACCCCTGAGATCTCTCAGATACTGGATCACCAACCAGGCAGCATACACCAGCTGAAATGAAGCCCCCAACACATATACAGCAGAGAACTACCAGGTCTGGGCTCAGTCAGAGAAGATGCACCTAACCCTCAAGAGACTGGAGGCCCCAGGAAGTTTAGAGGTCTGGTAGGGTGGGTGGGGTGGAGGCATCCTTGTGAACATGGCGGTGGGCAGAGAGGAGGTATAGGATGTAGAAAGATGGGGTGGGGGACCAGAAGGGGAACAAAATCTAGTGTAAAAGTTAGTTAATTAAAATTCTATACTGGCATCCTATAACCTTAATGTTACAGAATTTTGTTTTAATATAAAAAAAGAGCTTCTAAGTGGGGATGGCTAGAGATCAGCTACTTCATTTATGCTGGATTTTTGACTGTAATGATCTTGTGTATGTCTTGGGCAGGTAACCACAACTGCTATGAGGTCATGATTTCCATCCCCACATCATCCTCAAAGACAGCCTTTCATAGTACTACTTTTTGTCCACAGGCTCTTAAATTCTCTCTACACCCTCTTGCTCGATGTTCTTTGAGGTTTTTGTGGTGGTGGGGTTAATACAGATGTCCTCGTTACAGCCAAATACTTAGGTTTCCTCAGCATTTTGACCAGTTCTGCATGAGAGTCATAGTTTTCTTTAAATGTATGCTTGCTGTTCATCAGACTATTATTAGTTATATTGAGTGTAAACACACACCTGTCTTTAATAAGAATGGACAGAATACTATTCTCCAGAATTCTAGAACTGGAAAGGCTGCCCTGACTGGGTCCCTCTGTAAGACAGATACCTAAGACAGGATGTGTGTGGAGGATGTGACACTGAGGTTCTCAGTTTGGCGTACTTTTCCTGTTACTTTTCAAGCCTCCGTCAAGCTTCTCAAGCTTCTGTATTATCACTACTTAGATGAAGCTTCTAGAATGGAAGGAGGTGGCATCCGTGCAGTGATGTGGGGAGTCTCTTTACCCAGTGGAGTCTCTTGCTTTGATTTATGAAGCTGTGGCCTGACAAGTCAATATCCCTTAATGCGGCAAATCTCTCTGAAGATTTTTCAATCTTCAAACCTATGCTTATTTTAAAGCGCCTTAAAAATTCACACCTTATTTTAATTTTTTAAAAAGAGAACATTTAGCAAGTCTTAGTTGTATGCCAGTAAAATGTGCAACCTCTGAGCATAGCAGACACAAGACTCGCTGGTTCTCCAGGATGTCCCAATATGCTTTCCCCTTCCTTCAGTCTCCTTTTCTTCCCTTCCCTCTCCTTTTCTGCTCTGCCCTCCCTCCTCTCCCCTGACCTTCCTTCCCTTTTTCTCACTCCCCTTCCCTTCTTTCTATGTTCTTCATTTCCTGCACTCTTCCAGTTCTCCATTTTGTCACTTCCTTGTCTCTCAAGTGCAGCAGTACTGAAAATGGATCCTAGGCACGCTATGTAATCACTCTTTCACCAAGCTATAGCCTCAGTTCTCCATTATTGTTTTCTTACAATCTCTCTGTGGAACTTTGCCCCAGTAACAAGAGGCTTGCCAAAATTTCCTGCAGGGGGTGTGCTTTGATTATATTTTGGGCTCTCCTTGTTCACACTACCATAACCAGTGGTCACAGAAATAAGCCACAGGGAAAAACTCAATCAAATTAAGGGGAATAATATTCTAGGCAGAAACTAAGGCATAGTCAGCCATACGTAATATATGATAATGATATATATATATGTATATATATATATATATATACATATGTTATAAATGTTGAAGCACTATTCGTTTTTAAAGAAAGCATAAAAAGGAGTAATTGCCCCTACTTCTTTGAACAGAAGAATTAGCTTCCTTTAATTTATAGGCTCAAGAAACCAGTATCATGGACCCAGATTGGGAATCTGTCTTTTCAACATTCCTTTTAAAAATATACCTCAGGTTTTCTATGTAGCAATAGCAACTAGCTTTCTGAAAGTTATCTGGGTATAGTTTGTATGTAGTCCTTTTGCTGAAAAGCTGCAAGCAATTTGTTTTTCCTGAAAAAAAAAAGCAGAGCGAAATGAGATTATACAATATGAGACTATCAAATTATATTATGTAAATGCAAATAAAATAAAATATATTAGCTCAAAAGCGCCACTGGGTATTAAGCAGAGCGGAAAGGGATTCACATTAATCCTCATAAATCAACCTCCTCAGGTTGCCTGGGATATGAAGCAGGGAGAGTGCACTTCAATCTTTGACATTTTATAAGATTGCAGTATTTGGGGGGAGTTTCTAATACAGAAATCACTTGCTATCATTCTTTATGAAATGACAGCAAATTTTAAGAGATTGTGGCTTCCAGTGTAGCACTGAGTTCAGTAGATGCGTGTTTTCCTGACCCAGAAGATGCCACTGCTTGGAAGATGAGGTAGGTCATTATCGGGCGACTGGAGGAAGCAAGGTTCATAGCAGGCTGCAGTCACTGACAAATTATAGTAATATCCTCTCTCATTTAATGGAAGGTATGGGCAAAATATAATCCCACTCAAATTAGAGACTGCACACTATAAAGAGCTGAGATATATATATATATATATATATATATATATATATATGATCACTTACATTTTTAAGCAGTAAAGGCGAGAGGACTATCTATGACTTGGGATACTGATATCAAATGAATCTACATTTTGAAAAGCTTAGATAGTATGAATCCTGTATTTTAAAGAAAGATTTTCAATTACTTTAAAGGTCACTGTTTAGGCCTTTTAATTTCTTTTTTAAGGTCCCTATATTATTTCTATAATTCAGGGCTTTTCCTGTGCTCATAGATAGCAAACATAACTATTATATTCATTTTAGAATAAAAATTTTTATTTTTTACAGGTTCTTGTTATTGTAAAGCAATGGTGTGTGAGTATATGTTTAAGGACAGGTTTTCTAGCCAGATATGGTGGTACAAGCCATTAATCCCAGCAAGAGGAAGACAGAAGCACGTGGATCTCTGAGATTTTTGAGGCCAGCTAAATCTGTAGGAGAAGTAGGGCTATGTAGAGAGGCCCAGTCTCAATAAATGAAAACTCACAAAACTAATGAACCAATCAACCAACCAAATAACAAAAGAGCAAACCCAAGGAAGATCAGGCTTTCTGTGAAGGGGTGGGGGTGGAGGGAGAAGCCCTAATGTAGAATACATATTTCTTATTTCCACAGTGTCAAATCAAGGATATTTGAGGTTAAGTCATCTCATTGAATGAGCTGGGAAAGGATGGATACCAGTTCATCATTATATGTATACCACCACTGCCATACACACACACACACACACACACACACACACACACACACACACACACACACACACAGAGCTTGTTTATATCCAATGTAACAATGCAATATATTTAACCTCAAGGGCATACAGAACAATAAAATGTCACAACTGGTTGACAATACCTTTTGAGTTCTTAGTATAACCTCTGCTTCTTTTTAAAAGAATCTATTTGGTTTTGAGTTTATAAAAATTATATGAACTGTTAACTATTATTAATTTTTATCTCTAATGGGTGGCTTATAAATTCTGGACAATTTAACCTTCTTTTAAATGAGGGAGGACTGTACCTTGTCTGTGGCTGAAGTGACTATTATTTCATTATCTAATTTTTATTGTTAGACATTCCTCTATTCTAACATCTGTGAAAGGGGACACACTTTATAATCAAGGCACAGGCTTTTCCATGGTATATGAAATAAAGGCATATCCCCACAATATGGCATCATATAATTGAAATTTATAGCACTTTAAAGTATACAAAATAATTGATTTTACTAGAAATAATAGGTTGGATTTTTAATTGAAAGTACAAGAATGTTTCTTCGTGTTCTAAGGGTTGAGCATTTTAACATTAAGTCTAATGTTGTGTTCATAACATCGAGAATGGCCCAACCTATCCAACAAAGAGGGTGGACATTAAAAAGCATTGGCTCTTATGTTAAAATCAAAACCATAATGTTTTGAGAGGGAAACACTATTTTTCTTCTCACTATAGCTTTGTTGCTTATGTTTGCTATATGAAGTATAAAACATGGTAACTCTACTTTTACAGTAATTGAGAATATCTGTTATGTGTGTCACAGATGGTAAATGAGAATTTATTAATATAGGAAAAAGTAACATTGGAATGTTGAGTTTGAAGGCCCAGAGAAATGGAAAGTTGTCTTGAGTTCATTTATATCCTTTCTACATACATACATACATACATACATACATACATACATACATACATACATTTGTGTAAATATGTAAATATATGTATTTCAGAGAAAGCCTCATGTAGCTCAGGCTAGCTTCAAAGTCTCTACATAACTAAAGATGACCTTCAACTTCTAGTTCTTCTGACTCCACCTCGATGCCTTGGGAATATTTGTAATAAAGAGCCACATCCTGTGCAAGCAGGAAGGGGAAGTAGTTCTGTGTCCTGTCTATATGTGACCTGCTACAGCAAATTAGCTCGCCTGTCTCATCCTCTATGACTTTAGTGTAGTCAAGGTAGAGGAAGGAAAGCAAAGATTCTGTGTGAAGTTTGTAGGTTTATACCTTAGTCTCTAAGATAGGAGCAAAATAACATAATGGTATTACCCAAAACATTAATTTCCACACAGAAACTAAATAATAAAACAATGCTAAAAATATTCTTTTACAGAATTTTTGTGAAAATTTTAATTTTTCTAGAGGAACATTTTACCCATCCACAGAACATCAGTGGTTCCTTGTGAAAGAGCTTTGGGAACCTGGGACTGTGCACTCCCAGAAATTGTGTACCAGAGTGTCTGATCCTCTGCATCCATGCAGCAGCAGATACCATCATTCAATTTGCTAGTTCAGTGACTTCAGTGGTATATCATTGTTTTAATTTTATTTGTATCTATTTGATCAATTGCTTTGGTCCTTAACATCTGAATAAAGTTGAGCTCCTTTTTCTATTTTTTAGCTCTGTCTCTCTGTCTCTGTCTCTCTTTGTCTCTTTGTCTCTGTCTCTCTGTCTCTCTCTCTCTCTGTGTGGTATAGTTTTTTCATGTTCTTTGTTATTTTCACATAATTACACATTGTGTGATGATGCATAAAATATCTCTATTCGAAAGAACAAAAGCCTTGCCCATGTATATTAGAAATATTCCTTTCAATATAACTTTAAGGTATTTTCCCATTGTAAGAGTAAAAATGCTATTTTTTTTAGAAATCATAAAAGATCCAGACAAAAACTAATGTCACAATAAACCCTCTTTGCTCATAGATTATGTTTCCCTCAAGTTTACATGTTCAAATGACAACCATGAGAGTGATAGGATAGCATTTAAGAGGAGATATTTTTATGATGGTAGGGTCCTTATGACTATAATTAGTGGCCCTAGGAAAAAAGGCAAGGGAGTGCCCTCACTTCTATCAAATAGGATGCCATTTGTAAACCAAGAAGTGGGTCTTCTCTGGGTCTAACATTGCTTTGAAACTGGACTTCTCATCCTCTAGAACTGTGATTTAAAAAACAAAACAAACAAAACAAAGCAAAAGCCCCTAACAAATAAATTACAGCAGCTGTAAATCATTAAAGCATTCTTCCTCATTGGAGCTGTTGTGTACATTTTGTAGATTTTTCCTTTAGAGGTTTCCGAGTATCACACTTACTGTCTACATATAAATCTAAACTCATAGAATTTGTCACGTTTAAACTTTTAAATCTTTAAGGTTATATTGTATGGGGCCTGAGAGATGGCTCAGCATTTACAAGCACTGTAGAGAGAATATCTTGTGAATTGTATAATGTGTCACCTGTCAATTAAAAGCCTATGGCCTATGGACTGGGCAGGAAATAGAGGCGGGACATCTGGGAGGAGAAAGAATTCTGGGATAGAGCCAGGTAAGAGATTTGGCAGAAAGTTGTGAGGAGATGAACACTTGTTATCTGAGCACAGGTAACCAGTCACATAAAAGAGTAAAGCCTAGCTAGGTATTGGTAAATACAATTTAAGTCAGAGTTTTATTTCTGGGAGCATGGGGTTGGGAAGAAGAACTAGGGCCTAAATGCTACAGAATGCTGTTGCTTTTGCAGATGATCTGAATTCAATTCCCAGAACCACATTGTAGCTAACTCCTGGCTATAACCCTGTAACTCCATTTATAGGGGATCTCTCTGGCCATTGTGTGTACTTATACACATGTGGTACACATACATGCACAGAGGAACACAATATATGCATATGGTAAAATTATTGTGTCATATCATGATTGGTTTACTATTATTTATGATAATTAGAATTATTATTGTATTAGCAATGATAAGAATTATCTTATTAGCAATAACAATAATAGAATAATTGTAATAATAAAAATTATTAGTGATAATTTTTTAGTAATAATTATTAATACTATTATTGTATCTTACTACTGCTGATGATTTTATGTGGCTACTTGACATTATAGAAGTGGTGTATGCTTGTCTTAGTTTTGGTTCTTCTCAATACAGATACCATTACCAATACTTGGAAGTGGGTGTGGAGCTCATGCAAACCAAACAAGATAAGTCAGGGTCTGATGGGTTCAATGGTCAAGTGAGAAAGCCACAGCATGCCAAGAACAACAAGAAATAGGGGCCATTCCTGTATTTCTTGTTTTATTCACTGAGGCAGAGTCCAGATAATTGCAGCAGCACTTCTAAATCTAAAATTAAACTGCTACCAGTGATTCTCTATATTTTTAGCTGTTGTGAGGGGGCTGAGGCTGAAGGGGAGGTGATGAGAAATAGTCATGTCAGCTAAAAGGAGAAAAATGTAATAGCCTACATTAGCTCCTCACATAGAACGCTGTGTGAAGGATCATAAGGTATCTGTAAGAACTCTCAATTTGTGATTCAACTTTGACTTTTTTGTGGGTATCTGCAAGGCTGTCAAGTGCCACATATGATCCATTTCCCTAAAAAATCAATTTACATCGGAAGTGATTGCAGGAAGTGATTCCAGGAAGCAAAGGTGATACAATGAGGAATTCCAAACAGGGAAGGACAACCAACAAGATGAGCTTGAGGGAATGGGCTACTCCAATGGACATGTGGCTGAGGCAAAAGGGATCCCTGTGATGAGCTGTCTGTACTGTGTCCAAAACATACTCCAGGATGGTGAAGGTGGGCTATTTAGCTCTTAACTCAGGTCCCTCATTGGTGTGAATTACTGTTGCCAGTTCCCTTGTGTGTCAGTTGAAGTTTAGAAAAAGTTGGAGGAAACTTGGACAGAGAAGGGAGAAAAGCCTTACCCTCAAGTCTATGAGCAGCTACAGAAGAAGTCCAGATGTTCAGAAGGCCTCATGCTGTGTCTTACATAATGCCCAGCTCTGAGGTAGAAAACAAACATTCAAGAAAGAGACAACTGCCTTAATCCCAATATGAGACAGTGTTATTAATATCGCAGCTATATTTTCTGCATCTTTAATAACCAGATTTTACTGGTTTCTACTTTACATTTGGTTTCTACACTCACTACTGTTTTATAACGGCTGCCTATATTATTATAAATGCTTTGTGAATGCATATTTTCTCCAAGATATTAAAACTTATTTAGGGATAAAATACAAGTAGATTGAAATTATAAAAGTGACAGAGTAAATTAGAGACTTGTTGCTTAGAAATTATGTAGATATTTGGTTTAGATAAGTAATTAACATGTAGGTAGGATATATGGAGAAGAAGAAAGTCTTTATGGAGGAAAATAATCTTACTCTGGATATTGAAGGCCTGAGCAGGAAATGGCTCAGCTGTTTATACATTTTTGAGTTGAATAGATCATAGATGTGGTATGAATATGGTTTCTGAAACACAATTTAGTGAGCTCCAGGAAGCTGAGATACACAGCTTGCTTGCCATTGAAAACTGAATATTATCTCACCTGACAAAGGGACATTTAGGTTGTGAACAGGCAGGAGGACACTAATTGGCCTACCTTAACAACACAGTCTGGTATAACAGGTAGGCCGACTCTCAGCATTCATGTGTTCAGAAATGAAAGACCAAGGCCAGGGAAGATGGAGAGGCGGCCCATCAGCCAACTATGTGGGTGCCCTCTGGAAACAGAAGAAAAGGAAAAGGATCTACCAGGAGCCTCCAAAATAGGACTCAACCCTATCAACACTTCATAGCTCAGTGAGAGCCCAAAATGATGTTGCTCAGAAAGTGGTGGATCCCCTTTATCAGCTCACTGGATTTCTTTCTTTCTAACCAAGACTATCCCGTTTGTTTGTGACTACATCATTAGTGTTCCTAAACTATCATGCAGAGTCTCCATGGTGTCAGGGTTTGTAATCTTCCAGGTTTTATGTTTATATCTTTTCAAGATGATGAGATGTTCTCAGTTTTGATTTCTCTAGTTTTGTTTTCTTCAGAGATGGTTGCAGGTAGCGGTAATAGATTTTAGTTTCCCTGTAATTTTCTTATCTAATCTGATCTGTTTGCCCTATCTCTTAAAAAATGTCATATTCTATAGTTGTCTTCCCTGATGTATTCTGTTTATGGATTTCCCACCTGCTGACAGAGAATTTTTCTTTCAATATCCTATTAAGGATTCTGAAAACTGACCTTTCAGCTCCCCTTCTGGCCTTTCAGCAAGTCATATTTAGAGGTCGTGAGTCATGAGAGACTGGTTTGTATGTAATGTTTCTAATACATGAATTCATGAGCAAGTCTTGAATCAACTTTCTAGGATCTACAACACAAAATGTGCTCCAAATTGTGATGTGTGGACTGTGCAATAGCTTTTAAGTAGGGAAAGTAAGGGGAAGGCTCCATAAAAGAGAAGAAATTTAAGCTGAGGAAGTAGAAAATGGTTGGAAGGTTCAAAGGCGTTGGCATGAAGGGCACGGAGTGTCGTTTTGAAATTAGGGCCTCCGCTCGCATTGTTATCATTTCTTTCTTGCCTCGAACTTTGTATTTTCATCTATCTCTGTCTCTGAGCCTCATTATAGATATAACTTTCAAATTCATCTTCTATTTCATAAGTTCTGCTGCTTATGCCATCCACTGCATTTCCTTCTTAAACAGTAGAGGGAAATGAGTTCTGAATGTTTTATCAAGCTCTTTGTTTTCTTTCTTTCAAAATTTCTTGGTCAATTTTGGGCACACAGATAACTCATTTTTCTGTGATTGAATTTTTACTTTTACAAACATTCATTTATAGTTTTTATTTTTATTCTGATAGTGTGAAGATATATTTCTGAGGATTGCTACCATACTATGCATGGTATTGATTTTCTTGTTAGTCTGACAAGGAACGATGGTGAATTCATATGTGTTGGAAATGGATGTGTGAACCTAGGAGGTGTAACGAGGTGTGCTTTCCTCGTGCAGATATGTTTCTTTCTACTTGGCGATGGGAGCCTGAACAAAGCAAGGCAACGTCATGTGACTGAGGATTCTGGGGTGTTTTTCAGTGTCCTTCTCCATCCCTGATGCTGGCTTGGGGCTAGTCTGTAGAACTGCAGGTTTTAGAGCAGTTTCACCAGCAGCTGCAGGTTTTTGACTTAGTGTTAATTCCAACTCTAGGTGAATTTCTTTTGCTTAGGTTTCATGTAGATGTTTTCCCCCCATTACCTTATTCAACTTATGAATGTATGATCTGTTGAGGTGGGGCTTCTTCTGCTGCTTGTTATTTGACATAGAACTCTGAATTGAATGCTCTGTTTAATGGTTCTTGTAAATTCCTTGCTGTGCCTTCAGATGTTGACACACTTCTGCCTTCCTGGAGCTTGCGTTGGGATTGCTCTTGACCCGTCTCAAGCACTCTTTGATGCTGCTTTCTGGTAAACTTCTTCCTTTATCTCACAATTATCTAGATCTATATTTTGTCTGCCACTGTGACCTTCTTTACTTTATGATGTCTTTGTATTTTTATTCCAGCGACCTCGCTTTTATTTTCAAAGGTACTATTGTGCTCCTTTTATTACCTTAGGCACTCATTTTTATTTCTTGCTCTTTTCTGGAGGAAAGTTTTCCCTTTCTTTATCTTATTGAGCATCTTGAGGATACTAATTTTAAATTCTGAGCCATATTATTCCGTGAGACGCTCCTTGCAGGACATTTATATTCCCGTGTTGTAATACTGTATACGGTTTTATTCCGTGTGCAGTTTTACTCTTTATTCTTTTCTTTTTTTTCCTATTCCCTGGGTTCCTTGCTTGGAATCAGATTTTTTATTGTCACTTCAGGGTTCTCATCCACAGAAATCGACAATTTCAATTGGAGTTATCAGAGTCCGTGGCTACCTGATTCATTTCTTAATCTTTCAATTTTGCTCGTGACCTTTTGTTTTCCAGGTCCCACAGTAAGATGAAAACAGTAGACACAGGTGGTACTCAGTAATGGTTTCCATTTAACTTTGTTTCTTATGACTGTTTATGTGGCAACTCCAACTGCTGCCTTCCAACAATGAGCTAATCTGTCTCTTTTGGCTGGGAGCACCTTTCACCCTGTAAAATGACATGACTTACCTGCCACCCACCATGGACCTTCAGGCTCAGAACTCAGTCTAGGTCTTCAGTTCTTTTTAATCCCTCATCCTTTTCTATTTCTAGTCTATTCTATCCTTACTAAAGAGAGATATTTATCTAGTTTTTGCATCTGGATATGCCTTGTTCCTTTTTAATGTTTTGTGATTTTTTCTGTGTTCAGTGTACAGAGGCGATATGAATATGAACTTGGTGTTTGGATCAGAACTGCCAGCCTAGTTTCAAAAGCCATTGTTAGACTAGCTGTGACAATCTGCAGTCTGGGATTGGTGTGTGGTAGGTATATGTTAAGAGTAATAAACTACTTTACCCTGACATACTTAGTTTGCCTTCCTGCTTTCCTGTGCTTGATCAGACATTTTTTAATTTTTTTTCCTTAGACATATTGTTAAAGAACCCAGAGATACAAGATCTCATTTGGTCCAGTAGTGGTGTGTTTTGGTAAGGGTGGTTAACATTTATTCTTCTTTTTTGGTAACTTAGTTTTTGTAATGTTTCTTCTCTTTTACAAAATGAATTAAAAGAAATGGAATGCATTTAATTTAGCTTAGCTCTCTTGCAGTTGGTTTTACTTAGGGAGAGCGATGCTTTCAATAATCATCTCTCTGGTGAGTTAGGTCAGTGAACCTTTGTAGGAGACTGATGGGAAGAAGTCAGGCAAAGCCACCATACAGCATCCACCTGGAAGCAGTTGACACTTGACTTGTTGCTGTGAGTACCTTGGCAAAGATGTCCACGCTGAGCTTCCTGTGGCCTCTTCACATCTGGGAGGCATGTCCTACTCTTGAGACTGTTCTGGTCCTATGGAAGCCTGAAGTTCATCACTAGGGTTCCTACTATGTCTTCCCTTTTAGATAGATTTGGAAGCTTCTTAGGCATAACCAGTGTCTGTCCTGTGATGCTGACTTATTTTTGGAGTTAGGTTTTCTAGTTTCATTTTTTGATAATATCCTTATGAAGTTCTCTGACATCAGTTTGTCTGGGAATAATGTGAGGGTAAAAGGTGGTAAAGGGATTGGCCCAGTGGGTCCATCAAATATTGACATTATTAAAGCAGTGGATTTCCCCACGTGCCACCTTTTCCTGCTCTGTTCACCTTCATCTCCTTTGATCCTTAAAATTGTTCTTTGAGTCAGGAGTTAGCAATCTTGTGTTCTCCTTGCAAAAGCAAACCAGCAAAACCCATGGACTTATTAAGGGGCAGGATGGGAATATATGCCCCTTGCTTGTTCGAGCACACATTCCTGAGACATTAGCTGTAGGATGTAGAACTCCACTATGAAAATGTGGCATCCTACAGAGAACAGGCATAATAGAAAAGAGCTTGTTTTATTTATTCCTGAGTCTGTTGGGACTTTTTCTTCTTTTTTTTGCAAATGGATACGTTTCCAGAAACAGGCAGGCACACTGACTACCATTCTGCCTCTTGATGCCTTGTTCTTGGTCGGAGCACAGAATGGGAGATAGCTACACTTCCATCATTTTTATTACTATGTGAATGCTATTGTATGGAAAAATTCTGCCTACCAAAACTCCTGTGTGAAGAACATCTGAAAAATAGCTTTTGTCAGACAATGTTTACCTTTCAGGCAAATAAAACCAACTGCTCCCAATATTCTCCAAGAAATATACTTTGGTGAAATCATAACTTCTTCATACTTTATCTGCTATTAAGAAAAAGAAAGAAATTCCAGGTGCTTGTGGCACATCCCTTTGATCCCAACACTTGGGACACAAAGACAGGCAGATCTCTGTAAATTCAAGGCCAGTCTAGTCTACAGAGTGAGTTTCAAGACAGTCAGAGCTAACGTAGAGAAACACTGTCTGGAAAATCAAAGCCAAACATAAACAAACAAACAAAAAACCGAACCAAATCAAACCAAACCAAATCAAGCCAAACCAGAGAAAGAAACTGTGAAGTCATTAAAAAAATCTCACAGAGAAACTAAAATGAGTGTTCCTAAATAAAAGGAGCTGATATGAAAGAGTCAGAATCATATTAACAATATTCTATATGGCATTCTATGGCAAAATATGGAGATAGTAAAATGATTGACTGATTGGTGCCAGGGCTCAGGGAAGAGGTGGGTGAGGCTTCTAGAGGGAGCAAGGACATTTTAAGGGCAGTGAAACCATTCAGTGTCATACTGTAAAAGGGAATACAAGGCACATTTGTCAGATTGCCACATGATTGAGTTAGTTCCAATGTAAAGAATAGATTTAGTTAATGATAGTACATTGTCCTGGACTTATTACTTATAATAAATGAACTGGCAGATACAACGTCTTAACAACAGTTCTGGGTAGTTTAGCCTCGATTTTTCTGTGTGTCTGAAAATGCTCTAAAAAATAAATTCTATTAGATGCATTTCTTTAAAGAACCAATGTGTTTTTGAGTTGTATAGCATACAGTAGAAGCAAGAAGGAGGGCAAGGGCTCTATATCCCACAAACCATACCCATGTATGGTACTGTGCACGTGTCTGTTAGGCTTATGACTTTGAGTTAGAAACCTCCTCTGTTCATTTCACTGACCCTTTTCCACAGTTCTCCTTTTAAGTCTGAAATATCTCTAATCTTGTATTTAGCTCAAGGGTAAATCATCGAGGCAATGGGAAACTCAATTTCTTCAAATATGACTTATGAAAACTGTCAGTGGAATAAAAACACCGACTTCCTTTTTCATTTAGCCCATAGGCTAAATACATCATAAATAACCACAGTTGCACATCTGGTTTGGTAGGGTGCAAATCCTCTGGAGAGACTGCAGGGGAAGGGAAAAACAGTCCTTCCTCCTTTAATTTGTGTATTTGCTTTTATCATCTACCAAACTTTCTACAAATACAGTGCCTGCATGGGCACAACAAGAGAGACCATGAAAATTTATGTGAATGAAAATGCATGGAATTGAATGTATCATGTCTAGGTCGATATAAAACAGCCTGAACTTTACAAAGGATATACTAGCAGAGGAAAGCAATACTATAAAGATTATGCCTTCTACTTTCTTATTTTTTCACATGGTATTTTTTCTTTATAAATTATAAGCTGAACCAGCAGTTACATAAATATTCTTGGGCAGCACCTTGTGATTTGGGACTGGTCTATAGCAGTAATGAGTTTTCTAAACAGGCATTGCACTGCCTCCAAAGCGAATGGCTGTGCTGAGCAGTTGGCACTGTGGTTAGTGTAGATAGTGACCTTAAGCAGAGAGATTCTTGCTCTTGATCAAGGACAAAGTCCCAGAGTTGGTTTGACTGAGCAATTGTATACATTAACAGAAGTCAGCTAATCTTTGATTTCTCACATTTATTTTGTCATATTTTAAATAAGACTAAACTTCGTTTTTTTACCCAGGAGCTAGAAATCTTTTTATATGCTCAATTACTAAAGTAATGTCACGAAGAATACACATGGGGCACAGTATATAATTATTTCAGGTTTTACAGAGAGTTTCTAACCTCAGCTTAAGAAGATAGAAAATGTATATTTTACCTTATTTAAAATTTTCTCATATATTATATTTTCATCACATTTTTTTCTCCCCAAATCCTCCTAGATCCTCTCTACCTCTGTACCCACCCAATTTTGTGTTCTCTCTTCTTACACTCCCCCCAAAAAACAAGAATAAAAACAAATAAACACATAACACTAAGATAAGAAACCACAAAACATGACAAAAGAGTATACAGAAAATATGGAGTCATTTTCTGTTGGCCAACTACTCCTAGTTATGGTCCTGCCCTTGAAAGACTGCTATGCCCAGTATCACTCCACTGGAGAAACTGATTCTTCCCTTCTCAGCAGCTATCAGTTGCAAATAACTTTTTGGTGAGGACTGGGCTTTATGTCCACTTCCCCTTCTCAATGCTTGGATTTTTGTCTGGTTAGAGAGTGTGTATTTTGTATACTGTCACGGTTTCTGTGAGTTTATGCTTATATCATCCTTGTACCAGGAGGATTACGTTTCCTTGGTGTCATCAATCCCCTGAGTCTTAAATTCTTTCCACCTCCTCTTCCACATAGGTCCCTGAACCCCAAGAGGAGGAGTTTGTTAAAGACATTCCATTTAAGGTTGAGTTTTCCAAAGTCTCCCAGACTGTACATTGTTCAGTTGTGGGTCTGTGTTAAATCCCAGATACGACAAGAAGAATCTTCTCTGTTAAGGGCTGAGTGATGTACTGACCTATGAATATAAAACAATATGTCACTAGCATTCTTTTTATTGCTATGTTACTTTAGCAGAATAATATTATTACGATTTTACCCAGACCCATGACTTCTTTAATCTCAGGTTCTTGACAATATTAGCAGTGTCATCAATGAGTTCAATGCCATGGATTGAGGTCTAATCCAACCAGAGAGTCGTTGGTTACTCCCTTAACTTATCTGCCTGCCTGCTTGCCTGCCTGTCTGTCTGTCTGTAACACTATTGTACCAGAACACCTTGCAGACCGGTCATTGTTGTGGGTCATAGGGTTTGTAGCTGGGTGACACTGATGATTATCTTTCCTCTCTGTAGTATGTAGGATATCCACCAGTACCATGAACAATCATCAGTTGGAGTGGAGACTTCTAGTTAGTACAAGCTCAACATCTCCAAGTTTTATATGTAAGTATTCTCTTCAGCATTAATGCCCTTACTGTCAGGTTGAAGAGGTTGACCAATAGTCTTGGGACTATCCTGTGATGTTTAGATGGAGGAGAGGGTGGTTGTGGAACTCTTGGCCAAGAACTCAAAGAGATTTAACCCATTCCTGGCACTGGAGTTTTTATTAATGGCGCAGGGTCTCAAGTTGGGATTGCCTCAACAGGATATAGTTCCTCCATTCAAATTTTTTTCATATACTCTTTATCATAATTTAAGGAGCTTCTCTGACAATAGGTTTCCATATGTCCTCTCAGAAGGCCTTTACTATTCCTTGTCCTTCCCCTTATTCCCTCCCTAATCCCTGCTACCATTATTCTCCTCATTTAACTTTTCTCTTGTACTTTCTCTTTCATAGAAAAATACTCTATTTTCCCATCCTTGGAAAATCCCCTCCTCTCTCCTGGTCTCTTATTACCTAATTAACAACTGTGATTTTTTTTCATATCTAAAGCTTAAAGCTAACGTATAAAAGAAAACATTCAATATTTTCCCTTTTGAGTCTGGATTCCTTCACTTAGGATAGTTGTTTCTAGCTCCATCCATTTACTTGCAAACTTTATAGTTTTATTTTCCTAATAGCTGAATAATATTCCAGTATGTAAGTGTTTTTATTATCTATTTTCTAGTGTCTTCCTCTATTTCTTTCTTCAGCAGTTTAAATTTTTCATTGAGATATTCTTTATTTCTTTGGTTAAGTTTATTCCCTGATTCTTAACTTTTTCTCTGAGGCTATTGTGAATGAAAATGTGTTCTCTTTCTCTGTATGAGTGTCATTGATGTATAGAACAACTATTGATTTGTGCAAGTTGACTGTATCTGGCCATGCTGTTGAATTTGGTTATCATTTTTAGATATTTCCTATTAGGATTTTTGGGATCTCCAATTCAAATAGGGATAATTCCTTTAAACTTCCTGCCTTCTCTTGGCTTATTGCTCCAGTAGTTCAAGTGTAATATTGTAAATTAGAAGGAACAAAGAGCATTCCTGTGTTGATCCTGATTTCAAAGGGGTTGTTTCAAGTTTTTATCCATTTACTATGACCTTGAGTATGGGTTTCTCATATGTAGATTTTTATTGTGTTGGGGTATGTTCCCTGTAGTCCTACCTTCTGTAGGACTTTCATCATGAAGGCGTGTTGGCTTTTACATTAAAATATAAATAAATACCCAATCACAAAAAGCACACATGATATGCACTTATTGATATGTGGATATTAGCCCAAAAGCTCGAATTACCCAAGATACAATCCACAAACCACATGAAGCTCAAGAAGAAGGATGACCAAAATGCAGATGCTTTAATACTCCGTAAAAGGGGTAACAAAAATGTTCATAGGAGGCAATATGGAGACAAAGATTGGAGCAGAGACTGAAGGAATGGCCATTCAGAGCCTGCCCCACCTGGGGATCCAGCCTATATATATATATATATATATATATATATATATATATATATATATATATATATATACAGCCACCAAAGCTAGACAATACTGATAAAGCCAAGAAGTGCATGCTTACAGGAGCCTGATGTAGCCATTTCCTGAGAGGCTCAGCAAGAGTGTGACAAATACAGAGGTGAATGCTAGCAGCAAACCAATGAACTGAGAACGGGGTCCCCATTGGAGGAGTTAGAGAAAGAATTGAAGGAGCTGAAGGGGCTTGTAACCCCATAAGAATAACGATCAACCAACCAGAGCTCCCAGAGACTGGAACACCACACAAAGACTAGACATGGACAGACCCATGGCTCCAGCTGCATAGGTAGCAGAGGATGGCCTTGTTGGGCACCAATGGGAGGAGAAGTCTTTGGTCCTGCCAAGGCTGGACCCCTAAGTGAAGAGGAATGTTGGGATGAAGAGACAAGAAGGAGGTTGGTTGGGGAGGGGAACACCCTCATAGAAGAATGGGAGGGGGTTGGGATAGGGGGCTTATGGCCAGGAATCCAGGAAAGGGAATATCATTTGAAATGTAAATAAAAAAATAGCCAGTAAAAGAAAGAAAGAAAGAAAGAAAGGAAGGAAGGAAGAAAGAAAGAAAGAAAGAAAGAAAGAAAGAAAGAAAGAAAGAAATTAATTAATTCCTGGAACCAAATGGAAATGAAAACACATAAGAGCAAACATTTTGGACACATTGATAGTGGTCCTAGGAGGTAAATATACAACTAAGATGTTGTCATCTTTATCACTGACAAGCTTTTGGTGTGTTTCTATTTTTTAAGAGTATTAATGAGCTGGTCTAATAATTCCCACTGTCTTCTTAGTTGTAAGACTGAACCAACTGATAAATAAGGCGATGGGAGTGGTGGGTAAAGGATAGATAACACCTTTATCACTGTGATGACTGACAAGACCTTTACCTACCTCTCAGCAATATGGTGCCAGTGCAGATTCACTGTGTGAGAAGCATAAAATCCTGTGTGGTCATGAAGGAAGCAGAACATCCCAGTCCACATTCCGAGCTAATTACTAAATGTTCTAGCTACTTGGGTTGGAAAAGTAATGCACAAAGAAGTGGACAAATAGGAGAGATGTTTGTGCCTTATGTTTTCAGCCTGAGTTGGATTCACAGTTAGAATCAAGTCTGAGATAAGAGCAGTGAGTGTTCTTAACTCCCAAGACATCTTGAACTTGATTCCCAGCACCCACATGGGAGATCATAATTATCTGTTACCTCAGTTCCAATGAAATCAATGCCCTCTTCTAGCTTCTGTAGGCATGAGTCATGCCTGTGGTACACAGTCATACATGCAGGGAAACACTCTTATACATAAAATAAAAATAAGTCTTTTTTTTCCCTTTTCTTCTAGACAAGCAGAAACCAGAATCAAATGCTCTGGTTGCTTGAATCCCTTTAGGAAAAAAATCAATAATGAAATGTAATTCTTGTTGAAGTATCTGAACTTGTCCTAGCAGTCATGTCATCCTTTGCTGTTTTCTCCAAGCTTCATCACCATCTCTCTAATTTCTTTTATCCTGGTCTTTGCTTCAACATAAAATTGTATTAACTATGCTACCTGAGGACAAGTCTCTGTAACATGGCTTTTGAAAAACTCCTTTCTATCAATGTAGTTATAATATGTACAAATTCCTTCCAAAAGATGGTGTCCTGTGTTTTCCCTGGCTACATTCACCTCGGCTGAGTTATGGAGCCAGCATAGACATCTATTTCTAGATGAGTATGTAAAGAAGAAACCATAGTAAATACATGCAGAGAGTTTCGTGGGCTTTTTCTTGTTTCATGTCCTAGTTTGCTTTCTATTGTTCTTATAAAGATCATGACCAAAGACAAATTGGGGAGGAATGGGTTTATTTGTACTGACATTTATAGTCCATTGTGAAGGAAAGCCCGGGTTGGGAATGCAAGGCAGGAGCCTGGAGACAGAAAAGAAACAGAGACTGTGAAGGAACTTTGTTTCCTAACTTCTTTCCCAAGACTTGTTCTACCTGAATTTTTATATAACCATGGCATGGACCACAGTGGGCTTGGCCCTCCTATACGTTGCATCTCTTAAGATTCTATTCTCTCAACAAATTTCTGCTGTGGTGACCACATCGTGACATGGACCGTGAGGGGACATTTAAAATCTAGACAAGACCTTTTCAGAATTCACTTCCTTAAGGACTGTGTTTAAACTGAAAACAAGTTTGTTTTATTCTTTGTTCCATGGTAATCTTTCTATGCCCTAAAATTTTATATCAATATACTGTCCATTTAGCATACATGTGTGTAGGTATGTGTATGTGTGTATATGTATGTGCACACATGTATGTGTATGTATGTAGAAGCCAGAAGACAACATTGGCAGTCATTACACAGATGCTATTAACTCTTTTAAAGGCACAACTTTAACTCACTCAGAGCTTCCCAATTATATAAGTCTAGCTGTTCAATGAGCCCTTAGGATCTGTCTGTCACTATCTTCTTGGCATTCAGATCACAAGCATCATGATTGGGTTTTTTGCCCTGATTCTGGGACTCAAACTTAGGCGTGCTATTTGTATGGCAAACAATTTACTGAGTTTCTCCCCAGCCCTGATGGTGGTGACTTTTAATAATTATAGCTGCAGGCTAAAATTGTTGGTGTTATATACCCATTCTTGGATAGTCATTTTTTAATATCTTAAGTGCACTCCAGACAGTATCTTGTTAAATCTTCATAGTACTTTTAATGAAGTATATCATAACCAGATCACACACTTGAAATATAATGTACTGTGGAAACAATGGAGACATCTATTTAATAAGATTTTACAGTAGATTCTTAAATATTTATATGTGTATCTTCTTTTTCTCAATAAAATTCAAGTACTCAAGAAAGGTTCCGGCTTTTCAGACTATGACTTTTTATTGCTTCTGGCATACTTTTCTGAGTAAGACTATATTTCAATTCATTTCTATTTCCAGCAAGAAACTTATAAAGGAAATGGAAATAAAAATAATGTATTTTTCTGGATGTGTACAAACAAGTTGGGAGCTAATGGTATGATAGAAAAAAGGAATTAAGAACTTGTAAACAAGGAAATCACTGAATGGTTTAAATATCTTATTTATTTATTTTTCCACAATAAATCCTGGTGTGTGTGTGTGTGTGTGTGTGTGTGTGTGTGTGTGTGCACTTGAGCTCAGGTAGAAGCAAGGGGAGTCATTATTCTATTTCTACCTTGTGAATCTTGGTGGTTCAGCTCAGGTCTTCAGGCTGGGTGACAAGTGACTCCTTATATAGCCTTTATAAAATGGCAAGTATTCTAGTTTAACTCTAATGCTGTGACAAATATCATGCTGAACAGTAGCTTTCCAAGGGAATAATACTCACCACAATAGGCTGGGCCTTGCTCCATCAGAGAACAATCAAGACGGTCCCCCATAGACATACCATGGGACAATTTGACCTGGAAAATTTCTTAACTGAGAATCTCTTGTTAGGTGAGTTTAGACTGTGAAGTTGACAGTTAATTAGCACACTCCACTTCTTGTCAACTTAACATACAAGCCCATCACTTTAAATCATAACTGTTCAATTTTTTATCCCTAAGATCTCATATTAATATGTTATTATAATAAATAGCACAATGAAAAATCTCACCAGTCTTTAAAAATTCCAATGCTTTAGAAGTCAAAGGTCTCTTTAAAAGTTCAAAGTCCTTTCTATATGCGCCTTTGTAAAAATGTATAAATAAATAATAAATAATAAATAATTCAAAATGGAAGAATCTAGGCACAGAAACAATCTGACCAAAACAAAATTAAAGCCCAGCACTGAAATACAGATCCTTCAGCATGGTGTTGTACATCTGGGACTTATTTGTTAAATAGCTAATGGTTCTACAAGGCATGGGCACTGACATTTCTCCATCCCTGACATCTGCATCACATGTAACTTTTCTTGAAGTCTTAAGTCGGTTCCACTCAACTGTTTTGATGGACATGCTGTGGTCCTGGCTCCACCGATATCCTGAGGCCTCCATTGCGACGGAAGCTGTAACTTCACCAATGACCTCTGTTGTATAGTCCCTCACTCTATTCTTGTTTGCTTTGCATTGCTGTGACCATGACCAAAAACAACTTGAGGAAAAAAGTTTTTGTTTGCTTGTTTGTTTGTTTGCTTCGGCTTATAGATTACGTTTCATCAGGAAGAGAAGTTAGGGCAAGAACTGAAGGCAGGGTGTTGTAACAGGAATGGAATCAGAGACCTTGGAGCAAAGCTGCTTACTGGCTTGATTCCGTAGCTTGCTCCATCCCATGGGTGGGCACCAATCCCTGACATTATTACTAATGCTACATTGTGCTTACAGAGTGGTGCCTTCCATGGCTGTCCTCTGAGAGGCTCTACCAGCAGTTTGACTGAGACAGATGCAGATGCTCTCAGGCAACCACCGGAAGGAAGTCAAGGACCCCTGTGGAAGTTACGGGAAGAACTGAAGATACTGAAGGGGATGGCAACCCCACAGGAAGACCAACAGTAAGCACTCACCTGGACCCCTGGGAGGAACGGGGGGGGGAGGGAAGCATTTGGGATATAAATAAACGAATTAATTAAAAAAAATAGCCACAGAGGAGTGGTGCTCGCTGCCATGTTCAACAGTTCATACTTAGCTAGCTTTCTTACATAGCCCAGGACCACCAGGAGCATAGTTTGTCTACTACAGTGGGTGGGACCTCCATCAGTCAATCATAGTCATGACCACAAGGTAGTTTCATCTGAGCAATCTCTTAATTAAGACTCCATTCTCAGGTGACTCTAGGCTGTCCCTACAGTTAAAGCTAACTTGGACGCCAAACATATGCAAATATTGAGATGAAAAAATCCTTCAGAATTTGTCATTAAGGATCAACAGTTACCAATTTTCCCCAAATTTGTCAACTATTCTTATATACCTGTAGTGAGAAATTTGGTTTCTTTAAAAACACACACACACACAAAAATGGGGAGAGAGGAAATGAGAGCTGGGTTATAAGGAGAAAACAAAACAAAACAAAACAAAACAAAACAAAACACAGAAATGTTATGTGACTGTTTTGTTTTAATTTCCAGTTTGGGAAATGGGGCTGCTTCAGATTGTCTGTAGCAGCTGACTGTGATTTGTTCTGTGCTCTGGCAGGCGTGTAATGTTGCCAGCTGAAGACAGTTTACATTTGAAATTCCGGGGACTCTTTTGAGGGTATAAAAATGTCAGAACTGTGACAGAGATGGCTGCTGCTCCCCTGCTGATTGCCTCTGCTGCTGCTGTTTTCGAGTTACTGATGTTTGGTTGCTGGTTGGAGATATTCTGATGATGATGATCAAAACTGCCATAAGGGGCTCGAAACACCCTGATCAGCAGGAAGTAATCTAATGATATTGATGCTCTCTTTCCCGCTAACCTTTCTCTCCTACTACTTTTGGAAAGGATAAGGGTGGAGATGGCGAGTAGGGAAGAGAACACAGTAAAGTAGCCAAAAGTCTGGTTACATAAACCTCAGGTTTATTTGAAGGAAAATTATGCCCGTTAGTTTATTTTCCTATTTCAGTATGCATACATAAAATGGTTTGATTGGCAGAAAAATGGCAGTTCCGTTGTTGTCCAGATATTTAATAATAATTTCTTGTTACCCTCAAATACCCAGTCAGTGACTTCATTTCTATTCTGAACACAGTTTAAGGCTGGTATGTACCAAGACTGAGTGAGAAAGTTATAGCATCATTGTCTGAACTATTTCTTAATCCTCATACAATCTTTAGGATGCGTTGGCTTCTTTTTGCGACTTCTTTCCTTAAAGAAAGAGGACCCCTCACTGGGATCCTACAGGCCAGTGAAGCAGGTAGGGTGACTACAGTCACCTCCCTCTCTGCTCCTTCAGATCCAATCCCCTAGTCTCCTCCTTAGCTCTGCAGCAGATACTGCTGAGGACTCCCTTCCTCATTCACTTATATCCAGTCAACTTCACAGACCTTCCACTTCTACCTCACTTCCCCAGCCCATTGCTTTATGTTATTGTCCCCAACTCAAACAGGCCCTCCCTGTGATTACACGGGCCACTCTAACCAGGGAAGCAAATTGGCTAACTGCAGATCTTCACCTCTTCCCTCCATCCCTCCAAGTCCAGTTACCCCAGTCTCATCTCCAGCTGTGTAGCAGACCTTATGCCGTGGCCTCTCCTCATTCTCTGCCTCCGCTTCCAGGGGACTAACTAAAGAGATCCTAGTGGACTGTGCTGCTTTCCTTCCTCTAGTGAACCCTGTCTACTCTTCCAGCCTATCTCCATTCCTAAGTGTCAGGTCCTAATAGAGAGGAACATATTTTACCTGGACCCCACCCCTACCCCCCCGTGGCCAAACCTGTCAGGACCTTGGATATATTTCCTGTCAGACAGCACATGGCAACCACACTCTCCTAAGAAACAGAGAAGAAACAGAAACCAAGAAACAAAATACCCACCCAACATAGACAAGCACCTAGAATTACCATCCTTCCAATCTCAATTCCTAGATGCCAGGGCAAAGCCACAAAAACCTTAAATAAGACAGGCTCATTTGTTTTCACTTTTATTTTATTATTTATTTATTTGTTTGTTTGTTTGCTTGCTTATTTGTGTGTGTGTGTGTGCTCATATGTACATGTGTGTGTTCACGTGTGTGCAAATTGGAGGTTGATGCTTGATATCATCCTCAGCCATTCTCTAGCCTGTGCACTGAGGTATTGTGTCTCACTTAAAGCAAGAGCTCACTACTTTGGCTTCTAACTAAACAGCCTACTCCAGCACAGCTAAGATTACAAGACCTAGTCTTGTGACAGAGTCACACCTATGGCAATGAATGTGTACTGGGGCTCCAAACTCTGGTCCTTGAGCCGTCTTCCTAGTCTCCATTTTGACTTTCAAGAACTTTTCTTTTCTATGTGCTTAAAGACTGAATCAATAGCATGATCTTATATGGTCCTAAAATCAACCATATGAAAAAGAAATACATTCTGAAAGAAAATGAAACAAACAAACAAACGAAAACCAGACTTCTATCCTATGGCCTGTATTTTTCCCCTCCCTTCCTGGAAGGTAAACATAAATTCATTTTTGTAGGTTAAACTTTCATTTTAAAGCAATAGCTGAATGCAGTGCTTGTATTTTATGTGATACACATTATGTTGTCATTTTATAGAGATAAATGATAGAATAGCTTATATATAGTTCCGTACTTTTATAATTTCTTGCCCTGAGCACTTTGAACTGGGAATCACTGTGAACCAAACAGTGAAGGTTTTATTAGTTTTTAAGTTGTCGAGTTGCGTAGTCTGTCTGCCACTGGTGGGCATTTCCACGTTTGCGTTGTTACAAACGGTACTGCCACAGATAACCTTGTAAGCAGTCCTGTAATAGTTTTGCCAAGGGATATTTAAAATAGATTTCTAGAGAAAAGGTTGTGTCAAAGGCTAAATGCAAACACATCTTTTGCTTTGTTTGTTTCTTTTTAAGACTGGGTCTCCTGTGGTGCAGGCTGGCCTTGAACTCCTGATCCTCCTTCCTCTACCTCTCAAGTGCTTGGATTTCAAGCCATAATAACACATAATAAAAAAATGAGGCCATGAGTTTGAAAGACAGCAAGGGGGAGAATATGTCGGGGAAAAGGAAGGAGGAAATGTTATGAGTATAATCTAAAAAATACAATTGAAAAAATATTAAAATGTATTTTTAGTTAATGATGGCACCTTTTTCTCAGGAGGGTTTGATATATTTTATATTTCCACAAGAAATATAAGACATTGAATATTTCTCTATACATTCACTACCTTTTTTACTTTGGACAATTTGCATCATTGAACATTTCTTGAAATGTATTATGGTCATGTGAATTGATGTTGTTGCTTTATATCTAGCTTTGTTCAAAGTGGTTTTAAAGACTTCCTCATCAGAAGAGTATGTATTTAGAGTGCTGTACCCTTTCTACCGGAGATCTTTCTAACATTAGGGTTACTTAAATGCCTGTAAACTTTCTTGCATCCTATACATCCACCTATAACAAACAGAATTCTGAGTTAACTAAGCTTCCAAAAAATAATCACATTTTTTCCTAGATGTGCCTCCTACAGTGGTAGCATAGGGAAATGGAAAATAAGGAGAGGAGAAATATAATCTCAAAACTATTAGAATTGGGATTGATTCTTTTTCTAGAGTCTATCCCCTCTCTCTCTTCTCTCTATTTTATTTATTTATTTATTTATTTATTTATTTATTTATTTATTTACTTATTCACTTTACATCCTGCTCACAGCCCTGTTCCCAGTCACCCCCTCCCACAATTCTTCTCTCATCCCCCTTTCTCCCCGTCTGAGCAGGTTGGGGCCCCCTGGGTTACCTCCTACCTTGGCACTTCAAGTTTCTGAGAGGCTGGGGCCTTCCTCTTCCCCTGAGGCCAGACTAGGCAACCCAACTAGAAGAACATATCCCACAGACAGGTAACAGTTTTGGGATCGCCCCCACTCTAGTTGTTCAGGATCCACATGAAGACCAAGCAGCACATCTGCTACATATGTGTGGGAGGTCTAAGTCTAGCCTGCATATGTTCTTTGGTTGATGGTTCAGTCTCTGAGAGCTCCAAGAGTCTAGGTTAGTTAGTTCTATTGGTCTTCCTGAGGAGTTCCTATCCCCTTAGGGGCTATAGTTCCTAGTTATACCATCCCTGGCAAATTCCCAAAAGAATGTTCAGCCATCTCACTTGCTCAACTATGTTCATACCAGCTTTATTTGTCATAGCCAGAAACTGGAAACAACCTAGGTATCTCTCAACTGAAGAATGACTAAAGAAAATGTGGTACATCTACACAATGGGATACTATTCAGCTATGAAAAACAAAGACATTATGAACTTTGCAGGCAAATGGATAGATCTTGAGAATATCAACCTGAGTGAGGTAACCCAGTCTCAAAAGGGCATGCATGGTATATACTCACTTATAAGTGGGTATTAGCCATAAAATACAGGATGTCAATGTTATACTCCATAGGTCTAAGGGGGTTTGCCAGGAATGAGGGCATAAGCAAGGATGTTTGATTCTTACTTGGAAGGAGGAATGGTTATGGTAGGTAGATGAACGCAGATATGGTGGTCGATGGAGAGGAGATTTGGAATCCAGTGTGAGGAAGATCAGGAGAATAGTCAGATGGCCTTGAGAATGAATAGAAATCTGCAACTAATGAGGGGGAGGTAGGTGACATCTCCAGGAAGAGACAGATCCCTGGGATAGGGAAGGCACCCAGGAATCAATGGAGGTGTCCTTAACTGTGACTCATAGCATTGGAGATATGGAGCCTGGGGAGGCTGCCTCCTGTAGCCATGCAGGAACCCCAGTAGAGTGATAGGGACACCAAACCACACGCACAACTTTTGACCCAGAACTTATCCTGTCTACAAGAAATGTAGGGATTGAGGATGGAGCAGAAACTAAAGGAATAGCCAAGCAATAACTGGCCCAGTTTGAGACCCATTCCATGGGCAGGCACCAATCCCTGACACTATTAATGGTACTCTGTTATGCTTGCAGACAGGAGTCTAGCATGGCTGTTGTCTGAGGCTTCACCCACCAACTGACTCAGACAGATACAAACACCCACCAACAAACAGTGGATGGAGCTTGGGGATGCTTATGAAGGAATAGGAGGAAGGATTGCAGCTCACTTTCCTTTTGTGCTAATTAAACTCTTGATCACCTGATCTACTATTGTGTCCCATTTAAATTATTTTGTTTTAGGAGCCTAAAAACTGAGGCTGCTGCTAAAATGGGGACCACAGGAGCCTGGATACTTCCCAATCACACTATTTGATGCTACTTGTTTTTCTCTCCTTGATTGGTTGATAGTGTCCTTAGCCCTGAGAAGGGGTATGGAGATAGCCAAGTTTAGGTTACAAATGTAGTGTTGGATGAAATCTTTCCAAATGATTAATGAGTCTACAAGAGTTGAGTAGAACCAATTCAAAGGCTAAAACAGAAAAGAGATCAGAGAGTACGAAGAGAAACTCCAAATCCCTTTCCTCCCAGTCACTTACCAAATGTGGCTTTCAAGTTCCTGCAAAGTAGCTGAGGCATCTGTTCTAATCACTTCCATGGTAGAGGTATTATCTAGGCCTTTTCTGGGTGACTATGTTTATACATGGGTAAAAAGGTTGCCATTTTACTATGATTTAGAATTCAATCTGTATGATTGTACATTGTTTAAATTTTCTACAAAGCAGAGGGTCTCGTGTACACTATTTGCTCTTCCTTGATAATTTTGCATAACACATAGTTTTATACAATTAATATTTATTAGTGTTTTATTCTCTCAGGGTTGTTTCATACCACATATATGGAAAATGTCAGGAAAGTTTTGAAACTGAATTAGTAGAATTGGTGTTGAACTCCGTACATATTTCTTGGTGTCATAAAAAGAGTATGGAGGTTATCTTAATAGCTACAATTGCTGATTTAGTAACATGATTACTATTCTACATAAATTTAGTAATTGATAATGACAAAGTTATCATGCTGGACCTTCCTCAACTTTCATTTAGTGATAGCATAAGTAGTAATGTAAACAATAGTGATCAAACTCAGAAATTAGAATTTCACATATAACACTGTGGTACAATGCCTGCCTGTCTTCCATAAGACCCCAGGGGACCCAGGGATGTAATAGTAATGAAGAAGAGTATATAAAACTCAGATTCCTTTGAAAATAATGACTATTTCTCAAATTATATCTTATCAAAGTTCAACAGACCTGGAGAGTAGGAAAGTCTCCCTAAGTATACCAAAACCATAACAAAGTCATACTCTCTAGACCCGTGTCTCCACAATAGATGGCAGAAGTTGCTGTGTGGGTTCCAGGCTGATGATGAGCATATGCCGTGGGTTGCAGTGGTGCTGCACACATGCCACAGAAATAGCCGTGAAATATGAGGAGGATAGCATTCTTCTCACATAAGAGCACAGACAATAGCAGATGTAATTACAGCATTCTGCCATCTGCTCATGGAAATGTCTACCCAGAGTTCTGCTGAGATGCCTATTGTGTGCGCTTGGGGACTTTCAGACAAGTGCACTTGGGGAAATTTGTTCTGGAAGAAATAAATGACTATTCTTCTTAAATCTCACCCATGGACTGTGTGGCTTTTGCAGACTTATCAGCCTTGTTTTCATGTTTCCCTGAAAATAAGAGACTATTTCACATTTACCTTTGCTCTATTTGATCTAAAAGCATTATTGTAAATATATAATATGCGTCTTCATTATTAGGAACTGAAGGATGTGTACACACAGGTAAGACATTTCCGATGGCTTAGACTCACTTTAATATCGACTCAAAATGATATAGGTATTGGTGTATACATGTAACTTATTTATGTATGTTTGTGTAAAGTGTGCAATTCAAAAATCCCTGTCTAGATTTTTTTCTGTTAACAACCTGCCAAAACACATTGGTGAGTGTTTAATGTTTAACAACCAGGTTTTTGGGAAAATTAAAACTCTGATGTTGAGAATGTTTACTATTTCCATAGTATAAACACTCCTTGGCCGAGTTCAAGCTACTTGTTCTCTCTGCTACAGAACGTGAAGTTTAGGAAGATGATGCTGGTTCCCTTATTTGGCGACTTCTATCTAGTCTGCAGATGAGACAACTAAAATAGAAGTATAGAATTTGCCAAAAATAAAAGCTACGTGTTGAGAAACCCCGTGTAAACCCAGGTTCCTTCATTTCACAAATACCTTTCTTACTACTTAGCACTAATACGATGTGCTCTCCAACAGCATCTCCTAAAGTGGAAGGGCAGCATCCTTATTTTGCTGGCACAGTATGCTGTCAATCTTATGCAACACACACACACACACACACACACACACACACACACACACACACACACACTTAGTGTGTTCCACGTGATATTATAAACAGAGTGTGGTATTTGGGAAATACGTTTGTGGAAAGCTTGGTTATTCATATGGAATCAAAATCTGAGTGTCATGCATCTTATCTGACAAATCCACAGATGCCATACTTAGCCTATCCTTAAATCAGGATGACAAAGACTACAGGATGGAAAAGAAGTTAAGAGGCAGAATTAAGCATGCCAAAAAAAATAAATAAAATAAAACAAACAAAAAAACCAAAAAAAAAAAAAACCTGAGAAAGCAAACACTGCAAAATCTCCTTGTGGTAATGAACTGTGCCTCACTCACAGTTCCATGATGCAGATAAGGGCCTGACCACAGTGTACAGTTGATGGATCACTACTGCTCAGTTCTTAAATGCAGAGTTGCCTTGTGGCAAAGAGAAGATCCCAGAAACTGGACTGAAGCCAGATAGCAGAGAGACGCCTTTGTGATCTGGCAAGTGCGTGTTTGGAGAGGTAGAGCCAAGGACCAAACATGGATGGAATTGGTAATAGAATGTCCTGTAGTAAGTTTAACCAGGATCTGTAAAAATCTTTCTACTTTACCTAGAAAATACTAAATCCTTCATTTACTCCTGTGGATTTCTCTTCCATTGCAAGAGGAAAATCAGAAAAGCAAAACTGTTTTAAGATAAGAGTAAAGATAGCTGAGTTTGTGGATCAGTTCAGTGTTCCTTCCAAAGGCAACAGGATAGACGGATGAGCTTTCTGTCGGCTGTAAGGGCTGGCACATATGAAAGACTAGTGGAACACCACAAGGAAATGTGACATTCTATCCTGATTCTGAACCTGATGTGCCTGTCATTCAGACTGTATTCTAATGCTGCCTTAGGCACTTGCAGTAACTGAAGAGAGGACAGCATGCAAAGAGAAGAGTGATAGCTTGTCCAGCTCAGAGTGTGTGGTTGAGCTTATTGATCTTTTTATGTGATTATCCTGGACATCAGTGTGTGTGTGTGTGTGTGTGTGTGTGTGTGTGTGTGTGTGTGTGTGTGTGTGTGAGAGGAAGAGAGAGAGAGAGAGACAGGGAGAGAGAGAGAGAGAAACAGAGAAAGACAGATAGAGAGACAGAGAGAGACAGAAACAGAGATACACAAAGACAGAGATAGAGGGACAAGAGGGACACAGAGACAGAGACAGGGACAACAGTAGTATTATTACTGTTAATTTTCACAAAGTTAACAGTAATTTCACAAATTTGTCTTGATAGTTTTACCTCAAATTGTCAGTTTAATTCTCCCTTTCCATTTGCAGACATAACCACTGCTGGGAACTTGGTGAGTAGCATTTCATGTTTACATGCTTTTAGAATATATTAACCATACTACTCATGCATGAGCATAATGTAAGTACATGTGCACATGCTAGGCATATTTGGCATTTAGTATCATGTTCTGTGCATATTATTGTTTTGTTATTAAGTATCTGTCCAACATAGTTCCTTTAATAGGTGTCTACTCTTTCCTGGTGTGTGTGTGTTTGTGTGTCCATTGCAGTGTGAGAGTTCCTTTTTTAATTATATCTTCAGTAAACATTTGTGTGTGTGTGTGTGTGTGTGTGCGTGTGTGTGTGTGTGTGTGTGTGTGTGTGTGTGTGTGTGTGTATGGTATTTGAGGTCTACTTTTGGGGTTATGATTGATAGAATTACATTTTTCCCTAAACACTAATTACTAGTTGTGTCCCAAGCAAGGTAACTGCATTTTTTTTTACTTTTTACTTTTATTTTTACTTGACTGTATGTAAGAGTATTGTTTTTTTTTTTTACAAATTCCTGACATTTTAACAGGTTACAATTTTTGTCTATCTGATAAAAGAAATGTATTATAAATAATATCAGTATTTCTCTATTAACAAGAAAGGCTGAGCATATATTCATGATGGTTTTATAGTCACAGTTTTGTAAATTACTTGTTTCTATAGATTGGTTATTTTGAATTCATTTACTTTTCATTTTCTTTATATATTAAGTACATCATTGCTTTGTTAGGTAATGACAGGTTTCTGACTTACATTTTTAATTTATCTTTCATTAATTTACTTACTCATTTTATATATATCAGTCTCAGCCCTCCCCCTCCCCATTTCAAACCCTCAGAAATCTCTCTTATCATTAACCCCTCCTCTTCTGCTCAGGGAAAAAGCCCCCTTTGTACCACCCCTCTCTGGGACATCAATTCTCAGTGGGACTACCTCCCGCTGAAGCCCAACCAGGCAGTCCAGCTAGGGGAAGGGATCCAATGGATGCAACAGAGTAAGAAACAGCCCCCAGTCCAATTTTTAGGAGACCTACATGACGCCCTAGGTCCATTCCCTGCATGGTCTTTGGAATTATGGTTGGTGGTTCAGTCTGTGTGAGCATCTTGCATCTACCTACACATTTGACTGTGTAGGTCTTCTTGTGGTGTCCTTGACCCCTCTGCCTCACTCAATTCGATCCCTGACTCTTCCACACCACTTCCTGAGCTCCACCTGTGTTTGGATGTGGGTCTCTCCGTCTGTTTCCATTCACTGCTGGATAAAGCCTCTGAGGAGACAGTTATGCTAGGTTCCTGCCTAGAAGGATGACAGAACACCATTAATAGTCACAATAATCCCATGGGGTGGTTAAAAAAACAAAACAAACAAAAAAACCGTCAGGATGGGGAGAGGTGTTTTAAAATGTCTCTTTCAATTCTGATGTATAAAATATTTTCTTGAGTCTTAAAGATTTGTAAATAAGATTTATTGTACCTGAAATAGATATTTGTTTGTTGTAAAACAGTAAATTCAATTTTTGCTGACATTATTCATTATAGAGTCTGTCTTCACCTACCTTCCTGATGCATGCGGTGTATACATCTTGCCCCTGGCTCTTCTATATTCCTGGGTCACATTCTGTGCTGTCTGTCTCTCCTTATTCATAGATTTATTTGATAATTACACATTTGACAATTTATTTGGCAACGTATAATACTGTACATTGTAATTAGAATAGTTTTATGCTTGGTAGAAAGCAACATTTTCTCCAATGTTGTCATATCTATGTTTTTTTTCAAGAATTTAATTTTATTTTATTGGATTTTTTTCTCCATCTTTATTAACTTGGGTCTTTCTTATTTACATTTCAGTTGTTATTCCCTTTCCTGGTTTCTGGGCCAACATCTCCCAAACCCCTCCCCCTCCCCTTTTCTATGGGTGTTCCTCTCCCCATCCTCCCCCTATTACCGCCCTCCCCCCAACAATCACGTTCACTGGGGGTTCAGTCTTGGCAGGACCAAGGGCACCACTGGTGCCCTTACTAGGCTATTCATTGCTACCTATGAGGTTGGAGCCCAGGGTCAGTCCATGTATAGTCTTTGGATAGTGGCTTAGTCCTTGGAAGCTCTGGTTGCTTGGCATTGTTGATCATATGGGGTCTCGAGCTCCTTCAAGCTCTTTCAGTCCTTTCTCTGATTCCTTCAACGGGGGTCCTGTTCTCAGTTCAGTGGTTTGCTGCTGGCATTCGCATTTGTATTTGTTGTACTCTGGCTGTGTCTCTCAGGAGAGATCTACATCCGGTTCCTGTCAGTCTGCACTTCTTTGCTTCATCAGTCTTATCAAGTTTGGTGGCTGTATATGTATGGGCCACATGTGAGGCAGGCTCTGAATGGGTGTTCTTTCTGCCTCTGTTCTACACTTTGCCTCCCTATTCCCTGCCAAGGGTTTTCTTGTTCCCCTTTTAAAGTAGTCATGAAGCATTCACATTTTGGTTGTCCTTCTTGAGTTTCATGTGTTCTGTGCATCTAGGGTAATTCAAGCATTTAGGCTAATATCCACTTATCAATGAGTGCATACCATGTGTGTTTTTCTGTGACATATCTATGTTTATATATGAGTTTTCAAATGACTTTTAATTGCATAAAATATTCTTTTAAAATAATTACAAAGGGAGTTCTGTAATATTACATAATCTTTGGAAGATATTATTTCTACTGTACTGAGTGTTTCCAGCTACCAACATCTTTACAATCTTAATGACTTTGCTCAATACGATCATAGGCATTTTGGTCAGAATTTCTTGTAGGTTACATATGCTACCACTGTGTACTGAGAGATTTTAGTTTTTGTTTTCTTGGGAAACTCTTTTTTGATGTAAGCACAGTGTTACTGATATTTTTAGTGGTGATCTTGTGTCAAGAAACTTGGCTAGCCTTGCTTCTCATGAATATTGGTACCAAAGAGGGGAATGTTCTTTGGAGAAGAATCCAAATAATGACAATATTTAGACTTTGATAGAGACCAATAATTTTGCTCTGATGCCATGTTCCCACCAGGGATGGGGGTAGGGATCCTGAATTAAACACATGACTGTGCTCTCTTATGCTTAGCTGTGGTGAGTGAGAAATGGCTCTCTCTGTCTGTCTGTCTGTCTATCTATCTATCTATCTATCTATCTATCTATCTATCTATCTATCTATCTACCTAATTATTTTTTTGTGGAGTCTCATTTTACTGCCCCCTGTCCCAACCTCAAACTCCTGGGTTCAAGCCTTCCTCAGTTACAGATTGGATAGTACCTTCAATACCACATTAGTGGGATCCTCCTCTCTATACTCCTAAATTTGATAGGGATGTATTAGAAGTATCATTAATTGTGTATGTGTCGCATGGCTCCATCACATAATCTTTACTAGGTTTAGGAATGACATTCTAGTTTTACTTTCCTGGGTGTCTAAATAATCAGGAGTTAATTTTTAAATATGTATTTTTATTTTAATTTTACATGTATGTATGTTTTGTCTGCAGGCATGCCTATTACAGCATATATATGCAGTGCCCATGGAGATCAGAAAATAGCATTGGTTTTCCTGGAGATGGGGTTATAAATAGATGGTTATTAGTCACCAAGTAATGGGAACTGAATCCAGGTTATATGGAGGGACAGCCAGTAGTGTTAACCACTGAGCTGTCTCTCAGGACCTGGGATTAATATCCTTGTAAAGATTTATATATTTTTTTATTTCATATGTATGGGCACTTTCCTTGCAATTATATCTGTGTACCACATTTGTCTATGTTCTATGAATATCAGGAAATGTCATCCATCAAATCTTCTGTAACTATAGTTACAGACAGTTGTGAATTGTGATGTGGGTGCTGGGAAATGAATACCTAGGTTCTCTGGGAGAGCATCTCTTAACCACCAAGCCATCTCTCCAGTTTACAGTATTAATTAAAAAAAAAAACGATTCTTTTAGCATCTCTTGAGAGTATATAAAACTATGGTAATACTTTTTCTTCTTTTATTAGCTACTATAATAAAATATGTTGATAAATATTATGATGTGAAATGATCTATTATTCTTAAGATAAATTTCATATATTAATGATACATTTTATTTTAAAGTTACTTTTGATTCTAGTTTTTTGTAGTTTTGGTTTTATATACCTAAACTGAATTCATAGTTTTCTTCTGCCTTTTAACAGTAACATCACCAAGATTACACTTTATTTATAGCATATGATTGTTATTTATGTATTTAATTATTTTAATTTTGAAGTGCTGGATGTGGAATCCTGAGCTTTAAGTATGCCAGGCAAGTGCTCAACCCCTGACTATAACTCCAGCCCCTTGCAGCTTGTTTTGTTTTTGCCTTAGAAACAGTAATTTCATCTTGTGTTGGTTTGTTGATCTGTTTCCTCGTCTCTTGATTGGTAGACACTATATCTAACTCAAGAAAAAAATTTTTTTTCTTCTTTCTTGGAAATTTATTGTTGTTAATTTGTGTCTTACGATATTTTTTTATTTCTCAGAAGAAACTGTGTAATTATTTCAGTGACTGTATTTGAAGTTAAATTACTCTGTTGACTGATAATTATCCTTTGGGGAAGGGATATTTGCTATATTAGGATTCCTTAATTTTCCACTTAAAAATTAAACTGTTGATACTTCCGTGGAGAAAAATGTAATTACCACTTTAAAAAGAGTAGAAAGGAAATTTGGCTGGAATGGGATGTGAACTGCTATGAATTTAGGCAATATTATTTTAAAAAGCGAAGAAAGAAGCCAAAGTTGTTCATAGAGGGCTTGGGATGAGCTTCAACAGCATCTTTTTTACTTTCTCTGAACCGTCTCTCCCCCAAGCCCATCATCTTGCTTTAAGTTGATTTCAAGTTAAGGCAATCTCTTAACTTGGCAGCTACCAGTTATACACTAAATTAGAATCTTCTTGGGCATACCACTGATATTACTTGATATAAAAATGTAGCTTAGGCAGGTCTTCATGGCCTTCTGTGCAAGGGATCACTAGTCTGACTTAGTCATGCTGTTGGTATGTTGTCGCCGCGAGCGCTTTTGTTAACATGTAGGAGGTATAGCATATCATCGGGATGGGTAGAATGCTCAATGAAGAACGGACTAGGATATAAAATGCTCAGGGTCAAGTACAGAGGTGAATGCCAGCAGCAAACCACTGAACTGGAATGGGACGCCCTTTAGGGGAATTAGAGGAAGGATTGAAAGAGCTAAAGGGGCTTCCGACCTCATACGAACAACGATGTCAACCAACCAGAGCTTCTCGGGACTAAACCACTACCCAAAGACTACACATGGACTGACCCAGGGCTCCAACTGTATGTATAGCAGAGAATAGCCTTGTTGGGTCACCAGTGGAAGGGGAAGCCCTTGGTCCTGCCAAAGTTGGACCCCTAGTGCAGGGGGATATGGGGGGCAGAAAGGGGGGATGGATTGGGGGCACCCTTATGGGGGAGGGGAAGATGAGGGATTATGGACAGGAAACCGGGAAAGGAAATAACATTTGAAATGTAAATAAAGAAATATGTCCAATAAAAAAGGGAAAAAGAGAAGTATTATGTAAAATACACTAAAAAGAAAATGCTCAGCTTTCCTCCCAGTTGGCCCCTCTTCTTCCATATTTTACTTCTCTTTCTACTATACCTATGATACACCTTTCAAAAGTCAATTTGACTGACCTAAGGCCTAAATCTTACCATGCTACTTTCCTCTTGAAAATCCTGTAGTAACTTCTTTTTGTAACCAGAAGAAAATAATCAAACTCCTCACTGTGACCTCAAATACTTCCCTATCCCTGTCTCTGTCTTTCTCAGTGACCTTCACATGGTATTTCTGTGTCTGGTCCTGCATGCTGGCTTCCTTTCTGTTTTTGAAGTGGATCCAGTTCCTTTTCTTCTTGGGTTCATTCCTGCTAGTCCTCATGCACTGGAAGACTTCAGAAATGCCTGGACTTCTACATTAAGTGTAACAACTCTAATGACACCCTTACCTTCCGGCTTCCCAACTACTCAAATGTGACCATCACGGTGCTGTGCATATGATCTTTAAAAAGTGAAGTCGAGAAAGTGAATTTTCCTCAGTGGTGAGGGATGTGAGGCTGGAACTAAATCATCACAACCTGCTCCACAGGAAAGTTTGGCTCCTCAGGTCCCTTGAGTAGAGAGTGAGTGGCATCTCTATTGTCAGTGTCTGTGGAAGGTCAGCCGCAGCTCTTGAGTCTCTCTTCTGTACTCTGCAGCACTTGATCATAATTGGTTGTTGTTGACTATGAGCTTCTTATATTCTGTCTGCGATAGTTGTGATGTTAACAGTGTGTTATATTTTTGACAGTCTTTCTTCCTGCTGTGGAGATTGTCTTTCTACTCAGGTTGTTTCCTTGGCACCGTAGAAGCCTTTGAATTTGATGTAATCTCTTTTGTCTATTTCTGTTTTGTCTTCTGCACTTTTAGGTCCCGTCCAAGAACTTTTGCCCATTCCAGTGTTCTTGTTTTCTTCTAGCAGTTTCATAGTTTAGGATACCACATCTAGATTATAAAAACACTTTGAGGTGATATTTATAGTCAGCGTAGGGTCAAGATTTATTCCTCTCTGTGTAGTGGTCCCATTTTGTTTCTAGCATCGTTTATTGAGAAGACTATCTTTTCTGCATATTCTTAGCACTTTAAAAATTCAAGTGGCTATAAAAGTATAGATTTGCTTATAAACCCTCTGTTTTGTTCCATTAGTCTGTGCCTTCATATTCTGCCATACCAGGATGTTGCTTAGTACCCTTTTGTAGAATTGTTTGAGGTCATGTAATACAATACTTTCCACTTTGTTCTTTCTGCTCAAGATTGATTTGGATATAAATGTATAGTTGCAAATAAATTGTAGGAATTTAAAAAGAGATTTGTTAGGTGTGCCATTGGCATTTAAATATGATGATATTTAATCTGTAGAGCATTTTGGACACTTCAACAGTGTTGACACTGATATTGAATCTTTAAACAGTATTGATACTTTCTAATTATAAACATGGACTATATCTATTTATAACAACATATTTATTTCTTTCAAGAGTGTTTTATGGTTTTTAATGTAAAGATTATATTCATTTTCTAGTTAAGTTTACTTCATATGCTTTTTTTGTGGGAGTTGTTACAAATAGGACTGCTTTCTTTATTTCTACTTAGGATAATTTACTCTTACAACACAGCAGTGTTGTTGACATTTTTATGTTGAGCTTGTATACTATGACTTTCAGTAAATTTACTATTATTATAATTTTAATTATTATTTATAACTTCTTTTTTGTAATTATATCCAATTAATTCACCTTTCCCTTCCATTTCCTCCCTCTATGCACTTCCCATCTGGCCAGTTTCATGGACTCTTTTTCCTTTTGTTGTTGCTATATGCATGCACAGGCAGGTATACACACACACATTTCTAAATACAGTGTCTTTAACCTTATAATGTTACTTATTTTTATGTTTTCAAGGATGGTCATTGGTATTAGAGAGTCTGATGAAGACTACTTCTCTCACTCTCAGCACTCCTTGGTTCTTTGCGTAGGCTTGAGACCTCATGGGCTATCTCCTCACTTTGACATTCTATGTCATTGTTCATCTCATGCTTCAGTAGTCACGGTGGTGAGACTTTATGTGAGTAGCTTCTAATATTACTAAGACAGTCTCATAGGAAACTCCCTGGATGTCTGGAACTTACAACAATAAAAATACAACAACAAAAAGAGAGACTATAGGTCAATATCCGCTATGAATATAAGGGATCAGTAAGGGAAAATAAGACTCAAAAACGCCCAATAAAATACCTGCAAACAGAATACGCACATCAAAAAATTACTCACTCCTAACAAGTTGGCTTTATTCTTGAGATGCAGTGATGATTCAACATATGCAAGTCAATAAATGTAATAAATGAACAAATAGACTTAAAGACAAAAGTCACAGGATCATCTAAATAGATGTAGAAAAGCCTTTGAAATAAAATCCAACATGCTTTCATGATTCTATGGAAGGTAGAACTAAAGGGAACTTATCTCAGAATAATAAAAATGTATATATGAGATGATACAAACATCTTATAAGCAGAGATAAAGTAAAGAAATTGTGCTGAAATCAGGTACACCCCAGGAATGTCAACTATTTCTACCTCCTTTCAGTATTGTACTTGAAATACTAGCTGGAGCAATAAAGCAAGAGAAAGAAATTAAAGGGACACAGAGAAAGAAGTCAAACTATCCATATTTTCAGATGACATGACATTATACATTTGAGTTCACGAAAATTCTACCAGAAAATGTCTAGAAACCATGGATGAATTCTGATAGGTGAATAATATAAAGTTTCATAGATCAATAGTTTTTTCTACACACCACTAACAAACATACAGAGAAAAAGATCATGTACACACTCCCATTCACAATAGCCTCAGAGAATATGAAATATCTAGGAATAAACCTAAACAAGAAACCTCTTCAATGAAAACCTTAAACCTATTAAGAAAGAGATAGAGAATGATACTAGGAAAATGTAAAGACACCCTAATCTCATGGATTGGCACAATTAATATTGTAAAGATGACCATTTTATCAAAAACTCTTTACAGATTTAATGCAACCCCAATCAGTATCCTGAAAAAACTATTCTAAAATTCATATGGAACCACTAAAGATGTCAGATAGCCAAAACAATCCTAAGAAAAATGAATAATGCTTAACAGTTTAACTTTACAGGTATTAAAATGTATTTTAGATCTGTGGTAATAAAAGCAGCAAGGTCCTGGCACCAAAAACAAAAACAAAACGCCAAGACAATAGCAATATCCAGATGTATAGACCAACCTTGGCAGGACCAAGGGCTCCCTCTGGCTTCCTGTGGTCTGTGGATTGCATCTTGGGTAATTCAAGCTTTTGGGCTAATATCCACTTATCCATGAGTGCATACCAAGTGTGTTTTTCTGTGATCGGGTTACCTCACTCAGGATGATATTTTCTAGCTCATTCCATTTGTTTATGAATTTCATGAAGTCATTGTTTAATAGCTGAGTAGTACTCCATTGTGTAGATGTACCACATTTTTTTTTCTTTTCTTTTTTTCGGAGCTGGGGACCAAACCCAGGGTCTTGCGCTTGCTAGGCAAGCGCTCTACCACTGAGCTAAATCCCCAACCCAGTACCACATTTTTTTAATCCATTCCTCTGTTGAAGGGCATCCGGGTTCTTTCCAGCTTCTGGCTATTATAAATAAGGCTGCTATGAACATAGTGGAGCATGCGTCTTTGTTGTATGTTCGAACATCTTTTGGATATATGCCCAGGAGAGGTATAGCTGAGTCCTCAGCTAGTGGAATGTCCAATTATTTTACTTATTTACATCACAAATATTGCCCCTCTTCTGGTCTGCCCTTGCAGAATTTTTCCCTTCATCCCCTCTCCACTTTCCCTCTGAGAGGATGCTCCCTTTGTTTCCCCCAACCTGGGGCATCAAATCAGTGAGATTTGGCACATCCTCTCTCACTGAGGTCAGACAGGGCAGCTGTTGATACATATATACCTGGGGCCTATGTTGGTTGGTAGCTCAGTCTTTGGGAGCTCCCTAAGGTCCAGATGATCTGACAGTATTGGGCTTTCTATGAGGTTGACATCCCCTTTAGGTCCTTCAGTTCTTTCCCCAACTCTTTCATAAGGTATCTCTGACCTCTGTCCAATGCTTGGCTGTGAGTATACACGTTTGTCTCAGGCAGCTGCTGGTAGAACCTCGTAGAGGACAGCCATGCTAGGCTCCTGTCTGCAAGCACAACACGGCATCAGTAAGAGTGTCAGGGATTGGTGCCAGTTCATAACATGGATCTCCAGTTGGACCTGTCATTCAACAGATACAAAAAGATTGAAATAACTCCTTGCATTCTATCAGGCCACCATTGATGAAGGCTGGTCTTCAGCATCATCAGAAACAATAGAAAACCTCCATAAACATGGAAACTGAACAACTCTGTATCCAGTGGTAACTTGGTTAGGAAAGAAATTAAGTAGGAATAAAAATGAAGACACAACATGCCCAAACTTATGGGACACTATGAAAACAGTGTTAAGAGGAAAATTCATAGCACTAAGTGTCTTTATAAGGAAATTGGAGAGATCCTATACTAGCAATTTAACAGCACACCTGAAAGCTCTTGATCAAAAGGAAACAAACATACCCAAGAGGAGTAGATGGCAATAAGTAGTCACACTCAGGCTGAAATAAAAAATGAGAACAAGTAAAAAGAATCAACGAATCAAGAGCTATTTTTTTGAGAAAATCAACGAGTTAGACAAACCCTTAGCCAAACTAACTAAAAAGCACAGAGACAGTATCCAAATTAACAAAATCAGAAATGAAAAGGGAGACATAACAACAGAAACTGGGGAAATTAAAAAAAATCATCAGGTCTCACTACAAAAGCTAATACTTGACAAAACTGGAAAATTTAAATGAAATGGATAATTTTCTAGACAATTATCACATACCAAAGTTAAGTCAAGATCAGGTAAATCTAAATAGTCTTCTAACCCCTAAAGAAATAGAAGCAGTCATTAAAAATGTCCCAATCCAAAAAGCCCAGGGCCAGATGGTTGTAGTACAGAACTCTACCAGACCTTCAAAGAAGAGCTAATACCAATACTTCTCAAACTATTCCAAAAATAGAAACAGAAGCAACAATAACTAATTCATTCTATGAGACTACAGTTATCCTGACTCCTAAATCACACAAAGACCAAAGACAGAAGGAGAACTTCAGACCAACTTCTCTTTCAAACATCAAACATAGCACCCACAGGCCCTTGAACTGGAATTGAGCTGAAAGCCTCCTCTAGGAAGACTGGTTGAAATGGGCATTCAAGCTTCCAAAGGAGGGAGACAAACACAAGTCATACCTAGATATGCCTGTAAACCACAATGACTAGCCTGACAGGACAATCCTAAGTATGCAATAGTGGTACACATACCCTGGAAATAACCCATTGAGAAAAAGCATGTATCATACAGGAAACCTGCCTAACTACCCAGCATTAATAATGAAATCTTGGATTTGGAAAGTGAACCTACAGCCAGCAGTTATTAAATCAGTATAATCCCTAACTATATTCTAAATATTTGTCCTCATATTCGCAGATAAGTTTAGTACTCAGTCTTCAACAAATTACTTTTAGGAACAGACATAGACCATTACAGAAAAAACACAACTGATTAAAATGCAGAGTTGCGGATCTTAGTCCCAATGGATACATGTAACACACACACACACACACACACACACACACACACACACACACACACACACACACACGGCTCAAGTAACATTGTCTAAGAAGGGGTAGTGAAATTATAAGAGCTTATTTTTGTGGAGTTTAAAGTATCTTGTATATAACATGATAGCATCCATACACAGTAACATTCAATTATCCAATTTTGAAGACATTTGCTTCTTTCTCTTGCCCGATTGTCCTTGAGAAGGTCAGTGTTCAAAATGGTCTACTCTAGTCTGATATGTGATGTGACATACTGTTACTGTACATCAAAATATAAGGCTTTGTTTGTTTTTTTTTTGTTGTTGTTGTCATTGTTTTTTGTTTTGCAGGCTATGTCACTTGTACCTCACTTATTACAGCACACCACTCACCCAAAGTGTACCAAGAAAAGTTAACTAAATATGCCCCTCAGGTATTTTTTGAATAATCTGGTCTCTACAGCCTCTCAATTCATTGCTCTACCAGAAAGCTTTGTGATCTAATTCGAATGTAAATGCCTTCCTCTTTGAACCCTTATGTCTAACCTCTAAGGACACATCACATTCTTTCTATGCTTTCAGTATTTCTACTTACTGCATTTCTGCTAAAGAAGAAAACGCTCTACTCATCCCTTATATTCTTGGGAACACTTGGCTCAGTGCCTTGAATTTTGTTTCTATTTTCAACGAAAAACACTACTAATTCTTAAAGTTAATTTAGATGTATTTCTTGAATTGTGAAAATTGGAGTAACACACACCTCATGTTAGAAGCAAATAATACTTTTTCTTACAAAGAATATCATTGTTTCTGATCAAACTTCATTCATTTGGATTTATTTTAACCAGATGTGTTCTACTTAGATACTGCAAACTAGAAACTCACAGCCTAAAGACAGCCTGGAATATTTATTATTTGGCTCTTACAGTAACATTTTGAATTAGTTCCTATCACTGAAATATGAAATGGCATTTTAATGTTTGGACTGAGTTTTCATGAGAAAATATAGGGCAACCTGGTATCCTCGACCCATATGCCTCCACGATAACATATGGACTCTATTTCGCTGTAGATTCTCTTGGTCTTGGTCCATTAATTTGCAGTACCTCTGGGGACTCCTTACCTTCCAGAATTTGAGATCATTGCTTTTTCTATCCTTTTAATACATGGGTAGCTTCAATTAGTGACCAACTAATAATAAGTTAGACATTATTACTCCAGAATACAGCTTTCCCATCGTATTAGATTACATGTAGAAGCATAATTGTATGTGAAAGAAAAAAAGTGAGTATACAATCCAAGAAGCTTTTCTTTGCTTAGAAGCAGCGAGACAAGGTAGAATATGTATAGAAATCAATGTGTCCTTTTATCTCTTTTGATAGGACCTAGGTGGCAATCATTATAACATTTTGGAGCCAAAGTTCTTTCTCTGTAAAGCAGGAATGATGTATGTTGTTAAGATTTCTTTTAGTTTTAACAGCCTTTTAAAAAGAATATTTTTCTTCCCATGTTGATTTGAGCTATTAACCATGACATATATACAGCTGCTTGGGGGGTCTGTTGACTTGACATTTTGTCATAGGGCAGTGTCTTCTGTATTATGCACACCTGTTTGACACTTCCTAGGCACCCCCATGGGTTCTCAGAAGAGCTAATTAAGTTGAGTGCTATTATTCTAATTATTCCTTCACAGACTGTATTTGACAGAGTTGAGCTGCATGATTCTTTTTCTCTTGACATACCCTTAGATTTCTAAATGAAAGGGGAAAGTTCGTTCATAACTGTATTTTGGCTTCATAAAAGGATGTTAGGGAACTATGCATAGCTCCCTGCCTGTGGTGGGAATAGCTCAGAGCACATTTGGCTTGTGTGGAGGGAGTTCTGACATTTTGCTGAACATAACCCATCTGAACTCTTTGGAATATCCTGAGGCCCACTCTCTACCCAGAACCCCAGGGAATCCATGTCAGACATGATTGAATGTTGTGCTTTACAACTTGCCTAGAAATGTTGGAAGTGGCTCAGCCACATCTCAGCAAGCCTTCTTGATCTCTTAGGTAGGTGTTTCTCTGACCACCACCACCACCACCACCACCACCACCACCACCACCAACAACAACAACAACAACATCAAAAGTTGATGCATGCGAGAATCCAGAGTTACTTTTTCATTGTTGAGCTTGTTAGAGGCATTGTTTCTATGCTAGTGTCTGAATAGGGTGATACACATCCAAATATTTGATCCTCAGAAATATAGGTCGGTACCTATACAATTAGGATGAAACACAGAGGACATTCTTTATGAACTGTAGAAAACTAGTTTCTAGAAGAAATCCCTCCCACTGATGAGAGGCATGTAGATTTGTGCTTACCTACTATTTACAGAAATTTCCTGTTACAAGCTTTGGGACTGGTTTTCTCCAAGACAGCATTGGAGGTATAATTAAGAAATAGGTTTAAGTTGTGTTAATAATTATCCTATCTGGCACGAAAATCTACATAGATTCTTAGAGGATTAAATTGTCCCAAGTGACTTTTATAAGCAATACACTTTACAGAAAGAGAAGCTAAAGTAGGTAAATAGGTTTCAAAAAATAAAAAAAAAAGCCTGTTGTATGTAAGTAGGTTACATTTAGAATTGCTCCTTTTAGATCTTTTATCTTAATTTGGGCTTCTTAATATTAATAACAAAGACCAAAATAAGGCACTAAATGAAGGAGGTACCCTTGAATTATTTGACCATAACACAAAAGGTCTTTATTGTCAAGGTGCAGAGATTGAATGCTAGAGCCACTGTACCAAAATAGTTTCCAGCTGAATCATCTCATGTAAGGATTCAAGAGTGGGTTCATGTGGATCTGTCCAAGACTGGTGGTTTCCTTAAGTGTCAAAGCATCACCCATGTTGTATGTTAGAGTATAAGACCTCAGGATTTAGTAGGTAGCATTGTTGGAAGAAAGATTTGAGAATGTTTTAGGGCTTTCTACTGCTGTGATAAAACACCATGAGAAACAGCTCATGGAGGGAAGGGTTTATTTGGCTTACATATTCTGGGTTACAGTTCGTTGAGAGAAGCCAAGACAGGAACACAAACAGGGCAGGAACCTGGAGGCAGGAGCTATGGAGGAGTCCTGCTTACTCATTTGCTCCAAATGACTTGGTTGGTCTGCTTTCTTATGGCACTCAAAACAACAATATTTTATGGTTTTAATGATAACACCAACCATGGTGAACTGGGCCTTTTCAAATGTCAGTCAAGAGAACGCACTACAGGCTTGCCCATAGGCCTATACAGTGGGGGTATCTTTCTCAACTGAGGTTCCTCTTTCCAAATGGCTCTTGTTTACATAAACTTGACAAAAAACTAGTTAGAACAGAATCTTTATTTTTGAAATAATGAATCTTTCAAATACATTTTAAGTTTGCGAGTTTTATTATTGTTCTACCAAGTTGAGCAAACAGCATGTACATTTTAAGCATAGTAAGAAGTGAAACAACAGGAAAAGCTATCTGGAACACATATACATGTCTTGGAAGCAGAGGCACTAAATAGTTTCACTTAAGATAATAATAATTTTATATTTCAAACATATGCACTTGAGAATTTGTATGTGCAGAGAGAAATATAGCTTCACATTGTAAAAGAATGACAAGGAAAACCATTTATATTTAAAGTTTACCACAGAAAACTTACATTGAATACAAATATAGATAACTAAGGACAAGTCATTTATGTTTTAGTACCTTCTACAACAGGTCCTATTTCCAAAAATCATGCTGTCTTACTGGTGCCCCAGTAAGGGGCCTTTTGTTACTATTTTACTAAATAGAAAATAATAAATTCATTTATAAGGAATAATTACCCTTTATGGAGTGGTCATTTTTTTTAAACAATCTGCATTTTATTCTGTATGTACATGCACTGCTGTTGGGAAGGTATGCTGTGAATATGATAGGTAACTAAAATTTTATGATAACCATTATTTTTTCCTCAATATAAAGATTGAAATAGTCATTCTTTTACCATTTATCCAAGCAAAGCAAACATTCAGGAACTTGTGGGTAGAAATGTTGAAAATGCTTATTCCATTTCCATTTTGGGATCGCTTAGATTTGTATAGGATTACAGTGTTTGTTTGCCAGACATACTACTGGACCTGTAAACTTGCTGGTCACTAGAACTACAGCCCATTCAGGCCAGAAGATGACAGAGGAAATGGAAACCATGGAGAAAACAGCCAAAAAACATCTACTGTCACCATCACCAACAACAAAATAATAGAATCACTGGTCATTAATATCTCTCAATATCAATAGGCCCAATTACCCAATAATAAGACACAGGCTAACAGAATGAATGCAAAAACAGGAGCCATCATTCTACTGCATACAAGAATGATACCACCAAAGATAGACATTACCTCAGAATAAATAGAAAAAGGTTTTCCAACCACATGAACCTAAGAAAAAAGCAGGTGCAACCATTATATCTAACAAAACAGACCTCTAATCAAAATTAATCAAAAGAGATGGGGAAGGACATTTCATACTCATCAAATGAAAAATCCTCCAAGTGACAGAAGTCTCAATTTTGAACATCTATTCCCAACCACAAGGGCACCCACATTTGTAAAAGAGAAACTTAAATCACACATAGAACCCCACACTCTATTAGTGGGAGACTTCAACATCCCACTCTCACCAAAGGACAGATCATCTAGACAAAAACTAAAAACAGAAATAATGGAACTACCAGATTTTATGACTCAAATGGACCTAACATATCTACAGAACATTTTACGCAAACACAAAAGAATATACTTCAGCAATTCATAGAACCTTTTTCAAAGTTGACCACATATTCAGTCACAAAGCAAGTCTCAACAGAGCCATGAAAATTGAAAGAACTCACTGTACCTTATCAGGTCACCATCGATTATAGCTGAATTTTCAACAACCACAGAAACAACAAAAAGTCTACGACTTATGGAAACTAAACAACTTGCTTATGAATGACCACTGGGTCAAAGAAGAAATAAAGAAAGCTGTCCTCTCTCTCCATATCTATTAAATAGAGTATTTGAAGTTCTAGCTAGAACAATAAGACTACTGAAGGAGATCGAAGGGATAAAAGTTGGAAAGTATTTCTATTTGCAGATGACATAATAGTAAACATAAGTGAGCCCAAAAATGATATCAGGGAACTTCTACAGCTGATGAACATCTTTGGCACAGTGGCTGGATACAAGATTAACTGAAATAGTCAGTGTGCCTCCAACATACAAATGATAAATAGGCTGAAGAAAATTAGGGGAGCAGCACCCTCCATACTAGCTATAAATAATATAAAATATGTTGGTATAACTTTAAGAAAAGTAAAAGATCTGTATGACAAGAACTACAAGTCTTTGAAGAATGAAATTGGAGAAGATATCAGAAGGTAGAAAGATCTCCCATTCTCCTGGATTGGTGGTATTAACATAGTAAAAATGACCATCTTACCAAAATAATCATCAGATTCCAAGCAGTCCCCATCAAAATTTCAATACAATGCCTTAGAGACCTTGAAAGTGCAACTCTCAACTTCACACTGAAAAACAAAAATCCCAGAATAGCTGAAATAATTCTGTACAATAAACAGCTTTCCGGAGGTATCACATCCCTGATCTCAAGCTCTATTACAGAGCTATAGCAATAAAGCACACATGGTAATGACATAAAAGCAGACAGCGGAGTCAATGAAATAAAACAGAAATATCAGAAGTTAATCCTCACACCTATAGACACCCTATTTTTGACAAAAAAAAAGGCAAATTATATAAGGGGAAAAGAAACCATCTTCAACAAACCGTGAGCCTGAACTCACCATCTCTCGTGACTAGAGAAGTCTTCCAATGGAGGGACTCGGACACCAACCTAACCACAAAACCTTCAGCCTGTAATTTGTCCTGTCTACAAGATGTGCTGGGGTAAAGGTGACCGATCAATGATTGGTCTAGCTTGAGACACATGCCACGGGAGGGAGCCCTTGCCTTCAGGGCTAGGACCTAGAAGCTAAATAGCTCAGAGACCTTGCATAGAATCAAACAGAAAAGGCTAAATAAATAAAATAGATAGATAGATAGATAGATAGATAGATAGATAGATAGATAGATATCAATGAAATGATTTCTACGATATTCTGGTCTACTCATAGATTGGTACCTAACCCATTTGTCATCAGAGAGGCTTCATCTGGCAACTAATGGAAACAGATGTGGTGACCTACAGCCTAACAGTAGGCAGAGCTCAGGGATTCCTGCTGAAGAGGAGGAGGGGGATTGTAAAAGAGAGAGATGTCAAGGATCCTCAAGAAAACCCACAGAATCAACTAACTTGTGCTCACAGGGGCTCACCGAGACTGAACCAACAACCAGAGACTGCATAGAACTGACTTGGGCGCTCTGCATGTGTGTTACAGTTGTGGAGCTTGGTTTTCTTACAGGACTAACAGTGTAAGCAGGAGCTGTCGCTGACTCTTTCGCTGGTTTTGGGGACCCTTTTCCTCCTACTAGGTTGTCCTGTCTAGCTGGTGCCAAGTCTTGATACGCCATGTTTGGCTGGTATGCCTGGGAAACCTACCTTTTTTGGACAGTGAGGAGGAGCTGATAGAGGGAGGCAGAGGGGAGGTGGGGGAAGGAATTGGGAGGAGGAGAGAATGGAAGGGAAACTGCAGTTGGGATGTAAAAATATAATGATAATAAAAGATTTTAATGAAATAAATGGCGTGTTTGACATCTCTAACTTGGCATCTATTATACACACTTTTAGAAATATATTAAAAGTATAGGTGAAACTTCAATACATGCAGATATGATTTGGCAGGTTCTAAAGAGGCAAAACAACATGGTTCCTTTTTTAAATTAATTAAGTTGTATCTTTACATCTCAATTGCTGCTCCCCCTTCCTGGTTTCTCTCTCAATGCGTCCCTTCCCCACCTCACCCCCCCCCTCGTTCCTTCTCCTCTAAGGGGGGTGGGACTCCCCTGGATATCCCCTCTGGATATCACATCAAGTCTCTGCCAGATTAGGCACATCCTTTCCCACTGAGGCCAGACAGGGCTGCCATGAAGACTGAGCTGCCGGCCTGCTACATAGGTGCCAGGGGCCTCGGTCTAGCCCATGTATGTTCTTTGGTTGGTGACCCAGAATCTAAGAGCTCCCAGGGGTCCAGTTTGTTGACTGTGTTGGTTTTCCTGTGGAGTTTCCATCTACTTCTGGGCCTTTGATCCTTCCTCCAACTCTTCCATAGGTGTCATTCTTAATGTTTGGCTGTGGGTATCTGCTTCTGTTTCCATTTGCTTCTAGGTATAGCCACGCAGAGGACAGTTATGCTATGTTCCTGTTTGCAAGCATAACAGAGTATCATTAATAATGTCAGAGACTGGTGTTTGCCCAGGGGCTGAGTTTCAAGTTCGGCCAGTTATTGGTTGGCCATTCCTTTAGTCTCTGCTCCATGTCTGCATTTCTTTTAGACAGGATAAATATTGGGTGGAAAGTTTAGTGTGTGAGTTGTTGTCCCTAACCTTCCACTGGGGGTGGTGCTGCCTGCCTGGAGGTGGCCTCTGTAGGTTCCATGTCCCCACTGTTAGACACCCTCCACTAAGTTCACCCACACTGACTCCTGGGAGCCTCCCTATCCTGGGTCTCTGGAACTTCCTAGAGATTCTCCCCTTCCCACAACCCAGACAGCTGCATTCATTCTCCTGGGCTTCTCTCCTCTCTCTCTCTGCATCTGATTCTGCCTCCCCATTCCTGTGTCCCTCTTCTATTTCCCCCTACACCAGTTTCCTCCCTCCCTCTGTCTCCTATGACTGTTTAACATCATGGTTCTTGATTTGGTTGGAGTTTTCTTTTTTTTTTTTTTTTTTTTTGCATTTATAACTTTTTATTTTATTTTTTTTTGTTTTTTTTTTTTATTAACTTGAGTATTTCTTATATACATTTCGAGTGTTATTCCCTTTCCCGGTTTCCGGGCAAACATCCCCCTCCCCCCTCCCCTTCCTTATGGGTGTTCCCCTCCCAACCCTCCCCCCATTGCCGCCCTCCCCCCATAGACTAGTTCACTGTGGGTTCAGTCTTAGCAGGACCCAGGGCTTCCCCTTCCACTGGTGCTCTTACTAGGATATTCATTGCTACCTATGGGGTCAGAGTCCAGGGTCAGTCCATGTATAGTCTTTAGGTAGTGGCTTAGTCCCTGGAAGCTCTGGTTGCTTGGCATTGTTGTACTTTTGGGGTCTCGAGCCCCTTCAAGCTCTTCCAGTTCTTTCTCTGATTCCTTCAATAGGGGACCTATTCTCAGTTCAGTGGTTTGCTGCTGGCATTCGCCTCTATATTTGCTGTATTCTGGCTGTGTCTCTCAGGAGCGATCTACATCCGGCTCCTGTCGGTCTGCACTTCTTTGCTTCATCCATCTTGTCTAATTGGGTGGCTGTATATGTATGGGCCACATGTGGGGCAGGCTCTGAATGGGTGTTCCTTCAGTCTCTGTTTTAATCTTTGCCTCTCCCTTCCCTGCCAAGGGTATTCTTTTTCCTCATTTAAAGAAGGAGTGAAGCATTCACATTTTGATCATCCGTCTTGAGTTTCGTTTGTTCTAGGGATCTAGGGTAATTCAAGCATTTGGGCTAATAGCCACTTATCAATGAGTGCATACCATGTATGTCTTTCTGTGATTGGGTTAGCTCACTCAGGATGATATTTTCCAGTTCCAACCACTTGCCTACGAATTTCATAAACTCGTTGTTTTTGATAGCTGAGTAATATTCCATTGTGTAGATGTACCACATTTTCTGTATCCAGTCCTCTGTTGAAGGGCATCTGGGTTCTTTCCAGCTTCTGGCTATTATAAATAAGGCTGCGATGAACATAGTGGAGCACGTGTCTCTTTTATATGTTGAGGCATCTTTTGGGTATATGCCCAAGAGAGGTATAGCTGGATCATCAGGCAGTTCAATGTCCAATTTTCTGAGGAACCTCCAGACTGATTTCCAGAATGGTTGTACCAGTCTGCAATCCCACCAACAATGGAGGAGTGTTCCTCTTTCTCCACATCCTCGCCAGCATCTGCTGTCACCTGAGTTTTTGATCTTAGCCAATCGCACTGGTGTGAGGTGAAATCTCAGGGTTGTTTTGATTTGCATTTCCCTTATGACTAAAGATGTTGAACATTTCTTTAGGTGTTTCTCAGCCATTCGGCATTCCTCAGCTGTGAATTCTTTGTTTAGCTCTGAACCCCATTTTTTAATAGGGTTATTTGTTTCCCTGCAGTCTAACTTCTTGAGTTCTTTGTATATTTTGGAAATAAGGCCTCTATCTGTTGTAGGATTGGTAAAGATCTTTTCCCAATCTGTTGGTTGCCGTTTTGTCCTAACCACAGTGTCCTTTGCCTTACAGAAGCTTTGCAGTTTTATGAGATCCCATTTGTCGATTCTTGATCTTAGAGCATAAGCCATTGGTGTTTTGTTCAGGAAATTTTTTCCAGTGCCCATGTGTTCCAGATGCTTCCCTAGTTTTTCTTCTATTAGTTTGAGTGTGTCTGGTTTGATGTGGAGGTCCTTGATCCACTTGGACTTAAGCTTTGTACAGGGTGATAAGGATGGATCGATCTGCATTCTTCTACATGTTGCCCTCCAGTTGAACCAGCACCATTTGCTGAAAATACTATCTTTTTTCCATTGGATGGTTTTGGCTCCTTTGTCAAAAATCAAGTGACCATAGGTGTGTGGGTTCATTTCTGGGTCTTCAATTCTATTCCATTGGTCTATCTGTCTGTCTCTGTACCAATACCATGCAGTTTTTATCACTATTGCTCTGTAATACTGCTTGAGTTCAGGGATAGTGATTCCCCTTGAAGTCCTTTTATTGTTGAGGATAGCTTTAGCTATCCTGGGTTTTTTGTTATTCCAGATGAATTTGCAAATTGTTCTGTCTAACTCTTTGAAGAATTGGATTGGTATTTTGATGGGGATTGCATTGAATCTGTAGATTGCTTTTGGTAAAATGGCCATTTTTACCATATTAATCCTGCCAATCCATGAGCATGGGAGATCTTTCCATCTTCTGAGGTCTTCTTCAATTTCTTTCCTCAGTGTCTTGAAGTTCTTATTGTACAGATCTTTTACTTGCTTGGTTAAAGTCACACCGAGGTACTTTATATTATTTGGGTCTATTATGAAGGGTGTCGTTTCCCTAATTTCTTTCTCGGCTTGTTTCTCTTTTGTATAGAGGAAGGCAACTGATTTATTTGAGTTAATTTTATACCCAGCCACTTTGCTGAAGTTGTTTATCAGCTTTAGTAGTTCTCTGGTGGAACTTTTGGGATCACTTAAATATACTATCATGTCATCTGCAAATAGTGATATTTTGACCTCTTCTTTTCCGATCTGTATCCCTTTGATCTCCTTTTGTTGTCTGATTGCTCTGGCTAGAACTTCAAGAACTATATTGAATAAGTAGGGAGAGAGTGGGCAGCCTTGTCTAGTCCCTGATTTTAGTGGGATTGCTTCAAGTTTCTCTCCATTTAGTTTAATGTTAGCAACTGGTTTGCTGTATATGGCTTTTACTATGTTTAGGTATGGGCCTTGAATTCCTATTCTTTCCAGGACTTTTATCATGAAGGGGTGTTGAATTTTGTCAAATGCTTTCTCAGCATCTAATGAAATGATCATGTGGTTCTGTTCTTTCAGTTTGTTTATATAATGGATCACGTTGATGGTTTTCCGTATATTAAACCATCCCTGCATGCCTGGGATGAAGCCTACTTGATCATGGTGGATGATTGTTTTGATGTGCTCTTGAATTCGGTTTGCCAGAATTTTATTGAGTATTTTTGCGTCGATATTCATAAGGGAAATTGGTCTGAAGTTCTCTTTCTTTGTTGTGTCTTTGTGTGGTTTAGGTATAAGAGTAATTGTGGCTTCGTAGAAGGAATTCGGTAGGGCTCCATCTGTTTCAATTTTGTGGAATAGTTTGGATAATATTGGTATGAGGTCTTCTATGAAGGTTTGATAGAATTCTGCACTAAACCCGTCTGGACCTGGGCTCTTTTTGGTTGGGAGACCTTTAATGACTGCTTCTATTTCCTTAGGAGTTATGGGGTTGTTTAACTGGTTTATCTGTTCCTGATTTAACTTCGATACCTGGTATCTGTCTAGGAAATTGTCCATTTCCTGAAGATTTTCAAATTTTGTTGAATATAGGTTTTTATAGTAAGATCTGATGATTTTTTGAATTTCCTCCGAATCTGTAGTTATGTCTCCCTTTTCATTTCTGATTTTGTTAATTTGGACACACTCTCTGTGTCCTCTCGTTAGTCTGGCTAAGGGTTTATCTATCTTGTTGATTTTCTCAAAGAACCAACTTTTGGTTCTGTTGATTCTTTCTATGGTCCTTTTTGTTTCTACTTGGTTGATTTCAGCTCTGAGTTTGATTATTTCCTGCCTTCTACTCCTCCTGGGTGTATTTGCTTCTTTTTGTTCTAGAGCTTTTAGGTGTGCTGTCAAGCTGCTGACATATGCTCTTTCCTGTTTCTTTCTGCAGGCACTCAGCGCTATGAGTTTTCCTCTTAGCACAGCTTTCATTGTGTCCCATAAGTTTGAGTATGTTGTATCTTCATTTTCATTAAATTCTAAAAAGTTTTTAATTTCTTTCTTTATTTCTTCCTTGACCAGGTTATCATTGAGTAGAGCATTGTTCAATTTCCACGTATATGTGGGCATTCTTCCCTTATTGTTATTGAAGACCAGTTTTAGGCCGTGGTGGTCCGATAGCACGCATGGGATTATTTCTATCTTTCTGTACCTGTTGAGGCCCGTTTTTTGACCAATTATATGGTCAATTTTGGAGAAAGTACCATGAGGAGCTGAGAAGAAGGTATATCCTTTTGCTTTAGGATAGAATGTTCTATAAATATCCGTTAAGTCCATTTGGCTCATGACTTCTCTTAGTCTGTCTACATCACTGTTTAATTTCTGTTTCCATGATCTGTCCATTGATGAGAGTGGGGTGTTGAAATCTCCCACTATTATTGTGTGAGGTGCAATGTGTGTTTTGAGCTTTAGTAAGGTTTCTTTTACATATGTAGGTGCCCTTGTATTTGGGGCATAGATATTTAGGATTGAGAGTTCATCTTGGTTGATTTTTCCTTTGATGAATATGAAGTGTCCTTCCTTATCTTTTTTGATGACTTTTAGTTGGAAATTGATTTTATTTGATATTAGAATGGCTACTCCAGCTTGCTTCTTCTGACCATTTGCTTGGAAAGTTGTTTTCCAGCCTTTCACTCTGAGGTAGTGTCTGTCTTTGTCTCTGAGGTGTGTTTCCTGTAGGCAGCAGAATGCAGGGTCCTCGTTGCGTATCCAGTTTGTTAATCTATGTCTTTTTATTGGGGAGTTGAGGCCATTGATATTGAGAGATATTAAGGAATAGTGATTATTGCTTCCCGTTATATTCATATTTGATGTGAGGTTATGTTTGTGTGCTTTCATTCTCTTTGTTTTGTTGCCAAGACGATTAGTTTCTTGCTTCTTCTAGGGTATAGCTTGCCTCCTTATGTTGGGCTTTACCATTTATTATCCTTTGTAGTGCTGGATTTGTAGAAAGATATTGTGTAAATTTGGTTTTGTCATGGAATATCTTGGTTTCTCCATCAATGTTAATTGAGAGTTTTGCTGGATACAGCAATCTGGGCTGGCATTTGTGTTCTCTTAGGGTCTGTATAACATCAGTCCAGGATCTTCTGGCCTTCATAGTTTCTGGCGAGAAGTCTGGTGTGATTCTGATAGGTCTCCCTTTATATGTTACTTGACCTTTTTCCCTTACTGCTTTTAATATTCTTTCTTTATTTTGTGCGTTTGGTGTTTTGACAATTATGTGACGGGAGGTGTTTCTTTTCTGGTCCAATCTATTTGGAGTTCTGTAGGCTTCCTGTATGTCTATGGGTATCTCTTTTTTTAGGTTAGGGAAGTTTTCTTCTATGATTTTGTTGAAGATATTTACTGGTCCTTTGAGCTGGGAGTCTTCACTCTCTTCTATACCTATTATCCTTAGGTTTGATCTTCTCATTGAGTCCTGGATTTCCTGTATGTTTTGGACCAGTAGCTTTTTCCGCTTTACATTATCTTTGACAGTTGAGTCAATGATTTCTATGGAATCTTCTGCTCCTGAGATTCTCTCTTCCATCTCTTGTATTCTGTTGGTGAAGCTTGTATCTACAGCTCCTTGTCTCTTCTTTTGGTTTTCTATATCCAGGGTTGTTTCCATGTGTTCTTTCTTGATTGCTTCTATTTCCATTTTTAATTCCTTCAACTGTTTGATTGTGTTTTCCTGGAATTCTTTCAGGGATTTTTGCGATTCCTCTCTGTAGGCTTTTACTTGTTTATTAATGTTTTCCTGTGCTTCCCTAAGTGTGTTCAGGTCTTTCCTGAAGTCCTCCAGCATCATGATCAAATATGATTTTGAAACTAGATCTTGCTTTTCTGGTGTGTTTGGATATTCCATGTTTGTTTTGGTGGGAGAATTGGGCTCCGATGATGGCATGTAGTCTTGGTTTCTGTTGCTTGGGTTCCTGCACTTGCCTCTCGCCATCAGATTATCTCTAGTGTTACTTTGTTCTGCTATTTCTGACAGTGGCTAGACTGTCCTATAAGCCTGTGTGTCAGGAGTGCTGTATACCTGTTTTCCTCTCTTTCAGTCAGTTATGGGGACAGAGTGTTCTGCTTTCGGGCGTGTAGTTTTTCCTCTCTACAGGTCTTCAGCTGTTCCTGTGGGCCTGTGTCTTGAGTTCACCAGGCAGCTTTCTTGCAGCAGAAAATTTGGTCTTACCTGTGGTCCCGAGGCTCAGGTTTGCTCGTGGGGTGCTGTCCAGGGGCTCTCTGCAGCGGCAGCAACCAGGAAGACCTGTGCCGCCCCTTCCGGGAGCTTCAGTGCACCAGGGTTCCAGATGGTCTTTGGCTTTTTCCTCTGGCGTCCGAGATGTGTGTGCAGGGAGCAGTCTCTTCTGGTTTCCCAGGCCTGTCTGCCTCTCTGAAGGTTTAGCTCTCCCTCCCACGGGATTTGGGTGCAGAGAACTGTTTATCCGGTCTGTTTCCTTCAGGGTCTGGCGGTGTCTCTGGCAGGGGTCCTGCCGCTCCTGGGCCCTCCCCCACGGGAGCCCAGAGGCCTTATACAGTTTCCTCTTGGGCCAGGGATGTGGGCAGGGGTGAGCAGTGTTGGTGGTCTCTTCCGCTCTGCAGCCTCAGGAGTGCCCACCTGACCAGGCGGTTGGGTCTCTCTCTCACCGGGTCTGGGAGCAGAGAGCTGCTGCGGGCCGGGATCCGCGGGTGTGGGACTTCCGGTAAACACAGAACGTGCCCGGTTCTAGAGAAATTCTGCTTCCGTGTGTCCCAAGCTCACCAGGCAGCTTTCTTGCAGCAGAAAATTTGGTCTTACCTGTGGTCCCGAGGCTCAAGTTCGCTCGTGGGGTGCTGCCCAGGGGCTCTCTGCAGCGGCAGCAACCAGGAAGACCCTGGAGTTTTCATGTCTAAAAAATACAGGGATTTCTTGATCAACTTCCTGTGGGGGCTGTTTTATTTAACAGACTTTGTTCTGTCTTACTTACCTGAACAAGTTATAATTCATACATATGATCAGCTGAGAATGAATTCTAAAGATGAGAGAAGTTCAACTCACACAGGAGATATCTACAAGGCTAACAAGCAGTCAGGTCGAGCCTTGAAAGCAAGCTCTGGTCAGTGTTTGAGAAAGAAAGTAGTCACTCTCCTTGTTATTTCTGATGACATCATGGGCTCCAAGGATTTGCTAGGAATTTTGGAAGCAAGGCACTGTAATGTCTGGTCTCACTCTGAGGGCATGCACACAATGTTACGGAAAACAGATCAGAGCATCTAATAGATGAAGAGGGTTCTTATGGACTTCGTTCACATCATAGGGAAAGAAGCTTTTGTTTGAAAGTTTTTTCCTTACATATTTATGGGGTAGAGTATGATGTTTCGATGCACTATGTGATAAATAAGAGTAATTACCATTTTCATCTCCTTAAAGATTTATCCTTTCTTTGTGTTGAGACTCTCTGAATTCCTTTCTCATAATCCTTTATAAAATAAAAATAAAACATTTTTATGAAAAACATTATTCTTCCCATGTAGTTTAGTATTTATTATCCAACTTCCTTCTATCCCTTTACTCCCCTTCTTACCCCCTAGAAATCAGTATTCTCTTTGGGAAGAGACCTTTATTCAGTCTTATAGAAAAATCTTCCAGTGTTTTGCACCTAAATGAGAGTAGAGCGAATATCTCACTGCTGATTTGTTTGTATAAAGTAACTTAGTGTCTTCAGACCAAGAGTACTAACATGCACACCTCAATAATCCCTCCAAGCAGTGGGTTAGGAAGGTCAGGGAGTTTGCTTTTCTGACAATTCTGTTTTTCTTTCCTGGACTCATCTGTTCGTTATCATCTAAGGATGATAATATGACACTCTGAAAGACCAAATCAGTTTTAATTCCTTTACCATGTTAAAAATAAAGGTTCTGAGATGGCAGAGGTATGTAGAAAGCAGAATGCCTTAGACTAGATCAGCTTGGAAAGTTAAACACTTTATTTATAGACTTTTGTTCTCTATGAAATATTAAACTATAAAACTACAAGGTAAACAGATTTATTTTTAATGTGTCTATATGACATCTTATCAAGTTTTAGAGTAGGCCGAGTGAGTCTGTGGTTTGAGGTTAAATGTACATCTGTTTTCTCTCTCTTTTGAGAAGACAACTCATAAAAATTCATTTTCAACAGATGGTTGTAAATGAAGAGAAAATTATCTTATTTGGATTAATAACATTCGCGCAGAACATGTTGCTTTCTGATGAAACTAAATCAAGCCATAAATCTTATCAATAAGTAAATCTGGAATTGCTTAAAACTCAACAAAAACACAAGTAACAAGTGGTTGTAACACTTACTTCAACCTCCTGCTCTTGTCCCTAAACCTCATACTTCCCACACTGGATCACTAATAGCTTCAAAAAAGAGAAAAGATTGTGTTCTAAGAGAGTTACAGATCAAATCATTGAAGCTGGAAAGATGGGAATTATACTATGGGTATTTTAGGCATACAGAACTACCATCAAATGTAGTTCTAAGTCCTTAGTAAAACAATCTTTCATATTGTTTTGTCTTGTCTTTATTCTTGAAAAACATTCAAGTCTATCTCCTTTAATCTTTTACAGGTTATTTCCTTTTATTTTTCATGTTATAGTATATAATTATATAATTATATAACTATATAATTAATATATAATTATATAATATATAATTTCTTTCAAAATCGTCTGCTTCATCAATAATCACTGTTACATATATTCTTAAATGAATAAATACAGCCATCTCAGTCTGTATACTATTACTCATGTAATTTTTTCAATGTTGACCAGTTGAAATTGTATAATTGGTGTGTTCTTCTCTAGGGAAAATTATTCTGCCACTCTGTGCGTTCTTTAATTGCCTGTGGTTCTCTGTGTAAGGTCAAGACCTCATGCTCTTTCTGCTTCAGCATTTTTTTGGTGATGTCTTTGTTCATCTCATGTTTACACCATTGTGTTGGTGAGGTTTTGTGTGTGTAGCTCGGGCATGCTCCGGAGACATAGTCTTGCAGCAAATTCCCTGTTCCCCTGGCTCTTACAATTTTTCAGTTCCCTTTTCCTCAAAGGTCTGTGTTCTTTATGTGCTGGAATTGTCATAGATGTAAGTATTGGCACCAGGCTACACAACTCTGCATTTTGATTGGTTATGGTTTTCTGTAATGGTCTGTCTCTTGCAACGAGAAGGTTCTTTGATGGGAGGTGAAAGTTATTATCTGTGGATTTAAAAGATTAAATATTTAGAGTGATTCAGTAGTTCCTCTCCTGGCATCTACCCAAAGGCATTAGTATTCTACTCCATGGATACATGCTAAGCCGTGTTCACTGTTACTCTGTTCACAACAGCTAGGGGCTCCATCCAGCAGTTGATGGAAAAGAAACCCACAGCCAAACATTACCATTAGTGAATCTTGCAGAAGGGGAAGAAGGATTGTAGGAGGTAGAAGGGCCAAGGAGACCACAAGAAAAAAACACAGAATCAGCAAACCTTGACTCGTAGGGGTTCAATGAGATTGAACCCACAATCAGGGAGCCTGTATGGGTCTAACCTGAGTGCTCTGCATATAACTTATAGTTGTGTAGCTTGTTACTTGGGGAGGGGGACTCCTTAAAGAGGTAGTGGGGACTGTTTATGACACTTTTATTTCTTTGGGGGACCTTGTCCTCTTATTGGTTTGCCTTGTCCAGATTTAATAGAAGGAAATGTGCCTAGATTTATTACATCTTGATATGCCCATGTTGGTTGCTATCCCTGGGAGGCCTGCCCTTTTTCTGAAGGGAAATTGAAGAGAGTGCATGTGGAAGATGGAGGTGGAGGGAAAGGTCTGGGAGGAGAGGAGGGAGAGGAAAGTGTGGTCAGGATTTAATAGATGAGAATAAATTAATTAAAGTATATATAATAAATAAAAATGCAAACAATTCTAACCTCTGCTGCCTGTGTTTTGTCTACTTGACAGAAACCTAGCCATAAACAGGAAGAGTAATTACCTCTATGCCTCAGGATGCTGATTTAAAATCACAGTTTCCATCCCCTTGACTTTCCACATTTCTTCCCCGGCATGTGAGTAAATTGAACTATTTTTAAAACATTTATATTTGAATTAACTGCAAGCCATTTTTAACTTGTAATAACATTAACAAAACTGATCTACAAGGTCTCATCCAGAAAAGATTGGTCAAGAATCTCTAATCAATAGAAGCATTACAGTATGTGATATTTTTCATTAATGAACCAAGTTTTAATATTTAGTGTTGTCTCAGTTCAGACTGTTTTTCTATGTTCAAGTTTTTGTTTAGTATCCCCTCTTAGGTTAACTAATAAATGCAAAGTCACAATCATCTATATAGATTCATTAGAGGATATTAATTTATGTGCATATGTTTTTATAATTAACACAAATTTGGAAACTCTAGGGTGTAGAAAGAAAATCATGTGTACAACTTAAAAATTAGGTCCAAACTAAATGTGTCGACATAAATTCATAGTCCCAGCATGAGAGAGGCTGAGGTAGGATTGTGAGTTTGAAGTTATTCTGGACTACAGATAGCTTCTATCAAAGTAAACAAATAAATCTTGATTAAAAATAAAAGTGTAGTTTAACATTAACGTAAGTCACTATGCTAGGTGGGCATGGCATATTCACTGCAATCACGAACTCGTAGCAACTATGATTACAGTCATTGAGCCCTACCCTTCCCCGCTGAACTACCTGTTACTATAGATTCTGGGAGGCTGGGCAGTTGTGCATCCCATCATGCTCCAGTGGATAGTTCTTAACCCATGGTTGAACACAAGTGGGTCATAGAAACAAGCAAGCAAACAAGCAAGCAAAGAAACAAACAATAACAAAAGACATGAACATAGTAAAGGAATTTGGAGGGAAGAGTGAGGGTTTGCACAGGTAGGAGAGAGCTTAAGTGAATAGGTAGATGAATGAAATCAGAAAGCATTGGAGGTGATGAAGGTAGGAGAGAAAATAATCAAAAAATACCATATACATGTATGGAATTGTAAAAAGACATAAATTGTTTAAAGTCAGGCAGTGTGTGGTGTCATGCTTACAGAAACATCAGTGCCCTTATACTCTGGGATCTACTGCTTCATGGCAGACATCATGGTAGAGGTCTATGTAGGGCAAATCTGTCCACCTCATAGACAGCCAGGAAGTAAAGAAGAATAAGCTTCCAAGGCTCCAGTGTTCCCTTTTATGCCATGATGACAATAGTTTAAGAACTTCTTCCCACTGGGTCCTCTTTCCTAAAGGTTCCAACTCATCTCACTAGTGTCACGTGCTGTCTTTTGTAGGTTCTGGGGCAAGAACTTAGGGTTTTGAATATTAGATGATTGAAAATGTAACTTTACTAACAGAACAGATTTTCAGAAATGTTCTGTTAGAATGTACAGAGGATGGACCTAGGCCTCCCTGCACATATGTAGCATATGTGCACCTTGGTCTTCATGTGGATCCTGAACAAATAGAACAGGAGCTATCCCAAAAGCTATTGCCAGTATATGGGGTTATTTCTAGCTGGAGTGTCTTGTTTGGTCTCAATGGGAGAGAAAGTTACTAGCCTTGCAGTGCCAGAGTGGGGAAATACCCAGAGGGGGGAAATCTCTCAGATGAAAAGGGGAAGAGGAGATGGGGAAATGATTTTGGGAGGGGGTGAGCAAGAAGGGGACAGTGAGTGGGATGTAAAGAGAATAAGTTAAAAAAATTAAAAAGATGGACATAGAAGCATTTCTAAAGTAGAGAATTTAGTCCTTTGGTAAATGCCAGGAGTGGTATAGTTGAGTCATATGGTAGTTCTAGTCATGGGATACATCTACACCAATTTCCATAATAAATATATTAGTTTGCTCTCATGTCATCAATTGAATAAGTATTTCTTTTTCCCATGTCCTTATTAGCAGTTGTCATTGCAGTCTTGGTGAGATCTCACTAGAGTAAGATAGAACATCAAAGTTACCCTATACTTTTCAGTTTCCTGTTGACTGAGGATATTGAGCACTGTAAAAGGTTTTACTAACCTGGGTAGTGTTTTTTTTTTTTTTAATTTTATTTTTTGCTTAGGGTTGCTTTAGCTCTCTGTCATCCTTTATGTTTCCCTGTGAAGCTCTGAATTGATTTTTCCATTCTATGAAGAATGTTTTTGGACTTTGATGGGGATTGCATTGACTATGTAGATTGCCATGAATAATATAGTCATTTTCATAATATTGATTCTGCAATCCAGGAGTGTAGACATTCTTCTGATTATCTAGTGTCTTCTTCAATTTCCTTTTCAGTATCTTAAAATTTTCCCAGTAGACATTTTTCACTCCCTATTAAGTTCACTTCTAGATTTTTAAAGCCACTGTGAATGCTGCATATTTAAAATTTCTTTTTCAACAGATTTATTATCAGTATATTTAGAAACCACTGAATTCTTTGTGTCTATTTGTAGCTTGTAATTTTATTAAAATTGTTAATTAGATCTAAAGTTCTCTGGTGGTCTCTGTAGGACCTTTTACATGTAGAATCTTGTCTATAAATAGGAATAGTTTTTCTTTCTTTCCAGATTTTATCCCTTTTATATCTTTCTCTTGTGTCATTGGTCTAGCCAATACTTCAACCACTATATATATTGATTACTAATGGAGGAGGTAGACACTTAACTTTTTTCATTTTTTAGAAGACACCCTCTGAGTTGCCCCATAGTTAGCAGTCTACATGTTTGCTTTATGTCACCTTTATTATGATGAAGTAGTCTATCACAGTCTAAAATACTATCTGTCTAGTTCTAGTTTCCTTAGAACTTATATCATGAAAATGTGTTGAATTTTGCCAAATGTGTTTTGTATATCTGTTTAGATAATTGTATAGTTTCCATCTTTAAGTCTATTAACATTTATTAATATGTATATGTTAAGCAAACTATCTATCTCTGGAATGGCATCAACTTGCTCATCATGGGTTATATTCTTACTGTAATTGAGTTCAATTTGCAAGTGTTTTGTTGAGATATGTTCCGGGAAATTGGAAAATGATTTTATTTGTATGTATGTTTGTGTGTAATATGTTTTTTTGTGTCATGTTAATACCAGTAGTATGTAAAATGAATTTAGTAGCGTTCCTTCTCTTTTTATTTTGAGAAGTGTTGACATATTAGATCTTTCTTTCTTTTTTTTTTTTTTGGTTCTTTTTTTTTTTTTTTTCGGAGCTGGGGACCGAACCCAGGGCCTTGCGCTTCCTAGGTAAGCGCTCCCTAGGTAAGCGCTCTAACCACTGAGCTAAATCCCCAGCCCTGATATTAGATCTTTCTTAAGGCAATATTAAGAGCTCACACTTCTTCACTATTCTTAGGGTTTCTTTCATGAGAGGAAGCAGGTACAGTATTTCTAACTTCTTCCTCTTTGGTCTCATATGCCTAGGAGAGCTCAGTCCTTGGTGAATGAGTTTGGCTAGAATGAACTTGGTACTCTTGAGTAGAACACCCCTTCCACTGACTTTCTTTCCCTTTGGGAGGCAACTGCCTACTCGAGTATGTACTTCCATATTACCACTAGATGTTGTCCTCTCTTTACTGACTGACATGGAAATGATTCTTGTCTGGATGAGTAGTGTTTCTAATTGAGTGTTTTTGTTTGCCTAATTGGTTCAATATTAGCAAATACATTCTGCTACTGACAAAGCTACATTTATCAATTCAGCTATTATAACAGTAAGTGGTTATATTAGCTCATGTATGCTTATACTCTTTTTTTCCTTGATTCTATACTTGCATAAGGAACAGGGTTATTTTAACCAGTCCCTAATAAATACCGTGGGTACATCGATTCTGACTATGTTAATCTATTGTTTCTACCATAATGTTTTATTAGGTAAAAATAAACAGCAGAATTTAGAAAACCAATAAAGTAATAAATTAGGCTTATATTTATGCTGTTAATTAGAAGAACAAATTTTAACACTTTTATTTTAAGTGTTATATCCCTGTTTTAAAGAGAAGCAAACATGCATTTGTTCAATTCACTTGTGGGCAGGAGAATTTTCACAGCCAAACTTTAATGTGTCATTTATTGTTAGGTATTTGTGATTTGGGTCCATCTTTAATCTTGCTAATGAGACATGAGGAAAATATATAGGGACAAGTTGGCAGAGTCTAAGTAAACTTTTTCTCACAGGTTCTCTTCAGATAGTCTGCAGATTCAAGACAAGCATGTCACATGTCATTACAGTTTAGACTTTATCAGATCAAACTCCATTTAAAGAATGTCAGAGAAGACCAGAAGAGAGTTTTTTGAGAACCATGATATACATGTAATTTATTTGAATTAATCCAATTATGGCCTTAAAGAATGTATTCTTACACACTTATATAAGTTGAGACAAGCAGTGGGAGAATATCTAGCTTTATATCCCATGAAGTGTGAACTTTGATGTTTCTGCCCCATATGCCAGATTTCAGGTTGCCAACACAGCATTGCCAAGCCTTAGCAAAAACACTGTGAAATTTTGGTTTTCCTTCATAAATGCTGTAAGTTGCTATTATGTTTTATAGTTCAAGGTAAGATAGTTACTAGTTTTATTTAATTTTGGGCTCCATCTAGGCTTTCAAAACTCTGTGATGGCCAGGGGTTCCTCTATTCTTTCACTCTCTCTCCTTCATCAGACTCTTGAAGTATACAGGTAGGCTTCTCTTTCCTCATCCAACTTCTCTTCTCATTGAACCTCCTGGACAATGTTGAGCTGCCCTTAGCATCCTACTATCACAGGGGGACATCCATTCTTCTGTTATTTCTCCACCTATCTTTATAGGACCTGAGGTTCCTAAACCATACAGAAATGCAGGTCTGGAACAATGCAGCCCAAAGTTATCCATCAGAGGCCTGCCACATCAGGACCATTGAGGTTTACCCCCTCCCAATACCTCCTACAACAAGAACATTCAGGGACCAAAACCATTTAGATGGTAAAGACCTCTGGAAGAATGTAATAAGATCTAGGGTAATATGATACCCCCAAAGCACAGCTACTTTACTATAGCAAGCTCTGGATATCCTAACGCAACTGAAACGCAAGAAAAGGACCTCAAATCTAATCTTACAAGGATGATTGAGGTATTTAAAGGAGTAATGAATATATTCCATAAAGAAATACAGTAAAATACAATGAAATTGATAAAGGTCTTTAAAGAGAAACAAATAAATCCCTTAAAGACATACAGGAAAGTACAAACAAACAGGTGAAGAAAATAAATAAAATGTTCAAGAACTAAAAGTAGAAATAGAAGCAATAAACAAAACACAAACTGAGGAAATTCAAGACATGCAAAACTTGGAGAAGAGAATAGGGACAACAGATGCAAGAATCATCAACAGAATACAGAATATGAAAGAGAGAATCTCAGTCATAGAAAATATAATAGAAGAAATTGATACATTAGTCAAAGAAAATGTTAAAGCTAAAAATTTCCTGACACAAAACATCCAGGAAATCTGGTATACCATGATAAAACCTAACCTAAGAATAATAGGAATACAAAAATGTGAAGCGTCCCAGCTCCAATGCCCAGAAAATAGTCTCAACAAAATCGTAGAAGAAAACTTTCCCAACCTAAAGAAAGAGGTATCTATAAACATACATCAATCTAATAGAACATCAACTAGACTAGAATAGAAAAGGAAATCCTTCTGCCTCATAATGATCAAAACACAAAATCTACAGAACCAAGAAAGAATATTAAAAGCTGCAATGGGAAATCAATTCATATTTTTATAACTTTCAAATGGATATTACTTTGCTGCACTACACCTGTAAAATGATTATCTCTAGATAATCAGGTTAAGTGGATGACTCTCAGTAATGATTATGCATAGAATTCTTACATGCTTAGAAAACTGTGTAAGCATAATGGACTATTTTGTCTAACAATACAACTACTTACATTTTAAAATAGAAACACAACTATCTATGACATCATTTATGATGTTTGTCTCTCAAAGGTTGGCATGTCAGTCATTTTCATTTTCATGTGAGCCATTTTTTTGCATGTTCCAACCATGCGATGGCGATGCCACCTACTATTCTATGACAGACAAGGAGCCCAAAACTTATGCTGTTTAGACTTTCTGTCTATCTGGAATAGTGAATGAAAACTATTTTATTTATGAAACAAACAATCTTCAGTGTTTTGTACAGAAACACAAAAGCTACGGCTTTTAACATGACTGCCACAATTGACTCTAAAACAATAATTCTTGATAAAAGTGAGCATTGTTTTGTAACATTTTCCTCCAAAACCAGAAGATCTTTCTACCTGGGTCTTTTCTTTGTAGTAGGAAGAAATAGGAATGATCTTCCGTGGATGCAAGGAAAGCAATCAGGAAGGGAGGTATGGTATGTCCCAGCATGTATCACGAGCTTGAGGAATTTCATTTCTTTTCTATTTAGAGAAAGATTTGAATTGAGATGCGTATGCATAATATGTATAAAACAAATATCAGTTTGATATAGAGGGAGTTGTGAAATATGTGACTTCTGTTCTAATTCTGAACAAAATTGCAAAAGAAAAAAAAAGCTGCAAGGGAAAAAGACAAGGAAACATAAAAGGCAGACCAATCAGAATTATACCTGACTTCTCAACAGACACTCAAAATCTAGAAATGTCTGGATAGATACCCTGCAAGATCTAGAAAAAGCGCAATTGCCAACCTAGAATACTATACTCAGCAAAACTCTCAACATCATAGATGGAGGGAGCACAATAGTTCAAGAAAAATCCAAATTCATACAATATTTATCCACAAATCAAGCCCTATGGAAAATAGGAAGGAAAACTCCAATCCAAGAAGAATAACTATATCAAATCAAACACAGGAAATATGTAATTCTATACCAGCAAAAGCAAAGAAATCACACAGAATCTCTCCGCCTCTGTCTCTGTCTGTCTGTCTGTCTGTCTGTCTCTGTCTCTGTCTCTCTCTGTCTCTCTCTCTCTCTCTCTCTCTCTCTCTCTCTCTCACACACACACACACACACTTACTCACGCACACACACTAATACCATCAACATCAAAATAACAAGAAATAACAATTACTCGTCATTAACATCTGTCAACAGTCATTGACTCAGTTCCCCAATAAGAAGATAAAGGCTAAGAGAGTAGATCTGAAAACAGGATCTATCATCCTGTAGTGAACAAGAAACACACCTCTGCCTTAAAGATGGACATTGCCTCAGAGTAAAGGGGTGGAAAAAAGTTATCCAAGCAGATGAATCAAAGAGGCAAGCTGGAGTAGCCAACCTGATACCTAATTGAATATGATTACAAACAAAAGTAATCAAAAGAGACAGGGAAGGATACTTCATACTTATCAAAGGAAAAATCCACCAAGGTTATATCTCAGTTCTGAACATCTATACTCATACACAAGGACACCCTAATTTGTAAGAGAAACATTGCTAAAGCTTAAATAGCACATTGAACCCCACACATCCCTAGTTGGAGACTTCAACTCCCCACTCTCACCAATTGACAGGACATCCGGACAAAAACTAAACAGAGAAATAATGAAACAAATGGACATTATGAGTCAATTGGACCTAATAGATATCTATAGACTCTTTCACCCAAACACAAATGAATATACTTCCTTCTCAGCCACTCCCGGATCCTTCTCCAACTGGCCACATAGTTGTTTACAAAACAAACCTCAACAGATAGAAGAAAATCAAAATAACACCTGTATCTTATCAGACTACCGTGGATTAAATCTGGACTCTAACAACAACAAAAACACTGGAAAGCCTATACACTCATGGAAATTGAACAGTTCTCTACTAAGAGAAGAAATAAAGAAAAAATAAAGGACTTATAATTCATTGAAAGTGAAGGAACAACTTGCTAAAATTTATGAGATACAATGAAATCCATGCTAAAAGAAAAGTTTATAGCATTAAGTGCTGCCATAAAGAAATTAGAAAATTCTCACATTAGCAATTTAATAGTACACCTGAAAGCTCTAGAAAAAAAAAAGTAGAAGCAAAGAGGAGTAGAAAGCAAGGAATAATCAAAATTAGGGTTAAAATCAGTTAGAAATCAGTTAGAAACAAAGAAAACAATACAAAGAATCAACAAAGTCAAGAGTTGGTTTCTTAAGAAAAACAGCAAGACAGACAAACCCTTGGCTACACCAAGATAAAGACAGTCAGTATCCAAATAAACAAAATCAGAAATGAAAAGGGAGACATAATAACAGACACTGAGGAAATTTACAGTCGTTTTGTCTTACTTCAAAAACCTGTTTTCCACAAAATTGGAAAATCATAATGAAATGGACAATTTTCTAGACAGATACCACTTACCAAAGTTAAATCAAGATCAGATAAACTACTTAAAAGACCCCATAACCCCTAAAAATTAGAAACTGTTATTAAAATCTCCCAAGGAGGAAAAAAAGCCCAATGCCAGATGATTTTGTTCAGAATTCTACCAAACTTTCAAAGAGCCAATTCTGATACTCCTCAAACTAGTCCACAAAATAGAAACTGAAGGAACACTGCCAAATTCACTGGTATGAGGCCACAGTCACCATATACCTAAACCACATGAAGACTCAACAAAGAAAGAGAACTTCAGATTATTTCTCTTACGAACATCAATGCAAAAATACTCACTAAAATACTCACAAATCAAATCCAGGAACACATCAAAAATACCATCCATCAAGATCAAATCAGCTTTATCCCAGGGACATAGGGATGATTCACTATATAAAAAATTCATCAACATAATCCTGTATTTAAACAAACTGAAAAAAAAAGATAACATGATTGTTTCATTAGATATATAAAAAGCCTTTGATAAAATCCAATAACCCAATCCATGTAAAGGTATTAGAGAAATCAAGGATACAGGACACATATCTAAAAATAATCAAAGCAATATACAGCAAGCCTATAGCTAACATCAAACTAAATTGAGAGAAACTTAAAGCATTTCCACTAAAATAAGGAACAAGACAAGGTTGTCTACTCTCTCCCTATCTATTTGGTATAGTACTTGGAGTTCTAACCAGAGCAATAAGATAATATATCAATGGAATACAAGTGGGAAAGGAAGAAGTCAAGTTATCTCTATTTGCAGGTGCTGTCATAATGTGCATAAGCGACCACAAAAATTCTACCAGAAAACTCCTATGGCTGGATATGACATTAATAGGAAGAAATCAGTAGCCCTCCTTTATAAAAATAATAAATGGGCTGAGATTGAAACTAGGGAAACAACACCATTTACAATAGCCTTAAATAGTATAAAATATTTTGGTGCAACTCTAGCCACAGATCTAGAAAGATCTGTATGACAAGAGCTCCAAGTCTCTGAAGAAAGAAGTTGAGAGATATCAGAGATGGAGAGAGCTCCCATGCTCATGGATAGGTAGGATTAACATAGTGAAAATGGACATATTATCAAAAGCAATCTACAGATTCAATGCAATCCACATAAAATTCCTACTCAATTTCTTTTTTCAGAATCCCTCATTTCCTTTTATTTAATTTTTTATTAGTTATTCCATTTGCTTACATCTCAAATGATATCTCACTTTCTAGTTACCCCTCCACAATTCCCCCACCCCATATTCTTTCTCTCCCCCTCCCCTTTCCTCTATGAGGAGGCTCTCCTGGCCACCCACCCTCTCCTGCTATACTGCTCCAGCATCTCCCTATACTGGGGCATCAAACCTCTACAGGACCAAGGGCCACCCTCCCCCCCATTGCTGTCAGGCAAGGCTTTCCTCTGCTACATATGTATTTTGGAGCCATGCATCCCTCCCTGTACAAACCTTGGTGGTGCTCTAGGCTCTGAGAGCACTGGACGATCCTGCCAGCCAATATGGTTCTTCCTATGGGATTACAATCCCCATCCCTTCCTCCAGTTCTTCCTCCAGCTCCCCCACTCGGTCCCTGAGCTCAGTCTGATGGTTGACTCCGAGCATCCAAATCTGCATTGGCTAGTTGCTGACTGGACCTCCCAAGGAGTAGCCACACCAGGTTCTTGTCAGTAAGTGACTCTTGACCACAGCAACAGTGAAGGGTTTGGTGCCTGCAGACCAGATGGATCCCCAGGTGGGGCAGTCCCTGGATGGCCCCTCCTGCAGTCTCTGCTCCATTTTTGTCCCTTTTCTTCTTTTCAACAGGAACATTTCTGGGTTAAAAATTTGAGATGGGTGGGTGCCCCATCCCCCAACTGGGGGCCATAACTATATGCTAGAGGCTGCCCTACATATTCAATATAGTATTCGAAGTTCTAGCCAGAGCAATTAGACAACACATGAACATCAAAAGAATACCAACTGGGAAGGAGTAAGTAAAAATATCACTATTTGCAGATAATATGATAGTATATATAAGTGGCCCCAAAAATTCTATCAGAGAGCTCCTACAGCTGATAAACAACTTCAGCCAAGTGGTTGGATATAAAATTAACTCTAACAAACCAATAGCTTTCCTCTACTCAAAAAATAAATGGGCAGAGAAAGCAACTAGGGAAACAACATCCTTCTCAATAGTCACAAGTAAGCTAAAATGTCTTGGTGTGACTCTGGGCAACTGAAAGATCTGTGTGACAAGAACTTCAAATTCCTGAAGAAAGAAATCAAAGAACTCAGATGATGGAAAGAAATCCCATAATCATGGATTGGCAGGATTATTTTAGTCAATAAAATCTGGCCATCTTACTGAAAGCAATCTATAGGGTCAATGTAATCCCCATCAAAATTCTGACTCAACTCTTCATAGAGTTAGAAAGAATAATTCAAATTCATTTGGGGTAACAAAAAACCCAGAATAGCAAAAACTATTCTCAACAATAAAAGAACTTCTGGGGGAATCACCATTCCTGACCATAGAGCAAATGTGATTTTAAATTGCATGGCATTAGTACAGAGACAGGCACATAGACCAGTGGAATAGAATTGAAAACCCAGAAATGAACCCACACACCTATGGTCACTTTGTCACTTTGACAAAGAAACTAAAACCATCTAGTGGAAAAAAGATAGCATCTTCAATAAATGGTGCTGGTTCAAGTAGCAGACTGCATGTAGAAGAATGTAAATTGATTCATTCTTATCTCCTTGTACCAAGCTCAAGTCCAAGTAGATCAAGGACCTCCACATAAAACCAGATGTGCTGATTCTAATAGAAGGGAAAGTGAGGAAGAGCTTTGAATACTTGGGCACAGGGGACACTTCCTAATCAGGGCATCAATGACTTATACTTTAAGATTAACAATTGACAAATGGGACTTCATAAAATTACAAAGCTTCTGTAAGGCAAAGGATACCATCAATAGAACAAAACAGCCACCCACAGATTGGGAAAAGTTCTTTACCAACACTACATCTGATAGAGGGCTAATATCCAATATATATAAAGGACTCAAGAAGTTAGACTCCAAGGAACCAAATAATCCTATTAAAAATTGGACTACAGAACTAAACAGAGAATTTTCTACTGAGGGATCTCTTGAATGGCTGAAAATCACTTAAGGAAATGTTCAAAATCCTTAGTCATTAGGGAAATGCAAATCAACATGTCCCTGAGATTCCACCTCATATCAGTCAGAATAGTTTAGATCAAAAATTCAGATGACAGCAGATGTTGGTGAGGATGTGGGGAAAGAGGAACACTCCTCTATTGCTGGTGGGATTACAAGCTGGTAAAGCCATTTTGGAAATAAATCTGGTGGTTCCTGAAAAAATTGGAAATAGTACTGCCTAAAGAACTAGCTATATCATTGGGGATATACCCAAAAAAAGTTCCAACATATAACAAGGACAAATGTTCTACTATGTTCATAGCAGCCCTATTTATAATAGCCAGAAGCTGGAAATAGCCCAGATGTCCCTCAACAGAAGAATGGATAAAGAAAATGTGATACATTTACACAATGGAGTACTACTTTTAGCTATTAAAAACAATGAAATTCACAAATGGAGCTAGAAAATATCATCCTGAGTGAGGTAACCCCGACACAAAAGAACACACATGATATGTACTCACTGATAAGCAGGATATTAGCCCAAAAGCTCACAATGCCCATGATTCAAACCAAAGACTTTATAGAGCTTAGGAGGAAGATCAGGGTGTAGATGCTTCAGTCTTGCCTTGAAGAGGGAACAGGATGGATCTTGGAGACTCTTATGGAGAAATAGGGGGAAGTTTTGTGGCCCCCAAAGAGGACAGGGACCCCATTGGAAGACAGAATCTGAGCCACCAAGTAAAGAACATATACAGGTTGGAACTAGACCTCCCTCCCTGATTATACCCAGTAATTGTGCAGCTTGGCTTTTATGTGAGTCCTGAACAACTGGAATAGGGCTATCTCAAAAGCTGTTGCCTGTACAAGGGCTATGTTCTACTGACTGGGCTGCCTTCTCTGGCTACAGGAAGAAAGAAAGTGACTAGCCTTGCAGAGTCTTGGAGTGTGTGTGTGTGTGTGTGTGTGTGTGTGTGTGTGTGTGAGAGAGAGAGAGAGAGAGAGAGAGAGAGAGAGAGAGAGAGAGAGAGAGAGAGAGACAGATCCAGTGGGGTCCTCACAGGCTTACAGGAGAAGGGGAGGGAGAATGGGGAAAGGCAGGGCAGTGAGCGGGATGTAATAAGTGAATAAGTAAATAGAAAATATAATACAATTTAAAATATTTTAAGAAAATAATACCTCAATGATGGTAGAATATATGACCTGTTAATGTTCTCATTGGGAGAACCAGACACTGTGTGGAGATTGGGCACTTCTGCATAGTTATTCCTGGATTTTTAATGCCATAGAACTCTTTATAAAACTACAGTGTTGTATAAAGCTACAGAATATTTTATAGAACAAGTATTGTTTACATTCGCCCTAGGAAGTCACCCTTTCCCCACAAGATATGTGCTTTACACGCTAAGAAAATGAATTTATTGTATTTAAAGAATGATATTGCACAACTATTTTAGACACAATTTTGGCCTAGTATAGGAGGATCATGTCACAATTTTCGTTTACAGTCTTGTACTTGTTCATCTCAACCACGACAGAACTGAAAAGATCTGAAATACATGATGAAGCTGACTCTGCTTCTCTTGTAATGGAGGCAAAGGCTCTTTCTTCACCCATTGCTAGGTTTAGAGCTGAGGACCATATAATAAAAGAAATGTTAACAAGAAAAGGTAATCAGATTTATTTGTTTACATAAGAAAAGGAGAGCCTAAGAAACAGATAAACTTGTATATTCCCATTATAGCTTTGTAAAGTGTGGCTGCACAGAGGCGTGACTGGATACAGAGCATGTTACAATGGTAATGATCTGGGGGAACTCATCAAAGCTTGGTAGACTGGCATCTTCTTTCTCGGGGATAGAGGTACCTCTTGAAGGATGATTCGTGACTTACTTCAAAAAAGGGAGGTGAGAGGAAACTTCCAGCTTCTGCTGGTTTTGTTGTTGTTGTTGTTGTTGTTGTTTTCTTTTTTTAATTCTCATTTAAGGTCAGTGTCAAATTGCCAATTCTTTTTTTTTTAATTTTTTTTATTAGATATATTTCTCTACTTACATTCCAAATGGTATTCCCTTTCCCGGTTTCCCATCCATAAGCTCGCATCCCCACCCCCTCCCCCATATGGGTGTTCCTCCCATCCACCTCCTTTACTGCTCCCCTCAGATATTCCCCTGCACTGGGGGTCCAACCTTGGCAGGACCAAGGGCTTCCCCTTCCACTGGTGCCCCAACAAGGCTATTCTCTTCTACATATGCAGTTGGAGTCGTGGATCAGTCCATTCATAGTCTTTTGGTAGTGGTTTAGTCGCTGGAAGATCTGGTTGGTTAACATTGTTGTTCTTATGGGGTTGCAAGCCCCTTCAGCTCTTTCAATCCTTTGTCTAATTCCCCCAAAGGGGGTCTTGTTCTCAGTTCAGTGGTTTGCTGCTAGCATTGACTTCTGTATTGGACATGCTCCGGATGTGTCTCTCAGGAGAGAGAGCTATATTCTGTCCCTTCCAGCATGCACATTTTAGCTCCATCAATTTTATCTAGTTTTGGTGACTGTATATATATATATATGGACCACATGTGGGACAGGCTCTGAATGGCTGTTCCTTCAGTCACTGCTCTAAACTTTGCTTTCATAACCCTTCCTATGGATATTTTTTCCCCTTTTAAGAAGGAGTGGGAGCGTCCATATATTGGTCATTCCTGTGGTCTGTGGATTGCATCTTGGATTATTCGAGCCTTTTGGCTAATATCCACTTATCAGTGAGTGCATACCAAGTGAGTTTTTCTGTGATTGGGTTACCTCACTCAGGATGATATTTTCTAGCTCATTCCATTTGCCTATGAATTTCATGAAGTCATTGTTTTTGATAGCTGAGTAGTACTTCATTGTGTAGATGTACCACATTTTCTGTATCCATTCCTCTGTTGAAGGGCATCTGGGTTCTTTCCAGCTTCTGGTTCTTATAAATAAGGCTGCTATGAACATAGTGGTGCATGTGTCTTTGTTGTATGTTGGAGCATCTTTTGGGTATATGCCCAAGAGAGGTATAACTGGGTCCCCAGGTAGTGCAATGTCCAATTTTCTGAGGAATCTCCAGATTAATTTCCAGAGTGGTTGTACCAGCTTGCAATCCCACCAACAATGGAGGAGCATTCCTCTTTCTCCACATCCTCGCCAGCATCTGCTGCCACCTGAGTTTTTTTTTTATCTTAGCCATTCTGCCTGGTATGAGGTGGAATCTCAGGGTTGTTTTGATTTGCATTTCCCAGATGACTAAGGATGTTGAACATTTCTTTAGGTGCTTTTTGGCCATTCGATAATCCTCAGCTGAGAATGTTTTGTTTAGCTCTGTACCCCATTTTTAATGGGGTTATTTGGTTCTCTGGAGTCTACATATATGAAAGAGTATTTTTGTTCACATGTATAATATATATACACACATATATGTAAATAAATATGTATATATATATTCATCTCTATATAATCACTTTCAGTATCCTAGAAATAGTTGGAAGTAAATGTTTGGAGTCGCTCCAGGTGGTAAACGTGTTGTTCTCCAAGTTTGTGCTTGTGCTAGATGTCTCATAGCTGCCCCATACCCTGTGAGAGAGAGCTATTTTCAGGCAGCACTACTAGATTTGATCATATTTGGGCTCATTTAATCCTATTGCTTTAAGAACTTGATTTGCTTAGTGATTGGATTTGATGGTCTAGCTTCCTGACTCTAGGTTCACCATTGGTAACATGTCATCCTGAAAAAAAAAACCTCATAGAACCAGGGAGAGATAGTGGGTTTCTGGAGAGGAAACCATGAAAGGAGATAACATTTAAAATGTAAATTTTAAAAAATCTAATAAAAAAGATGTACTCTGATAGCCTAGTCATAAACGATGTTGATTATAGATAAAAATCAAATGCAGCTTTGCAGGCTGGAAACGTGCTGTCACTGAGTGCATTAATCTAAGAGTGGCAAGTTTTGATGATTACACCTGAGCAATGATAATGTGTAAAGGGATTGCAGTATCATTGGAAAACCATACAGCCGCCTAAAGTGACATCACATGGAAAAGAAAAGCTTGGAAATGTGTTCTGACTTCCTCATTAAGAAAACAGTTTTATTATTTTAAAGTTCAAAGACAGGAACACAGAGGAGAAATGTGTTCTTGAAACAATGGCTTACCTTACCCATGTAAGTCTCCACAAGCATATAACCTGTGGATAAACATTTGTAAATAAGGAAGAAAGAAACCCTTAGAATTCAGTGAAATTAAGATGAGGTTATCAGTCGAGAACTGAAAACTTAACTTTGGAACAGCTGTGTAATTATCATGGCTTATATGACTATAGAACTATATATGAAATAACTTACCCTGTTACCAAGTCAGTGATGGCATCATAGAGAGCCACCAGACCATTAGAAACATAGGAGGAAAAATATTATACCATGTAACTATATAATATCTATGAGTAATATCAGAAAATATATATTATACTATAAGATCCACAAAAACAAATAGACAACGGAATGACTACCTGTATGGGTGAAGCCACATAAATTTCCTCTTGTAATTAATACTGTGTAGATACTATAAGACATTTTAAAAGTTTTAAAAGTACCCTGAGAATGAGGTACATAATATAGCTATGTATGAAATATATAATAAATAAATGTATACTATAATACATATAATATATGTATACTTAATAATACTGTTTAAATCCTATAAATACATAATGTTTCTTACTAAGATGCTGGAAATGAGAGAAAATGTTTGGAATCATAGATAAATACATCTCCTGTTTGTTTCACGGCAATTGGATATACCAAATTATCAACTAATTTTACTGTGAATAGAGAATAACTTCTGGGTGATTTCATCTACTCACAGTAGATGTGCTAATGCCTTCAAAGTCAGAATTTGCTCGAATAATTGTGTTTGCTTTAATTCCATGTAAGTGCTGAAATGTATGCTATCATATCATAAAATGATATCATCTCCCTTCATCTTTTCCCTTCATCTTAACTTAATTATCTTTTATACGCTTTGCCTGATAATTTCATGGACACCCAAGTCTCAAACAGTGAATGTTACAGTGCTCTTAAAAAGCCCTTCTTTCCTCCTTATCATATACAATTAGTTAGCTCAGACAGTTTCTTTGAACCTGTTACTTTGATCATATTGCACCACTTCAGATTTCTCCATTGTCTCTGACTTGGGCTGAGGTCACAGCAGATTTTCTGACTTTTAAAAGATTTCTAGCCAGTCATTCACATCTAACAGTGTATTTGCTGTGAAGAAAAATCTATCCTTCTCTACTAGGTGAATAGTTACATCCCCCTCCCCCTTTTTCTTTACAAGAAAATATGAGTAGCCTTTACCGAAGTTCTAGACACCAGCTAGAGTCCTCTTAAAATAAGAAATCACAATTGAGAAAATGAGAAAATGTCTTCATAAGATCTATCTGTAGGGTATTTTTTTTAAAATCAGTGATTGATAGGGGAGGTCCCGTCCCATTGAGGGTGGTAGTATCACTGGGTTGGTAGGTAGGTCTAGGTTCTATAAGAAAGCAGATTTAACAAACCTTGGTAATCAAGCAAGTAACCACTCATCATGGCCTTTGCATTAGCTCCTGACTCCGGGTCCCTGCCCTGTTTTATTTCCTTTCCTGGCTTTCTTCAATGATAGACTACAATGGTGGAAGTGTAAGCCCAATACATTTTTTTCTCTCTCCAAATTTCTTTTGGTCACAGTGATTCATCTTAGCTGTAGAAATGCTACAAAAGACACCTGTGAGCAAAGTCTATTATTAGTTTAATATAAACTAGTATATTCCTTTGCACATGGTGTCTCAAATTTTGATTTCAGTGATTTTCATTCAGGTCACTGTGCCAGTGTGTCAGCTCTTGTAGGCTGTCATCTATCAGCTGTGTATGGTGCCTGCTTCACCCTATACCAACTGTAAGTGCAAAGCTAAATGGCTTCATCCAAGCATGTGGTCACTTCCTGCTTTGTGCTTTTTATAGACCTTACAATTACTTGTCAAGTAAAATTCTTTCCATACATTGTTACTATCAGTCTTATTACTATATTAAGATTAGAGGGATACCATGCTCTGGTTGCTCTTGTCAGCTATGCAGAAGAACTCCAACTCAGATTAAGAGACTCAATAAATGTTGGATGAAAAACTGAAGTAGCTAATATGTATATGGACTTGATTATGAGGTAGAACTATCTTGTAGTTTCTGTTAACTTGGAATTTTGCCACCTTGCTAGAAGGTGTGTAACATGACAATTATAACGTTTGGAGGAGATAACACTGACTCTTTCAATGAAGAGATTCATGGAACTTGCTCAGAGTACAACAGCTAGCAAATGTCTGAACACAATGGTAACCAGATCATATTAGCCATGGGTTTCTGACCTAAACATTACTACTCATCGCTGTATCACATGTCAGAACCCTGCATCAACTAGTTTTTGTGAAATCTATGCTTTTATGAGAAAAACAGAAATTAACAAAACTTAATTAAATTAATTAAAAATTAAGATTTATTTATCTCAAGACAGTTGTGTAAATTGTGTTGGGGGAAGAAAATAAGGTTATTGTGCACGTATAATACGATTACAACATAGTATTAATGGATCATATGTAAAAATCAGAAAACTACACGGTAAGTTAATGGCACATTTCAGATACCTTCGCATACTCTGACTTCCAAGTGGCAAGCAGTATGTGCTTCTGCCTCTGTTTCCTGAAATATCTGAAACAGTATAGCGCCATGCTGCCCTTTCAGATAACAGGCTGAACTTAATACCCCTTAGAAGCAGCTTTCCCTGTAAAGCTATTCAGAGTAGTGTACAAACACCCCAACCCTTTCGCTGTTTGAATGGGATAATTCTAAAATATCTGCTTTGTATTATTTCTAGAATTTCTTTGGGAATTGAAGTTTCACTTTTCCATTGTGACAGTTGTTTCAGTACTGAATGCTTTTTTCTTGCTTCCAATCTATACAGCATATTTTCTTATATTTTAAAAAATTGCCCCTAAGTTCCCTTTATATTTTCTACGTATTACAAATAAACTGGTTTCCTTGGACTACTCTTTTTTCAGGAACTGGTTTTGGGAGGACTCCATCAAGGCAATGGTGGTTAAAAATCATTGCCTTGTTTGCAAAATGTTTCACAGTAAAGTCTGAAGTGTGATAATATAATAAGATGGTGTAATATATTAGGAAATCTATTATTTTCATGGATTATAAACTCACCTGTAAGCTTTGCTCTGGGCTTCTGGTTCCCTACCCAGCTTCCTGTTTGAAACCTACTGAAAGCATTATGACTCAAACAACAGCGTCAGCATGGGTAGGATTCTGTCCTACCTTTAACACAATACATTTGTTTTCATTATAAAGGACAATAAAACTACTCTGCTACCAAATTTAGGAGGTAGCAATTCCCCCCCACCTCTTCCAGGGGGTTGAAGTAGATATAAGAGAAAGCAGAGCTGTAGCTTTTCAGTTTTTAATAATATATTTACAAATCATTATCTTTGTTTTATGTGTATGACTAATTTGCCTAAATGTAGGTCTATGCGCTATATGCATGCAGTATACATGGAGGCCAGACGAAGGCATAGGATCTCCTGGAGTCAGAATTATAACTATTTTGAACCACCACATGCAAGTTGGGAACTGAACCCCAGTCCCCTTAAGAGAAGAAGCCAGTGCTCTTGACTGCTGAGCCATCGCTCCAGTTCCAGGGTCATAGCCTCTTCTGAGATAACTTCTTGTCACAAAGGTTTTCCTCATAGTGACCCTGACATTTTCTGGGAACAAAGAAATGTTATTATAACACTTACTTTTAATAGTAGAAATCCTAGTAGGTCAGAGGCTTACCTGCAAAAATCATTGTCCAGGGAGCGGTTTGCTTACTGTCGGCTTCAATTTTACCCCTCATGTTTATTTCAATCTCACTAGACTATGTGTAGTAGAAGGGGAAGTAATTATTATTTATTCTGAAAAGTTCTGTAAGCCAATAGATGAGAAATGTAGACAAGAGGAAAAGAGGAATGGCAGTGTCTTTCATAGTCAGAAGTGTGGAGCACTAGTCCTCTTTGCAATCTCATAAACTCAGAGTCTAATCTGCCTGCTAAGAAGAGACGGTGCCAGAGCCATACATCTGGGGAAAGCAAGTCAAACTCTGGTTATGGCTTAATCTGCTTCATCATACCCTCTATGATTAGAAATGGGGCACTTTATGTTATGTACAATATTTCATTTCAATCCAACAGCAACCTCAGTCTCTTTTGTTAGTTGAAGGTTCTTCTTCAGATAGAAATACAGGCAAAGCCCTGGCCTTAGTAGGAGGATATTGAGGGAAAGAGAAAATATGATTGGTGTGCTTAGATGCAGCCTCAGTAGATCAAGTTTTAAAGGCCTGATGAGGGGTAATAGTCATATTTATCTGTGAGTGTAAGGATAAGATTTAGAATGCTGTTAAGAAGTTATATTGGCCTATCAAAGTAGTGGTAATATATATTCTTTTAAGTTCCATGATTTTAATAGCCCTGACTTCTCTCCTATGTTTGGGCCCTATACCCACTTAGACAGCTGTTGGTTACCTCTAACACATGAGTGTAATGATTGCTCCTTTAAAAATGTCTAGTCATGCTGGTCATCATTGTGGTTCATAGGTGTTACATCTAGGTAGCATTATTAATTGTTTTTCTCACTTGGCAGGGTATATAGCACTTTCTGGTACTATACAAGCCAGACTACAGGAAGGAGGCTTTCATGTTAGATACAGCTTGAGTAATCTTAGTCGTGTGTCCTAAGTATGTGTTTGTTCAGCAATTAGCTTGCCTTCAACCTCAGGAACATCCATGGGCTATAGTCTATATCAATAGCCTATATCGTTTTAGAGGCCACTTGGATGACATTCATCAACTATTAGAAATGAAGTTTCTTGTGATAGATACAAAGGGTGTGTTAGTTTAAAGTTCTAGTTTAGCTCAGCTATACAGTATAGCTTTATCTTTATATATCTATATAACTATATCTATATCTACATCTACATCTATATATTGCATGTGTACATATATTGTACATAATTTTAGGTAAATATAAAATAATATGATTCTCTGAAGCTTTGTCAAACAACCTTGGTGTTATCTCTCACTCCTCCCTTCTCCTACTATGTTAATTCCTCCCATTCTCTATTTTCCCATTATCCCTATATATCAACTATACTCAAATATTTCCCTCCCCATGGGCCATTATAATTTCTTGGCTTCTGCAGGCACTCCAATCTGAAGATCTAGATCTAGAAATTGCAAATGTGATAGAACATTGGGTATTTTTATTTCTGAATCTGGGGATATCATACATCATCTTTTCTTGGTCTACCCATTTATTTACAAATTTCATAATTTCAGTTTTATTTATGCACAATTAGTAATCCATACACATTTTTATTACTAACATTTTTATTATCCATAACTATTGACCTCATCAAAGAAGCTTCTGTCTACAGCAAATGAAGATCTTACAGAAAACCACAACTAGACACAGAGGGAGGATTGTGGTGAAGATGGTCCCAGTGGATACATCTGCAGCACAGCTCTTCATTTATGGTTCAGGAACCATGGCAAAATGGAACTGAAAGATTGTACAAGGCAGGAAGTCTGCTATATGCATCTCAGAAATAGCTGCATAAGCAAAACCTGTTCAATAACAATATCAATATATGTGCTAAGACAGAATGAGGACAATCTTACAGGGTCCCATCCCTAAACAAAGAACCATAGATAAGTAATGACTCGAGAGGGAGAATTAGCCTTTCCCAAGGATGAGCCCTCTGATTATCCAGTAGATAATCATCCCTGCAAACACATACACACACACAGAGAGAGAGAGAGAGAGAGAGAGAGAGAGAGAGAGAGGGGGAGAGAAAGAGAGAGAGTCAATTTGTCCATATATGTGTGTGTTTAAAAAAATAATAATAATATTAAAAAAGAGGCTATTGATTTGTGAGGAGAGGCATGGGAGGAACTGGACAGAGAAAGGTAAGTGGAGAAATAGGGAAGGTATGTAATGATATTTTAATCAAAACCTTAAAAAGTGTTTCGTTGTGGCTGCCACAAGTATCACAGAACAGGAGAAGGGCAGATGCTCTGATGCACCTGGGACTCTGGATTTCCTGTCCCCTGCCTCCCCTTTCTCTTTTTCTTTTAAAAGCAATCTATTTTATCAATAATAAGAAATAAAATCTATAGCAATAGATTTTATAATCCATTTTAAAAGATGAAATAGACATGGAGGAAACAAATACTTCTAATTTAGCAGTAGCTCTGTTTAAGCTATGTTTCTAGTTTTAAGCATCTAGTAATGCTAAAATATATAAAACAGAATATGAAAGTCCTTTCTAATTTCATTTGCTACAGAGAACACTTAATAGTCTGGTATAGATTCTTCTCACAAAATGTAAATAACTTATTTTTTTAAAAAAAGCATTAAATAGACAAGTAAAACAATCCACTCATGATATTTTCATAGCACTCTACAATTTTGCTTAATGTTATCCCATTCTTTTTACCTAGAAATGTGTTTCCTGTGCATGATAAATATTCAATCTTATACAGTAATTTACATTTCACATTATAAGTATTTTTCTACTTTACTACCTAGTCATCTTTCTGTGCCCACATAATTTGTATGGTAATATATTGGTAAGTAATATTTCTATTATTTGCTTCTCTTTTTGTTAATGCTATAATTGCTTTTATGTTCATGTATTATTTAAATGCTTTAGAACAGTCTCTTAAATATGAGGAATGAATTGTACCTAAATGTTCACTAATGTACCCTTCAGTCAACCTCAGTGTTGGTACATGGTGTGCATCTCATAAAGTTTTATTAAGTGGACAGTAATTTTGTGTTATATGGCATGAATAATTGTTTTTGACATTTTAATCCTCCCAAAGTTCATTTTTTAACTTGATAGATATTGTGAATGTTTCACTGAATTATAAGGAAAATTCATAAAGACAGAAAAAGTGAGGTTCGGGGTGGAATTATACAATTACATCCTTGATAGGTACTGAGATAATAGAAGGCTTGGAGGATATTGGACTGACCCCTTCTGTGGTAATCAACAGCCTGTGACTCCAAGGACAAAATGCAAGCCTTTAATTATTGGTCAGAAGAATGAGACCTAAGTTTTCTATGGGAGGAGATATGACATTCTTAACTGCCAAGGCACATGACAAGTATTTAAATCTGGTTCACGGAGCTATAAAGTTTACTAGATTACTTTACAGCAAGAGCCTTCGTGAGAAATATGTGAACACACTATAGCCTTCTCCTAGAAGGATCAAGCTAATCAGGTCTGCCAACCTCTCTGGATAGTACAGAGTCTCCCAAGAAAAGCTCCATGTTCCTAGAGATATTTATAAATATTACAAAGCCTGCCCCAAATGGCCCCTGATAGTGTGCCATAACTATTTTCCGCACTACTCTTTTTGCATTTTTGTCTTACTTAAAGTACTTTTGAAGAAGATCACAAAGACCAAGTAGAGATGAATTCATGGTAAGAAGCCAGTGACAATATAGGTTATGTGGAGCCAATTTCCAGAATTTATCCCTTGATGTTAACCATATGTTCTATCTGTTTGGTTACACTGACCCACATTTGAATGTTCTAATTAAAAGAATGGAACACACATCTCCTTTAAGGCCGTTGTTCAGCAAAATGAGTTAGATGGCTTTTGCAGAATTGGCCAATGTGTGGTTTGTGCACATTCAACTGGACACACTCTAGAGCTGGTCAAAGTTATGGTCCTAATGCCATACCTAGATCTGTTATTAAATCTCCTGAACAAATTTGGTCCTTGTAGACTAGAAGGTGAATGTATATCAATCAAGCACCCTACTGGGTTTTAAAATGTGCCTCCGAAAAGGATGATCTGGTTTGTGGTATTTTATTCTGACAGCTCTAGGAAACTAATATATAGCTCAAAATTTTTGCTTCTTTAAATTTGAGAACCACTAGTAGATTGAATATATTTAATGTTGACTTGACTGAGCTTGGTTGGTGGTTTAGTCCATGGAAACTTTGGGGAATCTGGTTGGTTGATATTGTTGTTCTTCCTATGGGGTTGCAAACCCCTTCAGCTCCTACACTCCTTTCTCTAACTCCTCCATTTGGGTCCCTATGCTCAGTCTAATGGTCAGCTGCAAGCATCCTCATCTGTATCAGTAAGGCTCTGGCAAAGCCTCTCAGGAGACATCGATATCAGGCTCCTGTAAGTAAACACCTCTTGCTATCAGCAATAGTGACTGGGTTTGGTGGCTGCATATGGAATGGATCTCTAGATAGGTTAGTCTCTGGATGGCATTTCCTTCAGTCTCTGCTCCACTCTTTGTCCCTGTATTTTCTTCCATGAGTATTTTGTTCCCCTTTCTAAGAAGGAATGAAGCATCTACATTTTGGTATTCCTTCTTCTTGAATTTCATATGGTCTGTGAATTGTATCTTGGGTGGTTCGAGCTTTGGAGCTAATATCCATTTGTGAGTGAGTGCTTACTATGTGTGTTCTTTTGTGACTGGGTTACCTCACTCAGGATGATATTTTCTAGTTCCATCCATTTGCCAGAGAATTTCATGTAGTCATTGTTTTTAATAGCTCAGTAGTACTCCATTATTTAGATGTACCACATTTTCTGTATCCATTCCTCTGTTGAAGGACATATGGGTTCTTTCCAGTTTCTGGCTATTATAAATAAGAGTACTATCAACATAGTGGGACATGTGTCCTTGTTATATGTTGTAGCATCTTTTGTGTATATGCCCAAGAGTGGTATAGCTGGGTCCTCAGGTAGTACTATGTCCAATTTCTGAGGAACCTCTAGACTGATTTCCACAGTGGTTGTGCCAGCTTGCAATCCCACCAACAATGGAGGAGTGTTCCTCTTTCTCCACATCCTTGCCAGCATCTGTTGTCACCTGAGTTTTTGATCTTAGCTATTCTGACTGGTGTGAGGTGGAATCTCAGGGTTGTTTTGATTTGCATTTCCCTGATGACTAAGGATGTTGAACATTTCTTTAGGTGAAGCTATATATCTTTATAGGAAACATAGTCATAATGATTAAAGCCTGGTGTCATTAATATTGACCATCAATAGTCAATGTTGAGGTACAGAGTTTTCATGTTAATGTATAAAAAAATATGCCCCAGAGGATCTACTCCATAATCTTTGCAGCATTTTAAAAGTGTTGTAAGTAGTGTCTAAACTGTTTCCCCATCACTCATTATTTGTTCTTGAATTGTATAATATAATTTAACAACTTTAAATATGGGCTGCACCTCTGATATTTTTATTAAAATAAAGCCAGATTATGGTTAATTTGATGGCTTATCAATTCTGAGGTTTGTATAAAAGATTGTGACTTATGGGTTTCACTGATAAGTGGGCTTCCTTATAAACTCTTCTTTGAAGATACTTATGTGGCAAGGTATTGAGCATACCTTCTAGTTCACAGTTGGCATAAAGCCACCCTGCATGACATAGAATCATGTTCTCAGTACATGTGTAAACTAGCGTCATACTCTGCAACACCTTCATTGTAGTTCTGTGGCATCCTTAGTCACAGCAGTCAATTAGAATATACTCATATTCTGACTTCCACAAACTGGGAGATAATGACTGTTGTTTTAAGACATTAACTTTCAGAGCAATTTATTATGCAATGATAGATAGCAAACACACTATTAAAATCCTTAGGTTTTCTCTTTATGTTTGAAAGTTAATGAAGACTTCATCTCTAACACTAGGCAATCAACTTTGCTTGCTTGGTTTTAATGTTTCCATAAAACCTTTCTTAATAGAGAGGGAAAGCCAACAGGGAGAATTTTACCTCTTACATTTTCTGAGTGCAGTGTGTCGATGCTTTGCTTAGAGGTTATTTTGTCTAAAGCCTATATTTGTCCAAGGATGAAGCATTGTAGATGGTCTAGGCAGGGTTGGACCAAACAAACAAAAACAACCCAAGACATCCAAGATGGGGGTATGGCTCTGCAGGCAAGAATACTGGCTGCTTTTTTAGAGGACTTGGGTTTGGTTCTTAGCACCCATGTTGCAGTTCACAGGTCTCTGTAACTCCAATTCCAGGGGATCTGATATCCTCTTCTGACCTTCACAGGCTCCTACAAATACATGGTGTGCATGCATGCATACTGGCAAACATGGCTATATATATAATGCAAGTAAGTAAATAATTTTTTTCTCAATCTTTATTAAATTGGGTATTTCTTATTTACATTTCAATTGTTATTCTCTTTTCTGGTTTCCAGGCCAACATCTCCCTAGCACCTCCCCCTCCCCATTCTCCCCCTATTACCGCCCTCCCCCCAACAATCCTGTTCAATGCGGGTTCAGTCAATGCCCAATAATTTTGAGTTTCAGAAAAAGCAGCCAATGATTTTCCTACATAATATCTGAGATACTTATGTGAAAAAGAATTTAACACTGATTAGAAGATTGAATTTAACTGGTGCCCTTTATTGTGGCATCTCTATGACAAATACCTTGCGACCAGTAGTAAGGGAGTCTGCTTACAGCCAGGCTTCCATCCAGACCTGCTCTCATATAACCCTGCGATGCTAATGAAAGCGATGCTTTAGAAACACATATTGTGGTTGTGCATACTTGAAGTGTTAATGTAGTAACCATTATGAACAGCCTTTGAAAAGAATTTATACTCATTAAAGGACAGAACTGATGTACTTTGACTCAATCAATGAGTCTCATTCTGCAAATGAAAGTCCGGTCTTGATAGCATTAATGGAAGGCAGCTGTGGATCCTGATGCTCCCATAATAGCAAACAGGAAGGAATGATGGAAGTTTCCGACTTGATTACATTAATGTAATGATTGCAAGTATGCTCATGTATTATAAAGAGAAACAATTTTTGAGAAAGAGATTAGTCGCTTTTAAGAAGCTTCTATATTTATGTTTAGTGTATGCAGATCAATATGCATTAAAATAATTGTGTAGAATACATAAATGTACATAGTAGACACTGAGAAGCCTTTTGCTACTTGTTACTAAGAGACCTAAAGTTGGTCTGTTGTTATTCTGTAATCAGAATGAATGCTTCTTTGCATTCATTGATTCATTGATGTCTGTGTAGTTTTAATTGTATAGGCACATTTCCATGTATACTTTACGTGGCTTCTGCTTGCTGATGATGGTCTTAGGTAGAATATAGTCACTTGAGGGTAAGAAAACAGACTAGGGAAGTGAAAAGAGAGGAAACCTCCACCATCATAGAGTTTGAATGAATTCTCCCAGAATTTGTTTCCTTATTAGTTTCCTTCTAGTATATTATCGTTAACGCATTCTAATGCCTGTAAACACTTCCATTTTTACAGGTTAAATTAAACCAATTATCATGATAGAACGCTTGCCTAGCACACATGAAGGTTCAAGCCTGAAAAGAAAAACAAAAACAAAAAGAGAAAAACCTTGATTTTCATTTCCCTGATGTCTCACTGATAAATGTAGTTCTGCTTGTTCTGCAGACGTGCAGCCATAATGTGTATGAGCAGCGACTGGAAACTTAACTACATATTGAGTCTCATTTCATGGTGAAGGATCGCATCTACTCTTCTTTTGAATTAAGTGCTAGATTAAGTACAATGCATTTTATAGATACATTTGTTTGTGATTGTCTTCAGGAACAAAGCATAGCAGCCTCCTTTTATTTAATAATAACACAAAAAGGAGAAACACCAAATTTTTAACAAAACATTTTCTTATATCCCCAAATCAAATCCCTTAAACAGGCTTAAAGCAAACATACTTTGCCTACAATTACCTGGATAGAATGGGCCTCATCTCAGCAACTTTGTATCTCTCCACTATGCTACACTGCCTCTATATTTTTGATATGATTCTATTAAACATTAGATTATTTTTTTACAATAATAGAATGTGTGCTGAATAGTTATAAACCAACTTGACCCCATACTACAATCATCTGATAGGAGGGAACTCCAGTTAAGAAAATTCCTTAAGTTCCAGCTGTAGTGCATTTTCTTAATCAGAGACTGATGGGGGAGGGTCCAGCTTGTTGTGTGGATGGGTAGTGCCATCTCTCTGCTGGTGGTCCTTCATTCAACATATTGTGGATGCCAAGAAGTGCATGCTGACAGGAACCTGGTACAGCTGTCTCTTGAGAGGCTCTGCCAGAGTCTGACAAATACAGAGGCAGATGCTCGCAGCCAACCATTGGACTGGGAACTGGGTTCCCAATGGAGTAGTTAGAGAAAGGACTAAAGGAGCTGAAGGGGTTTGCAACCCCATAGGAAGAATAACAATATCAACTAACCAGAGACCCCAGAACTCCCAGGGACTAAACCACCAACCAAAGAGTACACATGGAACAACCCATGTCTCCAGCCACATTTGTAGCAGAGAATGGCCTTGTTGGGCATCAGCCGGAGGAGAGGCCCTTGGTCTTGTGAAAGCTCAATGCCCGGTTGTAGGGGAATGCCAGGGCAGGGAGGTGGGAGGGAATGAGTGCGTGGGTCGGGGAGCACCCTCATAGAAGCAAGGGGAAGGGATGGGAAAGGGGATAATATTTGAAATATAAATAAAGAAAATATCCAATAAACAAAGGACAAATTAAAAAAAGAAAGAAAGGAAGAAAGGAAGGAAGAAAGAAAGAAAGGAAGAAGGAAACAAAGTAAGTTGAGCAAGTCATGAGCAGTAAGCCAGTAAACAATACTCCTCCATGGCCTCTGCAACAGCTCCTGCCTCCATGTTCCTGCCCTGTGTGAGTTCTTGTCCTGACTGCTTTTAATGGTGAGACAGTGCTATGGAAATGCAATGCAAATAAACCCTTTCCTCTACAAATTGCTTTGGTCATGGTGTTTCATCTCAGCAACAACAACAAAAACAAAACCCTAAGACAGAACCCATATGATTATATGCTGAGGATATATTATTGAATAATCAAGAGTCTTGTTTCCTGGCATTTAGCACAGGGAGTATCTTAGGGTTTTATTGCTGTGAAGAGACCAAGACCACAGCACCTCTTATAAGGACAACATTTAATTGGGGCTGGCTTGCAGGTTTAGAGGTTCATTCCATTATCATTATGGTAGGAAGCAGGGCAGCATCCAGGCAGGCATGGTGCTGGAGGAGCTGGAGAAGCTAGAGTTCTACCTCTTGTTCAGAAGGCAGCTAGCAGAAGCCTGACTCCCACGTGGCCAGGAGAAGGGTCTCAAAGCCTACCCTCACAGTGTTACACTTCCTCCCACAAGGCCACACCTATTTCAACAAGACCACACCTCCTAGAAGTGCCATTCCCTGAACCACACATATTCAAGCCACCACAGGAAGTCTCTTGAGAGAGCTTTGAAGCTAGAAAACAACTCATGTTGAAACAGGAAATGAGGGGGAAGAAAGTTCAGTTTTTCATTTAGAATTCTTGCAGCTGATTCCATCACTCTCACTGGTGTATCAACCTCAATGTCTTATTAGTTCTATTGCAGCTACGTTAAAGTCACATCACCAGAAGCCAGACCCTGTGATGAGATTCATGATTGTTGAGTGGCTGAGTGAATCACAACTCTCAGGATAGACGGGAGGAATGCTGAAGTGGATGAAACTATAGAACACCAGAGTCTAAGAAAGGAATCAGAAACTAAAAGGTCATGAAATCTAACCTCTGAAGAAAACAGAAACTCAGCAGTGACTAGCTCTCCCCATTTTATGTCACCAGTCTCCCCTTCTCAGTGTCTATGTTGGAATTTGTTTGCTCTTGTAAGTGTCGAAGGACAGGACTGGATTTTGAAATCTCCAGCAGCCATGGGACACATTATAAATCTATAGTCCTGTGAGTTTACCTTTCACTGTGGACAAATTTGCAATCAAGGCTTTAAATCCTAGTAATCTATTTTTCTCTTTTCTCAGAAAGCTGAGGAATTCTGAGATTTGAAGTATCAGATTTATTTGGATCAAATTCTGTGTAGTAGTTAGCCTCCCGTGTCCACACACCACCTGGGAATACAGGTTACAGAGAGTTTGGTTCTGGTTTTCTTTCCCCAGTTGTATTTATCATCAACACACGTGTTACAATCTTCTTCCCATGATAAACACAGACACACTGTCAGTTCCTTGTTATTATTTCCTGAAGAATGTCATGGTACTGGTGTATAACATACAACTTACACTGTGTGATTTTATTTTTTGGCTAATGATTTTTCTTCCTTTCCTTTCTCCTTTCTCTTTTCGTCTCTGTCTCTTTTTGTGGCATCTTTCTATGTAGTGTAGGCTGACTTTGAACTTGAGGTCATTCTGCCTGAGTGCTAGGATTGTAGGTGTGGTCACTATGCCTGGCTATACTTTTTATTTCATTCTAATTATTTTTGACTTTTGGATTCCTAATAAAGTATATCTCATGGAAGATATCTTGACCTTTTTTTCATTCTGAGCTTACTATATGACCGTTGCAACTTTCTAAGTCAATATTCCCATTTCATGATGATAAAACATGGCTGTTTAGGCCTTAAATAGTTTGTATAAAGGTATTTTTTAAATGCAATAGTCTCTTTCTTTTTCATGTGTGTATGCATGCATATATGTATGTATGTATGTATGTAATTTGTGTGCTTTGCTTATATGTTTAGTGTATACATGTAGCTATGTTCTGGTGTGCATATGGAGGATGTTGGGTGTTTTTATTATTTTCTGCTTATTGCCCTGAGTTAAGGACCCTCTCTGAACATAATATTTATACTTTCCTCATTTATGTCAGTGGTAAGCCAAGCTCGATGTCTTCCTGTTGCATTACATCTTCCAGATGCATACAGCCATGATTTTGTTTTTTGTTTTTTTTTAACAAAAGTACTCATGATTGTGCAGCAAGTATGTTTACCCATTTAGTCATTTCCCACTCTTGTCCAAAATATTCCTATCCAATCCAAGGATTAATGGGTAATAGACATTTGTTGAATATTGTATTAGGTAGAAATGTCTTACTGTATGTTAATACTTAGGTAATGATTACAAGTTATAAGAATTAGATATGTATATAATAGATGAGGACAGTAAAGTCTTTATTGATGTGATATTCTTTTTTTTTTCTTTTTTCTTTTTCCTTTTTTTCGGAGCTGGGGACCGAACCCAGGGCCTTCCGCTTGCTATTGATGTGAGATTCTTGGCCAGTGCCAACAAAAAGGTTGAATTGGGGCCAGGATTTAGATTGCTGGATCACTATACACACAGATTTTTACTGCTAAACTGCTGTGACCCTTTTCTGGTATATTGTGTCATTGTGAGTATTAAATTTCTATTCAGTCAATGACTCTACCTTCTAATTGTCACAAAGTCTATCTATCTATCTATCTATCTATCTATCTATCTATCTATCTATCTATCCATCCATATCTATCTATCTATCTATCTATCTATCTATCTATCTATCTATCTATCTATATCTTTAGTATATGTTGAAATAGACTTTCATTTACACATGAAAAACAGTGATCTCTCTGCTTGCTATGTATGTGGGAACACATAGAGGGAGTATGTAAATATGGAAATTTCTCAGGTTAGTATATACTCTAAGCACATATATAAGAAACACATTAAATATTGGTTCTGATTCTCTCTAGAGTGTTTTCTTTTGTATAGCCATTTGTCAACCTCAAATTCACCATGTTTGAAGGCTAACTTATCAAATACCAATTTCACTTAGAGATGAGAAAAATGAAATCTGCACTTCCTTGAGGGTTTGATTTGGGGCAGAAATATTACAAGGGGCTAATCAAGGTCTCTCCAATAATAACTTTATAGTGACTTCTGTGCAAGGAGCTTTCTCTAGCAAAATGAAAGTCCGGATACAAGCAGCCTTCAGATTCTAGAAATAATTCATTATTTTCCCCAGAATCTTGCTCAAATGTTTACACAATATTTTAGTAAGTAATGAAGTGAGTTATATTGAAGGCATATATATATATATATACATATATATATATATATATCCATTTATGCAGGACTGCTTTGATAGACTTTAATAGCAGGAAGTATATAAGATTCAGAAAAGTGCTTCAGGACCTACAAACATACATTTTTAGATAGAATAAATAAAATATGTTTAAATGCTGTGTTTAAGAACACAGTGGAATCACTGGAAGGAGGTTAGAAAACAATTTGCACCAGAACTACCAGAGACTACATCTTGTGTCATCAGAATATAAATTTTATACCTTTTCTGCAGAAAGAGAACAAAGAAAAACCAGAAAATATATGTTGATGTGTAAAATGGTTAAATAAATTGTAATTTTCTCACTATGCTCTCTGCTTAAGCTCCTGCTTCAGAGCTTTCTTATTTTACCAAAGAAACTAAAGATTAGATATGCATTTCCTTATATGTATACATACATTAAACATATAAATATTACACAGATTCTATAATATATATATATATATATATATATATATATATATATATATATATATATCCTTCAAAGAGGGAGCTATTTTTACCCAGGAAAGGTGGGAGTAGAAGAGATACAGAAATCATTAACTTGTTCTATACACAGCATTACATTGTTTTATTTGTTTTATATTTTAATTACATTTATCTATTTGGTGTGTGTGTGTGTGTGTGTGTGTGTGTGTGTGTGTGTGTGTGTGTGTGTGTGTGTTGTGGCACCTAGGTGGAGACCAGACAGCTCACAAGAATCAATACTTTCCTTCTGATGTGTAATCCAGGGACCAAATTCAGCTGTAAATGCCTTTTGATACATTGAATGATCTTGTAGAACCTTATATTATTTTTAATAAAAAGTTTAAAGCTTTTAAAGGAAAAAAGATTGGATATCTTTAGATATTTTCATAAAGGCAATATTTGAGAAAAGCTATGGAGGTGGGAGGATGCTTGGAGAGAGGACTAATCATAATGGGGGGAAGAGAAGTGGCTGCAAGAAAGGCAGGCACTTGCAGAAATTATCAGAGGGAAGAATATGCTTGGGCCAACCATCTATGTATTTGTTGTTGTTTTTTCTCTTATATTTCATATCTAGATGCATCATCAAATCTTGTCAATGCTCTCTTCAAGTATGTTTGGAATTGAGTAATTTTGCACCACCTTTACCTCTGCACTGGATCAAGCTATTGCTGTCTGTATTTACAGATGTGCACTCTGAACCTAGTACTCACCTCTGCCTTCTTAGAACCTAATCTCAACATAGTAGTCAGGAAGACTGACTTGAGAAAACCCAAATTGGTCTAGCCTACTAGCTAGACTATCTTATTAGCCCTGCTTCAGTGGCTTCCCATTTTTTTTTGTTTTTTTTTTTTTTTGTTTTTTTTTGTTTTGCTTTTTTTTTTTTATTAACTTGAGTATTTCTTATATACATTTCGAGTGTTATTCCCTTTCCCGGTTTCCGGGCAAACATCCCCCTCCCCCCTCCCCTTCCTTATGGGTGTTCCCCTCCCATTTTTAGGCAGACCTCATCTTCCATTAAGCAGTAAAGGCATTTTAACCCCTTCTTACATTAGCTAAGATGTGATGAGGTTCAAAGTAACACTGATACTAGGCTGACAAGATAGTTCAGTGTACAATGTGTGCTTGCTGCACAGCTTGATGATATGAGTTCAATCCCCAGGACTCAAGTGATGGAGAAAAAGGACATACTCCTGCAAGTTGTTTTATGATCTTTACATGCATGCGCATATTGGTATGACACATGTACACACACACACACACACACACACACACAGGAAAGAAAGAAAGAAAGAAGAAAGAAAGAAAGAAAGAAAGGAAGGAAGAAAGAAAGGAAAGAAGAAAGGAAAAAAGAAGGATTTGATTAATACTTGGGTATGATTCTCAAAATGCTGGTTGCATTTTACTGTTGTGGTTGTTGTATTACTGATACTCAATACTCCCCAAGTGATTTGGATGAACATTCGGGGAAGCATATGAACCACTGCCCTCTGCAATCTCCTTACTTTCCTTTCTTCCTCTTTTACCCTCCCCTCTTCTTTACCCCCTCCTCCTCTTTCTTTTCTCTTCCTTAGTACACTCTAGGTACATTGGCTTCCTGACTCCTGCTCAAATACTATAGCTATAACCTCTGAATCAGATGATGCTCTTCCCAAGTGTTCCGATGGAATAATGTAAGCCTCTTTAGAATGTCAAGTACCTGTGCATAAAGATTCCTAGAATATTATGAGGGGCAGGGCCTTGATTAACCTCTTGTCATTTTTTTTTCTTTCCTGAATCAGGCTTTTTATTAAGATTGACCAGACTGCAGTTTGCTCACAAAAACGATGCGCCACGTGATAATTTAGCCTTTCCCTTGGGAGCTGTGGCTGCAAGATAACTGCTCTAACAGCTGCTTGAGGAATCAGAGATAACATGGCTGAGGTTCCTGTAGGTGTGCACAGAGCTGTCTTATGTAGCAAAAGTCATCTGAGGATGGAAGGAACTTCCTAAACAAGAACAGGAAAGGGATATAATAGAAACTTTGATAATGTCTAGGGTGTTCTCTAGCACAAATATATGATACTATATTGTTTTAAATTAATTATGTACTATATTGCTTATAATTAACAGTAACACACAAATATAAGTATTGATTGATAAAAATGCTTAAGGAATAGATTGGGTGGGTTTAACTGTTTAATTCTCTTTAATCTGATAGGTACCTCTTGTTTTCTTATATAACCACACAATAAAATGAATTGCATGCATCTTGTACAAAGGAGGTTCAGAGCCCCTTGGCCTCCCTCTTCATCATGACCCCAGTATACCTCCCCCATACAAACTTTTGAGAGTTGGTTTTGAGTAACATCATCTCTGTCATTAGGACAGTGTGGTTTATTCATATGGCTTAAAAATAGTCACTTAAAAAATGCACATAACTCCTGGGAAAGATTCACTTTAAGCCGGATGCCTCATGTATATTTCAGCAGATGTGTGTTTTTAAAGAGCTTGGTACCTAATGGAAGCTCAACAAGTCTTGGGAGAATGAGTAAATCAATGCAGTAAATGGATGAGATTTGTTTGAGGGTGGGATGGGGCACAGATGTGGGTCTCACACGCAGAGAGAACTGGACTGTGATGGTCTTATGTCTAAGAAGATAGATCTGCAAGCAACAGAGTAAGCTGGAGAGGTGGCCATGTGTCTGGTGGTGTGAGAGCTCTGTGTTCATATCCCTGACTGGGTTTGTGCATAGCTGAGTTCAGAATAACACCCAAAAGACCTCACCTGATATTTAGCAGATACAGTGAAGAGCAGTGCAGCTCACATGAACATCGCTCAAACACTATCTCTTAAGAACTGCACGTGATTTCCTCCCAGTTTCTTTACTAAGACGTCACTACAAACATAGGAACACAAAGCCCAACTGTAGGCTCCCTCCTTCTTCGGGCCTCTGCTGTGGGAAGGGAGAAGCTTCAGTTTTAATTCAGGTTTGGACTTTTGATTTATTACCGAAATAAAATGTTTTGTGATTTAAAGTAACTCTCGGACTTTTTTATTACCTAAGAGTGCCCAGAAAAAATAATGGGGCTGCGCAAATGTTCAACGGGAGGCAATGGCAGTACTAACCCAAGAGAATAAATTTGAAGAGACAGTGTGAAATAAAAATGAAGTTGTTTATAATTCTACCCTGTGAGTTATGTTTGTTCCGTGTATCTACTCCACAGCCTGCCCTGATTAGTATGATATTGATTCTCACGTCAGCCTCAAAATATTTCTGTAGCAACTCAGCCACATTTTTACTTAGTGCTGAAATTTCTATCGAGCTTTAAGTCCACATGAAATTATTAAACTGGGTAATTGTTTTCCTCATCCTTAAACACGTGACCCATCTGAGCAGTCTTTGCCTGGGATGGTCAAAGTTTGTGATTAATATAATTCTTGTTAGTAAGGATGATTCTACCAGTATGGGGCTCAAAGCCCCCTTTATTTCGTAGTCATGTGGTCAGATCAAGTACGGCTCATGCTGACTTGACCTGGGAGATTGAAAGTCACTGAGGGACTGTTTTTAATGGACTATATTTTTCTCCTGATAGAGGTATACCAGTGAACAGACAAAACCTCGACTTTCCTAGGAAAAATGAGGACTTGAGTCTTCTAAAATTAATTGTTCTCTTGAAATTTAGGGCAGCATAATATTGCACTTGTTTGCCACAGAGACAATTTCAGTCCTGAACAGTTGTCATGGAGTCTGGCAAAATGGCTCTTTCCTGTCTTCATGGATCAGACTTCCCAAAGAGTCTTGATGTATTGAGATCTGCGGCCCTCTGAGCTGGAAGATAAGGGCTGTCTTGTGTTTCTTTTATTTCTCAGACAGCAGCCAGGCATGGCGCTCTGCACACAATAAGTGTCAAAGAAAGCTATTGACTGACTGTCTGGCTGTTTCTGTCATGTCATTTAGAATGCATATCGCTGCCCATTGTTCACATTTGAAACCAAGCAGCATTAATCCGGAGGTTCTGTGGTTTCTGGATGCCTTTCACAGCTCTCTCCACACTTCGGCTAATTACAAGGCAGGGCATCCTTTCTATTTTGACAGTTAAGATGGAAGAAATTGAAATTAAAAAGAAAATTATAAAGAACAGACTCACAAGGAGAGCACTGAAGCTAGTTGAAAGTTATCTCAAATCCTAGCATCCAATGTCTTTAACTTATAATTTCCCATTTTGGTAAAACATAAATTAAGCAGCCCCATTATTTTTCCACCAAAGTCACAAAACAATCATTTTATATTAAATGCAATTCCCAGCCTTTGTCTGTAAGTAGTCTCAACATTTTTATCTAAGTGTTCATAAGAATATATAATCCCTCCGTTTCTCATTTCTGGAAGTGAATTTTCTCCCTGTGTCTTCTGTATGGATGACTAGAGAGAAGGCATGTAAAGAGTGGGTAAGTATAGCTGTTTATCCCTCTGCTGGAAGATTAATAATACTAATCAGTTCTCTCACCTTTGTTAAACTTAGAAACAGGAATAGCCTTAGGCAAAGCTGAAAAGGCTGCGTTTGATTTCCTCCTATCTTTATTTTCTTAATATCCATTGGCAGTCTCCTTCTAGAACATAATGTTCAACCTTCTGTTGCCCTTCATATGACTAAGCCCAAATTCATTTTAGGCATACACTTCAGTTTCCTCCCAGGAGAGGCTTCTCTCAGCTCCTTCTTCTAGGTTCTGAGTTGCTTTCATGTATCCATATCTTCAAGGTTTGCTTGGTATCTGGCTAACAAATAAGACAAACTCCTCAATCAAAGTTATCTTCCCGAAAGACTATCTAATGTCTTACAAAAGAGATGCATCAAAGGGGTTTGCAGCCCCATAGGAAGAACAGTATCAACCAAGCAGACCTCCAAGAGCTCCCAGGGACTAAACCACCAACCAAAGAGTACACATGGACAAACCCATAGCTCTGGCTACATATGTAGCAGAGGATGGTTTTGTCAGGCATCAATGGGAAGAGAGGCCATTGGTCCTGTGAGGGCTCCATGCCTCAATGTAGGGGAATTTCAGGGCAGGGAGGAAGGTGGGAGTGGGTTGGGGAGCACCCTCATAGGGGGAGGGGGATGGGATAAGGGGTTTTCGAAGGGGAAACCAGGAAAGGGGATAACATTTGAAATGTAAATAAAGAAAATAACCAGTAAAAGAAAGAAAGAAAATGCACATGGAAGGTATATAAATCAAGCATGAGTAAGGTTTGAAAGCGTGGTTTGAATATGCTTGGCCCACTGATGGTGGTATTAGGAGGTATGGCCTTGTTAGAGGAAGTGTATCACTATGGGTGTGAGCTTTAACACCCTCATCCTAGCTGACTGAAAGCCAGTCTTCTCCTAGCAGCCTTCAGATGAAGATATAGAACTCTCAGCTCCTTTTGCACCATGCCTACCTGGATGCTGCCATGATCCCGCCTTGAGGATAGTGGACTAAACCTCTGAATCTGTAAACAAGCCCCAATTAAATGTTGTCCTTATAAGGGTTGCCTTAGTTATGGTGTCTGTTCACAGCAGTAAAACCTTAACTAAGACAGAAGTGTTGAGGAAGATGAATAAAAAAGTTAAAGGATCAACTGGTGAGAGGGGAAGTCTTTCCTACTGCATTAGTCTCTACTCAGTGCTATAACACAACAAACTGGAAAGTTTAAGCAGAAATTCATCTTCTTTATGTTTGGAGACTTGAAGACAGAAGTACACTATTGGGGCTTTACTAAGGCTTTCTTGATCCTTTGATCCTACCTTGAAGATGGCTATATTCTCTCTCTCTCTCTCTCTCTCTCTCTCTCTCTCTCTCTCTCTCTATATATATATATATATATATATATATGTACATGTATATATGTATATGTATATGTATATGTATATGTATATGTATATGTATATGTATATGTATATGTATATGTATATGTATATGTATATGTATATATACCCTAGGACACTCTGTTTTTAAATAAAGCTACAAAATTTTCTATGGTTGAGCCTTAACCACATAGTTTATCCTTCTTTTCTCTTTAAAGCCCTACCTTAATATATAGTTATAGCTTCAGCATAAATCTTGGGGATATTCAGTTCTGCCTATAGCATCTATCAGTGAATTACCAGGGGTGAAGATGGACATGTACTGTTTTCCCATTTTAATCAGCTTATGCTTTCATTGTGTGACTATCTTGTTAGGGTGAGTTTTAGTCTAAACTTTAAATGAATGTTAAATTCCTGCAATATAGCCATACAGTTCATCTAAAAGTCAGATAGAGAAATAATTCTCTGTCCCAACAATTTTAGGGAGGAGTAAAAGCTATGTTGATGTGTTTAGAACTCACGTTTGTATATGCTAGACATCGTGGATTACTTAAGGGACTTTCAAAGGTAAATTGATGACATTCATTATTTGTTCTTCACTTTTGAGTTTCAAGTATAGAAACAAGGTGTTCATAATCACCTCAATTATGTTCTAGTATCCCCCTTCATTTTTCTTTGAACGCCTTCTCACCTAGTCCCCTCCCAGTGGCTACACCATTGAAGAAAATGACACACACCCTTCAGTACCTATTACCAGTCATTACCTCATCAGGAAGGATAGGCTTCATGGATACAGCCTCTATTCATGGTGGAAAGTTAGATTGTCCAGTCTTGTGTTGGTATCCATTAGTGCTGTGTGTCCAGAGTTACAATAACAATACATCTGTAGGGCAACATCCATGACATTCTTCCCCATCTTCTGGCTCTTAAATTTATCCTGCTCTTTTTTCTGTGATGTTCCCTGGGCCTATGGGGTATGGGGAATAGATATTCCATTTAAGGATGAATGGTCACCTATTTTTGGCACTCTAACCAGATGTAGGTCTTTGCATTGTTGCCTCAGAAATACTATTTAGAGTTGAGTAAATGTTGTGGTACACTTAGATGCACTGGGTTAAATAGTGTAACTAAAGGTCATTAAGTAGCTTGGGACCATAAGGATCTGTCAGAGTATATTGTACTAAGAGACCAAGGGAGTCTGGAAGCATGCAGAGTCAGTCATTTACACAGAGCACAGGTAACAAACTAATTTATTATGAACTTGTGATATAAAAATGTTTTAATAACCTGCATATAAAATAATCTGAGGTATGACACTCCATCTGACTTCTTTATTGATTGTAGGATCTTTATTAATGCTACATTGGAATTCTCAATGAGTACTGTACAGTGGGAGGAGTATTTTCAGATGCACATCTCTGGAAATGTGCTCCCATTTTATTTAAAGCCAAGATCTGAAAGAAAGAGTTCCTCGGTAGGGTGCAATTTCAGAATAATCAAATTTAATCCAATAGTCTTGTGACTAATTAAACATTGTCACAGTTCTAGGTGCTAGAGAACATAAAAGGCTGAGACAGATAGATTCTAATCGTTATGGAGTTTGCCCAGAATGGCAAGGCATACAACCAATAGCCATCTATAATAAATACCATGCCAGCAGGCGGTACATCAGGTAGACATGACAGAGTGTCTAGACGTTTGCTTTGGGCTGAGGGGTTGGGGGAAACCATTCAGAATTAATGTTGCAATGAATGACAGTGAGCCAGTCATTCTGAGAAAGGGGAGTATATTGCTTTGAGAAGCCATACTTAATGTAGAGGACTATGGGATGTATGGTCCTCTGTGCTTACAAAACTGATACAAAGGCTTGTCTGCAGCACAGTGGAAATGGGAGAGCAGAGGGGAGACTGATGAAGGCCCTGTTGTTAAGGGCGCTGTAAGAGTGCCCATCTATACAATCAGCAAGGATTTGCTCAGTAACAAGTAAGAGATGATAGGTTTAAGCTCAAAAAGAAAAGTTTATAATGAATCTGTGTTTCAACTTCGATCAAGTGCAAAGAACCTTGAAAATTCTCTGAAATTAAAATTTAAATGGCACGATAGCAGACAGAGATGTTTTCTCAGTAGACAAGCCTAGAGACTAGAAAGAGGGGTACCACAGAAACTGATCAGCGGAAGCACAGAACTAGGAGTCATGGTCAGGATCAGGATTGGCTAGTGACAACATGTTGATCTTGCTAGCAGGCTACTGTGTGTGCCTCCCTAACTTTACCAGCATTGGGTGGAAGATGGTGGTGGGAAAATGGGGCCACAGTTAGTGACTTCAGCAATTCCTCGGTGAAACTTCACTCTAACACTTCAGCATCCTTTATATTGTTGTAATATCAGAGTGTTCTGAGAAATTATGCTGCATGTGTATCATATGTAATTTGCATGTTATGTGTAATATAAGTGACTTACATACATGATAGAAATTCATTTCATTGTTTTAAAATTTAGTCCTTTCAATTAAACCTCATGTTGTCTCTATATGAATGAAACAAATTCCTTTGGTAAATGCAAATGATAAATACATGACTTTGGTTAAACTCATCCTAAAAGAATCATTTGATAGAATAAACCTAAACAACAGAATACCCATCAGGCTTTTGGTTTAGAGACTGTGTTAGTTCACTTTTCTTGTTGTAGCTGTGGCTGTGACAAATACATTGCACATCCAAGTCGCTACAGAATATATCCCTTTTTATTTTCAAGCCCCCTTTCGTGTAGGCAGGAATTATGATCTTTGTCTTGAAAACTGTGATTGAGGGCTATGGAAGTGCTTATTTTCAAAGATGAAACTCCAAATAGAGTACCCTTTGTGCGACTCGTTTTAAAATTCCGAGAGAATCGGGTTGTCCATGCAGTGTGCTGGCTGGCAGCTTAAAATAAAATCAGATTTAGTCTATCTCACGTTTTCTGAGGTTTCAGTCCATGGCTACTTGGTCCTATTGCTGTGGTGACACATCCCATCATGATGAAGTGCAGAGAGGACCACTTCATGGTTTTATGGAAGTGGGGAGCCAACGGAGGTGTGAGATAAAATGTGTCTTTCTACAGAACATGGCCAGTGAGCTATTTATTTTACCTAGAACCTAATTCAATAATATTAATCCATTTTGTTATGAATCCATCAAAGATTTAGTCCGTTGATTATATTAGAGCCTTCAAGAACCAATCACTTTCTGATCACCTATCGGTGAGCATCCAAGCCTTACAATTAAGTCTTTGGAGAAACATTGCACATCCAAGTCGCTACAGAATATATCCCTTTTTATTTTCAAGCCCCCTTTCGTGTAGGCAGGAATTATGATCTTTGTCTTGAAAACTGTGATTGAGGGCTATGGAAGTGCTTATTTTCAAAGATGAAACTCCAAATAGAGTACCCTTTGTGCGACTCGTTTTAAAATTCCGAGAGAATCGGGTTGTCCATGCAGTGTGCTGGCTGGCAGCTGACCACAGTCAACCTTTGCTGAGCTATGAGGAGGGGCATTGAGATGAGACTCAGGATGGTAACTTGCAGAAAAGTGGGATGAGTAGTTACTATAAAGCAACCTGGTACATCAACAACAAGGAAGGCTGTACTTATTTTTCTATTCCAGGTCAGTAAATAAGTCCCATACTTCAAGAGGTAGGTAACCTTTCTGGCAGGAGCAAAAAAAAAAAAAAAAAAAAAAAAAAAAAAAAACCAAAAACCTTTTAATTAACATAAGAGCTATTTTTAAAGACTTCTGTGATAGAACTAACCTTGATCATCTTTTATCCTCAGTCTCAGAGGAAGATGAAGACATTTCAAAAACAGCAAATTCTCAAAATAGGCTGTGTGGGTGACTGTGTTACTGATGTTTTACTCCTTGTTCAAAATATGTTTTTCACACTATCCACACACTTACCCCTGTAATATAGGAGCAAGTAAGGAATGAACAGAACGGCTTCAGTATCTTCTAGAAACATAGAAATGTAACTGTCTCTTCAGGAATGTTTCTGGCAGGGGAGACCCTTTCCCAGGGTATATAGTAATCATGATCTCTTCTGAGACAGGAGTACTTAAATCATACAAACAGAGGAAATTTCAAAGAAAAAGGCAAGTGAACATGGTTGTGCGTGTTTTTTTTATTTCTAACTACATGAGTAAATTAACAGGGGTGGCTCACAAAGATGAGAAAGACAAAGTGGGGACTACACTAAAAATATTCATATAGTTTTAAAATCTAATTGTCTGATTCCATTTTAGGGAGGCAGTTATTGGTAAAAGGCAAAGAAGATATGCTAAGCCACTGAAGAACTTATGTTAAATTCCAACAAATGGCAAGATTTTGCATCTGTTTTTAAAGTGTCTAGCCGTAGGGACCTGTATCGTAGCCTTAGGAAAGTCTGCCAGGAAGGCCAACATGTCTGGAAAGCTCTTGACAATAAGGCCAGACTCTGTTCTTTGAGCTTCAGGGGTTTTGCTTGACTGAGCACTTAGTCCAGATCTGTCCTCAGATGATCCTGACTGGGTGGTGCAGGAAACCACTCCTTTCCAGAGGAATTATGCTGTAAAATTTAGTAGGAGCAAAGCATTTCAAACAATAGACTGAATTTCTGATTATTCCTCCTACGACTTACTTGTACTGCAATAGTCTGCACCTCTCTGCTCCTGTCTCTCTCCCTCTCCTTTTTCCTCCCTGCCCTGTCTTCCCTTCCTCTCCCTCTCCCTTCCCCTCTCCCTCTCCTTCTCCCCCTCGTTCCCTCCCTCCCCCCTCTCAATTACTGACAAACGATTTTGCTGTAAGTCTTGATTTATAGTTGCTGGATTTTGCCACAATAGCCTGAAGCTCTTTAGTATGAATAGTGATACCAACATGTTAAAGCATATGCTCCAAGGTCCATCCATCTCCTCTGTCTCTGTGCATGTCTAATTTACCACATTTCCCAGAAATACTTGAGAATATGAAGGTCATCTGCTATTCCTCTTTCCACTGATTTATTTATAATTCGTAAATTCTTTATTCCAAGGTGTCCCCTTCAAATCCCAACTTTGAATTCAACAGAAGGCATACTGTCTCATTCCCTGTAATGTCATATGTTCTGATGGCAGACATGTGTGATTCCAGGAGACTGAGGTACTATTTTGGGCACTGCCTGAAATTAAAAGGAGCTTAAAGATTTTTCTAGAGCCATTTTTGCCCAGTATAGCCTGTAAGTTTTGAAATATAAACCAGGGTTTCCTTCTCACAGTTATTGTACAAGAATGTCTTTACAGTGAGCTTTTAAGGCCATTTCCAGATGTTTTCAGCACAACTCTTACTCTGGAGCCTATTAGGGTTAAGATGGTAACAGAAGATTGGATTCCTGGTGTTAATACATTATGTTCAGAAGGGCACAAGGTAGAACCTGATTAGGACATACCATGTATTCAAAAACAATGTTAGCTGTACAAAGTATTCCCCAACACAGTGTGTTCACAAAAACAGTGTTGACTGTACAAAATGTAACCCAATCAGTACATACTGTGTGATCAAAAACAGTGTTAGCTGTACAAAGTAGAACCCGGGCTTGCAAAGGGCTGCTGGAAGTTAAGTTTTGGTGATAGGGTGGCAAAAACAGTGGGTGGGTGGAGGATTAGAGGAGTCCTAAGCAGAGTCTGAGCAGATGGAGATGGAGAGTGTAATAAAAAGCAGAAGCGCACTGGGGCTAGAGACAAAGGAATAAACAGTGAAGATTCAGAGCTGCCTCCTAGCTCTGACACAGACGGAGACAAAGGTTACACTAACAGGGAGGAAAACAGTTGTGAGGATTTAAGGGTGTCTGGCTTTTAGCGTGGCTTTATTTTGCAGACAGAGGGAGTAGTGGCTTAAGTGAGTAATCTATGCGAGCCTGTGAGACCATCAGATACAACACAGGGAGGAGAGCAGTTACTTAACAGATTACTGTGGTTATTGTTTCTGCAGAGTTGAGGCATGATCATGCTTAGAAGAATTTCCTAAGTATTTCTTTTACCTTAAACTTCTGTTTAGTTTCCCCTCCACCAATTACCAGCCTAATCACTAATCAAGCTATAAAATATTGCCTAACTATAGATAAGTGTAATTTTTACCCCTCAAAAGAAAACCTCTCTTTGCAACAGATGGAGACCACTATAGAAAAACAGAAAAAGGGAAGGGAGAAATGTAACTAAATTATAACCAATCAAAATACAGAGTTGTGGATCCTAGTCTCAATGGGCGTATTTAAATAATGCCTCTGTTCCTAAGGCTTAAGATCACTGGGGAAGAGGAGACAGAAAGAGCAAGAGAATCAGGCAGTTTGTTATAAAATGCTTCTTCCTAGCAATGTCAGACCCAGAAATCTCAATGACGTGTCTGCCTAAACATGATCTGAATTAGGATGATACCAGTGAACATGCCAGAGGAAATGGGAAAGAAACACACGAGGTCTCAAACCTATACAAAGATCCGTGGGAGGCTGAGGAAAGCTGGGGCAGATTTCTTCCCCAGGAAAGAACATACAAACTAGTTGTCCAATGCCCAGTGATCATCCCCGAAAAGATACATGCAAGTAACATTATACAGACTGAATAGGTTGCAGCAGGAATATATGTGCTTGTTCAAATAGATTTTCCCATGTAATAATAACGAAGACAGAAGACATGAATTTGAAGGAGAGCAGGGATGGATATAAAAGAAGGTATGGAGGGAAGAAGAAAAGGAAGGGAGAAATGTAATTAAAATATACTCTGAAAAATTATAAAAAAGTAGAAGGGGAAGTGAGCAGGTTTATTTTTTAACAGGCCTATCCATGTCTTCCTCTCTTTTATACTGCTATTTCCTAAAATAGATCCATTCTAGCTTTAAAATGAACCTAATCAACATCTGTTTATGACGGAAGAAAATAATAATCGTCGATATTACATTATGGTTAAGGTCATTTGGCAGCACACGGTATGAACCAATTAACTAATCTAAGTCCCTCCCAGGTGTTCCTTTGTTCTGGCTATAAGGATGGTTCACTTCTAAAGAGAAGAATCACCTTCTGGAAGGTAACTGCTTTATAAAGTGGAGTTGTCAGAGATCACATCTATAAGGTTTGGATGCCTTGGAAGAAGGAAGGCTTTTATAGGTGGTATATATAGAAACACTGGGTGCTCTGATAGGGACAATGTGAGAAAGGCTTAGAAATGTGTTTTCATAAACTGCAAATAAACTAATACTGGGAGAACTTAATAATTTATTCAAGCCCACACAGTTGAAAAAAAATGTTTTCTCTGGCATTCAAGTCTAGCAGATAAAATGAGGAGGTTTTTATTTTTATTGATGGGACTAGGTTATAGGAGTTCAGAATCAAAGCTGTTATGCCTTCTTACATTGCCGTGCTTCCATGGTTATAAGGTCTATGTGTTTATAAATATTGAAATGAGTACCTTTCTGATGAAACCTACACTAGCCGCGTGAAGAACTTTACCCTCACATAAATGAATAGTTAGGGAAACTGAGCTTCTGAGTGAAATTTTATCTATCCTCTGCTTTCTTATTCTCTTCAAATCACTGACTATGTTGTACCATGCATTGGAGATCCAGGGTAGTTGGTGCTTTGTGTGACTTCTAATGTGTTTTGTTTTATTTTTTGTGTATCATATTTCTGTTTTCCTTTCATTAATTTATTTATTTACATCATAATCAAAACCCCCTCCCTCCTCTTCTTCAAGTCCCGCTTTTACACTCCATTCCTCCTCCCCCTCTCCTCAGACAAGGGGAACCCCCAACATTGGGTACCAACCTGCCCTGGCACATCAAGTCACCTCAGGACTAAGAACTTCCTTTCTCGCTGAGGCAAGACAAGGCACTCCATCTATGGGGAAGGGATCCAAAAGCAGAGTAGGAGTCAGAGACAGCCTCCACCTCCCAATTGTTAGGGGACTCACATGAAACCCAAGCTGCACATCTGCTATATATGTGTTGGGGGCCTAGGTCCAGATCGTGCATGCTCTTTGGTTGGTGGTTGAGTCCTGATGAACCCCTCTGGGCCCAAGTTAGTTGACTCTGTAGGTCTTCTGGTGGTGCCTTTGACCCTCAATCCTTCCCCCATTCTGCTATGAGTCTCCTTGAGCTCCACCTAATGTTTGGCTGTGAGTTTCTGCATATGATTCCATCAGCTGCTGGATGAAACCTCTCAGATGACAGCAATGCTAGGCTCCTGTCTGCAAGCATAGCAGAATATCATTCATAGTTTCAGGGGGGCTGGCTTTCTCTTATGGGATGGGTCTCAAATTGGGTCGTCATTGGTTGGCCATTTCCTCAATCTCTGCTCCATCTTTATCTCTGCACATCTTGTAGGCAGTCAGGGCAAATTTTGGGTCTAAGGTTTTGTGAGTGGCTTAGTGTTCCTCTCCAGTAAAAGATCCAAAACCAGGATCCATCCTTCTGTGTACAAGAAACACACCGTAGAAGAAAATAGACATTGCCTCGATGTAAAGGACTGGAAAAAGGTTTTCCAAGCAAATGGATCCAAGAAGAAAGCTGGAGTAACCATTCTAAAATCTAATAAAATAGCCCTTCAACCAGTAAAAGTTGTGCCTGGCTACAAGAGGTGGCCATGTTAGGCTCCATATTCTGTTAGCCTGTGTTTTTTTTTTAATTGGGGAATTGAGTCCATTGATGTTGACAGACCTAATGATCAATGATTGTTACCACGGTATTTTGATGTTTGAGGTGATAGTGTGTGTTCTTTTCTTCAGTTTTGCTGGGATATTTATTTGCTCTATGGTTTTGGGTGCAGTTTAGTTCCTTAGCTTGGAGTTTTCCTTCTACTACCTTCTGTAGGACTGGATTTATGGATTAATATTGTTTATATTTGGGTTTGTTGTGGAATATCTTGGTTTCTTCACTTATGTTGATTACAAGTTTTGATCAGTATAGAGGTCTAAGCTAATATCTCTGGTCTCTTAGGGTCTGCAAGGTATCAAGGCCCTCCTGGGTTTTAGAATTTCTGTTGGGGAGTTGGGTACAATCATGATAGGTTTGCTTTTATATGTTATTTGGCTTTCCCCCTTCCAGCCTTTAATATCCATTCTTTGTTCTGTACATTTAGTGTTTTGATTATTATGTGGCTAGAAGAATTTTTTTGTTTATATGTATCTTCTTTTATGTTTATGGATCTCTCTTTCTTTAGGTTGGTGAAATTTTCTTCTATGACTTTGTTGAAAATATTTTCTGGGACTTGATGCTGAGGGTCTTCTCTTTCTTCTATTCTTATTATTCTTAGGTTTGGTCTTTTCATACTGTCCCAAGATTCTTAGGTATTTTGTACCAGGACATACATTTTTTAGATTTAACATTTTCTTTGACTGGTGTATTGATATCTTCAATCACATCTTCTTTGTTTGAGAGAGTCTCTCTTCCATCTTTTGTATTCTGTTAGTGATTCTTGTATCTATAGTTCCTGTTCTCTTACCTAGGTTTTCTATCTCTAGAATTCCCCAAGTCCATTATTTCTTTATAGCTTCTATTTCCATTTTCAGATCTTGAATAGTTTTATGTATTTCTTTCCCATATTTGATTGTATTTTCTTGTATTTCTTTAAGTGATTTAGTCATTTCCTCTTTAGAGGTCTGTATTATCTTTCTAAGATTGGACTTAAGGTCTTCTTCTTATGTTTTTGGCCATGTTAGGGTATCCAGGCTTGCTGAAGTCATATAGGTGGGCTCTGTAGTAAGTTAGTTGGGATCCATTTTGCCTTGGCTCTTGTTGATTGTGTTCTTATACTGACCTTTAGCTGTCTGCTCATCTATGGTATTGTCTGGATGTCCAAAAGGTCTTGGGGAGGCACACAGAGCCTTGGGCCTGACAGTAAAGCTCAGGGAATAGCACACTGCTTACCTCTGCTGGCTTTGCCCCAGGTGGCACTGAATATTCCTTGGGTTCTGCAGGCCTCCTAAGGAAGGGAAGCAGAGCTGTGAGCCTGACATTGGAGTTTAGGGACAGAACACAACTTACTTCTGCTTGCTGTGACCCAGGTGGCCCAGGGATAAGTAGGGTGGGTCTAATCTGGGTGTTCTTGTGATAGAGCTGGGGACTAGGGTACAGCTCATCTCTGCTGGCTGTGCTGTGGGTGGACCCAGCAGGCAGGAGCCATGTCCCTTCTTGTATGTGTCAAAACTCATACTGAACCGTGAGTTCTAGGTTTCAAGGGAGGATTTATTTTGCATCTGCTTTCCATGTCTTTGTCTGATAGTTGAACATGTACAGGTGTTACAATAGATGGATTTATTGCAGTATGACCTACCCACTGTTAAAGGTTCATCCTTGACAGTTAGCCTATTCACAGAATTGTGTAATTATTAACTGATCATTTTTATTCATCTTTTTTCAACTCTGTACCAGTCATTTCCATATTACTTCACTCACCACCCACCATCCCAACCATAGTAATTACTATAATCACTAATCTCCTTTCTCTGGACACAGATTTACATATTGTAGAAGTCCCATGTATAGAGTCATATAGTATATAGTCTTTAGAAGTTGGCTTTTTTCCTTTGACATGGTATTTTCAAGGCTCTGGGAGGTACTACTATCAAAAATGTCTTCCCTTTAATGAATTTTCCATGCTCTGGATATCATCTAGTAGCAGACATTTTGGTTATTTTTATTTATGTTATGAATAATGTGGTAGTAAAAACTTGAGTACAAGATTTTGTGTTCCATATGTTGCCTTTTTTATGGACTCCTTGAAGAGGGATTATTGGTTTAAATGATTCTAAACTTAAGGTTTTGAGGAAATTTCATAATTTTGTCAAAGGATGATTTATTAGGTCTAATTCTCAACATTGATTTGTTTGGGTTCTAATGTCTACTTGTCCTCATCCCTGCCAACACTTGTCTCTTTGATCACAGCTAAGCCTGTGGGTGTGAACTGGAATCCCATGGTGCATCTGAGTTGAAATTTTCAGAAAGCCAATGATGCCCAGCAGGTTTTCATATGTTAATGAGCCATTTGTATATCTTGTTAACAGAATCATCTATTCAGACTTTATCTCCCATTTTTTAAATTGGATTGTCATTTTCCTTCTAAGTTGCAAGAATTCTTTGTGTATCCTAGATACAAGTCACTGCTCGGAGCTGTAACTTGCAAGTGTTTTGTCCTGAATGTTCCTCACACTTCTTACTTGATGGTTTCCAAGCATCAGCATTGTAAATTTTGATAATGAACAAGTTATCTACTTTTTCTGTTTATTTTTTCTTTCTTTTTCTTTTTATTTTCAAATTTTATTTCTGATACACCTAAAAAGATTTTCCTAAGACCCCAAATAATCTCACGGGGGATTAGGAATAAAAAGCACGAATTTAGAAAGGCATGGTGCAGTGAACAACAGTAGTGTTCTATTGAGTAATGGGTTTATAGACGCTTCTAAGATCCGGGCCATGTTTTACTTTTTTATTTTGGTGGATTAAATGTTGTAGAGATTTTGTTGTAGTTCTGTGAATGTTGTGTCATACTCTTTTTTTCTATGTAGAAGATTTTTCTCCTTGTTTCTCAAAGTTTACACTGTATAATTTTCTTTATCCCACATTTAAAAGGACAGAGTTTGCACAATCGTTTATAAAGCCCATTGAATGGAATCAATTGGAAAGTAATCAATTGTTTCTTTGCTTTTTTGTTTGTTTGTTTGTTTTTGGTCTCTCTTTTTCTTTTTCCATTTCCTCTTCTCCTTGCTTTTATTATATGTATGCACTGATGCAGTTAATTTTGTGCTATATTTCCCTTAGGCTCTACTCTAATATTTTTTAAAAATAGCTACCCTCCTTTGAGTATTTTATACCTTAATATTGCCCTTGTATCTATACCCATTTGTCTTCCTACTCTGACACCTGTGTCCTCTTCTCACTGAAATTTATGGCCTTGCAAGTGAATACTTATCCCCTCCCCCCTTCTTTGTTCATATATCATCTTTCCATCCATATACTTATATGTTTATTGATTCCTTTTTATGTCTGTACAAAGCTAGTGTTGATCTCCTCTAGAGAAAAATTTTATTAATTACTGTTCTTTTCGTTTTTTTTTTTTTTTTTTTTTTTTTTTTTTTTTTTTTTTTTTTTTTTATTAACTTGGTATTTCTTATATACATTTCGAGTGTTATTCCCTTTCCCGGTTTCCGGGCAAACATCCCCCTCCCCCCTCCCCTTCCTTATGGGTGTTCCCCTCCCAACCCTCCCCCCATTGCCGCCCTCCCCCCATAGACTAGTTCACTGGGGGTTCAGTCTTAGCAGGACCCAGGGCTTCCCCTTCCACTGGTGCTCTTACTAGGATATTCATTGCTACCTATGGGGTCAGAGTCCAGGGTCAGTCCATGTATAGTCTTTAGGTAGTGGCTTAGTCCCTGGAAGCTCTGGTTGCTTGGCATTGTTGTACTTTTGGGGTCTCTAGTCCCTTCAAGCTCTTCCAGTTCTTTCTCTGATTCCTTCAATAGGGGACCTATTCTCAGTTCAGTGGTTTGCTGCTGGCATTCGCCTCTATATTTGCTGTATTCTGGCTGTGTCTCTCAGGAGCGATCTACATCCGGCTCCTGTCGGTCTGCACTTCTTTGCTTCATCCATCTTGTCTAATTGGGTGGCTGTATATGTATGGGCCACATGTGGGGCAGGCTCTGAATGGGTGTTCCTTCAGTCTCTGTTTTAATCTTTGCCTCTCCCTTCCCTGCCAAGGGTATTCTTTTTCCTCATTTAAAGAAGGAGTGAAGCATTCACATTTTGATCATCCGTCTTGAGTTTCGTTTGTTCTAGGGATCTAGGGTAATTCAAGCATTTGGGCTAATAGCCACTTATCAATGAGTGCATACCATGTATGTCTTTCTGTGATTGGGTTAGCTCACTCAGGATGATATTTTCCAGTTCCAACCATTTGCCTACGAATTTCATAAACTCGTTGTTTTTGATAGCTGAGTAATATTCCATTGTGTAGATGTACCACATTTTCTGTATCCATTCCTCTGTTGAAGGGCATCTGGGTTCTTTCCATTTTCTGGCTATTATAAATAAGGCTGCGATGAACATAGTGGAGCACGTGTCTCTTTTATATGTTGAGGCATCTTTTGGGTATATGCCCAAGAGAGGTATAGCTGGATCCTCAGGCAGTTCAATGTCCAATTTTCTGAGGAACCTCCAGACTGATTTCCAGAATGGTTTTATTACTGTTCTTTTCAATTATGAACTTTCTATGTGACCAAGGTGGTGGTAAGACTTCCTCTTCACATTTATAATTTTTTTTACACAATCTATTACTCCTCCTCATTTTTTCCTTTTTGATATCTATTTGATGAGAAGTAGTTATCACATCTTCCTTTACACTCTTAAGCCAGGTTTTCTTCAGTTCCTCAAGCATACTTACAATAGTAACTTTGAAGTTTGCAATATCTGACAAGACTTTCAAAGGCAGCTTTTGTTGTGTTTCCAAATTTCTTTTTCTCTGTGTTGGTCACACTTCATTTGTATGTACATAGCAGAAGCTTTTATCAAACAATAGGAACTTAAAACAACATAGCCATTTCCCATCACTATGTTCCAAATATAATCAGTTCCCCCTGAGAAAAGATTCAGATATGTCTGACGACTCAGTATCTGATAAAATTCACCTTATTGCTGTTTATAGACGCGGGAATAGACAAGGACCATTGTCTTGGGATAGAGACACAAGTAAGGTTCTGGGATGAGACAGCAATCACTGATCTATTTATGTTAATTTTTCAAAAAAAAGATTAGGATATTTAACCATTTCTATTTGTTTTACTTATGTAGTAACATTGACTAAATATACTTTGTCTTTTTTTTTCATTTTTATTAACTTGGGTATTTCTTATTTACATTTCGATTGTTATTCCCTTTCTCAGTTTCTGGGCCAACATTACCCTAACTCCTACCCCTCCCCTTCTTTACAAGTGTTCCCCTCCCAATTCTCCCCTCATTACCGCCCTCTCCCCAACAATCATGTTCACTGGGGTTTCAGTCTTGGCAGGACCAAGGGCTTCCCCTTCCACTGGTGCTCTTACTAGGCTATTCATTGCTACCTATGAAGTCAGAGTCCAGGGTCAGTCCATGTATAGTCTTTAGGTAGTGGCTTAGTCCCTGGAAGCTCTGGTTGGTTGCCATTGTTCATATGGGTCTCAAGCCCCTTCAAGCTCTTTCAGTCCTTTCTAAGATTCCTGCAATGGGGGTCCCGTTCTCAGTTCAGTGGTGTAATGATGGCATTCAACTATGTATTTGCTGTATTCTGGCTGTGTCTCTCAGGAGAGATCTATATCCGGTTCCTGTCAGCCTGCACTTCTTTGCTTCATCCATCTTATCTAGTTTGGTGGCTTATAGGTATGGGCCACATGTGGGGCAGGCTCTGAATGGGTGTTCCTTCTACCTCTGTTCTAAACTTTGCCTCCCTATTCCCTACCAAGGATATTCTTGTTCCCATTTTAAAGAAGGAGTGAAGCATTCACATTTTGGTCATCATTCCTGATTTTCATGTGTTCTGTGCATCTAGGGTAATTCGAGCATCTGGGCTAATATACACTAATCAATGAGTGCATACCATGTGTGTCTTTCTGTGATTGGGTTACCTCAATCAGGATGATATTTTCCAGTTCCATTAATTTGCCTATGAATTTCATAAAGCCATTGTTTCTGATAGCTGAGTAATAAACCATTGTGTAGATGTATCACATTTTCTGTATCCATTGCTCTGTCGAAGGGCATCTGGGTGCTTTCCAGCTTCTGGCTATTATAAATAAGTAACATAGTAGAACATGTGTCTTTGTTATATCTTGGGGCATCTTTTGGGTATATGCCCAAGAGAGGTATAGCTGGATCCTCAGGTAGTTCAATGTCAAATTTTCTGAGAAACCTCCAGACTGAGTTCCAGAATGATTGTACCAGTCTGCAATCCCCCAACAATGGCGGCATGTTCCTCTTTCTCCACATCCTCGTCAGCATTTGCTGTCACCTGAGTTTTTGATCATAGCCTTTCTCACTGGTGTGAAGTGAAATCTCAGGGTTGTTTTGATTTGCATTTCCCTTAAGACTAAAGATGTTGAACATTTCTCCAGGTGTTTCTCGGCCATTCGGCATTCCTCAGCTGTGAATTCTTTGTTTAGCTCTGAACCCCATTTTTAATAGGGTTATTTGTCTCCCTGCGGTCTAACTTCTTGAGTTCTTTGTATATTTTGGATATAAGCCCTCTATCTGTTGCAGGATTGGTAAAGATCTTTTCCCAATCTCTTGATTGCCGTTTTGTCCTAACCACAGTGTCCTTTGCCTTACAGAAGCTTTGCAGTTTTATGAGATCCCATTTGTCAATTCTTGATCTTAGAGCATAAGCCATTGGTGTTTTGTTCAGGAAATTTTCTCCAGTGTCCATGTGTTTGAGATATTTCCCCACTCTTTCTTCTATTAGTTTGAGTGTATCTGGTTTGATGTTGAGGTCCTTGATCCACTTGGACTTAAGCTTTGTACAGGGTGATAAGCATGGATCGATCTGCATTCTTCTACATGTTGACCTCCAGTTGAACCAGCACCATTTGCTGAAAATGCTATCTTTTTTCCATTGGATGGTTTTGACTCCTTTGTCAAAAATCAAGTGACCATAGCTGTGTGTGGGTTCATTTCTGGGTTTTCAATTCTATTCCACTGGTCTATCTGTCTGTCTCTGTACCAACATCATACAGTGTTTTTTTTTTTTAATCACTATTGCTCTGTAATACTGCTTGAGTTCAGGGATAGTGATTTCCCAGGATGTCCTTCTATTGTTGAGGATAGTTTTAGCTATCCTGGGTTTTTTGTTATTCCAGATGAATTTGCAGTTGTTCTATCTAACTCTGAAGAATTGGATTGGTATTTTGATAGGGATTGCATTGAATCTCTAGATTGCTTTTGGTAAAATGGGCATTTTTACTATATTAATCCTGCCAATCCATGACCATGGCAGATCTTTCCATCTTCTGAAATCTTCAAAATTTTCTTTCTTCAGAGGCTTGAAGTTCTTATGATACAGATCTTTCACTTGCTTGGTTAAAGTCACACCAAGGTATTTTATATTACTTGGGACTATTATGAAGTGTGTTGTTTCCCTAATTTCTTCTCATCTTGTTTCTCTTTTGTGTAGAGGAAGGCTCCTGATTTATTTGAGTTAACTTTATACCCAGCCACTTTGCGGAAGGTGTTTGTCAGGTTTAGTAGTTCTCTGGTGGAACTTTTTGGATCACTTAAATATTATCATATTATCTGCAAATAGTGATATTTTGACTTCTTCTTTTCCAATATGTATCCCTTTGATCTCCTTTTGTTGTCTGATTGCTCTGGCAAGAACTATATTGTATTCTGTTGGTGATTCTTATATCTACGGTTCCTTGTCTCTTCCTTTGGTTTTCTATACCCAGGGTTGTCTCCCTTTGTGCTTTCTTTATTGCTTCTATTTCCATTTTTAATTCCTTCATTTGTTTGATTGTGTTTTCCTGGAATTCTTTCAGGGATTTTTGTGATTCCTCTCTGTAGGCTTCTCCTTGTCTATTTATGTTTTCCTGTGTTTCTCTAAGGGAGTCATTTATGTCTTTCTGCCTGGTGGACTCAGGACACACAGAGGCAAAATTCCTCTGGGACCGGACACTTCTGGTTTTTAGCTGGAGCCCCAACCTCACTGATCCGGGCCCACACTCCCTGCTCCCAAACCCAGTCTAAGAGCGAAGTCGCTGCCAGGACAGGTGGGCACTCCTGAGACTGCAGAACGGGAAAGACCACCAATACTGCCCACCCCTGCCCACATCCCTGGCCCAAGAGGAAACTGTTTAGGGCCTCTGGGATCTGGAAGATAGGGCACTCAAGTGGCAGGTCCCCTGCCGTCCAGACACCCCCTGGACCTGCAGGGACCTGATCAACAGCTCCCTGCACCCAAATCCCGTGGGAGGGAGAACTAAACATTCAGAGGGGCAGACATGCCTGGGAAGCCAGATGACTACACTCTGTCCACATTTCTGACTCCAGAGGAAAACACCTAATGCCATCTGGGACCCTGGTACACGGGGGCCCGTGGGAAATACAGCAAAGGCCCTCCTGGTTGCCGTCCTCAAGGAGAGCTCAAAAGCAGCCCCCCGGGAGCAACTTCAACTGTGGACCACAGGCAAGGCCAACTTTTCTGCTCCAAGCGACCATGCTTGGTAGACTCAGGACACAGGCCCACAGGAACAGTTGAAGATCAGTAGACAGGAAAGACTACACGCCCGAAAGCAGAACACTCTGTTCCCATAACTGGCTGAAAGAAAACAGGAAAACAGGTCTACAGCACTCCTGACATACAGGCCTATAGGATGGTCTAGCCACTGTCAGAAATAGCAGAACAAGGTAACACCAGAGACATCGTGATGGCGAGAGGCAAGCCGAGGAATTCAATCAACAGAAACCAAGACTTCATGCCATCATTGGAGCCCAATTCTCTCACCAAAGCAAACACTGAATATCCAAACACACCAGAAGAGCAAGATCTAGATTTAAAATCACATTTGATCATGATGATGGCGGGCGTCAAGAAAGACATAGTTTGTCTTTTATCATTGTGTTTTTCTTAAAAATTTAATTTTATTATGCCTCAAGATGAACAATGTTAGTTTACATGAAGATAGAAACCAACTGTGTACTAATATATTAAAAATATAGTCACTTGCATTTATATAGTACATTTATACACAATAAAATGTATTTTTAAAACTATGATTTTAAACATTATTATATGTTGGGATTATATTTTCTATAAGTCTCATCATGAAAAGAAAACTTATCATAGAGTTCGTCAGTAAACATATCTATCAATTTATGTATAATTCAGCATTAATTTGAAAGTTATAGTTAATAGTTTTATATTAATATCATTTTGAAAAAAATTAATTCATGTTACCAATTATATATCAAGGTAAAAATTTATATGAACCTATATTTAGAATCTGTTTTGTAAGAAAACGTTTACCGGAGTTGGGGATTTAGCTCATGGTAGAGCGCTTGCCTAGCAAGCGCAAGGCCCTGGGTTCAGTCCCCAGCTCCGAAAAAAAAAAGGAGAAAAAAAAAAAAAGAAAACATTTACCAAACCTATGTGTAGAATGTAAAAGATTCATGAAACTGTTAGTATTGATAAAGATATCATTTTAATTGAATTTAAGATGTTTAGAGTATTTTAGGTTATGAAATAGTATGAACTTACCATAACACATGATCACAATATGTAAATTTGGATCTGCAAATCCAATTTAATTGTAAATGCCAAAAATAATTTTAGCATATAACAAAAATAGATTTTTAAAATGACATTACATTAGAAGATCAGGACTGTATCCAGGTACTTCTAGCCCATTCCTAAAAGGAATCATCTCTTTCTAATTCATCTGAGAGCACATGTGTGCAGACTTCTGCAATGCTGGATGGTGCTCATCTGTAATGTTACTGATACTCGACTGCCCAGAGAACCTAGACATTGCTCTCACTGTTTTTGTTTCTTAACTATTTTTGTAATTAGATTTCTAAAATTGCATATAATATTTAACATTCTACCTGCTATATTTCTAAATGTTGAAATAATATTTATCTTGATTTTAAAGAAGATGCAAATTAAGATATTATGTTCTTCTATTTTTCTCATGCTTTTATTTTGACTGTTTGCTTAGCCAAAATTCCTACCTTATTCAAAACTAATGTCTCAAAGATATGTTATTATCATTATCTTTAAAAACAAGTTTATGTCCGTATATACATATATTCTCTTTATTCTGCATAATGTGGATAAAACAAAAATATAGCTTTTTATTAAACTTTAACTACATTTATTCTAGCTAAAGATACTCTAAGATTTCTGTTAACTCTTTGGGTTATCCAAATTTAATAAAAGATATCCATCTGAAGTAATAACAACATTCATAATATTTTATATCTTAAGTACTGATTTTTTTACTTCATTAGTGTTTAAAATGCCTCATGCTACAATTATCCATGATTAAACAATTAATTAAGCAATATTTATATTTTCCAAATTAAAAAATGGATAATATTTCAGTGAATCCTTCCAAAATCCCATTTTTAATCATTTTAATGTAAGTATGATAGTTCATAGAGAACAAATAAATACAGGGAGAAACATAGCCAACCTAATTAATATTATTCATAGCTTTTAGTTATATTAAATACATCTTTTGTTCATCTGTTACCTTAATGCCATTGCACTAAACTGTTCTTAATTAATTCTAGCTAATCTATGTCACATATAAATCTTAGGTCAGATGAAAAGGGAATAAAAAATTATATCTGGATCATGATAGCCAATAGTTTTGATATGATCCAGGAGGTTCTTACTGGCCTTTTCCAGATATTCCTCTATCCTGAAGATTGCACTCCTGGAAGACTCAGTCTCATATATACCATATCTTAGGAATGAACATAACTTAAAATATTTAATAAATAACACATGGCCCCTAGATACACAAAATGTGATTCTTGATGAATAAGTCTGTCTGTGAAAGAGGAATTATTGAAAACAAGCTATGTATGCAGAAACTGATTTACTTATAAGAACTGTAGTACGGTGCAGAACTTTCAATGTTGTAGGTTCACAGGATAATTACTTATCTTGGGCTAGTTTTAGTCCCCCGAAACAGCCATTCTTTTCCCTCTTGGTCTGAATTAACATTCCCTCTGGGTTGTTGTTGTTCTTCTTCTGGTATATTTACTTTTGTTCTTTGTAATCTCATTCCAGAAATTGTCTACCCATGGATCTAATCTTTATAATTTTTTTTTGCATGGGATAGCCGTTTATTTCATAAATAATTGCAGATCACGCGCTATGGCCTGGGCTAGGTTTATAGTTTAATATTAACAGTGTGGACTTCAAGGGCACGTCTCCCAGAGCAAAGATGTTCATTCTACCTTTTGGCTTTTTCTTATCTAAGTGAAGTGATTTGAGATTTCCTTATCCTCAAAGAGTTTGTAACTTGTTAAGGAGGGAGACAGGCTTCATCCGAAATGTCCACCCTACAGTGAAGCCTAATACCTGTCAGAATTTTGTAGTTTTTCATTCCTGGTTTTTTTTTCTTATTCTTTTTTTATTTAATGTTTATTTAAATTCTTTTTTTTATTAACTTGAGTATTTCTTATATACATTTCGAGTGTTATTCCCTTTCCCGGTTTCCGGGCAAACATCCCCCTAATCCCTCCCCCCTTGCCATCCTCCCCCCATTGCCGCCCTCCCCCCAACAATCTAGTTCACTGGGGGTTCAGTCTTAGCAGGACCCAGGGCTTCCCCTTCCACTGGTGCTCTTACTAGGATATTCATTGCTACCTATGAGGTCAGAGTCCAGGGTCAGTCCATGTATAGTCTTTAGGTAGTGGCTTAGTCCCTGGAAGCTCTGGTTGCTTGGCATTGTTGTACATATGGGGTCTCGAGCCCCTTCAAGCTCTTTCAGTTCTTTCTCTGATTCCTTCAACGGGGGTCCTATTCTCAGTTCAGTGGTTTGCTGCTGGCATTCGCCTCTGTATTTGCTGTATTCTGGCTGTGTCTCTCAGGAGCGATCTACATCCGGCTCCTGTCGGCCTGCACTTCTTTGCTTCATCTATCTTGTCTAATTGGATGGCTGTATATGTGTGGGCCACATGTGAATGGGTGTTCCTTCTGTGTCTGTTTTAATCTTTGCCTCTCTATTCCCTGCCACGGGTATTCTTGTTCCCCTTTTAAAGAAGGAGTGAAGCATTCACATTTTGTTCATCCGTCTTGAGTTTCATTTGTTCTAGGCATCTAGGGTAATTCAAGCATTTGTGCTAATAGCCACTTATCAATGAGTGCATACCATGTGTGTTTTTCTGTGATTGGGTTAACTCACTTAGGATGATATTTTCCAGTTCCAACCATTTGCCTACGAATTTCATAAAGTCATTGTTTTTGATAGCGGAGTAATATTCCATTGTGTAGATGTACCACATTTTCTGTATCCATTCCTCTGTTGAAGGGCATCTGGGTTCTTTCCAGCTTCTGGCTCTTATAAATAAGGCTGCGATGAACATAGTGGAGCACGTGTCTTTTTTATATGTTGGGGCATCTTGTGGGTATATGCCCAAGAGAGGTATAGCTGGATCCTCAGGCAGTTCAATGTCCAATTTTCTGAGGAACCTCCAGACTGATTTCCAGAATGGTTGTACCAGTCTGCAATCCCACCAACAATGGCGGCATGTTCCTCTTTCTCCGCATCCTCGCCAGCATCTGCTGTCATCTGAGTTTTTGATCTTAGCCATTCTCACTGGTGTGAGGTGAAATCTCAGGGTTGTTTTGATTTGCATTTCCCTTATGACAAAAGATGTTGAACATTTCTCTAGGTTTTTCTCAGCCATTTAGCATTCCTCAGCTGTGAATTCTTTGTTTAGCTCTGAACCCCATTTTTTAATAGGGTTATTTGTTTCCCTGCGGTCTAACTTCTTGAGTTCTTTGTATATTTTGGATATAAGGCCTCTATCTGTTGTAGGATTGGTAAAGATCTTTTCCCAATCTGTTGGTTGCCGTTTTGTCCTAACCACAGTTGTCCTTTGCCTTACAGAAGCTTTGCAGTTTTATGAGATCCCATTTGCCGATTCTTGATTTTAGAGCATAAGCCATTGGTGTTTTGTTCAGGAAATTTTTTCCAGTGCCCATGTGTTCCAGATGCTTCCCTAGTTTTTCTTCTATTAGTTTGAGTGTATCTGGTCTGATGTGGAGGTCCTTGATCTACTTGGACCTAAGCTTTGTACAGGGTGATAAGCATGGATCCATCTGCATTCTTCTACATGTTGACCTCCAGTTGAACCAGCACCATTTTTAAATTTATTTGAATGTAACTGACTGATAGAAATCATTAAGATCTATTAACTTAGTAGACCATTAGCTTCCACTAACCCAAAAGCTAAGAATGTCATCAACTAGCATCTTGGGGCTATAGAAAAGGTTCTTTCATCTTGTTGTAACCACCTTTCTGATATATCTACCAATGTACTTTATACTTGCTCTTTCTTTGTTATGTAAAACTCTACAACTTTATGAAACTGCTTTCATGTTGAAACATGGAATTTGGGGTAACCTAAGCCTATGTTCCTGGGTTATGGTTACTAAGAATCACTCCAGAATAAACCATCTCTTATTCCATTTAAGATTAGCGCTCTGGGTTTCGTGTCAATACCCTCAGTTGGAATGGGAGGAGGTGAGAGTCAAGTAGGTGCAGGCTAAGGGTTTAGAGAGCTGGAATTGAATTTACCTTGTAGGTGCAGGCAGAGAAGTGACTCCTAGCCTCTCAGGTCTTTCTGCAACAGAATCACTGCAGTTAGAATGGGGAATGGCAGTGGGAATGGTGTGATGGCTGTCTGCTCCTCCTAATACTGTGACCCTATCAAGCAAGAATTGGGAGCTGACAGATCTTAATATACTCATGGCTACATCTTTCTAGAGTAGAATTTTCTCTATCCTAAGCTAGGGTTAAGGAGACAGGGCATTCCCTCTGGGTTGTTATTGTTCTTCTTCTGGTATATTTACTTTTGTTCTTTGTAATCTCATTCCAGAAATTGTCTACCCATGGATCTAATCTTTATAATTTTTGTTTATTTGAACCAAACACATAAAACAGTAACTTGTTATGTTGTGTGACTAATAAAGTTTATTGAACAAATTAGTGAACTCAAAGTGTCAGCCAGTGCAATCTAGGGTTAAATAAATTTCCAAATGAGAATATACCTAAAAAGTAACAATGAAAGTGATGTGTTTAAAACATTATTTGATATTATTGGGAGAAAGGAAACATATTCCTTATAAACTGTAGATTTTTTAACAAAGATTTTTGAACTAGTTTTCATGATCATGTCATGCTACATGATAATTTATCAGGTTTAAAGACTGCTGCTGTAAATGCTCCTTACATTAATTTATTGTGAAAGACGATTGGCTTAGAAGCTTCACAGTCAGAACTAGATCCTTAAAGGGCAGTGACTACTTAATGCTAACATTCTTTGAATTCTGGTTCCCTGGGGCATGTTTGAGAAAGCCATTGGGGATTTTATTAGCATAAGTGAAAGTGCTCAGTTGTATTGCTGCAAGCAATTGAGGGTAATAAGTGCCTAGAGGAAAGTGGGAAGAAAGACTATTTTTCTGAACAGGAATGTAAGCCTAACAGGCAAGGAAATTACCCTCAAAGGGCAACATGTTCAAAGGCTCAACTGGGAATGATGACGGAAGAGCTGGACTGGGCTATAAGCTATTAAGTTTTGGTTTAACTCCTGGGAAGAACATGCGCCAATAACTTCATAAAAGTGAATTCTGGAAAAAGAGAGATGATGGAGAAAGGAGGGAGGGAGGGAGGGAATAAAAGAAAGAGAAGAAGAGGAGGAGCAGGGTGTGTTCTGACGCAGAGACATTGTAATCCTTCCTTCCTTCCTTCCTTCCTCCCTTTTTTCCTTCCTTCCTTCCTTCCTCCCTTCCTTCCTTCTTCTTTCCTTTTCTTTTTTTACCCTTGTATGGAAATTGAAAAAAACTGATGAAGATAAATATGAGAAATAAATGGCATGGTCAAATCCCAAAGCTTTGTTTTGCTGAAGTCATGACATTAGAAGTAAGACAAATTAGAAATGGGGAGTGGAATATATTCTAGAGGACCACATAGACTTGGAAGGAATGGTTTTAACCATAGGAATGGTAATGGGGATTCATTACCACTACTTATTCCTGTAGCCTGTGACTCAGTGCCTTACGAAAGGGTATAATTAATTTCCCTAAGAAAACACTAACTGATTCTAATTGATGACCATGAAGATCAGGACAATGAAGAAGAACTTCAAAGATATGAATAGAGAGTTAATTTCAGCAATGGTAAAAGGCAACTTCAGGGGCTAAAGAATAAACCAATTAAGTTACCACAGAGCCACACCAGCAAAGGAGGGTCATGGATAACTTATCTTTTCACATGATAGCTGGTAGAATTTTCCAGACCACAATTCCTACTTTTATAGTCTTTTCTCTTGATGTGGTACAATTTAAGCATAAGGCAAATCAGATATGTAGTTTTTTATTGGTATTATTTAATTTAAAATATGGTTTAAATGTAAGGACAAAAGGACAGATATAGATATAGACAGATCTAGATAGATGGGTAGTTAGATATGTAGGTAGGTACATACATACATACAAACATGCATATATACATACATACAAACACACATACAAACATACATAATACATATATACATATACAGATACAGATATACATAGATTGACAATTTACAGTGTTGGAAACTGAATCCAGGACATTGTACAGCCAACCACATCCTTACCCATGAAAGTTTTTTCTATGGAATTCATGTATTTTCTTTATATCCCTTCAAATCATTAATTTGTGAAAATCTTTGTGGTGCATGCCTATCAACATCTAAAACTAGACCACAAGATAAATGATTACAATTTTACCTTGTCTTCTATAGAAGGTGACCTTGCTTTTTGATCTTTAATAACTGTTTTGCTGTGGTGACAGAGACAAGCTAGACTTGTATATGAGAAAACTCCCCACATTAGATTGAAACTTTGAAAATCAGCCATAAGTGTTTTGGGGTCATCTTCTATATCAAGTAGGAGAGTCTTCCAGATCGAGACAGTCTTATATAACAGATAGAAACATTTCTTAGACTCAGGGACTATATTACAAATGTTTTTGTTAAAGTCTCTAATTCAATTCAAAATAATATTATTCTTTGATGTCATTTAGAAAGCTCAACAAAAAACTTTACAAAATAGAAAGAGAAGTTGGGCAGTGGTGACACACACCTTCAGTCCCAGCACTCAGGAGACAGAGGAAGGCATATCTGAGTTCAGTGACCCAGTATGGGCTACAGAGTGAGTTGTAGGACAGCCAGGCTAGACAGATAAATCCAGTCTCAAAAAAGAGGGAGGTGTATATGAGAGAATATGAATAAATTATACTCCAGATAACTCTTAAATCTTTCTTGTATTATTAAAGAACAAAAGACTTTGTTTCCTAGCTTAAAGGGTTAAAAGATTTGTCCCCTGCCCTCAGCACATCTTTAAATGACAAGCACAGATGTTTGCCCACACTTTTTAGCATTCTCACCCTGAGCATTCTTTGTCTATAGTAGAATTTCAGCCATCACATGAGTGCTTACAAAATTTGCAGCCAAGTCCACTGTCCTTTGCCACCTCTAGCTCTTGCGTGGGTCACTTGATAATTAGATATTTGAAAAGCACCTTGAAATAAAAGCTATAAATAAACACTTTCTCCATTTTTAGAAAGCTCCATGGAAAGGAGGGTCATTGGAAAAATCCTTGGATTATTCTGCATAAAGAAGTAGAGTTTGTTCATCCTAGAGTAGTTCAGGGCAAGGGAATACGGTGTTGTGGAAATAGGCCCTCATGGTGAGAATGGTGTTCCAGCCCTGGCTCTCGTCCATCAGCTATGTAAGTCAGTGAAATTCATGTTGAGAGCACATGCATAAAAAGGAAGAAGATGGGACTTAGTGCTCTAGAAAATGTTTTAGGACTAATGTGTAAAAACACGAGCTTTGCTTGTGTGCCACATTCTGAGTTCCCACGAAGTAGTCGGTCTTCATTTGTCATCAGACAAATGGCTCCTGTGATAGTTTAGAAACCTCTAGAAACCCACTCTTGTCTTTTTAGTTTTTTAAGTAATTGAACCCATTAAGTTTCCAAGTATTGATTGTCTAAGAAAGTGGCTGGCACTAGTCTGCACAGATGTTAGTTCACTGTTTGTAATTTGTGATCCATCACTATCTTTTCCCATAAATGCTTAATGCTAGTTGATGACCCAAGAAGGAAAATGTCTGTGACTGGGAAAGACAGTCATCAAGGCAGTATGTCATAGTGTCTCAGAGATTTGAGTTTTTGACTCAAATGCTAGTTTCTAGTCTCAGGTGCCTAGAAAAGAAAATTTTAATATGTTTGATTTTTATTCCTTTATTTATAAAATGGTCATGATAGAAATTACTTACAATTATTGAAAACATTTTACCATAGCATACATATAAAGAAGACAGAAACTCAATTTTATAACTAGAAGCATAAATAAAGGCACATCATTTATTCTCATTCTGACATGGGTGTATAGATTCGAGATTATTTCTCTCCTGCCTTTTCTCCCTCAACTTTTAAAGAGTATTTTTGAGATAGGATGTCTAACTATGAAGTCAGGCTCATCTGAAATCTTTTTATTCTCCTGCCTTAGCCTTCTCTGAGTACTGGAATTACAGTTGTGTGCCACCATATGTTACAAAAGTTTATACTTCTTAAATTTGAAAGATTTGAAAGGTGGTATATAGGATATAGTTGTTTATGTATGTCATCATAAGAACAAAAGAAAAAATTCCATGATCCAATTTTAATGAAAGTTTTATGAATATTATAGCCTCCTAAAATATGCTTAAAATATTAGTTCTTAAAATATGCTTGTATTTATAATTTTAATTGCATTGATAATTGTCTCAAACCATGATGTTTCCCTCTTTAATCTCTCTCTCTCTCTCTCTCTCTCTCTCTCTCTATATATATATATATATATATATATATATATATATATATATATGCACACATGCATATCTGAATTTCATTTCAGATTGCTGATTATATAATAGTAATAAATGTTAAAGTTTAAACATTAGCAGTTAAGCTGAGTTCTAAAAATATTTTTAATTGGATCATTGTGCAGCCACAGGTCCATGACTCGCGTATAATTTTGGCATGGAGGCTTCTAGAGTGTGTGACTACCAAGCACCTGGCAGAGATGGCTCAGGTCCAAATCTAACTAGATGCTTGGTGGCAGATGGCTCCCAGCTCAGTTACTCTAAACTTGGAATGTGTAAAAAGTTAATGCTCAGAGCTGAGACTTGATCCTTTATGGACATATGTGCACTGAGATGGGAAATCTGGCCAGCAAGAACAGTATTCCGTACACAATTCATTGACTAGTCTGACCTTAACTTTTCAAATCCACCTTTCCCAATCTCCTGTTGGTCTGTGAACACAGTTCAGTGCACTCCTGTTCATTTCATTCGCAGAGCTTTTTACACACAGCTTTACTTTCACGTTGCCTTCGAACTCAAGGGCTCTGACTCCCCCTGTAATCTGGATTTAGAGGATTGCTTTCAGGGATTTCTAGCTATCTGTTAATGTGAAGTGTAGCAGAGCGAAAAGGTCCTCTCCTAGAGTTTTTTCTATTTGCTTTTATAAACTAATTTTATTTTTCATCTTAAAACTACAGCGAACTTGATGATACTCTCTCTTCTTTTATCCGTACTATTTTGACTTTGTGCCAGCAGCAAGAGAGAGATGAATATAAACCACAAAACCATTAATCATGACTGAATTATTCTAAAGAATAGATTACTAACACCTCGTTTTGGAGATGAGAGACAGAGAAGAGTTGCCCAAAAGAAGTTTCCAAATAGACTCTTTGCCCTTCTGGCTCCAAAGGGATACTTGGTTAAAAAATGAATCTGCTTCTTCCCTGCTGTGTTTATGATACCAGTGGAGCTTCTCCATGAGCATGACAGGCCAGTAGAATGTGGTCAGCACTGGGTACTGATGCCCATGCTTAGAGGAGGCAGAGGGTAACAAGACAAAGACTCTGTTCAGGATTCATCTTGAATGTGCCTTTTAAGCAATTACCATATATGAAAGTTGATGGCATTAGATTCAAACGTTGTTTCTCTCTTATTCAGATGTGTACAAAGACTGAACAGAGAGGAGAAGAAGCACTATTTTGAGGAGGGAATTAATTAAACTCCCTTCACCAGGATAATAAGAACCAGGACAGCTGGATAGTCAACTTTTTTTTTAAACTTTAAATCATTTCAGTTGTGAGGGGCTACATGTAGACGTGTCTGCAGTGACTCAGTTTCCTTTTGTAAGACAAAATTTAAAAGGCAAATGATTTCATGAATTCTGGCAGCCAAAGCGTAGGATGTATTAGAAAGCTGGGTATTGTTTCCCTGCCCCTGTTTCATGGGAAATCACTTCCTTGATATCTTCACTATCCTGTATCAGCAAACCTCAGGTATATTGAACCCTTTTCCTACAGGAAACACAATGTGACTGAGGAAAGATGAGACAGGAGCAAAAGTAGCTGAGAGCTTAGTGACTTGGCAAATCTTTTGGGGGCCAGGTAGCTTTAGGGTGGCAAATATGATAGGCACAAACATGGCTTTTAGCTATGGTAAAATGCCAATGACTAATTATACAAAAGGAGTGGCACCCAGCATACACATGTCTGTTTTCTCAGATAATATTTCAAGTTTGTCTTGATTAAGGTTGACATGTGCAAAAGCACATTTTGGAAAACTCTAATAGAAAGACTGCTACTTTCCTTTTAAAAAGCCATTGAGAAAAACAGCAGAGAGAATCCAGAAGCACTCAGAATGCTTCTCATTTCATCATTTCATACTCCTCTGTGGGTGTTGAAATGCTTCTCAGTACCTGTGGTTCTACTGGAAGTGATTTCTAATGAAGGACGTGAGAGATAGTATCTATCTTGAGTTAAAGCAAGCCCTGGCAGAAGACTCATTTTCTAAGACTAATACTGTGCTTCTGATTACATAGCAGCTGCTGTCTCTCTTGCCACTTGAATGATTGTGTTGACAGATCTTTGTGGTGAGAAATGAATCTTAAAGGCACAATAAAACAAAAAAAAGCAATACAAGCATTCTCATTTTTTTCCCCGTTTTTCATTTGGCAAGTTTCTTACTTTAGTTGTTTCAAGAAAGAAATATGGATGACGGAAGTCTGGTCTGCATCTATATGCAACATCGCTCAGTGTGCATAGTCTATTCATCTCTCATGTGGTAAACTGAGCTCTTCAGTGAAGTGTGGCAGTTAGAGAGGGGTGTGCTGTCAAGTGGATGCCACTGCTTATTGAAACACTTGGGCATTCTGAAATTTTTAAAAATTAGGCTTTGTAAACGTAGTGAGGCTTTAGAAAGAATATTTGTCCAGCAGAACATCATTTATGATTCTTTAAATTCTGTGTTTATAAAGCAAAAATAACCAAAAATGCACATAGAAAAGGAACTGTTTATGCAAACACTGAAATTCAGTTTTTGTATACAAAATATTTCATTTTTTTGTGATTAGAAAATAATTATGTCATTTCCTCCTTTCCTTTCTCCAAGCTTTCCATATACTCCTCATTCTCTTTGAAATTCATGTCTTATTTTTATTATTCGTTGTTGCATATATATATATGTGTGTGTGTGTGTGTGTGTCTATATGCGAGTATAATCCACTCAATATGTATAGTGTTACATGTATATATGTTTATATATGTTATGTTTATGTGTGTGTGTGTGTGTGTGTGTGTGTGTGTGTGTGTGTGTGTGTGTATGTTTTTAGTGCTAAGTGGTATTGGAGAACCAGTTAGTGTAATAACCATGTTTGCATTGAAACACTTCTCAGAAAGCAGAGAAGACTGTTAGGGTAAGTTCAAGACAGATGTGTGTACATAGAAATAATACCCAAAGCACTAATGACCTTGTACAAATCCACATGTGATGAATTTAAAGGACAACCTTAGGATCTGAGAGTCATTAACTTGAAATCTGTATTATTCTTAGGGCATTGCATAATAACTGTGTGCTGTTCAAGTAGCAATTACAATAGATACCATACACTAACATTTACTTTGATTCAGATAGTCTGCTAACGGTAAAGCCCATGTTGCTTGTGGCCCAGACATTTATTTTTGTGTTCACTTTCTGTTGTGGTACATCAGAACGACTGCACTTCTAGTTTTTTTTTTTCCTACTGTGGGAGATGTGGGCATTCATATTGGGAACTAAACTGATGTTAGGGCTAAAGCCATTAAGAACTATCATTTCTCATTCTTGCTCTTCATTCTCCCCCTGGGACTGCCAAGTTGGCATGTTTTAAAGGTGCCATTCTTTCACTGTGCAAGAACTGTAACTGTCAATTCAGAAGGACCAGAAGCAAGGTCCTTCAACACATCTGTTTATCATATGAACAAAACATTAACCTTTGTTTCCTCAAGCCCATGGAACTTGTTAGCCCGGTACACCTTGTCTAATTCATCTCACTCAGTACATCATGAGCGAATTTATACATCATAAATTTATACTTTAAATTTTACTTGTTACAGTTTTACATTTTATTCTTACACACGAAAGATTAAAAAGAGGACAACGGTGATGGGGATAAATAATAAATGTTTGAGTTTTCTTCCCCCCACCCGCCCATGTGATTGCTACTATCAGGAAGTTCAATGATGGCAACTGTGAATAAAGTTTATGTTTTGCGTCTTCATTCTTGAAGTATGTATACACCTTATTTATCTTTGAAATCTAGCTAGAGTCCCGATGCTGTTTACCAAATCTTCTCTCAAAATGCTTTTCTCTCATAGTTACATCCTCATTAGCACTGATGTTTTATAGACTAATCCTAGGTCGGGGCCCTGGACAGTGTGCAGCTGTGCTAGCAGATAAAGATTTAGTGTCTATTTTTCTGTTGTGTGGAGGTAAAAACTTTTCTAGTTTTGATAAAAAGTAAAAGCTGTACTGTGTTGTCAGTGCAGATGAGGCGAGGCGAGGCACGGCATTAACTGTTCCAGCTGGCGCTTCTTAAATAGGACAAACTATTCTTGGAGTTTTGAGAAGTGCCTGTTTCATTCCACAAGAATTGGAAGTGACTGGTCTTCTCAGTGAACGTTATAGGTAGAAAACGCAACTTTTAAAGCTAACTAAGAAAGAGATGGAGATAAGCATTTGAAGAAGAAATACTTTTCAGGCATTTGTTTCTATGAAAGCTTAGACAGGAAAAGATGTTGCAGCCTTAACAAAAAGAGAAAACTGTTAACTCTACCCTATTGCCATTTACACACCCTTATTTTAGACAGAAGTTATCTGTCCTTTAATAATCTTTTTGAAATCTTAATTGCAACTGAACACTTAAAGTGATAAACAGCATCCCACAGGTATTTAGCTAGGATTTGGGAAGATGACAAAATTGAAAGTGGAAAGCCATATCTTTGCATGTGCTTCATGATTATTTTGGCAGACTGCTGGAATCAAGTGTTTCTTCCATTCTCTTAACTAGGCCCTGAGCAAGTTAGTGCAGTATAAACAGCTTTATGAGGATGAATGTTATGTGGGGTTTGCATCCCCATGAGAACAACAATACCAACCAACCAGAGCTGCCAGGTCCTAAACCACCATCCAAAGACTATACGTGGACTGACCCATGGCTTCAGCTGCGTATGTAGCAGAGGATGGACTTGTCGGACATCAGTGGTTGAAGAAGCCCTTGGTCTGGTCAAGGCTCGATGCCCCAGTGTAGGGAAATGACAGGACAGGGAGGCGGAAGTGGGTGGGTGGGGAAGTACCTTCATAGAAGCAGGGAGAGGGAAGATGGGATAGAGTTTCCAGAGGGGAAACTGGGAAAGGCAGTAACATTTGAAATATAAATAAATAAAATATCCAATTAAAAACCTCAAAAATAGAAACAAAATTTAACTACAATTGTTCATGGTTTGCATATATTTTTTTAAAAGAATAAAAACCCATCTTGGAGGATACAGAAAACTCTAAAAAGAAAGGCATAGCATGTTTCTGGTTTGGCTGATCCAATATGTTAAGTATGCTTTTCCAAGTGAATACAGAAATTCAGTGAAATTATTAGGTCCAAGTGAGACCTACAGAAGAGAGAGTTCATGAAAATAGCTAAGAGGATGCTGGGAAATAAAAATAAGGAAAATTATATTACTCTTTGGTATATGTGATTGCTGATATTGATAATAATTTTATTGGCAGTTTATTTTTACTAACAAATCTCAGCTCTTTTCTTTATAACATTCATGTACAAATTAAGTTTCTTAACATAAATCCTTAATGTCACAAATTTTAGGTTTTCTTTTCTAAAATGGGATTTATTTACTTTTTGTATTTTGTTTTCTAATTTATGTGTGTTTCCGTATGGGCTTTTGTACCATGTGCATACAGGAGAGCCTAAGCAAGTCAGTAGAACAAATTAAGTCCTTTGAAAGAAAAGATACAGGTGATTGTGAACTGGGATGTGGATGCTGAGAACTGAACCCAGGTCTTCTGCAAGACTAGTTAGTGTTCTTAACCACTGAACCATCTCTCTGGCCCAATATTCTAACATGTTTCATATGAAACACTGCTAAAGTTGTTTATTTTTTTAAATCATGTCACTATAAAAGACTCTAGGAACTTATAGTACTGCCTGCCACAGGACAGCCCTGGCACTTCTTGTTTCTTGGTTTCTCTTGAGGAAGCCAAGGGGGAAGAGCACCAGTGGGGACGAGACTTGGTCTTGCAAGATACTTAAGGTTGCTGTTTAATAATAAGACGTTTACCTATCTTAAGTCTAAGTCACATTGCTACTGTAGCTGACCTTCCTGAGTTCCTTTGAGGCCAGATACTGCAATCTCTGGCTTTTAGCACCTCATCATAAAACAGCAGGGGATTAAGTAAAGGATTAATTGCTAGAGCCTTTTCCCTCTTGTCCAGATCCTGTCACTTGTTAGGGAGAGGATTGGAGCAATAGACTCTATTGAGCCAGAAGAAGAGAGCCATGTCCACAGAAGGAAAAGCTTTGGATATGGATTTAAATATGGATTAAATGCACATAAATTCATATATAGATTCATGGTTAAACATTCATATATCTCTATTCAGACTAGTTGAGTCCAGCTTGTATACTTATCTCATAATTATATACTTATACACACATCCATACTTACATATGTATTTATGGAGCAAAAGACCAAGCACCCGTGCAGAAAGAGTGCACTCATTCCAGATGAAAAATGAGCTCCAATTTTTATCGCATAGAAAAAGAAAACGATTCTACCCTTTTATTGCTAAATGAATTGAAATCAAGAAGAGAGCTTTGTTCTCTTTAGTAAGACTAAGCCTGTCTTGTTACTGAAAAAGATCTGTTCTGCCCCATGGTAAGGAGAAGTCTGCTTGCTCCTGCTCTGCAGCTTCTTCTTTTTCCTCTTTCCCCTGAATTCTCAATACGGATCTCTTAATTTTTTAAGTTGTCTTATACTTTCTAAGTTATTCCATTTTATACTATCCTTCTAATCTTGCTCTCTCCTGCTCTGGTGCGACAATGCCCTTGCTCCCAATTGTTTACTCCAAATGCCTTTACTCCCAATACCATGTTCCCAGATGCTATCTCTTCAATGCTATCTTTCCTAGTCTTCTGTACCTTTTTTCCCATCTTTATTAACTTGAGTATTTCTTATTTACATTTTGATTGTTATTCCCTTTCCTGGTTTCCAGGCCAACATCCCCCTAACCCCTACCCCTCCCCTTCTACATCGGTGTTCCCCTCCCCATCCTCCCCCCAGTGCTGCCCTCCCCCCAAAATCACATTCACTGGGAGTTCAGTCTTGGCAGGACCAAGGGCTTCCCCTTCCACTGGTGCTCTTACTAGACTATTCATTGCTACCTATGAGGTTGGAGCCCAGGGTCAGTCCATGTGTAGTCTTTGGGTAGTCGCTTAGTCCTGGAAGCTCTGGTTGGTTGGCATTGTTGTTCATATGGGGTCTCGAGCCCTTTCAAGCTCTTTCAGTCCTTTCTAAGATTCCTTCAACGGGGGTCCCATTCTCAGTTCAGTGGTTTGCTGCTGGCATTCGCCTATGTATTTGCTGTATTCTGGCTGTGTCTCTCAGGAGAGATCTACATCCGGTTCCTGTCAGCCTGCACTTCTTTGCTTCATCCATCTTGTCTAATTGGGTGGCTGTATATGCATGGGCCACATGTGGGGCAGGCTCTGAATGGGTGTTCCTTCTGTCTCTGTTCTAAACTTTGCTTCCCTATTCCCTACCAAGGGTATTCTTGTTCCCCTTTTAAAGAAGGAGTGAAGCATTCGCATTTTGGTCATCCTTGAGTTTCATGCGCTATGTGCATCTAGGGTAATTCGAGCATTTGGGCTAATATCCACTTATCAGTGAGTGCATACCATGTGTGTTTTTCTGAGATTGGGTTAGCTCACTCAGGATGATGTTTTCCAGTTCCAACCATTTGCCTACGAATTTCATAAAGTCGTTGTTTTTGATAGCTGAGTAATATTCCATTGTGTAGATGTACCACATTTTCTGTATCCATTCCTCTGTTGAAGGGCATCTGGGTTCTTTCCAGCTTCTGGCTATTATAAATAAGGCTACTATGAACATAGTGGAGTACGTGTCTTTTTCATATGTTGGGGCATCTTTTGGGTATAGGCCCAAGAGAGGTATAGCTGGATCCTCAGGTAGTTCAATGTCAAATTTTCTGAGGAACCTCCAGACTTATTTCCAGAATGGTTGTACCAGTCTGCAATACCACCAACAATGGAGGAGTATTCCTCTTTCTCCACATCCTCGCCAGCATTTGCTGTCACCTGAGTTTTTGATCTTAGCCATTCTCACTGGTGTGAGGTGAAATCTCAGGGTTGTTTTGATTTGCATTTCCCTTATGACTAAAGATGTTGAACATTTCTCTAGGTGTTTCTCAGCCATTTGGCATTCCTCAGCTGTGAATTCTTTGTTTAGCTCTGAACCCCATTTTTAATAGGGTTATTTGTCTCCCTGCGGTCTAACTTCCTGAGTTCTTTGTATCTTTTGGATATAAGCCCTCTATCAGTTGTAGGATTGGTAAAGATCTTTTCCCAATCTGTTGGTTGTCACTTAGTCCTAACAACAGTGTCCTTTGCCTTACAGAAGCTTTGTAGTTTTATGAGATCCCATTTGTTGATTCTTGATCTTAGAGCATAAGCCATTGGTGTTTTGTTCAGGAAATTTTCTCCAGTGCCCATGTGTTCAAGATGCTTCCCCACTTTTTCTCCTATTAGTTTGAGTGCTTTTGTACCTTTTTTAGGAGAATAGATCACCTGGTTTTTCCAAGCACCCTTGTTTTCACAAAAGTTCTCTAGAAATTCAAACATAAATTCAAATTATAAATTGAATAAGAAGTTTACAACAGAAAATATTTACATGCATATCCATTAAGAGTAATTATCTGGCTAAACATTCATCATCTGATACTATCTCTATAGGTTCATGAAGCTTTAAAGACTGTAACTAAGTCATCATTGAAGTTTTGTATAATAAACCCAGTGACTATTTTATCTTTTTTCCTTGCACCTTTAATTAATCATTACTTCCTTTTTTATGACTTGTGGTTAATTGTTTTACAACCTCGTGGAATGTGCTCTAAGTTGTAGATGCCTGCTTACTATCTCAGAAGCAACTAACTCGTGACACTTGAAGACTGGCAGAGTTCTCAAGGCAGTTTTGAGATCAGAAAAAACTTAATAGCAGTCCTGGTAGAAAAGATCTTAGTAATTACTAATATAATTTTAGGAATTCTTATGGATTCATCATTAGTATTTCATATATCACCTATATTTGTCTATATAGCATTACTACAAGACAGTGTGTCTTTGTTGTTCTGCAGAGATCTGCTTAAAAGGGTGGGCTAATACCTAGTGATTGTTATATATATTTAATAATAACAGGAAAAGCATATTAATAGTAGGAATCTTTTCTAAAATGAAATTCTTCTCGACCTTGCCTAGAAAAGCAACTTTGACAGTCCGTGGCAGAACCATCTCAAAAAGATCACCTGATAGTTTTAGCTTCTCCTTGATGACTCCTGGCAACTATCAGTTATTTTAAATAATTTGTGAAGTTGTAGTTGATTTTGTTCAAGTTTTAAGTAATCCAGGGTGATTCTATAGAAATCGAGGGTTAGTACAAAATGTCACCCATAAATAGTCATGCATATCCACAAGAAATTAGTATGTCCCTGGTAGTCAACTATGTGTAAAGAAATCCTACAATTCCAGGATGAGAAACTGATACAAATTTGTTTTCTAATTTATGCCCAATAGGATTATGGAGATTAAAATGAATTATAAATTGCTATGCCACTTCAATGACCTATACCTTGATAACTATATCCTGAAGAAAATCCACAGATTCAGACCATAAGATATTTACTAAACTTGTTCTCTCTTTCTCCTCAGTTGCTTAATCTGAGGTTGTTTCAAAAAGCCATTTAAAAACGGGTCAGCATGACCACAGTAACAATTATACTTACTGAATCAATGTCTTTTATTGGGGTTACTAACACGAGTATATATGAGGGGTTATTCACAAAGAGCAGAGATAACTTGAAAGCAGGTGTGTCACGAAAATCTCACTCTAAGTTGAGAGAATAAAAGGGAAATAATAATGTCACTCTAAGTTTTTAGAAGAATAAAAGGAACCATGTTTGTAGTGATTGGGTTGTTCAGATTGACCTCCAGACTTTTCCCTTTCAGGGTTTCAAGAAGGGATAGGAAGCAGGGACTGTGAGCAGAGGACAAATAAAATGTCTTTTAAGTCAGACACGATTTTTAAAGTCTATGTGTGACAACAAAGGCTAGATTAGCAGATAGACTAGAGATATTCTAAAGTAAATAACATTCAAGCAGCTGCTGGAACCATGTGCCTGCTAGATATTCTGGCAATTTCTACGGATGATGTCAACAGATTCTGCTGCATTACTCTCTGACTTTGCTTAGTCCCGCTGACCTACATACATGTGCTACCTCTGCTCTACACTCTGCCTCTTTCACCCTAAATGTGTTTCTATGCTGCACAGCAAAAGAACAGATTTGCCCAAAGATGCTGCTACTTTCGTCGTTCCCTTTATTGACACCACAGTACTTAGTTTTTACCCATGTGATTTATAATAAAATATAATAACGTACTGAATTCCCAGTCTTTGTAAGTATTACCATATAAGGCAGGAGATAGAAATATATAAACATAATTAAATATATAAGATATATATATATATAAGTGTATAAGATATAGCAATGTGAAAAGTAGGTTAAAATCATGCTTAAGCAAGGGAGTACATATTCAATAAGATAGTGATATTACAGTGACGTTGGAGTCAGACTTTAAAAACGGAGAGTAATCGTGAGATAAGACTATTGAAAAAGGTTTTTCAAAAAGAGAAAACAAGTTCAGATGTCTGACATAGTATCATTTTTTTTTTTATCTTGAGTCATTTTAAAATATTTGCCTGCTGAGTAAGATAATCAGTAGGGCAAGAGGTTTTAGCAAAACAAAAGGGAAGAAATGAGCCAATGAGGTTTGAAAGGACTGGGTTCGGATGTCACAGGAGTTATAAATCCTAATAAGGCTCGTCACTTTCCACTTTTGTCTAGAACAGCTGGAGACTTTGAGTCTTTGCAACCGTCAATTAATTTCATCCTTTATTTCAGCTCCGAATAGGGTCATTTTGTTGTGCTACACTCTCTAGGAAGATGGAAGGAATTATGAGAGAAGGAGGTTTTCAATCTTCTTGAGCTGGTGATTGGTTGGACAGGTACTAAAAGTGATTGGTAGTTATTTGTTTAATCTGAAGGTAGAATGTACCTGTCCTGCTGAGAGGTGAGGGACTTCAGCTTCTGTCAATCAGAGCATCCTATATCCACAAAGCTGATGGCGCCAGCTATACTTTAGCCACTTAAACACATCCAAAGAGGAATTTATTTTTCGTGGTTCAGTTTTAAAGACAGTGAATATGGGTGAATATTAATCAAAATTCCTATCTTTTGCTTAAAGTGTAGGGTTGTCCTAGGGAGGCGGGGGTCCTGTGTCTGCTCTGCCACTAGCTAGGCTCGCCCTCTCCGGGAGCAAGGATGTGGGAGGTTGACTGTGCTTAATCTACTCTGCCTCTAGGCAGATGTTTGGCTGTTGGGCTATAGGGCAGTCCCCCAGACACAGCTCGGGGTAAGGAAACAGAATCTGGGGCACAGGACACAGCCTGAGCTGACTTGGGGGTCCCGGCCCTGCAAGGAGACCAAGATCATTGGGTTCTCAGTCTCTTGGGCATCCAGGTGCTGCTGAATGCTACAGAGAAGCTGATAAGGGAGTGGGGTGGGGTGGGGGTCACAGACTGGATCTAACCTAGGGCTGAGGGGGAAAAAAGGGGCGCTCCAACTGATCACATGGATGAAGGCCTTCTCTGTGGCTCCCCATGGCAGATCCTGATGAAAAGAGACAGTCCATGTCTTTAAGACATTTATTGTAATGGTGGGAAGTGGATGAGTAAAACTGTATCCCACTTTTCCGTGTGGGCCTGAGATTAAATACCTTTTGCAGGGAGGAGTGTCTGGGAACGAAAGTTCATTGGTTAGGCCTCCATGCCTATAGGTACTCATTATAATGGAGATCTGTCTTGAGCCTATCTGACCTGTGGTCATGTCCTCTACCTGAGGAGGGGTTTGGGTCATTGCCCTTACATGACTGATGGCCACAAATCTATGGAGGGCTGTAGCATGTGACTGGGCCTGGTTTCCTGGGAGTCAGGTGAAACACCTACCATCCCTTTCAAGTTCACTGGTGTTGCAAGCCTCTATGCAACTGGAAACCAGTGTGCCCTTCACTGTCCCACACTTGAGAATACTTTAGTCTATTTTGTTAAATAGATTGCAACTGAGGGGAAAGAGAGCATAAGCAAAGAATCGTGACAGAAATTTCATCCTTTCCTCTTAAAATGGGGAAGGAGTAGAAAGCAGGGCATGAAGAAGAGGCTCTGAGAAGCTTGCCTCAAATTCTGGAAACACAAGCACTGTAGTTCAGTTCTTAAATCCACCGCACCTCTAGGGTATGGTCTGCTGTAGCATCATTGAAGTTTGTGGAACCTGAAGAAGATGACTAGTGGGATGTCTTTTAGGTCATTGCTGGTTATATCTTTGAGTAGAATAGAGGCACTGGGCCATCTCCTCTTCTTCCTCCTCTATCCTTACATGAAGTGAGTGCTTTTGTTTTTATATATTTCAACCATGGTATATATGATGCCACTCCAGCATTGACAGGAACTGCTACAGCCATCACCAAGTGTAAAATTTTCCACTTAAAATCAATCATCTCAGCTTTTGTTATAGTGACAGAAGCTTACTAGTGCGACCACAGATGCATCCTTATTTATCTCCCCACTCCACAGGGCTTCTTGATGATCACAAAACACATGTCCCATTCTGGCCTTCGATATGAACAGGTAGATTCAATAAGCCAGCTTCCTAGAGTCACTCTTTTACCACAACTACAGTGAACAGGCAGCCAAGCACTCAGAACCGATTTCTTCATCTTGCTATCAGCAAATACTACAATGGTTCAGACATTCAAAACCAAAGAATGCATACTGTGTCTGGGTGTGGTGAATACAAATGGATATGTAGATGTGCACATCCATGCCGAGGTCAGAGGAGAATCTTGGATATCTTCCTTTATCAATCTTATTCCTTTGAGACATGGTCTCCCTGTATACTCTGAAGCTCACCATTGCAGCTAACCTGACTACCTGACTAACTAGTGGGCTCCTAGGATCCACCTGTCTCTGCTCCAGCAATGCTGGGGGATTAGAAGCATGCACAGCTACGTTCAGCTTTTTACCTTGGGTCCTGGGATTCATATTCAGGTTTTCAGTCATGCACAACAAGCACTTTTACCCACCAAGCTATCTTTCCTGTCAAGAACTTGAAAGTTTGTATTCTAGCTGTAACCTCAGTCACCACAGCTAGTCCAACAAATTCATAAAAACATCGTGTCTAGTGAGAATGTTAGAATTTGAGTTAACTCACTCTCACCATCAGTTTCAAAATCTTCCTAAAGACTCATGGGATTTAGAAAACAAAGCAATCCTCTGTGCTTTTGGTAACTGAGTATTCCAAGATGACATCAATCCGTAAAATCAGCTGACAGGTTGGACCAGGTAGTACTGAGTAGAATAATATTTTGGCCTTTAAGTGAGAATGAGGAAAAAATGTATTTGCCTACAGGGACAGTTTCATCAAAAATATAAATTTTTATACAATCACTGTCTTCTCTATTTGAGCCTCATTCTTGCTGCCATTCTGAGATCAATGCTTGGCCAAGAGGCAAAATAGACTACTTGTAACCCCTGGGAAATTTGACTGTCTTCCTAATAAACCTTTTGTTTGTTCAAGGCCCACATGATTTAGGAGGAAATATCTTTTCTAACTACCACCAAGGGGTAGTCTCAATCTGATTTTCCACTAGACCAATCGACCTAACTAGGAGGGTGTGTGTGGCAATTTTGGATGGATTTTGGCTCATTCTTGACATTTGAGTCCTGGGAGTCCTGGTTTGCAGCTCCTGGGTTTGTTGTATATAGAGAAGCAGGGCAGCTACTCCAATTATGTATTCTTAATCTTTTGAGAATACAATATAATCATATAATTTCTTCTCCCTTCCCTTTCTCCAAAGCCTTCTCTTTTTGAAGCTCATGGTTTCTTTTTCTTTAACTATAGAGACAGAGATCATATGTATTCCTAAGTATATAGATAGAATCTACTAGATCCATGTTAAGGTAATTGAATGTATGTTTTCAAGGTGTGCTGTTCACTGGGAAGGACTATTTCCCTACTTCCAGCAGTCCGTTGTCGACAGTTCTTTGTTGGGTTGAGGCCTCAGGAACTTGCCTTTTTCCATGTTAGTATAGCTATTGCTGTCTTCCTTATTCAGATCATATTTAGGCAGTCATGTTAGTGAGACTTTATACAGTAGTTTCTAACATTTCTAGGAGACACGATCTCACAGCAAACTCCTTCCTCCTCTGACTCCTCCTCTGTTTACATCTTCTCTTCTGCAATGATCCCTGAGCCTTGGGTGAAAGAGCTGTGTTGTCGATGTATCCACTGGGACTGGGTTCTACAACTCCTTGCTATGATTAGTTGTGGTTTTCTGTAATGGTTTGTATCCCTTTTAAAGAGAAGCTTCCTTGATGAGGCATGAGAACTCCATTTAAAGGGCTAGACTCCAGAGAAGAATGTATCTCTAATTATAGATTGAATTCATGCACGTTAAATGACTTCTGACTGAAAACAGCAATGTGATGCAAACTTTGTGTCCAATCCTGACTTCTCTCAACCTGAGGATCTCAATGTTTTCACCTGGAGGTCGACCCTGAACCTGACAGCTGGTTTTTTGTTGTTGTCGTTGTTGGTTTTTTGTTTGTTTGTTTGTTTTTGTTTTGGAGGAGACCGTAGACCGGAGAAACTTCCAAAGCATCTTTACCACTAGGAATGCCAGAGAAAAAAATTAACATTCTGAGAAGCAACTGTCTCAACATCACTTTGTCACTTAGGGACATCATTTGAAGTGCAGTCAGGCTGAGAAGCCAAAACAATTTCATAATTGTAATTGGAGTATGACTTTCAGGGTATCTTAAAATCAACTTAATTTTTATTTGTACTTACTACTTATTAAAAATTATATTTGTTTTACTTACATTAAATAAAATTTATTTATATTTTTGTTTATATTTACTACTATTTTCTCAATTAAAAAATGAAATGGTAAAAATTGCAGGCAGTACCTAAAGATGTCATGGTGAAAAAGTCACAGGTTTGTCTCTATTTCCACTTCCTTTTCTAGAGACAAAGATGATCAAAAGGTTCTTGTTTATCCTTCCAGAGAAGAGAATACTCATAAACACATATGAGTACCAGTTTATGCAGGTGGGAACATTGGATACACACAGCTGTGTGTTGCCATTTCCTTCTTGTGTTATAAACAGTAATATACAAATGTAGTGAAATGTTACAGTTTCTGTATAATTTTGCACATTATTCTAAGTACACATATACCAAGAAATGTCGAGTTTCTACTGATTGGTATTTTAATTAAAGTAACTTTATTGAAGTGTATTTGCATATGAGGACTTGTACACAGTGAATGTCCATATTTGGGCACATTTGGATATATGCACACACTTGTGCCCATCCACCACCGTGACAAAGCACTATGGAGATCTGTCATCTCCCAAATTTTCCTATGTTCTTTTGTGGGATGTTTGCTAAGAACAGCAACATGAGATTAAGTCTCTTAATGTGTTTCTAACTGTCCAGTACTACATTATTTATTACAGGTCCCATGCTGTACACTAGATCTCAGAACTTAGTGATTTTGTATAATGAAACTATACACTCATTTTTAACAGCTCCTTATTTTTGTATTTTAATGTTGTGATGAACATTACCAAGTTGCTAGATATTATTGTCCTTTATATCAATACTCAGAAAAGGAGAGTGATTGTTTCTCTACATTGTGACAAATGTAGCACTTTCAAACTCTTTGATCTGTGACATATATGAGTTATGAAGATGTTTTGAATATGTGCTTGGTGATGAGGGACCATGGATATCTTCTGATCTTCTTACAAGACCAGTATAATTCCTTTTGTGTTTACATTAAGATTACTAAGCAGCCTTTGAGTTCAATAACAACAGACAGCCCCTGGGATAGTAATTTATATTGTCATTGATATTGTCAATAGTACTTAATAAATTTAATGTAAATATGGTTTTATTTCATTAAAAATTACTGTTAAAAGCTGGGGATCCTTTCATAGTTTATTATTGACTGGAAGAAAACATAGTACATTTCCTTTTATACTTGCTTGACTAGTGCTGCAGTGGGATAATTTTGCTTGGTAAATATTTGTTCCCCTATAAAAATAATTTATTCTTTTACTCCTTAAGTCAAAACGTTCCTTGAAACAGATATACCAATAAACTGTTACAAACAACCAAGTTTATTTTTGCCAGTGTGTTTAAAAGTCTGTTGCAGCATTATTTTAGTCTTATGAAGAAGCAAATTGGTCATAATTAACATTTAGAAGTATCTTCTTGGTAAGCAAACATTTTCATTCAGTCTGTTCTCTGGAACCACTTTCATTTGAGATGCTTGGCTTACAAACACATAATATGCACTAATTGTAGAAACCTGGAGCCTGGCATTCTCTCTTATTTTGATAGAAATGTGAGCTGCTTTGCATAGGATGTATTTATTAGCTATTTTGGTGATTCACATTGTCTGTGACTAATGTGGAAATGCTAAACGAGAGTTCACAGGACCATGAGAAGAAGAGACTTTGCAATGTGAATATATTTAGGGTTGGTTCACAGAAATCCAGTCCTATTCAGGGAAGCAAACAGAGACAAAAAATGTAGAGAACAAAAAATGTTTTTGTCAAACCTGTAGTCATTTTTCTCCCTTGCTGGGCTAAGGCAAGACTGGGAATAAAATCGAGAATGTCACTCATGGTAGGTAGGGTTTCTACCATTGGGTTATGTTTCAGGGTCAGCCAAGCATATACTTCAACTGCTTCCTACCAAGTGGCCTCAAAGAAAATGAAATACAAGGAGATTAAAGTAAAATTAGTAGCAAATACCCAATGTTTTAACATAGTAATCTAACAATGGAATATTTCTGGTCGTGACTATAGAGAACATATTCATGCCATACTTTAATATAGCCATTCTCAACTTTCCTAATGCTTCCACCCTTTACTGTGTTCCTCATGTTGGGGTGACCCCAATCCATAAAATTCATTGCTATCTCATGACTGGAATTTTGCTATTGTTATGAATCATAATGTAAATATGTGATGCACTTGATATGTGACCTCTGTGAAAGGGCCATTCAACCACCATAGAGGTCCAGACCCACAGGTTGAGAACTTCTACCTAACTCTAATCCCTAGAAGCCTAAAGATTCTCAACTAACTTCCTGAAATACCATATATGCCAGACAGACTCCCAGGTAGCATCCTGGAGTTCACATCCTTCTATAAGCTACCTCTCATGAAGTGTGGTTAGAATTATGGCTTTGCTTCTAACCTATGGACAACAAAAAAAAGTGTAAAAGTGTCATTCCCATTCTTGCTCTTTATTACAGAAGGCTGCCTTCATAGCAGGTTTGCCTCACAGGTTCTCTTGACAGAATTTCAAAAGAACACTGAACACTGTGAACTGTCTATGTGTGAAGGTTCACATGGTGAGAAACTCAAGATTCTTGGGTTGGTAAGGACATCAGCTAAAAGGAGTTGAATTGTTCCACCTGTCATGTGAGTTTGGATAGGACAGGAAGTTCAGATAAGACCACTACTTGATAGTCTCATGTGCTGGTTAGTTTTAACTGTGAACCTGACACAATTTAGAATCGCTTTTTTAAAAAGGAGTTTTAATGAAGAATTGTCTAGATAAAATTGGACTAGGATCAATTCTGTGGGGGATTGGCTTTTTTTTAAAATAAACTTTACTGAAGGGACTTGCAACCCCATAAGAACAACAATGCCAACCAACCAGAGCTTCCAGGGACTAAACCACTACCCAAAGACTATACATGGACTGACCCTGGGCTCCAACCTCATAGGTAGCAATGAATAGCCTAGTGAGATCACAAGTGGAAGGGGAAGCCCTTGGTCCTGCCAAGACTGAACCCCCAGTGAACAGGATTGTTGGGTGGAGGGCAGTAATGGGGGGAGGACGGGGAGGGGAACGCCTTTATAGAAGGGGAGGGTGAGGGGTGAGGGGGATGATGGACAGGAAACTGGGAAAGAGAATAACATTTGAAATGCAAATAATACCCAATTTTAATAAATGGAAAAATAAATAATAAACTTTACTAAACAACTTGCAAATAAATAAAACATCACACAAGGTTTGAAAGAGAATACAAAGCTAATGATTTTCTAGTTCTAATTCTGTCACATGGTGTGTGTGTGTGTGTGTGTGTGTGTGTGTGTGTGTATGTGTGTGTGTGTGTGTGTGTGTATGTGTGTGTGTGTGTTGGGTAGTGGATAATTTTGGTGGGGTTGATTATATGGGTGGTTCATTGACATTGAAAAGCCCAACCCATTTGGGTAGCACCATTGTTTTTGAAGCAGGCAGCCCTGAACAGTGCAAGAGAGAACAAGCTACCTGAGAGCAGGCGAGGATATGCTTATTCTCCTTTTTTCTTGACCTTGGATATGGAGTGACTAACTGCTTTGACCTTCCAAAAATGATGGCCGGAACCTTTGAATTATAAGCCCAATATGCTCATGTATATCAGTCAGTACAATATGTTGCTATTGGTCAGAACAATAGAAATAAAACTGGAACACCTTGTGGGATACTGAAGTAAGGAATATAAACTGCCTGCATTGAGATCTCAGAAACCATGACAGAGTAAATATAGATATCTTTCAACTGATAAAATTCTGGGGACTGTGATGCTCCACAAATATCTATGTCCTGCAGTTAGGTAAACCAACCTCTGGAATGATGGGAGTTTGCTCAAAATCTTCACTGTCCTTCTTTGGAGGCCAATCATACTTCAGTTTGACTTTAAAAATACACGACACCATCCCAGAAGAATGACCCTACTTCTTTCCTTTGAACTTAGGAATGACCACCAGATTTCCTAAGTTTGTAGAATGACAGGAAAAAGCAGACATTTTGTAAGCCAGCTTGGTGTTGACTGGGCTTTCTCTCTGTGCCTGAAGCCAGTTCAAAAGGAAACAACAGCCGTAGCTTTTCTTCTTGTTACTTAGAGCACAAATCTAGTTTTAGTGGTTCCGGTTGAAGGGGCAATTCTGCTAAGCACACAAGGAGCAAGTTGCCATGCATGTTTTTAAGGGGTAGATGACAATTCCCTTGTATAATTGTCCTTAAATGATTTCTTCACATAATATTTTGCTTCTGTGTCTTCCAGAAACGGGACCCAGCAAAGACCAATCTAGAGATTGTTATATCCAGAGATACCCTCTGGAATGTCCATTAGGAATTAGAACAGAGTCCAAGGAGGGAGATTGGAGGAAGGGCCCTGCCAGCCTTAACAAAAAGCTTTTGCTGGGGCTGAGATTTTGCTCTCTAATCATTGAAGACGATGAATTGAAAACAGCAAGGTTAGCGGAGCAAAAGCCACTCACCTAGATCTGTAGCTGTCATAGTCAAATCTATCAGCAAGCTAAAAGAATAGAAATAAAATCTTAACTTGTGATAAAGAGCCTTTATTTCCCAATAATATTCTAAGACCCCTCAGAATTGAACCATCACCAAGGACTTAGGGGTTTTTAGAGTCTTAAAATCTCTTTCATTGTAGGGATGTAAAGCATACAATTTATCCTATACAAATATTTAATGTAGTAGAAAAAGGCAAGAGAATAGGTGTCAAGCAAATTTTACTTTTAATTGATCATTTAGGGCAAGAAAGTTCTAGAATTTGTGTTACCAACTATTCTTAAGGGTTTTTTTTAAAGAAATATTTCAATATGTGATAGTGTAAGTAGGACATTGTGAATTAATTTCTATATTTTAACTAGCTTGAACATCTTTTATTTTTCTGAGACCAAGTCTCACTATGGAACCCTGCCTGGACTGGAACTTGCTATACAGACCATAGTGGCCTCTAACTCTTGTGATCTATATGTCTATGCTTCCCAAGTGCTGCTATCAAAAGTGTACATTGCCACCCCCAGATCAAGTTTACCATTTAAAAATTAAGATCACCTTAACTCAGATGTCTTGGATTTATAATTGTCTGCTATTTTTAATTAAACAATTTAAATCTATTTTCTGTGTATATTAAAGTATAATCAACAAATAAAAATCCTTTCTATGTAAGGCGAATATCACTATATTTAAATATCTATCTCTTAGGAACTTAATTCAGCAGTTCTCAAAGTGTAGGTCATGGCCCTCTCAGGATTTCAATGACCCTGTCACAGGGGTTGCATATCAGATATTTACATTATGATTCATAAAAGTAGCAAAATTATAGTTACAGAGTATCCACAAAGTAATTTTATGGTTGGAGTCATTACAACATATGGAATTACATTAGGAATGTTGAGAGTCACTGACTTAAAGTACACATGTAGCTTATAATACTGTGTTTACTCTGTCCCTTAGTTGTCTGTGATCTTCAATAAGTTTCTTACAGTGTCTGTCACTGTTTCATTCTATCAAACACAAAGACACACACACACACACACACACACACACACACACACACACGAGAGAGACACGTCTATGGTTGTTGAATTAATTAATATGTCAATACACTATGTCAGTAAACCCAGCCTACCTATTACCTATTTGCAGTTGTCAGTTGTGCTCCCAGAGAGAGAGCTTGGCCATATCGTCGAAGAACTCCTACATGCAAAGTTGGATCAGACACTTTTCGTTTTTCTTTTCCTGTGCTTCCAGATTGGCTGCACCACACACTCGTTAGAGGAGCTGTAAAAATCACAGCTTTCTTTAAATCGGTTCCTTGTTATAGTCCCTCTACCAGCTGTTTGCTCTCTAGCAACAAAGCTGGAAACTCATTTTAAAATTCAGTCATGATAATGAAGGAGAAAGAGGGTTTTTGTATTGTTTTGTTTTTGCTTCTGCTTCTTTATATACTCACTTCTGTCTTGGCATCGGCTTGTGAGGTGAGAGGACGTTGACGGCTGGGTAGCAAGAAATGAAAGTGCTCCTCTATGAATTTTTGCCTTTTCCATTGGCAACCATACCAAGTTACATGGTACAATAAAAGTGCCTTCCAAGACAAAAGATTGACCTAGAGACCTAGGGTGGCTATATTTTAGATTATATTTTCGATTTAGCAAATGGAGGTGGAAGGCCCTAGTGAAATACAGTAAAAGATCCAAAATCATGGTTCACTCCTTGGAGGAATGGGCTCATTTAAACAGCAGGTGAGGCGCTGATGTCCAGAACAGAAGGTTCATATGAATAATGCCTAGGTCTCGGCATAGATGTGGTGGGTGGAAAAACACTGAACCAGGACTGGACTGTCCTGAACTCTCCAGAGGAAGATAATGCTGTTGTTAACTTGAGTGACACAGAGACAAATACCCAGTGGTTTAAATCGGTAATATAGTATTTCCGTAACCTTCACAAAGCAGAACCTTTTTAATTTTAAAGAGGTCAGATGCACAGCCTCTGCTATTATTAGCATATAGCTGTTTGCTGACACATGTGGAAATAGAAATTTGAAAGGAGTTGGTCCTTGACCTCATCAGCATGTGGAGTTTCACCTCTGTATCTAGAAAAGGATTTATGCAAATATCCTTATCCAAAATTGGGCTTGAATACCATTGTTTATTTCCAAACAACCAATTTTAATGCTCAAATACAGTCAATTTAATTAGCCTGTCTGGATAATTACAACTATCATCTAATTTATATACCCCTACTAAATGTACTTTGAGTGGTTAGGAAGTTGATGGTAGAAACCTTATATCTAGCATGTTTTATTTGAAGACTACACCATGATAATAAGATTTGAAGATCAATATAATAAGGTTAAATAGGATTCTTTTTAGTTAAAAAGAGATAATAGAATTAATTATCCCCATCTTTCCCTATTCCATGATTTTTCCACACTTGAATAAGTTCCTTTTGGTTGACACTTGTACATATCAAAGAGATTCCTTAGAAGATCCAACTGCTTTTCTAAAATAATCCTTTTTAAAGAAAATCATATGTTGTTGATATTTTAAGATTTTATTTTTTGTCAGGGAATACGGAAGATTGAACCTGTATTTTTCTGAGCCTCCTAAAATAAATATGTATATTCAAGCTATACAAACGCATGTGTTTCAATTGACATCTGGAACAGGTGATTTTTTTTGACAATAGACGACAACATTTTTAATCGTTTTAAACAACTGGATAAGAACCAAAGTGTCATTTAGAAACAGAAAATCTCACAGTGAGCCAAATAAGATTGCTAATAGCCAAGTGATGTGTTAGATGGATAAACACAGACGCACTGTCTTCCAAATGCATGTTGGCCATTAGCCTACTGAAATGACTGAAGTCCATGTTAGCTAACCAATGTTGCCTCATTTGAAATTCAGAAGGTAGCCCAGAACAGTTTGGTGACAGACTAATTTTTATTGAGCAGTGAAATCATTATTGAAATCGATTTCCCCTTTTCATCCCTGTATGTATAGTCTTCCTTTGACTAGTCTTAGTCATCCAGTTACTAGTGTAACAGTCGTCATTTACCTCTGATGAACACAGTTAAGTCTTGACGTCTGGAAATAATTACTAAAGTATCTATCAAGAAACTGATTTAGTTTTCATATTCTTTAGTATTAATAGTTTACACTTTTGTTAGTATTCCAAAGTTGGTAGCTTTTCTTGTTCCTTCCTTGTGGGACTGTCTTTATTTGCTCAACTAGGCCATGTCGTTTAGTCATCTCTGTAATTTAAGGTGTACTTCAGAGAAGTAAGAGAAAGAGATTGCTGCTTATAGTTGTCATTGCCATGGAAAACACTGGGCGGTTTTTTGATTAAAGACTTACACATCACTTAGTAGTGACAATTAATTAAAAAAACACATTGTATATAAAGTGAGGCTTTAGAAAACAACCGCGTGTAAGTGTTGTATCAATCTAAATAATACCAAGTAGTTATTTGGGAATGCAAAAACTATATCGAGAAATTCAAAAGAGTAAATAATTCAGGTACTGACAATAAAATGTGGCATACTAGTAATTCTTATTTAAGCAACAGGAACTATTCTTAACAGTTATAGGGTTAGTTTAGTTTTTTGTTTGTTTTACTAAGATAGGCTTTTCCTCTGTAGTCTAAGCTGGCCCAAAACACAAACTTGTATCTGCTCTGGAGTGCTAGAATTATATACATATCCCACTCTGTGCAACTCTAGAGATAAAAAATGGTTTACAAGCTCCATAAAAAAAAACAAAACAAACAAGCAATTAAAAAACAGAAAAACCCAGACAAACAAAAAAGACTAAAACAAAACTGCAAGTAACTGTGATCCAAAACCAGAACTAGGGACGTAGGACAGTTGGTAGACCTATGTAGCATAGATGGATGTCTGGCTTCAGTACCTAGCATCTTAATAATGCAGGATGCTAGCACATGTCTATAATCCTACTACATGGGAGGTGGAGGAAGATCAGTTCAATATCGTCTTCAGCTCTATAGTTAGAGGTAAATTTAGGCTACAAGAGACCTAACTCACATCTATTAGGTCATGACCTGCATTCCATCCATTTTCCAAGAGCCCCATTGTGATGCCTAGTGTCCTAGATCCTCTTTGTCCTCTATGATGGCATATATGCTGACTAAATTGCAAGTGGCAATTCAATTGAGTGTATCTCCAGATCTTAAAATATAGAGTCATTTCCCCTCCACTGTAATCTATCTCTTCTGGCAAGCTCATTGTCTCCATTTCAGGTGGACCCTGAAATATATCTTCAGAAGATGAAGCAAATAGGGTGTTTAGAGAATCTTCACTGAGTCTGCTGCTCTTCCACAACCTTCTGCACAGGAACAATCTCACATCTGCAGCTACGTACAACACAAGGTGTGCTGGTTTGCATGTGTGGACATAGTCACAACTCCCAGAAAGCCATTAAAATCAACTCAATAAGCTAGTAATTTTGTGTGTGTGTGTGTAATTTTTTTCTTTTTTTTGACATTATTTTTTATTGGATTTTTTAACTTACATTTCAAATGTTATCCCCTTTTCCTCACCCACCACCCACCCCTTCCCACCTCCCCACCTTAACATTCCCCTACACTGGGTTGGGGGGAGGTCCAGCCTTGGTAGGACAAAGGGCTTCTCATTTCGTGTCCAACAAGGCCATCCTCTGCTACATATGCAACTGGAGCCATGGGTCCCTCCATGTGTACTCTTCGGATGGTGGTTTATTCCCTGGGAGTTTGGTTGGTAATTAAATTCAAATTTCACAAAACATCTCCACAAAAAACTCACAACCAACTGATAATGATAAACTGCCCACCTAGATAAGACAAATTGTCATATAAAAATCCATCTCTTGTGAAATATTCATAACTACCTGTGGCCCGTTAAGGCCACACGGATCTGTGTCAGCCTTTCCCTCCTCCATCTTGGTTCTTCTTTCTCTTTCTCCTCTCTCCCTCTTCTCTTCAAAACTCTATGCCCCCCTTACTTTTTCACTCTCCAATCACAGGCCTTGCCTTATTCTGTACCTGCCTTTACCTGCATAAAGACAGCAATCCACATGGTTCAATCTTGTCTGCCACATATCTCCCACATGTCCTGGCATCAAAGCCATATGTCTTCTCTCAAATGAATACTCTCTTTCTCATGCCAACCCCTTTCATGTCTCCTTAACAATGAAGGCTGTTCTTTTCATTATAGAAACAATTCTACAATCTAAATGATTGTGCTATAATAAACAGAAATACTGACTTTAAAAAATGTTTCGAGATTATAATATAATTACATTTCTCTCTTCCCTTCCTTCCCTCCTAACCACTTCATGAGCCTCTCTTCACTCTCCTTCCAATTCATGGCTTCTTTTTAGACCTGTCTGACTAGACTTTTTTTTCCCCAAAGCTAAGCCTGGTCAGACTTGCACACTCAATTAAATAAGTTTCCTTACACCTTGTAGTTCTGCTATCCTTAGACAGTTGGCAACTGCATGCCAATTGCTAACACTGCAGGTGTCATGGCAGGTATAATATTATCTGACAACAGATCTCTATTGAGTTTTTGGCAATTTTTTTTTGTTAGTGTAGATTCTCCAAATCACCTATTTACCTCATCTCATAATTCATTTTAAGATTCATCCAAAATGGAGACAAGGTGTTTAGTTTGAGCTCACCAGGAGAGACAGACTACAGTGGAAAATGACCCAGAGCCTCAGGATTTATGAGCATGCCACTTGCAGTTCACTCAGCACATATGGCATCACTGAGGAGAAGGCGGATCTAGGACAGAGGACATCACAATGGAGCCCTTGACAACTGAAAGGAGAACAGGCTATGACCTAAAGTTATATAGATACTTGCCAGGTCACCAGTGACCAGAAGGCAAGGAAAAATGTTCTCTTAAGGCCAGATATGCTGCTCAAGGGCACTTGGTATAAATAAGATACCTTTGTTTTTTTTTGTGTGTGTTCAAAAGAAACATATGATAAAACAGTGTTCTAGCAAACACTCTGAACAGAATAGAGAGAATGTAAAGTGGTCTGTATGTGTTCCTTGTATTTCTTAGATATTATTCTAGGCAGTTCTTGGTTTTAACTTGACTATTATTTGCTAGGATATTTGCAGGATAGGTAGACTATCTATGAGTTTCAGTTGACTCCTCCTAAAAATGGAAGTCTGTATTGTATACTAGGGATATACTAGGAACAAAGCAAATGAAGTGCACAGAATTTAGTACAGAGCTCCAGCTATCCAAACCATATGATACTTTCCTTTAGGAAGAGCAAAAATATGTGTGCTCTCCAGACATTGTGTGCCTTAGCTCATACAGATGTCTGGTTGTCCTGGGTAGAGTTGTGAGTTAGAGAGTTAGAGTTTTGGGGTGCCTAGGCCCAGCTTATACTAGATGTTGTAGTGACTATCAAACGGCCTTTGTCTGGGTCTCTTGAGATCAGGTTATAAAGGTCTAGAGCTGGAAGAGGGACAAAGTCAAGAGACAAGGAGATAAATTTGGACTCCTTTAAAGAGTTTGTGTGTATGTGTGTGAGTGTAAGAGAGTGGAGAGCTATGGCATATAAGAGGAAAGGCAAACCCATTTGGAGGTAGGTATCTGGTGGCTCTGATATTCCTTTGCCATAAGATTGCACAAATTCCCCTATATTCACAGAAGCACATCCTTAACACCTATGATATACACCAATACAGAGCTATGTCAATTTTGCTAAATTATAAAGGAACCACTGCTCTTCAGTGTCAGTTGATGTACAATGTTGTTTCTGCTGCCTAGAGGGATGAATCTGGTTTACATGAGACAGGATCAGATATTGGAACAACAATTTGTCCAGTGATTTCTGTCTCTGACTTGGAGCCACTTTTCTGCATTGTAAATTCAGGGAATGAATTTGACTTTAGTGGAAAAATAACATCATTGGGATATATGATTCATTTGACTGCAAAATTAAGTCATAATCTATGTGGCTCAAAACAATACAAGTTCATTGTTTCACAATTCTAGAAGCTATTAATGTAGATAGGAGGCTTACTTGCCTCTTCCTCATTTATGGTGTTATGGGCCAGGTGTTCTTGATACTAATTGCTTGAGATTGCACCAGTCTAGCCCCAGACTTTGTCATCCTGGCCATGTCTTCATGCTATCTTCCTTCTGTGTGTCTTTTATTTTATTGGTCTATTTCTGATGCTACTTATTAGACTGTATTCTGAGGTATCATGAGCACTTTTTTGGGGGGGATAGGATGATGTAGCTCAAGGCAAAATAGTCCAGCTTTCCGAATTAGTGTCTTCATGTGCAAAAATACATTTGTTCTATTGCAACATTTTCCAAAATTTTTCACGATTATAGAATGAGCATGTAAGTTCCAGTCTTCCCTAAACATCATCAACTCAAAGTTCCAAACTTAATTATCTAAATCATTCCAATCAGTTATGAATACATACAGAGTCATATTTATGCTGAGGGGAAAATTCCTCTCCATTGATAAACCTCTGAAACTAGACAAACTCTCTGCTTGTAAGACACATAATTGGATCCAACAAATGAAAGCTATTTATACTGGGCATGGTGGTTCTTGCATAGTATAATTTAGGCATTTTGGAGGCAGAGAGACAGAAGTAGGAGGATTGTGAATTCCATCCGGCTACATAGTGAAACCCTGTCACAAGACAAAGCAAGATACTACCATCTCATAAAAAGACAGCTGGAAGGAATGAGAGGCAATGTATCACCAGCAAGTTGTAAACCTAGCATAAAAGATTCATTACATTTTATGCTTTGGAATCCTTATGGACCTGAAGTTCAGATCTTGTTCTTGGACAGAGTCTTTGCCCATTTGATCCTAAGTTCTATCACCATCTACTGTTTTCAAACACAGAAACCGAGAGCCCTATGCTGTGTCTGTCTTTCAAGGCCTTGTTTATGGAGAAGCCCTGATAGTTTTGAACCACATTTGGGAGTCAGTCACTCTTCTCTTTTCTTATTTGTAATACCAGCTAGTCAGCATTGCTGCTGTAGTTCCCAGGAACCTGACAGCCATCTTCTGTCTTGAAAAATTTCTGTCTCTTGCACTCCCAGCCGGCAGTATTGCTGCCGAGATGATTGGATTGCACTAACAACTCATGCCTTATATCATTAATGGAGGCTTTGCCCGGTAATGCAATTATTTTTATTCCAAGGCATGCTTTGTTAATCTTCTATATGTATGTTAAGAATCTTCTAATACACAATTACTAGATTCTTTTCCTTAATACTCCATTCTTCAATATGTTACTTTCTTTTTGTATTTTAGTATTAGTGAAAAAATAAAGAAGAAATAATACTTTGCCTTCGGTATTTTGTATGGATGTTTCTTCAAATAAATATCCACTTTGGACACAAGCTATACTTCATGTTCAATTTAGCCAGGTTCTCTGACACTTAATAGCCGTACAACCTTCTTCCAGACCCCAGTATCACATCTGTCACTTATGCCTGAGGCTTTGCCCAAGGTATCTTCATTGTTTTTTAAACTTAGGTTTTTAACATTTTCTTTCATTTCATTTTCTTAGTTTGAGTTTTTTTTTATATTTTTGGGAATTTCACAAATGAGCACTGTATTTATACCATTTTCTCTCACTTACCCTCTCTTTTCCAACTCCTTTCCTCAAATTGATGGCCCCTTATTTATTATTGTTGTGCATACACACGCACACGCACATGCACTCACACACAATGAACAGAATCCATTTAGTATTACTGGCAAGTGTATGTGTTAGTGGCTAATGATGCAGGATTGGATAACTTCCAGCAGCCATTGATTTGTGAGATTTTTCACATTTGGTTTGCCATGTCAACTAGTATTATCAATTTTTATTAGTTTGTTGAGAACTTCATGGTATGTTTTAATAGTATTAAATTTAATAGTATTTAATATTATATATTTAATAATCTAGTAGTATTAGAATATACTTCTCTTGAATCTGTTCTCCTTTCCATACCCATCCAACTGTGCATCTCTATTTTTAATTTTAACTTTAATTTTTTGAGACATGGTCTCTCTAAGTCGTTTTTGTTGTCCTATGTAGACTAGGCAGGCTTTAAATTCACAGAAATAACCCCTGCCTCTACCTCCTATGTGGTGGAATTAAAAGGATATGCCACCACTACTGGTTTTTGTCCACTTTAGGTGGGGGTAACAAATAGTTTCTGATGTTCATCTAAGCTTGGAGCATGACCAACATACCAGGGGCTTCACCAACAAGCAAACAAATTAACAAAGTCTTTTTCTTCTAGCAGTTATCAATCGCTAATAGTTCCTTAACTGTGGGTGAGACTTCTTGCCAACCCCTACTCCCACTCCATGCTGGGATTTTGTTTGTCTTGAACTTGTACCGATCATGTTCAAGCTGTCACAGCCACTGTAAGTTCATAGGTTCAGCAGCTTGGTTGTGTCTGTGCAGTGCTTTGGAGAATAATGGCCCCTGTAGGCTCATATATTTGAACGTTGGTTGCCAGTTGGTGGACTGATTAGGAAGGATGAGGAGACATGGCTTTCTGGAAAGAGGTATGCACCACTGTGGGTGGGCTTTGGGGCTTCAAAGAGTCCTCACTAGGCCCAGTCTTTCTGTTTCTTGCCAAATATAAGACCTCAGCTACTGTTTCAGCACCATACAAGCCTGGCTGCTGCCATACTTCCTGTCATGATGATCATTGAATAACCATCTGAAACTTTACCAAACTCCCAATTAAATTCTTTCTTTTATAAGATTCCTTAACCATGGTATCTCTTCACAACAATAGAAAATATCTAAGATGATCTGGAAAACAGTTCATCCAGTATATTTGGATCTTCAATTTTTCTGCTCCTTTCATAATGATCTCTGAGCTTTCCAAGGAAGGGTTATGATACAGATGTCCTCTTAGGGCTGAGTGCTCCATAGTCTTATTCTTAGCACCTAACCACTTGTGGTTCTGTGTTAATCACATTAGCTGCGAAAAAGAAAACTGTTTTGATGAAGGCTAACAGATATACTGATCTACAAATATGATGATAAGTCATTAGGAGTTGGTTTATTACTACGTCCATTTAGCCGAATGACAGTAGTAGGCTTTTCCTCAGGGCCTATGTCCTATTTAACCTATTAACAAATGTGTACGTCCCTGTATTGGTTCCATGTATGGGATTCATTTTGTGGAGTGGGTCAATCAGTAGTTGGCCACTTCTATTAGCATTCATCCCACTATGGTATCATTGGACATATCTTGCTAAGCAAGTAATTGTTGTAACTTCTATGGTTTGCATCTGGGAAAGATTGGTGACTACTTTTCTCTTTTGGTAGTATATACAGTACTATATAGTACTGTGACAAACTACCTAGGCAGGATGAAACTTCAATGGCAGTACCATGTTCTCAAAGTAGGTAGCCTCTTTAGGAAGATGGTCTTTCTGTAAGTTATAGATGGTAACCAAAGACAATGGTAATATTTTGTAACGTTTGGTGCTCCGTGGTACCTCACTTAATAGCTGCTTCAAAAGAGAAAACTCACTCCTGTTATTGGGCTTTCTGTTACATTGTGGGGTCTAGTAAGAGATAAAAATGATGTAAATATGGTACTCATATCTAAAATCCTCAAAAAAAAAAAAACCTAAAACATGTCAACTTGAAATTATGCCTGAATGAAAAATAAAAAGAAGAAAAACTAAGTTTAATAATTGTTAATGGTATGTCTAGCAAGACATCAGATATAAGTCAAGAATCTGCCACTGAGACCTGAATAAAGTAAGTAATGTTATCTGTTACCCTCTTTGAGTTCAGTGCAGTATTTGTTCCTGACTTCCTTAAATTTCTTGATAAAGTTTATGACTGCTCTTTTAAATTATGTGCCCCAGGGTTCCTCTAGGTAGTTCTCATTAGAATGTATTTCTATGGGACTAGTGAGTTTGATGCTATTTTGCTCTTTGACCATTAATAATATCTTATTTTTGTAATTTGGCCTGGGCATTTGATTTTCTCTTGTAGTTGTAAACCTGACATAATAATCTGACTTTCATTCGATCATGCCAGTATAGAATAGGTATGACCTGAGATAGGCCAGATAAGGCTAGTAAATGAGCAATCTAATTGGACCAGGGCAAGATGGCTCCAAAACCATGGTTCTATAGTTGGTCTAGGCAAAGGGCTCAGGAATAAGATGAGTTCCAGTGACAGGTCTGATAATCGTCTTCAGGGTTGCAAATGGAGGAGTGTTGGGAAAGAGGAGAAAGGAAGAATGCTACATACCCAGAAAAGGTTACATATACACAAGGGTTTGTAGAATGCAAGTCTGGAGTTACACTTGGAAATTTGCAGATTAAAGATGGTTTGAGAAAAAGAGAGACAAGTAATTTACTCAAGAAAGGTGGCTACCACACACTCCGGGGCTTTTATTATAAAGGGATGTTGTATTTCGTCAAAAGTCCTTTCTGCATCTAATGAGATGACAATGTGATTTTAAAGTATTTAGATGGCAAATTAGACTTTTTGTGTTATATATGCTGAATTATCCCTGCATATCTGGTATAGATTCTATTTGATCATGGTCGATGATCAATTTTTGATGTGTTTGGTTCAATTTGCAAATGTTTTATTTGGAATGTGTGAGTCTGTGCCATAAGGGATATTAGTCTTGATTTTTGTTGCTGTTTTGAGTCTTAGTGTAGTATTAGAATCAAGATAACAGTGGCATCTTAAAAAATGGGAAATGTTGCTTAGTTTCTGTTTCATAGACTAATTTGGGCAGTATTGGCAATCGTACCTTGACATCTATCCTTAGGCTTTTTCCTTTTGGGTGGGGTAATTGGAAGAGGGCATCCGATCTCATTACAGATGGTTGTGAGCCACCATGTGGTTGCTGGGAACTGAACCCAGGACCTCTGGAAGAGCAGTCAGTGCTCTTAACTGCTGAGCCATCTCTCCAACCCTGGTAATTGGGATAATATTACTTACTGCTTCTCTTTTACTAGAGGTGATGGGCTTATTTAAATTGCATATATTATCTGGCTTTAACTTTTTTAGACCATATATATCAAGAGATTCATTTCTTTTTATGTGTTCCAGTTTGAAAGAATACAGAGTTTTAAAAAGATGTTCTTATGATTCTCTGAATTTCTTTGGTGTCTGTCATTATCCTTTTCATCATTAATTTTTTTAATTTAGACGTTCTTGTTTTCCATCTTTTGAGTATTTGGCTAATAGTTTGACAATTTTGTAGAGCCAATTCTTTGTATTTTGATTCTTTGTATTTTTGTTTGTTTGCTTGTTTCTATTTCGTTTTTATTTGTATTTTTTGTCTGTTTCTATTGTGTTGTCTTCAACCCTGTTATATTATTTTCCCATCTACTCTCTTGTACATTATTTATTTTTGATTTTCTAGAGCTTTCAAGTGTGTAATTTTGTTATTGAAATGAGATCTCTGCAGATTTTTAATGTATATATTTAATGTCATGAATTTACCTCTTTTATCACTTAGATATCACTTCACTGTGTACCACAGGTTTGGTTATATTGTGTTTTCATTTTCATTGAATTCAAAAGTGTTTAATTTGCTTCTTGATTTCTTTCTTGATCTAATTTTCATTCAGTAGTGAGTTGTTCAGCTTGTACAATTCCTGTCATTTCTATTGTTGATATTGAGCATTAATTCTTAGCGATCAGATAGGTGGCAAGGTGTTATTTAACTTTTCTTATATTTACTGATGTTTGGTTTGTCATTTTGGAGAGTTTCAATGAAGTATTCTAGAAATATCTAAGTTCATTTGATTTATGGTATAACTTAACTTCAGCACTACTCTTTTAGGATTTTTTTCTCTTGAATTTTGCTATTGGTGGTAGTTGGGTATTAAAATCAACTACTATCACTCTATGAGGATCAATGTGTGATTTTAGCTGTAGTAGTATTTTCTGGGGGAAGAGCTTTGTGTTTCATTCATAAATGTTTAGAATTGGAATATATTCTTGGTGAATTTTTCCTTTGACGACTCTGTAGTATCCTGCCCCATCTCTTTATTTGGTTGTGGTTTGAAGTTTGTTTTGTACGATATTAAAATGCTTACGCATCCTTGATTCTTAGTTACATTTGCTTAGGTTCCATTTTCCCATGCTTTTACTCTAAGGTGATGTCCTTGTCGTTGGAGAGATCCTTGTCTAAGGAGAGATCCTTGTCGTTGACATGTTTATTGGATGCAGCAGAAACCATTTTATAATCCAATCTGTTAATTTAGCCATATTAATTGAGACATTAATATCAAGAATTATTAATGAGCAGTTTTTTTTTATTTCTGCTATTTTGTTGTATAGTTTTTCCTCATTTCATTAACTGTTTTGAGATTATCTATTCCTTGTGAATAGACTCTTTAAACTGAAGTTTATCTTCTAATGCCTTCAGTAGAGTTAAACTGGTAAATGACTATAGCTTAAATTTGTTTTTATCATAAATTTGTTTTCTAGTCCTGTTGATTGTGATGAATAGTTTTGCTGTATATAGTATTTTAGACTGAGAACTGTGGTCTCTTAGTGATTGCAGAACATCCAACAGCTCTTCTGGCTTCCAGTGTCTCCATTGAAAGTCAAGTGTATTGCTATTGGGATTGCCTTTGTAAAATGGTCATTCTTTTCTTTCAGCTGTTAGTATCATTTTGTTGTTATGCATAATATTTTAACTATTGTGTGTTAAAGAATGTTTCTTCTATAGTCCTACAAAGTCAAGTGTTACTCTATTGGGCCTGTTTTTGTCTATGACACAGTAACTTTTTTCTTTCAGCTTTTAGCATCTTTGTTGTTGTTCTGTAAAGTGATTTGACTCCTGTGTGCCATGAGGAGTTTTTCTATGGTCCCACTGGTCTGTTGTTCAGTATGTCTCTCATGATTTGATAGATGTGTCATTCTTAAGATTGGGGGACTTTCTTCAGTGATTTTTGTTAAAAATACTTCTGCCCCTTATATGTGAGCTATCAATTTCTTCTACCTTGTCTTCACACCTGAAATTGTCTCATCCATGTCTTTGAATATGTTTAGTGAGGCTTCCCTCTGAGGGAAGCTTATTTACATAATAACTTCCAGGCCCATTGTATTACATAGTTAGACTTTGATTCAGACAAAGAAACAACTTATGTATGTACATATCGAATAAAGATACATGTGCGCATATTGAATGGGAAACATATTAGTATGAAGATTTGAATCTTTGAACTGTGATAGAGCAGCAGTTTTCAACCTGTGGGTCACCACTCTTTTCGAGGTTGCTTAACAGATATCCTGGATATCACATGTTACCATTATAATTCATACCAGTGGCAAAATCACAGTTATGAAGCAGCAACATAATAATTTTATGGCTGGGGGTCACTCAAGTATGAGGAACTTGGTATAAAGGGGTTGCAACATTAAGAAGGTTGAGAGTTCTTTTGGATGTTCTCTAAATTAATCAATTAACCTCTTTATTAAAAATATATACCAGTTATAGCATCATGACAACTTTCCATTTTCTATCATTAAGTTTCCAAAGGAGTTTTATGCCAGGACTTTTACAGACGCTCAATTTCCAGTAAGCAAAGAGCAGGCTGACCTGTCTGATCTCTAAAATCTTACACAGGTATAAATGTCATGCATCAATCAAATACAAATAGAAAATAGCTGCTTCACTGGATAAGTATAATATCTACCTAGGAACTATTGTTGAAAATTGAATTCCTGAAAAATATAGAAAAGTAATAGGACAATTACTCTATGTTCTTGTTTAAGTTTATGGTTTTACTAGTCTTATCTTTTAGATGTTAATTTCCCCCAAAATGAGTTGAAAATGTAAATTTGAGGTGTAATTTCTTTTTTACTAAATTATGAGAAAATTCATGTTTACTTCCTACTGGAAAATTATAAATAATTTATAATATAAAATGAAGGAGCTATTGGCAGTAATATTGTGCTTTAAATACATTTAAAATATTTAAAACCAGTATTAGATCAAATTATACAAACATTTAGGCAATTTCAAGAGCAAGTCAGGTAAAAATTGTAAAATGAGCTAAAACTCAACTCTACTGAGTTGTGTGGGTGTTGTGTTCAGCAACGGGGATGTGCTGTCAGTGTTTGGAGAGTAATGGACAGTCTTGTCAACAGCCTGGATTGTCTGAGGACACCTTTGGCCATCAACTCAATTAGGTGTAACCTATCCTTGGTTAGGACTCTTTCTTTCCTGTTGTTTGGTGATTTCACTCAGCTCTTCTCCATATATATATATATATATATATATATATATATATATATATATAATGTATATATATGAAGGTTCTACTGTACTTCATTTCCATACTACCTCAAATGGTCTTTAATTTTTACTGTCTCTCCCATATATCTTCCTTAGTCCCTCTATCCCTTCTCCTAACTAGATCCTCCCATTCCAATATCCCCACCCACTCATAACGATCTATTTCACTTTTCTTTCCTAACAAGATCTATTGGTATGCCCTAGTCCCTTAATTTATGCCTAACATTGTGGTTCAACATATTGTGGCTTAGATATCATTTTAACAAAATTATATTATTAACAGATAATATCCACATATAAGGAAATATATATCATATTTGTTATTCTGGAACTGAGATGTGGAGTGGAAACTTCTGGGTTATTTGTAAAGAGAGTTGTGTGGATAGAGTTTTGCTGGGGCAAACATGGGGAGAAGTGTTTCACTGAAGCAGACACAGGTGGAAAGATGTTTTTCTAAAGCAAGCACTGAAAGGACTCATGATGAAGGATTCTTCACTGATTACATGCATGTATTGGTCCACCTTCCATTGTGTAGTTGAATTCTATTTGTCAGGACACCAAAGAGAGAAAAGCACCAAAAAGTTTCTGGTGGTATGGTTGCTATTTCTGTTGACTCTGATGACGAGCTGATTGGTAAAGTGATATCAGCTAAGACACATGCACACAATTAGGCAAGACACCTTGTGAGGCAAGACCTATGGAGGACACATGATGTTTGGAGGGAGTATGAATAGGACTCAAGGGACTGCGAGAGGGGCTTGCTTGTAGAGCTAGCTGTGTAATGTTTGTTGGTCTCGAGTCTTCACTGGTCTTTGCTTTGCTGAGAGAGGCACAGCCAAGAACTTCTGGCATCCCTGTGACCCTGGTCCCTCCTGCTCACTGGTGCTGATTCAGCTGAGATCTGGTGCTAAGTCATGCCATTGCCGCTTCTATGCTGACTCTACCTGAAGTGGACTGCTGGTATATTTGTGAAATATTTACGAGTGGATTGAGCTGCCGCTGTTGAAGTGTGAACTGAACTGGTGATTTCCTGACAACACAGATGGGATTTACTCCAAAGAACAATTTCTAAACAGGTTCACTTCCCCTGTATCTTTTCTTTTTCTCTACCTCTGTTCTATGGTGGTTTAGAAGGGAGGGTAACACATTTAAGAACCATGATTAAAAGTATGGTTTTTTTTGTTGTTGTTGTTTTGTTTTGTTTTTAAATTAAAGATATAGGGAAACCTCACTCAGGATGACGTTTTTGTTGTTGTTCCATCGATGGATGGAGTATAAATGTACCTGGAAATTTCATGATTTCATTATTTTAACAGTTGAATAATACTCTAGTGTGTAAATGAACCACATTTTCTTTGTCCATTTTTTTTGAGGAATGTCTAGGTTTTTCTTCCCAGTTTCTGGCTATTCTGAATAGAAGAGCAATAAACATAATTGGGCAAATGTCTCCATGAGCTGTAGGATGAATCATCTTTTGGTATATACCCAAGAGTTGTATAGACGGAGCTTGGCATGGATTGATTCCCATCTTCCTGAGAAATTGTCACTGATTTCCATAGAGCCTGTACTATGATTGTACTATGGCAAAAAATTTGCACTCTCACCAGCAATGGATAGGTTTTCTCCTTACTGGGTATCCTTACCAGCATGAGCTGTCACTTGTGTTTTTGTTCTTGGCTATTCTGACAGATGTAAAATAGAATCTCAAAGTAGGTTTGATTTGTATTTCCTTGATGGCAAAGGATATTCAACATTTCCTTATGTGTTTCTCAGCCATTTGACTATTTTCTTTTTTGAGAATTCTGTTTGATTTTTTATTGTATTTTTAAAATTGAATTATTTGTTTTCTTGATATCTATTTCTTTTAGTTTTTTTATATAGTTTAGATTTTAGTCCTCATTTGTATGTGTAGATGGCAAAACTCTTCCTATTCTGTTGGTTGTTTGTTCAAATGACAGTATTGTTTACAAAAGCTTCTTTCTGAGGTCCCATTTGTTAGTTGTTGATTATAGTGCCAGTTCTAACAGTGTTCTGTTTTGAAACTTGTAATCTGTGCCAATAAGTTCAAGGCTATTTCACACTTTCTTTCCTATCAGGTTCAGTGTATCTGGTTTTATGTTGAGGTCTAAGTTCCATTTGGAGTTATGTTTTGTGCAGGGTGATTAATATGGATCTGTTTTGGATTCTTCTCTAAATGTAGCCATTCAGTTTGACCACTACTGTTTTTTGTAAGTGCTTTTTTTTTCAGTGTATTGACACAAAAATACTCAATTAAATCCTCACAAACTGAATCCAAGAACACATCAAAATGATCATCCATCATGATCAAGTAGCCTTCACCTCAGGGATGCAAGAAAGGTTCAATATATGGAAGTCTATCAATGTAATCTACTCTGTATATAAACAAACTCAAGGGATAAAAAAATCACATGATCATCTCATTAGATGCTGAGAAAGCATTTGACAAAATTTAACACCCTTTCATAATAAAAGTCTTGGAAAGATCAGGAATTCAAGGTCCATACCTAATCATAGTAAAAGCAATATACAGAAAACCAGTATCCAACATCACACTAAATGGAAAGAAGCTTGAAGCAGTCCTACTAAAATCAGGGACTAGACGATGCTGCCTACTTTCTCCCTATCTATTCAGTATAGTACTTGAAGTCCTAGCCAAAGCAATTTGACACCAAAAAGAGGTCAAAGTGATACAAATTGGAAAGGAAAAATTCAAAATATCACTATTGGCAGTATAGTGATAGTATACTTAAGTGACTCCAAAAATTCTACCACAGAACTCCTACAGCTGATAAACAACTTTAGCAAAGTCACTAGATGTCAAATTAACTCAAATGAGTAGTCTTCCTTTACTCAAATGATAGATACACTGAGGAAAAAAATAGGGAAATGAGACCCTTTGCAAAAGCCACAAATAATATAAAATACCTAGGAGACTTTCTTCTGTAGGCAACCAGGATGAGGCTCTCTTTTACAGTCCAAGGAGTTTGAACACTAGGAGACCTGAAAGCCAGCCTACACAGTGACACACTTCGTCTAGTGAGGCCACGCCTATTCCAACAGGTCTACCCCTACTAATAGTGCCACTTCTCATGTGCCAAACATTCAAACCACCACATTATGTTAGCACTCTAGTGGAGGCATTATTGTCTTGGATGTTACTGATTGTGATTATATACTAGTGTCTAGGTATTTGGGTTTGGGAAAATTGTAATACTTGGTGCTGATATCTCATCTTATTATTGTTGGATAGGTGTTTTGCACCTTTGGTTTCTATGGCCTTCTTTGGTTCTTAGGGAATGTGGTTGATATGTATTGCCTTGTAGTGAATTCTTTTCAATTTACCTGGGTCTTGTAACTCAGGTTTCTAGGAAAAATGTGGTTCTAGGTATAGGAAGCTGGCATTTAGGCATTGGGATAGGGTGGGGATACTGAGAAAAAGTAGGATGGGAAGCAGAATGTTCCACTAGGCTCTGGGTAGCCCCCTGAAAATGGGGTTATAGAGTGACAATAGGCCATAGCAAGTTGTCTACTACAGAACTGTGGATGAGACTGGGGATTGTATTTGAAAAAGAAGGAGAGTGAAAATCTGCAGTTTGCGTACCAGCTTTGCTGGTGTAGGCTTAGATTTTTCAGAACCTACTTTAATAAGGGTTCTCAAATGCTTCAAACCCCCTTCTAACCCACATCCAAAGGTAGGGGGGAAGATTGTAAATAGAACAAGGGGATGTCTATCTGTTTAGAAGTATTCTTTGGGGGTAATTCCAACCTTCATTATCAGGATACCAGCAGTGCAATTCAGTAGTGTCAGGATGCTAACACTCCAGTTCAAATGTATCACTAAACACAAATCAGGAACAGTGACAGAATCCAGCAGAAGCCTGTGCTGAATTGGCACAAGTCAGCAGGAACTACCAAGACCAGCTGGAATACCAGGAGTTCTCTTCTGTGCCTTTCTCAACAATGTGAAGAGTTGCTCTTACAGCTAGCTCTGTAAGCACATCTTCACTGTCCACTGAAGTGTAAGTCCAACTTATACTCTTTCTCAACATCATGTGTTCTCTCATGAATCTTGCCTCAGCAAAACATCATGTGAATCTGCTTCAGCAAAACAACATATGAGACTTTTATACTTCAGGTGGACTGGCCTCTCAGTTCCTGGGAATATATGCTAGAGTTGGAGACTTGTATAAAGTGATGACTAGGAGAAAAGATGGCTAGGACAGAGTATTTAAATGATGTGCTGGAGATGGAAGCAGTTTACCTACCTGCTTTCCTTGCCGGAGCCACCTTTTACTTTTTAATTGTTTCTCAGACTTTATCCTATGAGGTCTATGGGCATTCTTTTCTTTTAAGCTAAAGGATACTGAAGCAAAGTTATGGTAGTTTAAGATTTTACCTTTCTCAGCAAACACAGGATAATGCCCAGCACTAAGGATGGTATTAGTGTAACTAGAGTCCTTCAAATAGTACCAACGTTGATCTAGACAAACTTGGCCACTGTCCATGAGAACATTAATCAGAATTTTTCATGTTTCTTTTTAATTCCCATGATGAAATAGAGCCTACAGTGTCTTCCATATAGGACATTCTAGCCTTGTTTTCAACTTGATCTTTACTTCTCCTCTTCAAGAAACCAGGAAGAACATTTTCCCAGTTCACTGAGCATCTGATTTGTATTATATCTATAATATTTTGATATTGATCTTCTGAGTCAGTATCCTAAGATGTCTTGAGCTGGCAGGCAGATTGAATTTGTTTTTTAGTTGTTATTTTTCATAAGAATGCCTAATAATACACAACCAAAATAGTGTTTATATTTTGATTGTGAGTGATTGTTTCATGGACAGAAAAAGAAAGAAAGAAAGAAAGAAAAAAAGAAAGAAAGAAAGAAAGAAAGAAAGAAAGAAAGAAAGAAAGAAGGAAATAATGGTTCTGGGCTACCAAAGGAAGCCACTTAGCATTTAACCTGAGATATATATATATGTGTGGGTCAACATAATAGCTCTTGTCTATGCCAATTCTGAGCATTGCGTGGCTCTGATTGACATTACAGAAGTATTGACTCCATCCTGTTAACCTCTAGTTACTGTGATGTTATTGGATTTTCTGGTCTGGTCTTAAGCCATGATGGATATGGGGACTTTCTTCCAGCAAATAGAGAATGCCTTTCTATTTTTGCTCCCAGCCCTCTTGCCTATCATTCCTAATGGTGGTTATGCATGAAAGACATGGATGGTAGTGCCTGAACGATTTGAGAAGTCATTAATACTGGGTGCAATTATATTCTCAGGATGGTGTGAATGTAATCTAAAGCATCCAAAAGAAGAGACATTGGGATGACATAAAGTAGGGGAGAGTAAGCCATCAGCTAGAGATAATATACATTCTCATTTTCTTGCATCCTCACAGTACAATTTTATTTATGAATACTGTCCTGGAAACACAGTAACAACTTTTGAGTTATTGGGATCAGATCATTTGGGGGCTCATTATGAATGATGCATAAGGAGTAATAAATTGGTTTTTAAATAAATAGTGGTAGGAAGCTACAAATGCAATGAGGTCTATGCTGTGTAAATATAATCAAGTTCCAAGGAGCACAATATCTGAGTAAATACAGCCACCATTTTGTCCTGCCGAATTATATGAAATTAGATAGGAGAAAAACATATAGCATGTAACATTAAGGAAACATAACATTAATAGTTAATGATGAACACAGTTGTTCCTATACCAGTCTAATCCAATGGACACTCTAAAACAGAACCACTCTTCTCATGTACAGATTTGACAAGGAGCAAACATATAAATAATTCACCCATGTTATTAAACATTCATTGATAATCGTGCCATAAATGGACTAATAATGAACAGGCAATTATTTTTAGAGAGAGGGTGTCCTACAGAGGTATTTGTCTTGACAACACACACTGTAAATGTAACATTGAGTTAAAGAGAACTTTTAAAATTATGTATAATTCTTGAGCTGCTCATATTCAGACTGTATTAGAATCCTGAAGAAGCAGGTTATAGCACCATGTAAGTATGTCTCAGCAGCAGGTAGATCAACTTGCCAGCAAGAGTGAGGGTCATCAGGCAAAAAGGAAAACCTTTCTTCTTCCATGTCTTTTTATGTCAGCTGCCACCAGAAGGTATAAACCATATTTAGGATGGGCCTTTCAACCTCAAATGAACCGCACTTAGGACGTGTCTCCCCACCTCAAATGGTCTAGTCTAGCAAATCCTTCCTGGGTGCAACAAACTGGTTGAATTTTAGTTGATTTTAGAAGTAGTTAAATTGACAATAAAGATTCACCATCACGAATAGAAATATCTTGGTACAGTGACCAAGTATTATTCACCTTTGTTTGAAAGGCAAAAAAGCTAGAACTTTTGACTCCTAAGAAGGGGTTGAGATTTTTCTTGTGTTCTCAAAAATTCATTTTGAAATTTCAAAGCCACGTTGCCTTTGAGAATTCATCAAATGTTGATTCTTCATTTAATGAAATTAAGTATTCCTATAAAAAAGTTTCAGAGTGGAAAATTTTCCCTTTTATGTCCTTCTAGCCTGTGCTATATGAGGAACCAGTATCCATTCCCTCTAAAAGATGTAACTTTTGACACCTTTGGAAAGTCAGAAGCTGTGCTTAGCAGACAATGGAAACTACCAATACTTTGACATGAACATCCTCATCTCTAGAACTGTGAGAAATAAATCATTGTTTTCTAGAGAGGATTTAGCTTCCCACATTTTACTGCAGCATTGGAATGGATAAAGACAAGTAGGTATTCTACCGTAAAACAAAACAAATAACTAAGAGCAAATGGAATCTAGAAGTTGACTGGAAGATCATATTTTCTGCTGTTAGTAGCACAATAGTGTTCCCTATGGCTCCAAGAGATTAGCTAAAATTTTTCATCATGTTCTTCTTCATCTTTCTCCCAGAATGAACAGTTTTGATTCCATCAATTAAAATATCTGACTTTTTGTTTATTAGGCAGAATCACATAATTCCATTGGCCTACATCTGGTTGTCACCACCTGCGGATCTCAAAGGTAAGAATAATTGTGTTCTCTGAAGACTTCTGTGGCAAGCCCTGAAATGTGGTACAGGAGTTCTTACCTCAGATCCTGTTACTTTGAGGGTCTCTTGTCATTTTCAGTTGTGTTAAATATTGATGTCACATATAATGAAGGTAGAAAATGCGCTGCTCATCTATTTTAACAATGCTCCCAAAAGGGAGAGCTGATAGAAAAAGAAAATCTAAGAGGTATATTGATCTGCACCCTAATTCCTTCCTTCCTTACAAAGGAAAGAGGCTCATTCCTTTGTAGGTGGTAATTACGGTGTGGAGTCATATTGATTATGTCTTTAAACTGATTAATGTGAACAGTTAGCAGAAAGCTTTTATGCAAAGACTTCTTTGAGATTATGCTTTTTCCAAAGCTACTTTATATAGCATGTACAAAGCATGACTAATTCTGCAATCTCTTTATGTACTGACTTTTTAAACTTGATTTACAATATGCATATAACTTATTGAAAACCACAAGAAATCAGATCTTTCTCAAAAGTGTACTGTCAACTATAAGCCACTATTCAAATGCGTCTTCAACCAATCGTGTATTTCTTACAAGCTGGGTATATGGTAGCAAAATGTGGACTCCAGGTGAGAATGCGATATCTACTATCTCCAAACAGTGAATTTCCTGTGCTAAACAGATTATGAGTCGTCCAAAGAATTAGTACCCCAAGGCTATAAATTTTAGTCTCCTTTTTTAGATTATTCAAAAGGCCAAATTTTACCAAAATTATTGCAATATTGATTATTCTTTAATGTATTCCTTTTATTTATGAAGGTTCAGACTAGTCTTTCTTCTACACGTTCTTTGTGATGTATTTGCTCTCTTCAGTCATCTTCCCTCCACCTTCTTCAGGATTATTTGTATATCCTTGTAGATTTGCCCTTGAAATGGCAGAAAATCACAAACAGTGCAGAAAATAAAATCCCAGGAAGTGGTGGATGTTAGCACAGTCTTCTTGGGGACAATATTGGTGGAAGAAACTTCTGAGTCCTAGGACTAACACACATAAAATTGATGGAATAACAGACAGAGGCCGCCATGGTCCTCTGTGGTTATGTCTTGTCTCTTGTCTTGGTCTTTTCTAATTGTATTCAGCTAGGAGCTTAGAGTGAGTATAACTTATTTAAACTCAGGTTTCAGTAGTACTATAATAAAATGGTTAAGAAAAAGTGCTTTCACTTTAATTGTAATCCAGAATGCTAAATCACTCTATCCAAGAATGGATGTGAAGAATAAGATGTTGAGTTTGAAAACTTGTCACATTTAAATTATAACTAGTTAATTAAGAAAATTGAAGATGTGTATGCAAGATATTTTTCCTTAATAATTTACCAATAGTATTCACTATTGTAGTATTCACCTTTTGATTCACAATCAATAGTTTTATTTTTATTATATGGGTCATTATTGATTTCCCTTTTCAGAATTCATTATGCTCTGTATGGTTCAATGCAACTGTAGGTATCTTCTAATGCATAGTTATGGACAGTTTTGAGTTTGATTTATGACCCAGAAAGGATATTACTCATATGCTTTTAGGAAGGATGGTCATATATTCATTCTTAGAACATTAAGGATTCATGATGTAGATTAATGCAGATGGCAATTCAAGCTGAAACAGTCCTGCTTGTTTTTATTCCATCCCCAAAGACTGAATTCATTTTGTCCTGATGAAATAGTATCCATTTGGTTGAGGCAATTTTTAGAGACAGAAACATTAGATAGAGTGCATATTTTCTTTCAATTTCTTGATGGCTACTGGTTGAGAAAGATATAACTGAAAACATCTTAATAATGACTTAAGATTGTTAGGCAATTACTGAATATTTTATGTGAGCCAGCAAGTAGGCTAAAGACTTTCTATATCTAATTTATCTTTTATTGAAACTCTTTGGGTAGACACTCCTCTCATACTAATCCTATAGACAGACACATTGAAATTCTGAACAGTGACTTTTCTTTTGGGAATTGATACTGGACAGTTGGGGTTCTAATGCTGGCTGCCTGACTCCACTGACACCACCAAAACACTGTGTTCTGCAGCTACACAGTTGGTTGAGGCTAATTCCAATGTGGTTTATTTAACTAATAGAATCATTGGAAATTGCCCCACTAAAACACCATGATCATTTTTATGTATAATTATGTGAGTATTAGAAATTAAATCATTTGAACAACACAAAATTTTCTCTACATACTCTGCTGCTGGGTATGATGCTATGGACAACTTGTTAGAACTTGAACAGATTTTGACATTGCTAAAATTCCACTTACAGAGTTACTTTTACAATTTCCTTTACTTATATTTTAACTCTTCTCATGAAACACTTACACAGCAAAGGCATAATAAGAATGCAATATGTAGACTGTGCATCCTCAAACAGAATGAAAAAGTGTGAGGCAATCAGAGACTGTCCTCGAGAGTCTGAGCGAGTTGGGTATAGAGGCTTGTATAAGACACTAAGTGACTCAGAATGTGTGTGTGACAGAAAATCTGCATGTGAGCCTATAAGGGTGTAAATAAGACTAAGCACATGTGAAGGTGAGAGCATGAAAGGGGAAAGATATCTGTGAGAAGAGAAGATGAGGAAAAATAGGAAGATTATCAGGAGAATGAGAAAAGAGAAGACAGGAAAGAGGTAATGGAGAGGAGGAGGGAAAAATCTGAGAAATTATCTATGAGAAATAGTGTAAGATGGTGAAATGGAGAAGCAATGTGAGTATAAAAAGAGATATGTTTGTATTAGAATGAATGTGTTTTAATGTGTTCCAATGTGTATTTCTCCACATTCAACAAGGCAGTTTGTCAATGGAGAAACATTGGGTATATATCAAGAATACTGCAGAGTAGGCCTCATAGTTAGGAGTACTTGGTTAGCATGGAACTGGCTCCATTTTCTTTTGTGTACTTGTTTTGGTATGATTTTTTTCCCCTTTGGAAGAAAGAACATGACATGATGTTGGCTGTAGAGGGAGGAATATCTAAGAGGAGAATGCATCTGATCAAAATATATAAAAAATAAAAAAAATTAATCAAAGGGATATCACTGCCATAAACTAAGCTGGGTTTCTCCCTGTAAAGATGTGGAAATAGCTTTCTGTTGTCAAGGACCAGTGAGTGACACAGCAGGCATAATTCTTTGGGGAAATATACAAGTAGAAAAATAATAAGATACGGAAGAGATAGGATGGCTAGCTTTGTCAGCCTGACACAATCTAAAAATATTTGGAAAGGGAATCTCAGAGAGCAATGATCTGATGAATTTGGTCTGTGAGGTATTGTCTTAATTTAGTTTATTGGCGTAGTAAGTCCCACCCTATTGTGGGCAGCACCATTCCCTAGGCAGGTGGTAGAACTAATATAGGAGTAGAAAAATCAAGCTGAGCAGCAGAAAAGCAGTCACATGTATTCATGTTTCTCTGTCCTTGACTATTGATATGATATAGTTAGCTGCTTAAGTTCTTGCCTCAACTTCCCCACAGTGATTGACCATAACACAGACTTATGGGTTGGAAAAATCCACCTCTACCCCAATTTGTTTTTTATTGGATGATTTTTTTTTTTGTTAACAGACATGAAAGTAGAACATAAACCGGTACAGAGGATGTAGCACTGTTGCTGTGAGAACCTAATCATATAGCTTTTATATGCCTCAAATTGTTTGTGTGGGAGAAGTATGTAAGCATTTGATATATCAAGCTTGAAAAAACTTTGAATGCTAGAAGCACAGCTTAATGGGATGTTTTTGTGGAAACCTGGAAAGTAATAATGCCGAGAGAAACTTGGAAAGTTGAGATCCAAATGATGGGCTCTTTGAGAGAAACACAGCATTTTATTAGGAATAAGACTTTCATCAGCAACTGTTTGTGTGACTTTTACTTATTTATTTGTATTTACTTATTTTCTAAGAATCGTGCGGGCTGATAAAACTGCGATTGAAGAAACAGCTTCCATGATAAGATATCATGACCACTGAATGAAAGTCTATGCTTAATGGGACAACAGGATTGTTTCTTCAGGATCAGCACAAAGAAGTTGATACAACTATGGCCCAACAGGAGTGGGTAAATTGAACAATGTAAGTGTTGTCCTTGTAGTACTAGTTTTGAAGGCATGGAAGACGCAAGGCTGAAGGGGCCATGATGAGCAGCTGAGACTTGGCACCATGTGGCAAAGTTGGAATCCCTGTAGAGAGATCTTGAGATGCCAATGCTCAGAGTAGTGGATGTGAAACCTCTGTTTTAAGGAAGACCTTAGGATACTGGCAATGATAAGATCACAGATTGTACCCAGGGAAAGCTTAGGGTATTGAGTGGAGCTTCTCTAAACCAAAGAGAAAAGCTGTGCATGCTGTGAGTGGCAGAGCTGGAGGAATAGAGATTAACAACCCTTTAGAGCCTAGAAGATAAGCCCCAGCTGGGGGACATTGAGTTATAAGATTTTTATATTCCCTTTGCTGGTTTTTTTTTATTTGATTATTTTTCATGATGCCCTGATTCTTCCTATTTGAAAAGACATCAGTCTGTCATTGGAAGTATATGAGTTATTTTTAATCTTATAGGATTTCACAGTTAAAAGAATCTATACATTTAAAGCTGAATATATTTTACATTGTGAAAAAGCAGATTCTGGGAGAAAATAGCAGAGACTTAAAGGTGATGTGTCCATCAGGAAGACAAGTGGTAATTTATGATGGCTAGCTTTAATTGTTGCATTTCTACAACCTACGATTATCTGGCAATCTCTGTGTATGTCTGTAGGGAATTGTGTTGAGTTAACTGATGTAGGAATACCTAGCCCACTGTGGGCAGCACTATCCCTTAGGCAAGGAGTTCTGCAGTATATAACAAATAAGCAAGCAAGTGAACAAACACATGTATATCAATTTCTCTCTCTTCTTGACTGCAGATGTGATCTGACAAGTTGTTTGAAGTTCCTTGCTTGACTTTTCCATAATGACAGACTATAACCTGGAATTACAAAATGAAATAATCCCTCCCCCCTCAACTTGCTTTTTGTTAGGGTAATTTATCACAATAACAGAAACTAAAACATCAGGAATTTGAGTTTTTGTTACACATCTTTCTGCAATATAAAAATCACATGAAAGGTATAGAAGGCTATAAAGGCAAATTAAAACTTAAACAACATGAAGCTGACAGGAAACAATATAAAAATGGCTAGCATCAGTTATCCAGAACACTATGCATTGGCTATTGACTGACACTAGATACTAGGGAACCCAGAGATACTAGTATATAACTGTACCTTGCAGAATGTCACTTGTATGTAATTGTGTCCCTGAGATCAGATGTGTTTGGACTTACAGACTTGACTTTGTGTACTTCATTGTAGGCTTACTTGTCTAACTCTATACAACCCAATGTCTAGCAGTCTTTGATGTAATCTTTGTCCCAAGGGAATAACATATATTTCGTCTGCTTATGACTCCAGGAATTCTCTTCTTCCCAGCTCTCAGTGGCTTTTCTCATTTGATTTTGGAATTTGAACCTCCCATTATATGAATATGCAATACTTTTATATTCAATAAGTATGAGTCAAATAAAACAGCTTAATGTTGTCTTCTGTGTCTTTTCTTCAATAATAGTTCTACCACACACAATCATATTTCATAATAATCAGTTTAAATGAGAATCAAGAAAGAATGATTATATTCTATAATTAAGGTGATGTCAGAATGGAGAAAGAGATCTTGGTGATGGTGGCTCCACCAACCCACACATCTTTCATTTGATTATCTTGTGGTCACTCTGCTCCTTTTTATTAAACAATGTATTTTAATTTTGCTGTATGTGAAATTTTGAAATAATTGATTTTGTGGTTTTCAATATTTTTGTTAAGTAAATTTGTTCTTAGACAGTTACATACATGCATGTAATGAATCCTGACAATTCTAACTCCCTACTCTCTCACTTCATGAATATTCCTTTCTACTCCCTTTATACCCTATGATTACCATTATCACATTCATGTCAATTTTTTTGTCTAGTGACCCACTGGGTTTAACCAGAACATCTCTGTGACCATGGTTTTGGAACTATCTGTTGAAGCACGATGAACTCAGTAATAGATACTCAACTGAAGCCAAAGGCTACCAAGAATATAAAGCAATAATTAAATAGAGCAAGGCACTATTTGACCCTCTCAGTTCCATGACTGATTGCTAACAGAACTGTTTGTGTGGGGACCCAAAAAAGGTAACTGTAGTTATTGTGACTTCATGACAGTTTTGGTTGGCTAGAGGATGGCATTAATTAGGGGTACACTTTATTTTCTGGCCCTCCCATCCACCTACAGTTTTTGCTGACTCTTAAAGTGGTAATGTAAATGTCTTGAATAGGTCTGCACCATTGACTGTTATTTAACTCTAGGACCTTGGGCAGTCAAAAATCTCTGAATTTACCATTGGTCTCTGTAAAGAGAGTTTCATATGATTAAGGCTAAGAGTAGCTTTTGTCCTTTGTCTATGGACATAAACATAGCTCTTTGGGAGGGAGGGAATCAATTCCTGGAACTGTTAACCTAGTTAACAACTCATGTCTGAGGATGCCATAGGCCTTATAGGGAAATTTAACTACTGCTTAGCTAAATTGATATAACAGCTTTTAAAATGAGGCTTGTACTGTACAATGCAAGTACTTGATCAAGCCAGAGGGAAGATTCTCCATGAAGTGTTTTTGCTAGAATCTGCTTTGAGCTCCTGCCCTACTGGTCTTCCTGCATAGATTTCTGTGAACAACAGAGACTGTGACCTATAAGCTGACATCAGCCTTTTCTTCCCTACATTGATGTGAGTCAGTATTTTGACATTGCAGCACAGAGGCAGACTAGGACAGGGCAGTAGAGAGGGACAAACGTGCCAGTCCCATAGGAAAACCTTGCCCTAGGAGTGTGAACTGTTCAGTGAAGAGAATACTGAATATGACATTTTCTTTGTTGCAGTTTTGATTATGTACTTTACCAAGGAAGCAGCATCTCCCTACCAGCAATATTTGATATTGTTTTTTAAAAATATTTAGAAATTATATAGATTATACAACTAATGAAGGGCTACTCCAGATAATTTGAAAGTGAGCAACATTAAATCTGTGGGGATGTGTTCTCTGAAAATTACTGAATGGGTAGGTTGGCAGGATCTCAATCTGACTGAGTGAGGGCCCAAGATAGGGGTGGTGTTAGGTGGTGAAACAGCTCTTCTAGACAGTATTCAATGAAACAACTCTTCTTAATTTAGGTGAACAAGGCCTATATAAACCTTGAAGGGTGGGTAGGGATTTTCGGAATGACTATACATTTTTGTCTGGGGCTGAGGTGCTGGGAATGCTTCATTTATATGAAGAAGAATTCCAGGTGCTAAAGCCTATAATTTTGCTAAGAGGCTACACGACTACCTTAACTGCTATCAGGGCATACAGGCTTTAAAACAGGGAGGGGACAATCCTTAGGCTTGCCTGTCTCAAGATAAGATTTTCAATGTTTGGACAAGTCTTGACCTCACCTTTGCTCCATTCCCAATCTTCCCTTAACACTTGCTCCACTGTACATGAAGGAGCTTCTCAAGAGAACCCAGGAAGGAAGTAGGCCAGAACAGACAACTGTGTTTTTAGCTAGTCTTATCCCTATCTGTTACTCCTTGGGTTCTAGGGAACACAAGGTACCACAGAGCTCATTGCTCCTAGGAAAATGAACTGAACTTTTTTGCAGAACATACTTTTGGAATGGTGTCAAATGCCAGGTACCTCGGTCCCCAGCTCTGAAAAGAAGAACCAAAAAAAAAAATGCCAGGTACCAGATAGCCTTAGAATGTAAGGGCAAACTAACTGGCAGGATTACGGTTTCCAGAGTGTACAGTTAGTAGCAGAAGATTCAGACTTTAGAAGCTGGGTGTCTTAGGGTTTTATTTCTGTTAAAAGACTCCATGACCAAGGCAATTCTTACAGCATTTTCCACAGTGGAGATTTCCCAGGTGGGGATGGTGGGATTTCAAGTTCTGAGCTTGGGGTGAGCTCAGGGATTGGTGGGTTTTCAAAACCCAAAGGTGAATAAAGACTTTTTATCCTCCAATCCTACACATTGAAGAAAATTCTCCTTATAAACAGAACATTATATTCTCTGGAACAAGTAAACTGCAGAAACTGGGTATTTTCATGCTGAAGAATGAAACTTGGTCCCAGTATCTACCTCTGTACAAAAAATCAGTTTAAAATGAAACAAAACAATAATGTAAGACTCAAAAACTCTAAAATGACTGGAGGAAAGATTGAGGAAAACACTTCCCTTCATGATGGAGGCACAGAAGACTTCCTGTTTAAGGATGTCAGTAGATGAGCAATGCTGCTATCTTTGAGTCATTTCTGCTCCTGTAAAGTCATCCTTTACTTATATTCCTACAAGTAACCCCAATAGAGTTCATGGATCCACTAGTTGGACTTTGGTGCTGTCCTTACTTTAGTATGTCATGGGATCCTTACCTAGGGTAAGTAGACACATATTTTGTCTTTCCAGGAAAAGCTTTGTCACAGGACAGTCAATACTAATGGAATCAAGTTAAAGATCCAAAAATAAAACCCTATACCTACACCTACATAATTAAAAAAAACCCAATTTTCAAAAGTGTAATAATGTTATTGTTCACTCAATAAATATTACAGAGAGCATGCATGAAACAAATAAAATAGTATAACTTTTTTGTCGTAAACACCAATAATGTATGTATGTATGGTTCTATGGTTCTTTAGAACTGAAAATGCTCAACACACGTTACTCAGCACACACAGACACTTTGTCATATTTGCATTCATCATTGTGTCAGGGACCTCCCAACTGGGTGTCCATGGGCTACGTAGAACACTGTTTTCTTGCTGGCCCAAGTCAGTCTCTACTCCTCCTGTTTCCCTACCCAATGTACTTCTACCATACATGCATTCTTTCAGTACTGTGCATTTCTGTAGCATTTCTCGTGGTCTAGAATTCATCCCAGCTCCATCCTCTCAGCTCCCATGTAATCCCTACACAGACTCTTTTTCTGACCACTTTGTTTTAAAATTTTACCACCAAACTTCTCTTCCACCCAGACACTAATTCTTTTCATTTTTGCAAACATGTATATATTTCTTGCATATTCACCTCTTCATTGTTTCCCTAACTACAGTGGGAGACCATCCTTTTATTTTTATTTTTTATTTTTTACTTTTTAAAATTTTATTTAATTATTTATTGCATTTCAATGATATCCCCCTTACCGGATTCCCCTCCAAAAACTCCCTATCCCGTCCACCCTCCCCTTTGACTCCACCCACTCACCTACTCCCACTTCACTGCTCTAGTATTCTCTTATGCTGAGGCATCAAGCCTCCACACGACTAAGGGCCTCCCCTCTCATTGATGCCCGATAAGACCATCTTCTGTACATACATAGTTAGAGCCATGGATCCCTCCGTGTATACTCTTTGGTTGGTGGTTTAGGTCCTGGGAGTTCTGGGCTGTCCAGTTGATTAGTTGATATTGTTCTTCCTATGGGCTGTATTTCCCTTCAGCTCCTTCAGTTCTTCCTGCAGCTCTTCCATTGGTGCAGGCTCTTGCCAATGGCTGACTGTGTGTATCTGCATCTTGTATTAGTCAGGTGCTAGTAGAACCTGTCAGAGGACAGCCATACCAGGCTCCTGTCAGCAAGTGCTTTTTGACATCAACAATAATATCAGAGTTCAGTTCTGCCAGATGGGATGATTCCCTAGATGGGGCCTTTCCTTCAGTCTCTGCTCCATTATTTTTTTGTCCCTGTGTTTCAATTAGACAGGAAAAGTTCTGGGTTACAATTTTTGAGATAGGTGGGTGTCTCCATCCCTCAACTGGGGGCCATGCCCATCTACTTGAGGTGGTCTCTACAGGTTCACTCTCCCCTTTGTTGGGTATTTTGGATGTCATTCCCATTGGGTCCTGGGAATCTCTCACTTCCCTGGCATCTGGGATTTTTCTAGCGGCTACCTCCAGTTCCCCATCCCCCACTACTTCATGTTTCTGTTCAATTTCATGATCCTCTGTACTTCTCCCCTCCCTCCGCCCACACCTGATGCTGTCCCCCTTTACCCCTCCCTCTCCCTCTCAGGTCCTTCCCCCTCTCTCTCCCTCTCCCTCTCCCTCTACCCCACTGGTCCCTCCCTCTTCTATCACCTGAGATTATTTTTCCCCCTTCTATGTAGGATTGAAACATCTACACTTTGGTCTTCCTTCTTCTTAACCTGCATATGGTTTGTGGGTTGCATCATGAGTATTCTGAGCTTTTGGATTAATATCCACTTATTAGTAAGTACATACCATGTGTAGTTTTTTTGTGTTTGTATTGCCTTGCTCAGGATGATATGTTCTAGTTCTATCCAGTTGCCTGTGAATTTCATGTTTTTAATTGTTGGGTAGTACTTCATTGTGTAAATGTACCATATTTTTTTGTATCCATTCTTCTGTTGAGAGACAATTGGGTGTTTTCAGTTTAACTGCTAGTTTGGAGATCCTATGAAGTACATACAGCACTGTCACAAAATAGTCAGAAGAATAAAAGTTGTTACTACTTAGTGTTGTAACACTTTTTAAAAATTGTTGGGGGCTGGAGAGATGGCTCAGCGGTTAAGAGCGTCCGACCGCTCTTCCAGAGGTCATGAGTTCAATTCCCAGCAACCACATGGTGGCTCACAACCATCTGTAAAGAGATCTGATGCCCTCTTCTGGTGTATCTGAAGACAGCTACAGTGTACTTATATATAATAAATAAAAAAAAAATTGTTGGAACTTCAGCTTCTGGAGAATGATTGATTTCTTTTATTGGGAAGTTAAAATTTTAAATGTTTAAAATATTTTATTTTGGTATGAAAATTAATATTAAGAATGTAGATGACTATGCAGGGTTCTTTACATGGATGTGAGAGATATCACTCCTGAGTCAGTGCCCACTAGAAATAATCCAGTAGTTATTTGCTGCTTCAGACATCACAGCCCTTGAGCCCAACAAGGGATTCATTACAATGAATATTTGCATGTAAAGCTATTTGGACAATAAATAATAACTCCTATTAATAAGGGATATGGACTGTGGACTTGTCATTTCCTGTAACAAGTAAAGGCTTCCAAGGAAGGGATTGGTACACCAACCCAGCCACAAAAGCTTTGACCTACATTTGTCTTGCCTACAAGATGTGGAGAGGTAAAGGTGGCACAGAACTTGAGGGAATGGTCAACCAATGACTGGTCCAACTTGAGATTCATGTCATGAGAGATATCCCATGCCTGACACTGTCTACAGGGCCATGAACAAGAAGCTAGATAGTCTATTGATCTAGGACTGAACCAAACATGACCAGAAAAAAAGTTAGTGAACTGATTCTTAATGATACTCTGCTATATTTGTAAAGCCTATCACAATCACCATCACAGATGCTTCATCCAGCAATTGATAGGAGTGGAATCAGAGACCCACAGCCCAAAGTTAAACAGGGCTCAAGGAATCCCTTAGAAGAGTGGGAGGAAGGATTGTAGGAGTCAGAGCTGTCAAGGACACCACAAAAACATGTTCCACAGTATCAACTAAGCAGGACTCATGGGGGCTCACAAAGACTGAAGAGACAATCAGGAAGACTGAATGCATCTGAGTTAGATATTTTGCATAAATATTATGGTTGTGTAGCTTGATCTTCTTTTGGGATTCCTAACAGTGGGAGAAGGGGCTGCCTGTGATTTATTTGCTTGCTTTGGGACCCCTTTCCTCCTACTGGGTTGCCTCATCCAGACTTGATATAAGGGTATGTGCCTAGTCTTATTGTAAGTTGTTATGCCATGTTCATTGATATCCCTAGGAAGCCTGATCTTTTCTAAACAGAAAGAGAGGGAGAGTGGCTGTAAGGGAGATGAAATGTGGGGATGGACTGGGAGGAGAGGAGAGAGTGGAAACTGTGGTTGTGAGGAAATAGAGATTTTAAAGAAATGAATCTACAAAAAATATCGTGTGATGTTCTGGTTTGCAATATCACTGCTTAATAAATGTGTGATGGAGAAGTAGGAAGGTTGGCAGAATGGAGCACCTCTCAAAACTAGAAACACACAAGTGTGAGACCATAGCTGCAGTGGAAGGGAGAGAGCATGTCATTGCTGAGAAGTGCTGGCAAGGTGGTGAACAGCAGCCTGGTGCTTGATCGGTCTCAGCCCCCATCTCATGATCATTCTGGATTTAAGCAACAACAGGAGGTTTAAGATGGAGACTGGTTCATTTTCTGTATTTGGCATCCTCAACAAAATTCCACATTGGTGACATGATCCATGCTACAACTAGGTCACTGGTCCCTGCCGATGCAAGCTGTATAATGACCAGTGACTATTTTACTACCTGATACTATATTGATGTCTGTTATCAGGACTGACACAGGAGATTATACTGATGTCTTTAGTTGTGCTTAAGACAGGCTGTGCTAATGTCTGTGCCACATGCTGTCCCAAAGGGCCATATTAGTGCCCATGGTGCTTGCTGTTTCTGGAGATCATATTGATGTCTGTGGCCCATGCTGCCAGGGGAAGCCATGTTGACTCTGTTTTGATTCTGGAAACCATGATGAGGTCTATGTTCTGTGCTGCCACTAGAAATCATATGGAAGTTAATGGTCTATGCTTCCGCTGACTGTTATGGGCAAGGAAGTTTCTTTTGTTGTGGTATCCATGATTCCTGTCTTCAATGTGAATGGGAGATATTGAAGGCTTCTTCAACAAACTTACCCCAAAAAACAGTCTAGAGGAAGCCATTAAGGAGAGTCCTTAAGAATAAAGATACTGAAATGTAGCTCCTCAAAATTGATGCTTCTGGCAGGGGGTTGGGAAAGGACCCAGTCATCTTTAAGGGCTGAACACTGGAGATTTATAGTGGTCCAATGAGTACATGGACAACAGAAATTGTACTTGGTATATAGTGGGGAGGAGCACAAGACTGAGATGGTGCACCTGGGAGGGATGGGAAGAGAGTGTGATTGGGAGCACGTTATGGGATTTTCAAATAATCAATGAAAAATTATGTTGGAAAAAAAACCCTCTTTAAGCCTCAGTTTGGAAAATTGTAACCAGTGGACATTTTCCTCCAGTCTACTTTGCATTTTTTGTTTTGTTTTATTTGTACAAGAGATTGGTTGAGTTTCTTTTATGATGCAAGTTCTCTATGTATAACCCAGGTTTATCACCATCTCACTACATCTGCATTCCAATGCCAGGATCACAGTCATGAATCACACTGCCTGATTACCCTTTATTCATTATCCAAAGAAGAGTTTTTGTGAATATTTTATGAATATTACATGAGATTATTGGGTTTTAGAAAATGTTACCCTCAAAGTGAAAGTATCATATACAGCCTCTGAAGAAACATTTCTCCTAGGGTCCTCTGTCTGAAATCACTTTTTTTTTTGTTATGAATCACGATATAGAATTCTTCTGCATGGTGGATCATAAAACTATTATATTATAAAACTAAAAATGTATCCTTATTTTTATCTCCTATCAGTTATAAGGACATTCTCTTGATTGTAAACACCAGACCATGTTTAGCTGGGATAAAATACTATAGTCAAAAGCAGCATAAGAAATAAAGCATTTGTTTGGGTTTGTGATTCTAGGAAGCAGTGTTCATACACTAGCAAGGTTTGGCAAGCAGGTAGCTAGCTGCTCACATCTTAATGCACACTCAGGGAGCAGAGTAAATGAACAAGAAGGGGATAAGCGTATCAATCCTCAAAACCCACTCCTAGTGATGTACATTCCCCAACAAAGCCTCACTTCCAAAATGTTTCAGAACTTCCAAACTGCACCACCAACTGGGGAACAAGTGTTCAGATACACAGACCTACACGGACTACTTCACATACAAACTATTAATACCGGGTCTTCCACTCATTCTAGAGCCATTAAATCACATCTTGTTTTGTACTATCACATTTATAGATGTTGACCTGTACTTCATTAAACCTGTGTTGAAAAAATGGACTACTTCCCTGAGCCATCCTTTGGTACAAAGGCTCCTATACCAGGTAAAACATATAAAACAAAAAAGACATAAAAACCTAATGGCACTTATATATAGTATATCTAATGTTTTATATTACAATATGATATACACAACATATAATATAATATATACATAGTATATATGTATATATAGTGTTATTTTAAATATCACAATTAAGGGTAGTTATATACTATGTAGCTGATATTACTTCTTTAGGACCTTGTATTACAAAATTAAAATAATAATTTAGGTTTTGGTCACATTAAAAGCTGTATGGTGGAGCTAGATACACTGTGTACCCTGAGCTTCCTTGTTTGACTACCCCTATATCAGCCTACAAACCAAGGAACATTCAGCAACAGCCAGATGGTTAATGGCTAGCTTAGGAACGCAAGCAACAAGAGCCAGGGCAGTATGGCACCTTCAGAGCAAAGCTATCCCACTACAGAAAGTCCTAGATATCCTAACACAAATAAAGCACAAAAATGACATTAAACCCTGTCTTATAAAGATGATAGATGCCTTTAAAGAGAAAACTAATAAATCCTTTAAAGAAATACAGAAAAGTACAGTTAAACAGGTAAAGGGATAAAATTGTAAAGACCTGGAAATAGAAAGAGAAGCAATAACAAAAGGACAGTCTGAGAGAATCCTGGAGATGGAAAACCTAGGGAAGAGAACAGGAACAACAGTTACAAGCCTCACCCAAAGAATACAAGAGATAGAAGAAAGAATTTCAGGCTTAAAATAATCAATAGAGAAAACTGATTCACCAATCAAAGAAAATGTTAAATTTGAAAAATTTCTGACAACAAAACATCCAGAAACATCGGCATACTATAAAAAGACTTAGCCTATGAATAATGGAAATAGTAGGTACAGAATTCTAACTCTGAGGACCATATATATTTTGAACAAAATCATAGAAAAAAATTTCCCAACCTAAAGAAAGAGATGCCTATAAACATGCAAGAAGATAACAGAGTACCAAATAGATTGGACCAGAAAAGAAAATCCCCTCAACCCACAGTAGTCAAAACACTGAATCTACAGAAAAAGATGAAGAATAAAAACATTGCTAGGGCAAAAGGCCAGATAACATACAAAGGCAGACCTATCAGAATTACTCCTGACTTCTAAGTAGAGACTCTAAAAGATAGAAGGACCTGGACAGATGGTTTATTGTCTCTAGTAAACCACAGATGCCAGCCTAGACTACTATCTTCAGCAAAACTCTCAATTACCATAGAGGGAGAAAACAAGACATTCTAAGACAAAAGCAACGTTAAACACATCTATTCACAAATCAAGCCCTGTAGAAAATGCTTGAAGGAAAACTCCAACCCAAGGAAGTTAACCGCACACAAGAAGACACAGAGAATAAATAATTTTACACATACATGTACACATTCTTTCTCACACACACACTAGTACCAACAAAATAAAACAAAACAAACAAACCAGGTGTTTAATATTGATATCTTTCAACATCATCAGATCAATTCCCTAATAAAAAGACACAGAATTACAGAACGGTTGCAAAATCAGGATCCATCATTCTGCTGCATACAAGAAATAGACACCAGCCACAAAGATACATTTTACGTCAGTGTAAAGGGTTAGAAAAAGGTTTTCCAAGACAATGGATGCAAGAGGCAAGCTGCAGCAGCCATTCTAATATCTAATAAAATAGACTTTCACCCATAAGTAATCAAAAGATATGGGGAAGGACAGACACCCCATACACATGAAAGGAAAAATCCACCAAGATGACATCTCAATTCTGAACATGTATCCACCAAATGCAAAGAAACTCACAAATATAAAAGAAACATTACTAAAGCTTAACTGCACATCAAACCCAACATATTAATAGTGGGAGACATCAACACCCCATCACCAAGAACAGGTTATTGAGACAGAAACTAAACAGAGAAATAATAAAACTAACAGAGGCTATGAGTCAAATAGACCTAACAGATATCTACAAAACCTTTTACACAAACACAAAATAATACTCATTTCTAAAAAAACAACAACAAAAAAAACTTGTTCTTGAAGTTTATAGTAATTGAGAGTTTTGCTGGTATAATAGTCTAGGTTGGCAGCTTAAATGAAGCCAACTTGACCATGGTGAATTATCTTTTTTGATGTGTTCTTGATTTTGGTTGGCAAGTTTTATTGAGAATTCTTTTCATGTATGTTCATAACGTAAGTTGGGCTGTAATTCTTTTTTTCCCCTCAGATCTTTGTGTGCTTTGTTGTAAGATTAGTGACTTTATAGCAATAATCAGGAAACGTTCTCAGCACCCCATAGAACCTTCTCTGAAATTGTGTAGTTGGTCACAAAACCAGGCTCAACAGATACAAGAAAATTGAAATAATTCCTTGTTTCTTATTAGACCACCATGGATTAAAGTTGGACTTCAACAACAACAGAAACATCAGACAGCCTACAAACTCATGGAAATTGAACTGAGTGATCACTGAGTCAGAAAAGAAATAAAGAAATTAAAGACTTCCTACAATTCAATGAAAACAAAGGCATAGCATATCCAAACTTACGTGGCATAATGAAAGTAATGCTAAGAGAAAAGTTCATAGCACTAAGTCCTTCCATAAAGAAATGAGAGAGTACTCATACTAGTAATTTGAAAGTACAGATAAAAGCTCAAGAACAAAAGGAAGTAAACATACCCAAGAGGAGTAGCAAGCAGGAAATAATCAAACTCAGGGATGATGTCAATAAATTTAGAAACAATGAGAACAATGCAAAAAAAATGAACAAAACCAATATCTGGTTCTTTGAGAAAGTTAATGAGGTAGACATATCTTATCCAAAGTAACTAGACAGCAGAGAGACAGTATCCAAATTAACAAAATCAGAAGTGAAAAGGGAGACATAACAACAGACATTGAGGACATCTGAAGAATTATTGACTTACTTCAAAAGCCTGTATTCCACAAATGTTGACTATCTACATGAAATGGATGATTTATAGAGAATTACTAAATCTATTACCAATTACTAATTACTAAATTATCAATTACTAAAGTTAAATCAATAGTGGGTAAGCTATATAAATAGTTTTATAAGCCCCAAGGAAATAGAAACAGTCATTGATAGTCTCCCCACCAAAAATAAGCCAGGCCCAGATGGTTTTAATGCAGAATTCTACCACACTTTCAAAGAAGAGATAATACCAATATTCCTCAAACTATTCTACAAAATAGAAACAGAAGGAACATTACCAAAGTATTGTGGGATGTCCTGATGCTGTTTGTATTTTGATATTAATTCTGCTTCTTCAAGAGGGGTTGCCTCTGATGAGCATTCCATCACATACTCAGGTGATCCCTTCTGAACCTTCTAACCATTTTAAATGGTAAATAAAGGGTAAACCCTGTGATTAGGGAGTGGAGGGGAAAGGTGAGACATGGGATGGGAGGTCTTTGAGATTGGGAGCAGTTAGAAAGAGGAGAACGAGAAGGGAAGGGAGAGGGAAGAAGAAGAGGAGGAGGAAGTCATGATGGAGCAGAAATATATGAACAAAAGAAACCACAAGCAGCAAAGGATTTTATAGCTGGAGAATAAATTAGTAAAGTGTTAGATCTGCCCAATATAGGGACATAGATTATAATTATGATAGCTAGATCTTATGTTTTCATATGGACTTATTGTGGTTGGAAATCCCAGCAACACCAAACTCATTCTATGAAGTCATATTCACCCTAATACTTAAACCACACAAACACTCAACAAAGAGAATTTCAGACCAGTTTCCCTTATGAACATTGATACAAAAATATTTAATAAAATACTTTTATTAAAAGGTCATTGTTTTTAATAGCCGAGTAGTATTCCAGTGTGTAGATGTACCACATTTTCTTATCTATTTCTCTGTTGAAGGACATCTGGGTTCTTTCCAGCTTCTATTTATTATACATAAGGCCATTATGAACATAGTGGAGCATGTGTCCTTGTTTTATGTTCAAGCATCTTTTGGGTATATGCCCAGGAGTGGTATAGCTGGGCCCTCAGGTAGTACTAGGTCCAGTTTTCTGAAGAACCACCACACTGACTTCCAGAATGATTGTACCAGTTTGCAATCCCACAAACAATGGAGTAAGGTTTCTCTTTCTCCACATCCTTGCCTGCATCTGCTGTCACCTTAGTTTTTGATCTTAGCCATTCTTTCTGGTGTGAGGTGGAATCTCAGGGTTGTTTTGATTTGCATTTCCCTGGTGGCTAAGGATGGTGAACATTCCTTTAGGTGCTTCTAGCCATTTGATATTCCTTAGTTGAGAATTCTTTGTTTAGTTCAGTACTCCATTTTTTTTAATAGGGTTATTTTATTCTCTGGAGTTTAACTTCTTGAGTTCTTTGTAAATATTGGATATTAGCCCTCTATCAGATGTAGGATTTGTAAAGATGTTTTCCCAATCTGTTGATTGTCATTTTGTCCTATTGATAGTGTCCTTTGCCTTATAGAAGCTTTGCAATTTTTTGAGGTCCCATTTGTCTACTGTTGATCTTAGAGGATAAGCCATTGGTGTTCTGTTCAGGAAAATTTCCCCAGTGCTCATGTGCTTGAGGCTCTTTCCCACTTTCTCTGATTTTATTTAGAGGTCTTTAATCTACTTGGACTTGAGTTTTGTACAAGGAGATAAGAATGAATCAATTTGCATTCTTCTACAGGCTGACTGCCAGTTGAACCAGCACCAGAAACCATCCTGACTGAGGTAACCCAATCACAAAAGAACACACATGATATATACTCACTGTTAAGTAGATATTAACCCATCTGGAATACTCAAGATACAATTTACAGATCACATGAAACTCAAGAAGAAGAAAGACCAAAGTGTGGATGCTTCAGTACTTCTTAGAAGGGGGAACAAAATACTCACAGAAGGAAATATGGAAACAAATTGTGGAACAAAGACTGAAGGAAAGGCCACCAAGAGATTGCCACACATGGGGATCCACCCCACATGCAGTCACCAAACTCAGTCACTATTGGGGATGCCAAGAGGTGCATGCTGACAGGAACCTAATATAGCTGTCTCCTGAGAGGCTCTGTCAGAGCCTGACAAATACAGAGGCAGATACTTCTCCAATGGAGGAGTTAGAGAAAGGACTGTGGTAGCTAACAGGTTTGTATCCCCATAAGAAGAACATCACCCAAACTGACACCCCAGAGTTCCCAGGGACTAAAGCACTAACCAAAAGGTATACATCGAGTGATCCATGCCTCCAGCCACATATGTAGCAGAAGATGGCCTGTTAAGGCATCAATGGGAGGAGAGGCCCTTGGTCCTTTGAAGGCTCCATGCCTCAGTGTAGGGGAATGCCAGGGCAGGGAGGCAGGAGGGAGTCGATGGATGGGTAGGGGAGCACTCTCATGGAGGCAAGGGGTGGGTAGAATGGGATCGGGGTTTATGGAGGGGAAACTAGGAAAGGAATAATATTTGAAGTGTAGATAAGGAAAATATCCAATAAAAATGAAGAAAAAAGGTAAGAAAAATTCACAAACTGAATCCAAGAACAAACAAATATGTCCAACATGATCGAGTAGGCTTTATCTCAAGGATACAAGGATGGTTTAATATATGGAAATCCATCAATGTAATCCATTATATAAACAAACTGAAAGAAAAAAATCACATTATCATCTCATTAGGTGCTGAAAAAATTGATGAAATTGTTTAAAAAAGTCTTTGAAAGATCAGGAATGCTCACAGAATCAATTAACCTGGGCCCATGTGGGCTCACACAGATTGAACCATCAACCAAAGAGCATGCAGGGACTGGACCTAAGTCTCCTACACATTTGTAGCAGATGTGAAGCTTTGTCTTCATGTGAGTTCCCTAACAATTGGAGCAGAGGCTGACTCTGAGTTTGTTGCCTGCCATTGGATCCCCTTCCCCTAAGTGGACTATCAGATTGGGTCTCAATGGGAAAGGATGTGCTTAGACATACTGTGACTGTATGTTTCAGGGTGGGGTGATACTTAAGGTGGATTTCTGCTTCTCTGAGATGACTGGAAAGGAGTATTTGGAGGAGGGATTGGTAAGAGTGAGACTAGAAGGAGAGAAGGAATTGGGCAGCAAAGGATGTAAAGTGAGTGGAAGAAGAGGTTGAGGAGGGGAAGGAGGAGGAGGTAGAGGGAGAGGAGGAAGAGGAGGAGAAAGAGGAGGAGAGAGAGGAAGAGAAAGAGGAGGAAGAGGAGGAGGAGGAAGAGAAAGAGAAGAAGAGAAAGAGAAAGAGGAAGAGGAAGAGGAAGAGGAAGAGGAAGAGGAAGAGGAAGAGGAAGAGGAGGCAGCAGCAGCAACAGTGTGGTTTATATTTTCTTTTCAGAGGCATGGTAATTAACTCGAGAACATTTTCAATCGGAGATGACATGTGAGAATGATATAATTGGAAGTGGTATCTGGTACCTAGGTAAAAGGTGCATTTGATCATTCTTCTGAATTATTAAAAACAAATTTCATCATTCTTACTGTAGAAATATAAAAGTTTTCTTGAAAATAATTAAAGCTCAAGAACATTAACAAGCCACTTAAGGATGACATTTATTCAAATGAATAGCATCTTCAGTTACTTTGAAAATTGAAATTCACCATGCTTGATTATACCTGCTCAAAAAGAAAAATAAAATGTAGACTCTTACATTTTTTTCTTTATATAAAGTAAAACAAAGTTAAATTAGCCTAACTGGGAGAAAAGTCTGTGTGTTTCAGTGACAAATTCACTTCTAGAATTATTTTAAGTACTAGGTTTTACTAATTTTAAGAGACTTTAGTCACATTACTGAGGGGATTGGGGAATGAGAAAGTAGGCTACATCCTGAGAACCATGCAAGTGTATATTTGTTAATGTTTAGAGTTACATTTAACAGTCTTTATTTATACAGTGATTTTATAGTGATCTGAATAGAATTTCTTGAACTTTACCTTCATCAGGGTAAACATTTGCTTTTGGCGACAATTTTCTCCACTTAGGTAATTTTAAAATGAAACTCTATTTCATAAATTATCTAGGTCCCTCCCCATCCAAAATTTCTTAGTTTATCTGATATTTGTGCTGCACTTTCATTTGGATACAGGCTTTGGGAAACTGGAGATGGATTAATTCTGCATAGGTTTGCCAGATGGGAAGGACGAAAGGAACCAGGAACCAAACCATATGGAACTCTTGAAAGGGAATGGCAGATTTTGGAGACTGGAGCTGCATGTGAGATTGTGAGAATGCCACAGCAGAGCATTATGAGAGTGCAGAAACTACAATAGATGAGTAGGAAATCTAAATCTAAAATTTTAATTTAATGTTTTGTTGATGCCATCTTTTCTTCTCATATATAAAAGAAATATGGACATATTTCTTTACTTACATTTTAAATGTTATTCGCTTTCCCAGTTTCCTGTCCATAGGCTCCCCATTTTCTCCCCCTCCCCCATAAGGGTGTTCAACCCCCACCCACCCCTCCTTGTCACCAACCCCTGACATTCCTCTGCACTAGGGGTTCAATGTTGGCAGGACCAAGGGCTTCCCCTTCCACTGGTGCCCCAACAAGGCTATTCTCTGCTACATATGCAATTGGAGCCCTGGGTCAGTCCATGTATAGTGTTTTGGTAGTGGGTTTAGTCCCTGGAAGCTCTGGTTGGTTGGTATCGTTGTTCTTATGGGGTTGCAAGCCCCTTCAGCTATTTCAATCCTTCCTCTAATTCCCCAAAGGGGGTTCCATTCTCAGTTCAGTGGTTTGCTGCTAGCATTCACTGCTGTATTTAACATGCTCTGGATGTGTCTCTCAGGAGATCTATATCTGGTTCCTGTCAGCATGCCCTTCTTAGCTTCATCAATCTTATCTACTTTTGGTGGCTGTATATACATGGGCCACATGTGAGGCAGGCTCTGTATGGCCATTCTTTCAGTCTCTGCTCTAAACTTTGCCTCCATATCCCCTCCTATGGATATTTTTTGTTCCCCCTTTTAAGAAGGAATGGAAGTATCCCCATTTTGGTCATCCTTCTTCTTGAGCTTCCTGTGGTCTGTGGATTGCATCTTGGGTAATTCGAGCTTTTGGGCTAATATCAACTTATCAGTGAATGCATATCATGTGTGTTTTTCTGTGATTGGTTTACCTCACTCAGGATGATATTTTCCAGTTCCATCCATTTGCTTATGAATTTTATGAAGTCATTGTTTTTGATAGCTGAGTAGTACTCCATTGTGTAAATGTACCACATTTTTTTAAAATTCATTCCTCTGTTGAAGAACATCTGGGTTCTTTCCGGCTTCTGGCTATTATAAATAAGGCTGCTATGAACATAGTGGAACATGTTTCTTTGTTGTATGTTGGAGCATCAGATGTGTTACTTAGGAAATTCATGCTAAAGGCAAACCAAATCTCTTTTTAGGATAAATATTCTTACACTGAGGAAACAATAGATATTTGTCTGTTGTCCTGACTAGGCTACAGAGAACCTTTTTTAGCTTGGTTCTTCAGTTTCTCCCTAGAGTATCATTCAGTTATTCAGGAAAACAAATTATTATATTTGTGTGATCTTTCTTGGTAAAATCCTATCAAAATTTAAAGAGAGATATAACTTGCTTAGGTGGAAAGAATTTTTGAAAATCACATTTGTGTTTGATATATTATTTTCCTTCCTGATTACAATCCTATATTAGTAGGGTTCTTCTTGCTGTGAAAAATGCCCGAGAAAATTAAATTACAGGAGAAAATATTTATTTTGGCTTATGGTCTCAGTCTGTGGGTGCCTAGCTCCATTTATTTTAGGCCTGGGGTATGGTGGAATATCACAGAAGAGAAAGTACTTGGTGTTAAAGCTGTTCATTCCATTGCAGCTGGAAAAGAGATGGGAAGTGATAAAGGGGGAAAGAGGTAGGAGTGTTTTTATTATAGAGCCCCTTTTCCCAAGCTACTTAAACGAGGGATATGTAAGTGAATTAAACTAGCCCTTAAGATTCAACCACACCCTCAAAACCTTATCTCTGAGCATTGTTGCATTTCAATAGCAAAAGGATATCAGCAATCATAGTGGCTTATATCTGTAATTCCTGAACTTGGCAAGCTGAGGCAGGAAGATTACTAAGAGTTCAAGGCCAGACAGGCTAGAATATGTATTGAGTCAGGCAACCTGGAGTATAAGTTATTCTTAGAAACAAACAGAAAGGAGAAGTAAGAATTTAAGATACTGGGTTCCTACCTTGAAGTGAAGATTCCTGGTTTCTTTGGAGACTCAGTTGTGTCATGTGATGTTTTTCTGAAAACTCTCTTATGAGAGGATGTTTTGCTGAGAACAGACACATGGTGTTTTTCTGGAAGCTTCCTGGAAAAAGGACACATGTTATTTTGCTTGAGCAGATGCCTGAATGGGCACCTGATGTTTGGAAAATGTATAAGTCTAACCCAACAGACAGTGGAGGATCCTATGGCATTGGTTTGCCTTGCCTTCTTCACTGATCCTTGTTTTCTGTGACTTCAAAGAAAGAAATGCACTAACAAACTTCTCTTGTTATTCAGGTGGCTGGCTTCTTGCTGCTTCCAAGGAGCGGTCCCAATTGACAGAGCCTCGTGGTTTCTACTGGACTGAACTGCATTGCTGATTTGACAGAGCCTCGTGGTTTCTACTGGACCGAACTGCCATTGCTGATTCATCAATAGTGTTTGAAAGTGAACCTTGCAAACTGAACTGCTGATATCCTGACAATGCAAATTGGAATCTCCACCAAAGAACTATTTTTTTTAACAGGTTTACATTCTCCTTTGTTCTATTAAAGTTTTCGTTCCACTACCTCCAGCAGGTGGTAGTCTAGAAGGAATGTTAAAACATTTAAGAACCATTATTAAGCAGCTCTCTGCCCCCAAGCGCCGTGAGAGAGAGACCTCACCGCCTGGTCAGGTGGGCACTCCTGAGGCTACAGAGCGGAGGAGACCACCAACACTGTCCACCCCTGCCCACATCCCTGGCCCAAGAGGAAACTGTATAAGGCCTCTGGGTTCCCGTAGGGGAGGGCCCAGGAGCGGCAGGACCCCTGCGCCCGAGACACCGCCAGAACCTGAAGGAAACAGACCGGATAAACAGTTCTCTGCACCCAAATCCCATGGGAGGGAGAGCTAAACCTACAGAGAGGCAGACACGCCTGGGAAACCAGAAGAGACTGCACTCTGCGCACATCCAGACGCCAGAGGAAAACACCAAACGCCATCTGGAACCCTGGTGCACAGAGGCTCCCGGAAAGAGCGGCGCAGTTCTTCTCGGTTGCTGCCGCCGCGGAGAGGACTTAGGCAGAACCCCACGAGCACACTTGAGCCTCAGAACCTCAGGTAGGACCAACTTTTCCCCTGCATGTGACCTGCCTGGTGAAGTCAAGACACAGGTCCACAGGAACAGCTGAAGACCTGTAGAGAGGAAAAACTACACGTCCGAAAGCAGAACACTCTGTCCCCATAACTGGCTGAAAGAAAACAGGAAAACAGGTCTACAGCACTCCTGACACACAGGCTTATAGGACAGTCTAGCCACTGTCAGAAATAGCAGAACAAAGTAACACTAGAGATAATCTGATGGCGAGAGGCAAGCGCAGTAACCCAAGCAACAGAAACCAAGACCACATGGCATCGTCGGAGCCCAATTCTCCCACCAAAATAAACATGGAATATCTAAACACACCAGAAAAGCAAGATCTAGTTTCAAAATCATATTTGATCATGATGCTGGAGGACTTCAAGAAAGATGTGAAGAACTCCCTTAGAGAACAAGTAGAAGCCTACAGAGAGGAATCGCAAAAATGCCTGAAAGAATTCCAGGAAAACATAAATAAACAAGTAGAAACCCATAGAGAGGAGACACAAAAATCCCTGAAAGAATTCCAGGAAAACACAATCAAACAGTTGAAGGAATTAAAAATGGAAATAGAAGCAATCAAGAAAGAACACATGGAAACAACCCTGGATATAGAAAATCAAAAGAAGAGACAAGGAGCTGTAGATACAAGCTTCACCAACAGAATACAAGAGATGGAAGAGAGAATCTCAGGAGCAGAAGATTCCATAGAAATCATTGACTCAACTGTCAAAGATAATGTAAAGCAGAAAAAGCTACTGGTCCAAAACATACAGGAAATCCAGGACTCAATGAGAAGATCAAACCTAAGGATAATAGGTATAGAAGAGAGTGAAGACTCCCAGCTCAAAGGACCAGTAAATATCTTCAACAAAATCATAGAAGAAAACTTCCCTAACCTAAAAAAAGAGATACCCATAGGCATACAAGAAGCCTACAGAACTCCAAATAGATTGGACCAGAAAAGAAACACCTCCCGTCACATAATAGTCAAAACACCAAACGCACAAAATAAAGAAAGAATATTAAAAGCAGTAAGGGAAAAAGGTCAGGTAACATATAAAGGCAGACCTATCAGAATCACACCAGACTTTTCGCCAGAAACTATGAAGGCCAGAAGATCCTGGACAGATGTCATACAGACCCTAAGAGAACACAAATGCTAGCCCAGGTTACTGTATCCTGCAAAACTCTCAATTAACATAGATGGAGAAACCAAGATATTCCATGACAAAACCAAATTTACAGAATATCTTTCTACAAATCCAGCACTACAAAGGATAATAAAGGGTAAAGCCCAACATAAGGAGGCAAGCTATACACTAGAAGAAGCAAGAAACTAATCGTCTTGGCAACAAAACAAAGAGAAGAAAAGCACACAAACATAACCTCACATCCAAATATGAATATAACAGGAAGCAATAATCACTATTCCTTAATATCTCTCAACATCAATGGCCTCAATTCCCCAATAAAAAGACATAGATTAACAAACTGGATATGCAACGAGGACCCTGCATTCTGCTGCCTACAGGAAACACACCTCAGAGACAAAGACAGACACTACCTCAGAGTGAAAGGCTGGAAAACAACTTTCCAAGCAAATGGTCGGAAGAAGCAAGCTGGAGTAGCCATTCTAATATCAGATAAAATCCATTTTCAACTAAAAGTCATCAAAAAAAGATAAGGAAGGACACTTCATATTCATCAAAGGAAAAATCCACCAAGATGAACTCTCAATCCTAAATATCTATGCCCCAAATACAAGGGCACCTACATACGTAAAAGAAACCTTACTAAAGCTCAAAACACACATTGCACCTCACACAATAATAGTGGGAGATTTCAACACCCCACTCTCATCAATGGACAGATCATGGAAACAGAAATTACACAGAGACGTAGACAGACTAAGAGAAGTCATGAGCCAAATGGACTTAACAGATATTTATAGAACATTCTATCCTAAAGCAAAAGGATATACCTTCTTCTCAGCTCCTCATGGTACTTTCTCCAAAATTGACCATATAATTGGTCAAAAAACGGGCCTCAACAGGTACAGAAAGATAGAAATAATCCCATGCGTGCTATCAGACCACCACGGCCTAAAACTGGTCTTTAACAACAACAAGGGAAGAATGCCCACATATAGGTGGAAATTGAACAATGCTCTACTCAATGATAACCTAGTCAAGGAAGAAATAAAGAAAGAAATTAAAAACTTTTTAGAATTTAATGAAAATGAAGGTACAACATACCCAAACTTATGGGACACAATGAAAGCTGTGCTAAGAGGAAAACTCATAGCGCTGTGTGCCTGCAGAAAGAAACAGGAAATAGCATATGTCAGCAGCTTGACAGCACACCTAAAAGCTCTAGAGCAAAAAGAAGCAAATACACCCAGGAGGAGTAGAAGGCAGGAAATAATCAAACTCAGAGCTGAAATCAACCAAGTAGAAACAAAAAGGACCATAGAAAGAATCAACAGAACCAAAAGTTGGTTCTTTGAGAAAATCAACAAGATAGATAAACCCTTAGCCAGACTAACGAGAGGACCCAGAGAGTGTGTCCAAATTAACAAAGTCAGAAATGAAAAGGGAGACATAACTACAGATTCAGAGGAAATTCAAAAAATCATCAGATCTTACTATAAAAGCCTATATTCAACAAAACTTGAAAAATCCACAGGAAATGGACAATTTCCTAGACAAATATCAGGTACCGAAGTTAAATCAGGAACAGATAAACCAGTTAAACAACCCCATAACTCCTAAGGAAATAGAAGCAGTCATTAAAGGTCTCCCAACCAAAAAGAGCACAGGTCCAGATCGGTTTAGTGCAGAATTCTATCAAACCTTCATAGAAGACTCATACCAATATTATCCAAACTATTCCACAAAATTGAAACAGATGGATCACTCCCGAATGCCTTCTATGAAGCCACAATTACTCTTATACCTAAACCACACAAAGACCCAACAATGAAAGAGAACTTCAGACCAATTTCCCTTATGAATATTGACGCAAAAATACTCAATAAAATTCTGGCAAACCGAATCCAAGAGCACATCTAAACAATCATCCACCATGATCAAGTAGGCTTCACCCCAGGCATGCAGGGATGGTTTAATATACGGAAAACCATCAACGTGATCCATTATATAAACAAACTGAAAGAACAAAACCACATGATCATTTCATTAGATGCTGAGAAAGCATTTGACAAAATTCAACACCCCTTCATGATAAAAGTCCTGGAAAGAATAGGAGTTCAAGGCCCATACCTAAACATAGTAAAAGCCATATAAGCAAACCAGTTGCTAACATTAAACTAAAAGGAGAGAAACTTGAAGCAATCCCACTAAAATCAGGGACTAGACAAGGCTGTCCACTCTCTCCCTACTTATTCAATATAGTTCTTGAAGTTCTAGCCAGAGCAATCAGACAACAAAAGGAGGTCAAGGGGATACAGATTGGAAAAGAAGAAGTCAAAATATCACTATTTGCAGATGATATGATAGTTTATTTAAGTGATCCCAAAAGTTCCACCAGAGAACTACTAAAGCTGATAAACAACTTCAGCAAAGTGGCTGGGTATAAAATTAACTCAAATAAATCAGTAGCCTTCCTCTACACAAAAGAGAAACAAGCCGAGAAAGAAATTAGGGAAACGACACCCTTCATAATAGACCCAAATAATATAAAGTACCTCGGTGTGACTTTAACCAAGCAAGTAAAAGATCTGTACAATAAGAACTTCAAGACACTGAAGAAAGAAATTGAAGAAGACCTCAGAAGATGGAAAGATCTCCCATGCTCATGGATTGGCAGGATTGATATAGTAAAAATGGCCATTTTACCAAAAGCGATCTACAGATTCAATGCAATCCCCATCAAAATACCAATCCAATTCTTCAAAGAGTTAGACAGAACAATTTGCAAATTCATCTGGAATAACAAAAAACCCAGGATAGCTAAAACTGTCCTAACAATAAAAGGACTTCAGGGGGAATCACTATCCCTGAACTCAAGCAGTATTACAGAGCAATAGTGATAAAAACTGCATGGTATTGGTACAGAGACAGGCAGATAGACCAATGGAATAGAATTGAACACCCAGAAATGAACCCACACACCTATGGTCACTTGATTTTTGACAAAGGAGCCAAAACCATCCAATGGAAAAAAGATAGCATTTTCAGCAAATGGTGCTGGTTCAACTGGAGGGCAACATGTAGAAGAATGCAGATCGATCCATGCCTATCACCCTGTACAAAGCTTAAGTCCAAGTGGATCAAGGACCTCCACATCAAACCTGATACACTCAAACTAATAGAAGAAAAACTAGGGAAGCATCTGGAACACATGGGCACTGGAAAAAATTTCCTGAACAAAACACCAATGGCTTATGCTCTAAGATCAAGAATCGACAAATGGGATCTCATAAAACTGCAAAGCTTCTGTAAGGCAAAGGACACTGTGGTTAGGACAAATCGGCAACCAACAGATTGGGAAAAGATCTTTATGAATCCTACAACAGATAGAGGCATTATATCCAAAATATACAAAGAACTCAAGAAGTTAGACCGCAGGGAGACAAATAACCCTCTTAAAAAATGGGGTTCAGAGCTAAACAAAGAATTAACAGCTGAGGAATGCCGAATGGCTGAGAAAAACCTAGAGAAATGTTCAACATCTTTAATCATAAGGGAAATGCAAATCAAAACAACCCTGAGATTTCACCTCACACCAGTGACAATGGCTAAGTTCAAAAACTCAGGTGACAGCAGATGCTGGCGAGGATGCGGAGAAAGAGGAACACTCCTCCATTGTTGGTGGGATTGCAGACTGGTAAAACCATTCTGGAAATCAGTCTGGAGGTTCCTCAGAAAATTGGACATTGAACTGCCTGAGGATCCAGCTATACCTCTCTTGGGCATATACCCAAAAAATGCCCCAACATATAAAAAAGACATGTGCTCCACTATGTTCATCGCAGCCTTATTTATAATAGCCAGAAGCTGGAAAGAACCCAGATGCCCTTCAATAGAGGAATGGATACAGAAAATGTGGTACATCTACACAATGGAATATTACTCAGCTATCAAAAACAACGGCTTTATGAAATTCGTAGGCAAATGGTTGGAACTGGAAAATATCATCCTGAGTGAGCTAACCCAATCACAGAAAGACATACATGGTATGCACTCACTGATAAGTGGCTATTAGCCCAAATGCTTGAATTACCCAGATGCCTCGAACAAATGAAACTCAAGAAGGATGATCAAAATGTGAATGCTTCACTCCTTCTCTAAAAGGGGAACAAGAATACACTTGGCAGGGAAGAGAGAGGCAAATATTAAAACAGAGACTGAAGGAACTCCCATTCAGAGCCTGCCCCACATGTGGCCCATACATATACAGCCACCCAATTAGACAAGGTGGATGAAGCAAAGAAGTGCAGACTGACAGGAGCCGGATGTAGATCGCTCCTGAGAGACACAGCCAGAATACAGAAAATACAGAGGCGAATGCCAGCAGCAAACCACTGAACTGAGAATAGGACCCCCGTTGAAGGAATCAGAGAAAGAACTGGAAGAGCTTGAAGGGGCTCGAGACCCCATATGTACAACAATGCCAAGCAACCAGAGCTTCCAGGGACTAAGCCACTACCTAAAGACTATACATGGACTGACCCTGGACTCTGACCTCATAGGTAGCAATGAATATCCTAGTAAGAGCACCAGTGGAAGGGGAAGCCCTGGGTCCTGCTAAGACTGAACCCCCAGTGAACTAGACTGTTTGGGGGAGTGCGGCAATGGGGGGAGGGTTGGGAGGGGACCACCCATAAGGAAGGAGAGGGGGGAGGGGGATGTTTGCCTGGAAACCAAAGAATTATTATTAAGTATTAAATAAATAAAAAAAACTGAAAAAAGAACCATTATTAAAGTAGGTTTTGAAAAATCAAAGCCTATACCACCTCACAAATACCTGTATACTTTTAGTGAGTTACGACCAAGACAAACTTACAGAGCATGCTGCTTTGTTTAGGCAAGGACAAGTACAACAATGGAGAAAGGAAAGCTGGGGTTTGCAGTTTTGTTTAGACACTAGGGTTCATTGTTTAAACAGATATTTTTCCAAGCTGATTGTACAATATATTTAATTATAGGATCTAATGGTGCTAGAATAGCGAGAAGGAAATATGTGTTGGTGGCAGTCATTCGGTAGGGTCATTTTAAAGGGAACTTTGATTTTTAAATATTGAATGAGAAGTAAAACTGAAGAGCTCATTAGATACAAGATTGGAAAGGGCAAAAAAAATTCATATCTGCAGGAAAAATCAGAAAGGTCAAACCTATTCATACCTTCAAGTACTGAGTGTATTAAGTCTGAAATTGTGATGTGATTTCAGGAGCAAGCTCAACAAAGTTAAAAAACCATTTCATTTTACATAAATTTTTGTACCTTCCTTAAGATATTTTTGCTAAGGGATGTTGTAAGCTATTAAGTTTGTCAGAATACCTTAATGAATCCTCACCTACTTTTCTTAGTCTTCTCGTCTATGCCTTATATATTCTGAAATGTGCTTTTAAAGTATACAGGCCCTTTTTGTCCTCACGTATTTAACACAGTTCTCAGAAAACATTAACAGCATTTCACACTGTCCATCGTTTACATTTCTGTCTTACCAGTGTCATGTTGCTTGGTTTAAATCACGATAGGTAAGGTCTAAACTATACAGACGGTTCATGAATTTCTTGTGGCTTTCTTGACTTACAGATTACTCTCACCCCTACTGCCTTTCCCTGCCTGGTAACTGAAGAAGAAACAGAGAATTTTTCTCTAGAGTTTGCCCTCATTCTACTTTATGCTGATTGCCTTTTTATGTTGTGTTTTTTATGAACTCCTCTATCTCCTCCAGTGGCTGAATATCAGAATCATGATTAAATCCTGTCTTATGCACAAGCATATATACGTTTATAATATGCTTTCCCCTGTGGAATAAGCAGTCTCCTCAAATAGGAACTGTGGCTTCTTCCCTCCAGATCATGTGTTTCATTGTCATCCCTTTTCTTTTCTTTTTTTTTTTTTTTTTTTTTTTTTTTTGGAGCTGAGAACTGAACCCAGGGCCTTGTGCTTGCTAGGCAGTCATCCCTTTTCTGTGATGGAAATAGTTGTTTATGAATTCCTGAGGTTGAGGTTTTAAATTCATCACTAAGTGGAGGCTCTCTGATGCTATAGTTTTTTCTTTGCTTGCTAGTTCCAAAGTTCTTTGTGAAGAAACTTCTTGCCTCTTGTGGGCTATCCATGAACAGTTCAGATAGCAAATGCATGGTAAAAGATCACTGCTTGTTTATGTACCCTCTTAGAAAAAATGAATTACTTAAATAATATTCTCCAATGGGGGACCAGTTCTTAATATTATTGTGAATTCTTAGATTTAAGATTTTAAATTGTATCAATTCTTTGAAATAATTGCTCATATTAAGTTTATGATTTTGCTGTTATCATGATGTGTTTTATCCAAATGCTTGGGTAGATAAATAAAAGTTGCATACAATGTGTATTCTTCTAGGAAAAGAAGAGGTGATATCCCACAATTTTGTGTTCACGGTTCTTTTAAAATAGAAAAATTTTATCAAAGGATGGGAATGACCAACCACTCAGACATTATAAAAATGGAATTTCAATGAATTTTTCTAAAATATAAAGACTATAGATGAAAAGGAAAATAAGTTAGATGTAGTAATAGTATTTAAAAACAAGTCTCATATAGTCTAGGCTAGCCTCAGGACTCTACATGACTAAAAAGTTGTTTGAACTCGTGATCCTCAGGCTTCCACCTTCTAAGGGCTGGAACAACATGCCTGGTCTATTCTTTTAAGTTACATATTTTATCATGTGTTTTACTATCGTTCTCAATGAGTTCTGTAACGTTAAATAACAACCATTGCCACATTCAAGACTACAATTTTAATTGTTCAAGAAACCTTTTCTGAACACTATAATCAGTCATCTGCTTTCATCAGTTCTGTTTTGATTAATGTACCTATAATTTTGACATTTCCAGGAGAGAATATGCAGAATGTAAGATATGGAACTGGAAATTGCTGGTGCTACTCATACCTTTCTGGATGGATTCCTTTACTTGGCACAGGAATTTCTCAGACTCGTTGAGGATGCTGCATGTGGCTAAATTGTTCATCTCACTGCAGTGTAATAGTACACAGCAGCAGAACATTGTGCTTATCTAATTGAGCAATTAAGCTGTTATCAGGCTTGGTCAATTATGAGCAAAATTTCTGTAAACACTTGAATATGATTTTTACATGGTCATTAGTTTTCATTTTTTCTTGGATACATACTGATGAATGTAACTGAATTATGTAAGTGCATAATTAATTTTTAAATGAACTATTAAGCCGGCTCCTAGAGTATTTGTGCTTTACATTTCCACCAGCAATATGCAAATGGTTTCAGCTATACTAACACTTACAGGTCTTACAAAATCATAGTGGTTTCTATTGGATATATAAAGGTAGATTTTTTTTTTAATGACGGGAGATATTTTTCCCTAAAATAAGTTTAGGTTTTACGTTAGTATCAAAGATTCATTTTATAATTTGTTTTTGTTTGCTTTGTAAAGTGTAAGATAAGGATAGAGGTTTGATTAATTTGGAATTTCTGTAAAATGTATCAAAACGCTTGGTTAAATGACTGTCTATTGGGTTATAATAGTGTAGAATTTGACTGCGTATGATGTGTCTGAGGACTCAGATATATTCCAATGGCCTACTTGCCTATCCTGAGGTAAGCAGTATATTTTTTCTTATTATTGTAGTTTAAGACAAATCTTGAGATGAGGCAGCAGCAGTGGCTTTCCAACTTCAATCTTGTTTTTTGAAGCTATTTTGACTCTTCTTGGTACCTACTATGTTTTAAGACATTTTATGATGGTAGAAGTCATATTCAGATCAGCTTTCAAGTCTTTGAAAAGAATACCACCTGGATAGTAAGAATTCCATTGAATCTCTTTGGCAATTCGGAAAAAAATGACACCTTATTGAATCATTTGATATTCTCATGCAGCGTTTCCATTTTTTTAGACCTACCTTAAATCTCTCACTGGTATTTTGCAATAATAAGAAATCAACATCTAAAGATGTTTAGTTTTAAATTAATATTTAATGTTCTTTTTTATCATTAAAATATGTATTTCTAATTATCTATTCTTGGCACAAGAATGTAATTGGTTTTGCTCAATGATGGCGTTAGCAACTATCCTCTTTGCTGTGACTAAGCACCTGACAAAACCAACTTATGGAAGGAGCGGTTCATTTGACTCACAATGTAAGGGTCTAGCATGTCAGTAGAAACTCACAGAGATAATTGGCCACACTGCATCCATCGTCAGGAAGCAGAGAGTCTCAGATAATTTTTCTGGTTTCCTGTAGTCCAAGGTCTCAATGCATGGCACAATATTACCAACGTTTAGGTTAGCATTCCCACTTCAATATTATTTAGATGATACTTTACAGACATTCCTAAAAGCTAATTTGAGCTAGGTAATCCTTCTGACACCATGATTTGTGACTTGTTTTCTTCATGCTTTTAGGTCTTGTCAAGCTTATTAACCATCACAGCAACCTTACATGCCTGCTTCCATTTTTTCTCCCCTCCCTCCCTCCCTCCCTCCCTCCCTCCCTCCCTCCCTCCCTCCCTCCCTCCCTCCCTTTTCTATTGAGTCAGGGTGTCTTAGTTAGGATTTTATGGCTGTGTACAGACACCATGCCAAAGGAAACTCTTATAAGGACAACATTTAATCGGGGCTGGCTTACAGGTTCAGAGGTTCAGTCCATTATCATCAAAGCAGGAACATGGCAGCGTCCAGGCAGGCATGATGCAGAAGAAACTGAGAGTTCTACATCTGCATCTGAAGGCTTCTAGTAGAATACTGACTTCCAGATAGATAGGATGAGGGTCTTAAAGTCCACATACACAGTACCTCATCTATTTCAACAAGGCCTCATGTACTCCAACAGGGCCACAATTTTAATAGTGTAACTCCCTGGGCCAAGCATAAACAAACTATCACACAGGGTCTTATGTAGCCTAGGTGTGCTCTAAATTTTCTATGATGCAGAGGATGACACTGAATATCTAATTCTCCTCTCTTAACCTTCTAAGTCCTGGGAGAGGCAGGGATGACCCCAATCAGTTTGCTGCTATGCTGGGCACCAAACCTAGGGACAGGATCTTTCTGTAGGCTAACTGGCGTGAAACTTGTGAAAGGCTCTTGCCTCAGTCTTCTGTGTGCTGTATTTAGATGTGAGACACCCTGACTGTGATTATTTGCTTTGGGAGTATGTGAGTATACCATCTGTGGATGGCAACAGTTTTATTTTTTGTTGTTGTTGTTTTGGTTTTAAAATGACATCCTTCTTCACTCCTTTATGCTTCTGACTAGGCTCTGCCGTATAATGCTGAATAGAAATGGTAGGAGAAAATGTTTTTTGTTTTTTTCATGATCTTAAGAATGCTATCACTTGTAGCTATTTAGCAGATGTTTATCAAGTGGAAGAAACACTTCTCATCTAATGAGAAATTTCATTCTGAACACATTTTGAACTGGGTTGAATGTTTAGCCAATATTTTATTCCTACAATAAACCCCAGTGGATTCTGATAATGATATCCATTTTATAAGTACACGGCAAGATTTCCTAATGTTTGGCTAGCATCTGTCTGTGTTTGTGAGTTGTATACTTAGATTGTGGTTTTAAATGTGAAGTTCGTGTGATTTTAGTTTCAAGTTATGTTTACCTAACAAATTGAGCTAAAAGATTTTCAGAGATTTGTTTATGAACACTTAAGTAGTTTGATAAGCATACGAGGTAATTTCATGTGTTTATGAATGACTACATAACTATAGAAAAACAGTAATGACATTCTATATCTACATTATTATACTTAGTAATATTATATTATACACTCTTATGAAAGCAATTATCTTGACTTTTATTCCTAGTACTGCTTTAGAAATGTTAACTATCAATAATCATATAATCACAATAAAAGTTTTAATAATCTAGTGTGTGCATATGTGTGTACGTATGTATGTGGCTGTATGTGTAGATGCATATGTGTGCATGTGTGCAAGTGTGTATAAGTGTATAGGTGCATATATGCATATATGCATAGGTGTACATGTATATATGTATGTATATATGTGTATATGAGTGTATGTACATATATGTGTGTATGATTGTATGCATATTTTCAGCCTCCTGAGTCCTGGGGTTACTAGCTTATAAAACCATAGCCTGCATAAATACAGTATTTTGAACCTGTGCTATTTAGAGATAATTTTATTTAGAACACCTTAGGGAAGAACAGACATAATGTACGTGTATCCAACTAAATGGCAAATTACTATATAATCATATTATATTCAAATAGAGCTTTAAAATATGAAATAGCTTTAGAATAGCTCTTGAAATTATAACATAGACTAATCTTTTAAAAAGTTATTTCACAATGGCAACATTTTATTTAAAAGCTATCATAATAATAAGGTAGAATAAAGGGTTTGCTATCTTCCCTTTCATATTAATCTTCATGAGAAAGGAAAAGTAAAGGTGTTTGTAACATCAGCTGAAGAATAAGAAGGTTATGAATTTGAGAGGCTGTTGGGAGCATGGGAAGAGTTGAAGCAGGAAGTAACCATCATTGGAATTGTGTAAATATAGTACTCTCGCATGGAATTCTCAAAAAATATTAAAATTTAATTATAAAATAAGATCCTAAAAGCCTCAATGACTGGCACAGCTGCTTTTCTACGCTGTTGGTAACACAAACTTTCTCAGTGATAACTTAGGGGTGAGTGTCTCAAAGATATCAGGATTTGGAAGTGTTAGTAGTCCAAAATCATGCAGCACTGTGAATGTTTTATTATTTCTGTGACCAAATACTTGAACAGAGAAACTTAGCTCACAGAATCCAAGGTTTCATCCATAGTTTTCTGCTGTGTTGATTCTGAGCCTGAGGCAGAATATCATGCATACTCTATTAGAGGCTACTAATTTCACTGTGGCAAGGCAACAGGTAGAGAGAAGGACCGAAAATCAGATATAATCTTTAGATTCATGTGTCCAGTAGCTGATTTCCTTATTGACTTCCTGAAGGTTTTACCATCTCCCTAAGTAAAACTACCTTCTGGACATCTTCATTAGAGGAATTCATGAGGGCCATTTCACATTCAAGCCAAAATAACCATCATGTACAATAAATTTATGCATTGAGGATGAATCTGGTCTGGTTCCAATGTTTATTAAAGTTTGAAATAACCTGTTGTATGATCAAGTGGCAGGGCAAAAAGTTTCAGGCAACTAAGAGTTAAACGTCAAGGAGAGATGGAATTTACTATGTTGGTTTAAAATAGGCCACTGTCACCTGTAGTCTGAACCATAGGAAAAGGCATGGTTTAGATGTAACAGGTAGCATGATACAAGGAAAGCTTCCTTGCCTTTTCTTCTTCTGTGTTTTCTGCATAAATATTTCTGGGAGAAAAGTAGACAGAATTTACAGAAGTACAGAGAAAGGCATTTCAAAACAGGATATGTGGGAATCTGGGTGCTTTATCTCACACTTTATTTTTTTAAGATTTATTTATTTATTAATATAAGTACACTGTAGCTGTTCAGACACACCAGAAGAGGGTGTCAGATCTCATTTCAGGTGATTGTGAGCCACCATGTGGTTGCTGGGATTTGAACTCAGGACCTTTGGAAGAGCAGCCAGTACTCTTAGCCACTGAGCCATCTCTCCATCGCGTACTTTATAATAAGACCCGGCACACTCAAGTACCTGCTGAATATTCAGAAATTAGCTGAAATTTAATAGAACTGTCTTTCTTTCTGCATAGCCATCCTTTCTCACTCTTCTACAAATTACTAACCCAACCTAAAAGAAGAAAGATGGCCACTCTAAAATCTGATGCAAGAACCTTGGTTTTTAATCTCCTTACTCCAAGTCTATATTGTCTAATTCTGTGTTTGTTTGTTTTTTAATTATTGTCCATGGCCTTCCAATGTACAACACTCTCTTCCCCCTGTGCACATTGCATCATTCTGCTTATTAATTAAGTAAAAGGGGTTTAAATCAGAAGCCGCTACAATAGGAAGATGATCTACTAGCAAGAGATACAGTAAGCATTTAATGTTTTACTGGTATTTGCAATTTACATTACTTAAGGTCAATGACAGCATATTTGTCACTCAGATGTTGTTACAATTTTAACTTGATATGTAACAGATTTATAATATCAGGGACAAAATTTCTTTTAATGTAAAGATGATTTGCTCTTTTTCAAAATTAATATAAAATAGAATTGGAAATCCAATCTCATTGACTTAAAACTGAAGGAGTCAAGATTTTTTTTTAAATAAATATGAGTAATCTACTGTGGTTAATTTACACAGTAGGCTGGCTGCTCAGAATAGAAGATATATTTTATTTATTTGTTCCAGCAAATTTTTCTTTAGGATGTATTTTATTTGTTCCAGCAAATTTTTCTTTAGTGTTGAAAACGGGACAAAAATTGTAATACTACTTACAGAGTTATATCAAGTTGTCTTACTAGTTCAGAAACTGGATTTTTGACTGAGAAAATTACTTTGTGGTGAAATATTCACAACATATTTTTTTTTATACATTCAGGGTAACTAAAATTCAAATGTTTGAATACCATCCAATTAAATGCACTGGAATAAGCCAGTAGGTTTATGATATCAACAGGGCCCACTCTTCTCTTTTTTTTTTTTTTTTTTTTTTTTATTAACTTGAGTATTTCTTATATACATTTCGAGTGTTATTCCCTTTCCCGGTTTCCGGGCAAACATCCCCCTCCCCCCTCCCCTTCCTTATGGGTGTTCCCTTCCCAACCCTCCCCCCATTGCCGCCCTCCCCCCATAGACTAGTTCACTGGGGGTTCAGTCTTAGCAGGACCCAGGGCTTCCCCTTCCACTGGTGCTCTTACTAGGATATTCATTGCTACCTATGGGGTCAGAGTCCAGGGTCAGTCCATGTATAGTCTTTAGGTAGTGGCTTAGTCCCTGGAAGCTCTGGTTGCTTGGCATTGTTGTACTTTTGGGGTCTCGAGCCCCTTCAAGCTCTTCCAGTTCTTTCTCTGATTCCTTCAATAGGGGACCTATTCTCAGTTCAGTGGTTTGCTGCTGGCATTCGCCTCTATATTTGCTGTATTCTGGCTGTGTCTCTCAGGAGCGATCTACATCCGGCTCCTGTCGGTCTGCACTTCTTTGCTTCATCCATCTTGTCTAATTGGGTGGCTGTATATGTATGGGCCACATGTGGGGCAGGCTCTGAATGGGTGTTCCTTCAGTCTCTGTTTTAATCTTTGCCTCTCCCTTCCCTGCCAAGGGTATTCTTTTTCCTCATTTAAAGAAGGAGTGAAGCATTCACATTTTGATCATCCGTCTTGAGTTTCGTTTGTTCTAGGGATCTAGGGTAATTCAAGCATTTGGGCTAATAGCCACTTATCAATGAGTGCATACCATGTATGTCTTTCTGTGATTGGGTTAGCTCACTCAGGATGATATTTTCCAGTTCCAACCATTTGCCTACGAATTTCATAAACTCGTTGTTTTTGATAGCTGAGTAATATTCCATTGTGTAGATGTACCACATTTTCTGTATCCATTCCTCTGTTGAAGGGCATCTGGGTTCTTTCCAGTTTCTGGCTATTATAAATAAGGCTGCGATGAACATAGTGGAGCACGTGTCTCTTTTATATGTTGAGGCATCTTTTGGGTATATGCCCAAGAGAGGTATAGCTGGATCCTCAGGCAGTTCAATGTCCAATTTTCTGAGGAACCTCCAGACTGATTTCCAGAATGGTTTTACCAGTCTGCAATCCCACCAACAATGGAGGAGTGTTCCTCTTTCTCCACATCCTCGCCAGCATCTGCTGTCACCTGAGTTTTTGATCTTAGCCAATCGCACTGGTGTGAGGTGAAATCTCAGGGTTGTTTTGATTTGCATTTCCCTTATGACTAAAGATGTTGAACATTTCTTTAGGTGTTTCTCAGCCATTCGGCATTCCTCAGCTGTGGATTCTTTGTTTAGCTCTGAACCCCATTTTTTAATAGGGTTATTTGTTTCCCTGCGGTCTAACTTCTTGAGTTCTTTGTATATTTTGGATATAAGGCCTCTATCTGTTGTAGGATTGGTAAAGATCTTTTCCCAATCTGTTGGTTGCCGTTTTGTCCTAACCACAGTGTCCTTTGCCTTACAGAAGCTTTGCAGTTTTATGAGATCCCATTTGTCGATTCTTGATCTTAGAGCATAAGCCATTGGTGTTTTGTTCAGGAAATTTTTTCCAGTGCCCATGTGTTCCAGATGCTTCCCTAGTTTTTCTTCTATTAGTTTGAGTGTGTCTGGTTTGATGTGGAGGTCCTTGATCCACTTGGACTTAAGCTTTGTACAGGGTGATAGGCATGGATCGATCTGCATTCTTCTACATGTTGCCCTCCAGTTGAACCAGCACCATTTGCTGAAAATGCTATCTTTTTTCCATTGGATGGTTTTGGCTCCTTTGTCAAAAATCAAGTGACCATAGGTGTGTGGGTTCATTTCTGGGTCTTCAATTCTATTCCATTGGTCTATCTGTCTGTCTCTGTACCAATACCATGCAGTTTTTATCACTATTGCTCTGTAATACTGCTTGAGTTCAGGGATAGTGATTCCCCCTGAAGTCCTTTTATTGTTGAGGATAGCTTTAGCTATCCTGGGTTTTTTGTTATTCCAGATGAATTTGCAAATTGTTCTGTCTAACTCTTTGAAGAATTGGATTGGTATTTTTATGGGGATTGCATTGAATCTGTAGATTGCTTTTGGTAAAATGGCCATTTTTACTATATTAATCCTGCCAATCCATGAGCATGGGAGATCTTTCCATCTTCTGAGGTCTTCTTCAATTTCTTTCCTCAGTGTCTTGAAGTTCTTATTGTACAGATCTTTTACTTGCTTGGTTAAAGTCACACCGAGGTACTTTATATTATTTGGGTCTATTATGAAGGGTGTCATTTCCCTAATTTCTTTCTCGGCTTGTTTCTCTTTTGTATAGAGGAAGGCAACTGATTTATTTGAGTTAATTTTATACCCAGCCACTTTGCTGAAGTTGTTTATCAGCTTTAGTAGTTCTCTGGTGGAACTTTTAGGATCACTTAACTATACTATCATGTCATCTGCAAATAGTGATATTTTGACCTCTTCTTTTCCAATCTGTATCCCTTTGATCTCCTTTTGTTGTCTGATTGCTCTGGCTAGAACTTCAAGAACTATATTGAATAAGTAGGGAGAGAGTGGGCAGCCTTGTCTAGTCCCTGATTTTAGTAGGATTGCTTCAAGTTTCTCTCCATTTAGTTTAATGTTAGCAACTGGTTTGCTGTATATGGCTTTTACTATGTTTAGGTATGGGCCTTGAATTCCTATTCTTTCCAGGACTTTTATCATGAAGGGGTGTTGAATTTTGTCAAATGCTTTCTCAGCATCTAATGAAATGATCATGTGGTTCTGTTCTTTCAGTTTGTTTATATAATGGATCACGTTGATGGTTTTCCGTATATTAAACCATCCCTGCATGCCTGGGATGAAGCCTACTTGATCATGGTGGATGATTGTTTTGATGTGCTCTTGAATTCGGTTTGCCAGAATTTTATTGAGTATTTTTGCGTCGATATTCATAAGGGAAATTGGTCTGAAGTTCTCTTTCTTTGTTTTGTCTTTGTGTGGTTTAGGTATAAGAGTAATTGTGGCTTCGTAGAAGGAATTCGGTAGTGCTCCATCTGTTTCAATTTTGTGGAATAGTTTGGATAATATTGGTATGAGGTCTTCTATGAAGGTTTGATAGAATTCTGCACTAAACCCGTCTGGACCTGGGCTCTTTTTGGTTGGGAGACCTTTAATGACTGCTTCTATTTCCTTAGGAGTTATGGGGTTGTTTAACTGGTTTATCTGTTCCTGATTTAACTTTGATACCTGGTATCTGTCTAGGAAATTGTCCATTTCCTGAAGATTTTCAAATTTTGTTGAATATAGGTTTTTATAGTAAGATCTGATGATTTTTTGAATTTCCTCCGAATCTGTAGTTATGTCTCCCTTTTCATTTCTGATTTTGTTAATTTGGACACACTCTCTGTGTCCTCTCGTTAGTCTGGCTAAGGGTTTATCTATCTTGTTGATTTTCTCAAAGAACCAACTTTTGGTTCTGTTGATTCTTTCTATGGCCCTTTTTGTTTCTACTTGGTTGATTTCAGCTCTGAGTTTGATTATTTCCTGCCTTCTACTCCTCCTGGGTGTATTTGCTTCTTTTTGTTCTAGAGCTTTTTGGTGTGCTGTCAAGCTGCTGACATATGTTCTTTCCTGTTTCTTTCTGCAGGCACTCAGCGCTATGAGTTTTACTCTTAGCACAGCTTTCATTGTGTCCCATAAGTTTGAGTATGTTGTATCTTCATTTTCATTAGATTCTAAAAAGTTTTTAATTTCTTTCTTTATTTCTTCCTTGACCAGGTTATCATTGAGTAGAGCATTGTTCAATTTCCACGTATATGTGGGCATTCATCCCTTATTGTTATTGAAGACCAGTTTTAGGCCGTGGTGGTCCGATAGCACGCATGGGATTATTTCTATCTTTCTGTACCTGTTGAGGCCCGTTTTTTGACCAATTATATGGTCAATTTTGGAGAAAGTACCATGAGGAGCTGAGAAGAAGGTATATCCTTTTGCTTTAGGATAGAATGTTCTATAAATATCCGTTAAGTCCATTTGGCTCATGACTTCTCTTAGTCTGTCTACATCACTGTTTAATTTCTGTTTCCATGATCTGTCCATTGATGAGAATGGGGTGTTGAAATCTCCCACTATTATTGTGTGAGGTGCAATGTGTGTTTTGAGCTTTAGTAAGGTTTCTTTTACGTATGTAGGTGCCCTTGTATTTGGGGCATAGATATTTAGGATTGAGAGTTCATCTTGGTTGATTTTTCCTTTGATGAATATGAAGTGTCCTTCCTTATCTTTTTTGATGACTTTTAGTTGGAAATTGATTTTATTTGATATTAGAATGGCTACTCCAGCTTGCTTCTTCCGACCATTTGCTTGGAAAGTTGTTTTCCAGCCTTTCACTCTGAGGTAGTGTCTGTCTTTGTCTCTGAGGTGTGTTTCCTGTAGGCAGCAGAAAGCAGGGTCCTCGTTGCATATCCAGTTTGTTAATCTATGTCTTCTTATTGGGGAGGTGAGGCCATTGATATTGAGAGATATTAAGGAATAGTGATTATTGCTTCCTGTTATATTCATATTTGGATGTGAGGTTATGTTTGTGTGCTTTCATTCTCTTTGTTTTGTTGCCAAGACAATTAGTTTCTTGCTTCTTCTAGGGTATAGCTTGCCTCCTTATGTTGGGCTTTACCATTTATTATCCTTTGTAGTGCTGGATTTGTAGAAAGATATTGTGTAAATTTGGTTTTGTCATGGAATATCTTGGTTTCTCCATCAATGTTAATTGAGAGTTTTGCTGGATACAGTAACCTGGGCTGGCATTTGTGTTCTCTTAGGGTCTGTATAACATCAGTCCAGGATCTTCTGGCCTTCATAGTTTCTGGCGAGAAGTCTGGTGTGATTCTGATAGGTCTCCCTTTATATGTTACTTGACCTTTTTCCCTTACTGCTTTTAATATTCTTTCTTTATTTTGTGCGTTTGGTGTTTTGACAATTATGTGACGGGAGGTGTTTCTTTTCTGGTCCAATCTATTTGGAGTTCTATAGGCTTCTTGTATGTCTATGGGTATCTCTTTTTTTAGGTTAGGGAAGTTTTCTTCTATGATTTTGTTGAAGATATTTACTGGTCCTTTGAGCTGGGAGTCTTCACTCTCTTCTATACCTATTATCCTTAGGTTTGATCTTCTCATTGAGTCCTGGATTTCCTGTATGTTTTGGACCAGTAGCTTTTTCCGCTTTACATTATCTTTGACAGTTGAGTCAATGATTTCTATGGAATCTTCTGCTCCTGAGATTCTCTCTTCCATCTCTTGTATTCTGTTGGTGAAGCTTGTATCTACAGCTCCTTGTCTCTTCTTTTGGTTTTCTATATCCAGGGTTGCTTCCATGTGTTCTTTCTTGATTGCTTCTATTTCCATTTTTAATTCCTTCAACTGTTTGATTGTGTTTTCCTGGAATTCTTTCAGGGATTTTTGCTATTCCTCTCTGTAGGCTTTTACTTGTTTATTAATGTTTTCCTGTGCTTCCCTAAGTGTGTTCATGTCTTTCTTGAAGTCCTCCAGCATCATGATCAAATATGATTTTGAAACTAGATCTTGCTTTTCTGGTGTGTTTGGATATTCCATGTTTGTTTTGGTGGGAGAATTGGGCTCCGATGATGGCATGTATTCTTGGTTTCTGTTGCTTGGGTTCCTGCGCTTGCCTCTCGCCATCAGATTATCTCTAGTGTTACTTTGTTCTGCTATTTCTGACAGTGGCTAGACTGTCCTATAAGCCTGTGTGTCAGGATTGCTGTAGGCCTGTTTTCCTCTCTTTCAGTCAGTTATGGGGACAGAGTGTTCTGCTTTCGGGTGTGTAGTTTTTCCTCTCTACAGGTCTTCAGCTGTTCCTGTGGGCCTGTGTCTTGAGTTCACCAGGCAGCTTTCTTGCAGCAGAAAATTTGGTCTTACCTGTGGTCCCGAGGTTCAGGTTTGCTCGTGGGGTGCTGCCCAGGGGCTCTCTGCAGCGGCAGCAACCAGGAAGACCTGTGCCGCCCCTTCCGGGAGCTTCAGTGCACCAGGGTTCCAGATGGTCTTTGGCTTTTTCCTCTGGCGTCCGAGATGTGTGTGCAGGGAGCAGTCTCTTCTGGTTTCCCAGGCTTGTCTGCCTCTCTGAAGGTTTAGCTCTCCCTCCCATGGGATTTGGGTGCAGAGAACTGTTTATCCGGTCTGTTTCTTTCAGGTTCCGGAGGTGTCTCAGGCAGGGGTCCTGCCGCTCCTGGGCCCTCCCCCACGGGAGCCCAGAGGCCTTATACAGTTTCCTCTTGGGCCAGGGATGTGGGCAGGGGTGAGCAGTGTTGGTGGTCTCTTCTGCTCTGCAGCCTCAGGAGTGCCCACCTGACCAGGCGGTTGGGTCTCTCTCTCACCGGGTCTGGGAGCAGAGAGCTGCTGCGGGCCGGGATCCTTGGGTGTGGGACTTCCGGTAAACACAGAACGTGCCCGGTCCTAGAGAAATTCTGCTTCCGTGTGTCCCAAGCTCACCAGGCAGCTTTCTTGCAGCAGAAAATTAGGTCTTACCTGTGGTCCCGAGGCTCAGGTTCGCTCGTGGGGTGCTGCCCAGGGGCTCTCTGCAGCGGCAGCAACCAGGAAGACCTGTGCCGCCCCTTCCGGGAGCTTCAGTGCACCAGGGTTCCAGATGGTCTTTGGCTTTTTCCTCTGGCGTCCGAGATGTGTGTGCAGGGAGCAGTCTCTTCTGGTTTCCCAGGCTTGTCTGCCTCTCTGAAGGTTTAGCTCTCCCTCCCACGGGATTTGGGTGCAGAGAACTGTTTATCCGGTCTGTTTCCTTCAGGGTCCGGCGGTGTCTCTGGCAGGGGTCCTGCCGCTCCTGGGCCCTCCCCCACGGGAGCCCAGAGGCCTTATACAGTTTCCTCTTGGGCCAGGGATGTGGGCAGAGGTGAGCAGTGTTGGTGGTCTCTTCCGCTCTGCAGCCTCAGGAGTGCCCACCTGACCAGGCGGTTGGGTCTCTCTCTCACCGGGTCTGGGAGCAGAGAGCTGCTGCGGGCCGGGATCCGCGGGTGTCGGGCCCACTCTTCTCAAGAACTGTGAAAAACTTATAATTTTGCAGATATTGTAAGGTGACAAATTTGTTTATCATATATGACCCCCTGGGACTTTAATACTAGCAAAGTAAGAATCAAGAAGTTTATGTGTATCTTGATCTAATCTCCACTCCTTCCCAAGTCCCATGACACTTGTAATGAGAGCCTAGAGGGTGACTTAAGCACAATGGGTCTGCTTGTGAATTCTTGCTCCCTATTCCCAAAGTCACAAAGAAACTGCTAGCAAAACCTTTCTGACATTTCCTGTGCAGGAAGACATGGTCTTTATTATCCTGGCCCTGAGAACAATCTCTTTCTATCTTAGGAGGAGATATTTCCTCTGTCTTCCAAGGTGGTCGCACAAATATCAATGGATAGATGGTTGAAAGGTCTTCATAAATGCCATGAAGGATGGACTTGGCATTGTGTTTATTATATTAGGATCTGTGAAAGCCAACACGAGGAAAAGAAAGACGTAAATTGTGTTGAATTTGAAGGAGGAAACACTGGTTTGAAAGAACTAATGTGGGTAATGACACAGATGAACTGGTCCTATCTGTATTAATAGCTGTATGCTTTCGATCAAAATCTCTTCCGTTCTTTAAGCTTCAATTTTTACATCTATGTAGGGCTCTGTCATGTCAATCACATATGGTTCCACTGCAGATCTTTCTGCTCCCTTTTTGCTGTTATGATCTCTGAGTGTTGGGGGTGACCAGAGGAAGGGGTGATATAGATGTCCTATTCAGAGCTGAGCACTATTGTCTTATTTGCTGAATGTTTCACCAGTTGTGGGTCTCTGTATTAATCGCCATACACTGTAAAACAAAACAAAACAAACATAAAACAAAAATTAGTTTCTCTGACAAAAGATGAGATATGCACTCACCTGTATTGATAAAAATAAAAAGTATGGAATTCGTTTATGTTTACAGTAAATTAGACTTAAAATAACATGGTGTTTGGGGTACTTATCAATTAGAATTGACATGTGAAAAACATTTAATTAAGAACCACTAGATTAGAAAAATAAATTGCTAAAAATTTGATAATTAAATGTCTGGTTATAAGAGTGTACTGGGGCATTTCTGATTTCTACATATCTTTGAAAGTCACATTGAACTGTTAGGTGTCTGAATGATGCCAAGGTTACCTTGATGAGCACATTTACATGTTAGAATAAGCACTATTTCTGTGTAACTTTTTTGTCTTACTCTTTTCTCAATACACAATCGGAAAATAACCTTAAAATAGCCTATGTTTTTAAAGTGTATTTATTAGCTTTTTAAATTATTATTATTATTTTAACACAGAGTCTCATTATGTCGTTCTGGTTCACCTGAAACTCATTATGTAACCCAAGATGGCCCTGAACTCACAGAGATCTGTTTGTTTTTGTCTCCAGATTTCTATGATTAAAGGCAGGCACCACCATGCTTGGTTTAAATTGTTTAACATGTTTTCTTATAAAATATTTTCAAAGGTATATGGGAAAAACTTTTTCTTAGTTCCTTTGTTCCTTCATATAAAATTCCTATTGTTTTATATATTCCCCAAAAGTAGACATTGTAATTAACCTTTTGTCATCTATCAGATACTTGTCATATTATGGAAATATAAAAAAAGAAAGTATTTATTTTTCCCACAGCCAAATTATACGGCATTGTCTTATTTAGGGTTTTACTACTGTGAATAGACAGCGTGAACAAGACTACTCTTATAAAGAACAACATTTAAGTGGGGCTGGCTTACAGGTTCAGAGATTCAGTCCATCATCATCAAGGTGGGAGCTTGGCAGCATCCAGGCAGGCATGGTCCAGGAAGAGCTGAGAGTTCTACATCTTCATCTTAAGGCTGTTAGAAGACTGGCTTCCAGGCAGCTAGGAGTAAGGTCTTAAAGCCCATGCCCACAGTGACACACCTACTCCAACAAGGCCACACCCATCCAAAAGGCCACACCTCCTAATAATACCACTCCCCAGGCCAAACATATGCAAACCATCACAGGTATGCATGATATGTCACATTATCAAACAAATAATCTACACATTACCATTTTATTGCAATTTATAAATGATATTGGGACTTTAAAATTTTACCATTTATTGAATATTATATGAAATTGAGGTAAAAGGATTAAAAACTAGGGCTGGGTAAACATGAATAGGCCTGCATAAGCAGAAATATTACTGCAAAATCTTTATTGATCCTTTAGAAAATGCTAACAAACTTGAGTCTGTTAAAACTGAAGTCAATTTCCTTTCCAAGGACACAAAGAAAAGCCTAGAATTTAAACTGGGCCCTTCGGGTGCTTTCTGTATGTCCATTATTTCATCATTCTGTCTGGAGATTTAATTTGCTGTTGACATACATGAATTTCTGTATGTTTAGAAAAGCTTGCCATTAGAAAAATTTTCAAATGCAGTCTTTTCAGAATTCATTTCATCCTGTGTGTACATAAGAATGCCAGCATAACTATGTTCCACTTAGCTTTAGTTTTATTTTAAATCTTACCTAACAGTAAATTTTGAGTTAAATGTTTGGAACTAGAAAACATCATTTTCAGTGAGTTAATCCAGGCCCAGAAAGACAAATGTCACATGTTCTTTCTCGTTTGAGGCTCCCAGCTCTAAATCTTCAGATGTGAGTATATACCCTGGAGTAACTGCAGAAACCAGAAGAGTCAAAAGGAATTGTTCTAGGATTGGGGTTAGGGAGAAAAAGAGAGGGGAATAGCAAGGTGAAAGTGATCTGAAGGGTGAAATGGAAAGCATGAGAAGGGGCTTTAATTAATGAGGAAGAAGATGCAGAAAAAGGAAGGCAAAAATAATAAGGAAGTTCAAAATTCATAATCATCTGCTTTAAATGACCTATAACACACAGAAGCCATTCTGTGCCTTTGGTTAAGCAAAAGTTCGCACAGTGCTGTGGCTGTTTCAAGAGGGTCTCTCTGTGTACTCCAGATTAGCTTGAAATTTACGATCTTTCTACTTTAATCTACCAAGTGCTATATTATAGATTTTTATTATCATGTCCAGCAGAAACTTCTTAATTTTGATAAAATTAAGTTTATTGATTTTCTTTAAATATTATGGTTTTGTGTAAACTGTGTGAAATAATGTCCTGACTTAAGGTCACATTTTCTGTTCTCTGGCACTTTCATATTTTGTTATTTAAAATTTTCAAATATGGCCCTGCTCTCTTCCCTGCTGGCTGAGCCCTCTGGACCAAGACAAGCTGTCCTGAGAAGCCTGCTAGGTGAGGGATATTCATACTCCTGCAACTTCTCCACCCACCTTCATCAGACCTGAAGCTCCTGAATCATACAGAACTGCAGGTCCAGAACCATGCAGCACAAGGATACCCATCTGAGGCCTGCCACACCAGGACCATTCAGGTTTGCCCCCTCCCATACCTACTACAACAAGAATATCTAGGGAACAAAACCATCCAGATGGCTAAAGGACTTCAAAAGAACACAGTCAAAAAAGGTTAGGGCCAAATTATACCTCCAAAGCACAGCTATCCCACTACAGCAAGCCCTATATATATCTACACAACTGAAACAGCAGAAATGACCTTAAATCTAATCTTATACAGATGACAGGGGCCTTTAAAGAGAAAATAAATAAATATCTTAAAGAAATATAGGAAATTATAGTCAAACAGCTAGAAATCTTTAAAGAGGAAACAAATCCCTTAAAGACATCCATTTAAAGTACAATTAAATAGGTGAAGGAAATAAATAAAACTGTGCAAGGCCTGAAAGCAGAAATAGGAGCAATAATTAAAACACAAACTGAGGAAATCCAGGAGATGGAAAACTTAGGGAAGAGAACAGGAAAAACAAATGCAATAATTACCAACAGAATATAGAATATGAAAGAGAGAATCTCAGGTATAGAAGATACCATAGAAGAAATTGATACATCAAAGAAAATGCTAAGTCTAAATCATTCCTCTTACAAAACATTCAGAAAATATGGGATACCATGAAAAGACTTAACCTAAAAACGACAGGCATAGAGGAAAGTAAAGAGTCCCAGCTCCAAAGTCCAGAAAATATTCTCAACAAAATCATAGTAGAAAACTTTTGCAACCTGAAAAAAGAGATGCTTATAAACATACAAGAAGCTTATAGAACACCAATCTGACTGGAACAGAAAAGAAAATTCTCCTGCCACATAGTAATCGAAACACCAAATCTATAGAACAAAGAAAGACTATTAAAAGCAGCAAGGAAAAGGGCCAGATGATATACAAAGGCAAACCTATCAGAATTATATTCTCAACATAGACTCTCAAAGCTAGAAGGGCCTGGTTCTTGCAAGATAGCCTATACACCCATGGAAAGTGAACAACCTTCTACTTAATGATCTCTGGGTCAAGGAAGAAATAAAGAAAGAAATTAAAGACTTTCTAGAATTCAATATAAATGTAGGCACAACATACCCAAATTTATGGGACACAATGAAAGAAGTGCTAAGAGGAAAGTTCATAGCACAAAGCATAAGGAAATTAGAAAGTTCTTGTATCAGAAATTTAAAAGTACACCTGAAAGTTCTAGTAAAAACAGAGAAAGCATACCAAAGAGAAGTAGGAGGCAGAAAATAATCAAAATAAGGGTAAAGTTAATCAGTTAGAAACAAAGAAGACAATACAAAAAAATCAATAAGAGCTTCCAGGACTAAGCCACTACCTAAAGACTACACATGGACTGACCCTGGGCTCCAACCTCATAGGTAGCAATGAATATCCTAGTAAGAGCACCAGTGGAAGGGGAAGCCCTTGGTCCTCAATCTGTAATACAGAGAAATATTGATAAAAGCTGCATGGTATTGGTACGAAAACAGACATGTTGATCAATGATGTCAAATCGAAGACTCATAAATAAACCTACACAGCCAAGGACACTTCATTTTTGATAAAATAACCAAAACCATACTATGGAAAAATAAAAGCATCTTCAAAAATTGGTATTGCACTAACTGGATGTCTACATGTAGAAAAATGAAAAAAAGATTCATATTTATCGCCCTGGACAAAACTCAATGCAAAGTGGATCAAGGACCTCAACATAAACCCGGATACACTAAATCTCTTAGAAGAGAAAGTGGGAAATAATCTTGAACTTATTGATACTGGAGACAATATCCTGAACAGAAGACCATTTCCAATCTTAGTGCTACAATTACTCCTCCATGCCTCCATAACTACTTACACCCAACTGTCACATAGTTGGTGGGATTCGTTTGATTTGTTTTTCACTGAGTGCACTCAACACTGCGAGTATGTACATGAATGCAGGGGGACCCAGTAGAGAATGGATAGCTTCTCTGTAGCCCCATTCTTAAGGAAAATCTACTATCCTGCTCTGAGCACTTACCAGTTCTCAGTAGCTCCTTAGCTAGCAGTGGTTCTTTGTAACCACCTTTCATTTCCATGCTGAGGCTTTGACTGTCCTGATCTTGTGCAGGTCTTGTGCATACTGTAGCATACTGACCTGTCACATCCAGACAGCACTGTGTTACTGTTGTCATCCACTGCCTTTGCGTTTATAATTCTAGTACTTTCAATCACACATGAATTTGCTATGATTAATTGCTTGTTAATTACTTTAAGAAAATTGCTGGAATTTTAATGGCATAATATTGCATCTATAGATCAACTTGGGCAATATTACCATCTTAATAATATAAAACCTTTCAATCCATGAATATATGGTGTCTTTGTTCTTAAGTTTAGGTCTTTTGAAAAAAAATTCTACCAGTTTCTTTCCTTATGTTTTATGTGACATTTTCAACTTTTAATTTTGAAAATTGCTTGTCAAATAGAAAAATGCAGTTATTTTGTCAGTATTTACCTCATTTACTACAACCTATCTGAATGTACTTATCAGTGCTTGTAGCTTTTTCTTACTTTGTTTTGTAGTACTCATCAAATTATTCCCTACATGTTACTTTTGAAGAAAAAGGACAGCCTTCTTTATATGTGTATGTCTTTTGCTTGTTTTATTTATCATATCACACCAGGTAAAATCTGAAGAACAGTAATTCTGATACTGATAAAAAGAATTCATTTAGTCTGTATGATGGCTACTTTTGTTGTCACCTTGACTACATCTGCAATTAACTAAAATCCAAGAATGACTGGGGACACATGTGCGGGATTTGCTTAATTAAATCATTAATTAAGGAAATTAGAGAAAATTCACTTTTAATGTCAATCTTTGAGGCTAGAAGACACACCTTTAATCCTGATCTTTTCAGATGGAAAGACCTGGACCACACCTTCGGCTGGAAAGTCATGTAAAGAACATGGAAGAAAGAAGCATTTCTCTTTAGTCTGCTTGCTCTTGTCCTTGTCAAGTCATTTCTTCTACTGGTATTAAAGCCTACTTCTTTGTGTTTCCAGTGTATCCTAAAGACTACCTAAGATATCCAGCTTTCTGGACTGAAGAACTACTGCATTCTTATTTTGTTTGTTCTTATGCAGCAATTGTTAGATTATCTGGACAACAATATAAGTCATTATAAGCCTATAAGTCATTCTAAGAAGTTCCCTTTCTATACATGAGAGAGATATTCATTCTATAAGTTTTGTTAATCTAAGGAATCTTGTCTAATAATACAGGCTGCCACCATTAAGTCAGAGCTTAGTTGTATTTTTCACATTTTACTTTTATCATTTGAGTCAAGATATCACGGTGTAGCCAGATTGTCTTCAAATTTATGATCTTCTTGCCTCAACACTGTTAGCATTAAATGATTGATGCTTGTGAAATTTTTTAAAATGTTCTTTTTCTTTTTTTCTTTTGTTTTCCTTGTTAATTAATCTGAGGAGATTCCTATACTGCATGCATATTTTTTTATTTGCTGAAAAGTTTAATCAGGAATGAGTATTGGATCATTTTTACTTCTTTTTCTGCATATAGAGATTATTATGCAGGTTTCCCTTTGAGTTTATTAAACATGATAAATTACACAGATTCATTGGCTAATATTAAAGTACTCTTTTATTACTGACATCATTCCTACTATAACATATTGTATTATGCCTTGCATACATTATTAGAGTCAATATGCTAAAATTCTGAGAATTTGTGTCAGTGTCCATAAAGAATATTGAGTTTATAAACTTCTTTTCTTGCCGTGTCTTTGCCTAAGTTTTGTTTCATAATAATTTGATGGTTTCATAAATGTGACATGAAAAATATTCTCCTATGCAATGTGTTTGACTATATTTCCCCTTTGATAGTCTCATCCACCAAGGTCCCCTTCCCCACATATGTTTTCCCACTTCATTTCTATTTTATTTCATTGTTTATATTATAGCCCACTGAGTCTAATTAGTGCTGCTCTTATACTCATGGGTGTATGGCCAGCTACTGGAACATGAATAAGCTACTAGGGCTTCACCCCTTCAAAAAAATCTGATTCTTCTCTATAACTTTCAACTCTCGTGGCCTTATGTTCCTTTTTCTTATCTACACTACAATATTAATTGTCTTGATCTTGTGAAGGTCTTGTGCAAGCAACCACAGCTGTTATGAGTTCAAGGGTACAATGGCCTTGTCACGTCTGAAAGATCTTTCTTTCCTGTTTTTATCTTTTATCTTTCTTCCTGTTTTCTGGTTCTCATAGCCTTTTTGTTCTCTCATCCACAATGTCTCCCGTGTTTTGAGGGAGGGTGTGGGTGTGATATACGTGCCCTGTTGATGTGCAGCATGCCACAGTCACTTATTCTCTATGCTTTTCCCAGTTCTGGGTCTCTGTATCAACTTCTACTCTCTGCAAAATAAAGCTTCTATGATAAGTTATGAGAGTTGCATTAATTTACCAGTATAAGTGTAACTAGAAGGCAGTGTGATATGTCTATTTGGAAAAGTACTAGTAGGTTTTTCTTAGGAGCATATATCCTCTCACCTACTCATTCTTGGCTTGGTTTTCAGTGGTAGATATGGAGCTATACTTGTTATGGCTATAATTTTCAGGTCACTATTGCACAAATGGGCAATATATGTAGAGCCAGTGATTGTAACTGGAAGAACACACTGCTGGATAAGACCATTGATGACTTCCTACCTCCAACAGCTTGCGTTGCTTCTTCTGACTGTGAAGGCATCTGATTTCACTTATTCATAAAATTTATATCCATTTATTTATTTGAGCTTTCATTACCTTTTCCTCTTCCACCTCCAATTCTCTTCATGATTGAACTTTCTCACTATTCTACTATGCCATCTCCTACCCACTCGGTACTGTCACCATTGGGTAAGAGGCAGTCCATCTTGCATAGGGCTTGCATGGACACATGAAAACAAAACAAAACAAAATAAACAAACAACAACAACCCTCTGGACAGTAAGTCTAAGTGGATCATAATCTTGACCCTTGCTATCAGATGTTATCATGATTGCATGCTCTAGGATAACCATACAATAGGATAAGTTAGAGATAAAAGTTCTAAAAAAAATATTAATCCAGTCACCTCCAAGACTTAACTTGAATTCACTATTATCTTTCTCTAAATTTTCTTCTGGTTACTTGGAAGAATGTTAGGGTTTGACATGCTACCCTTTTATTACAAAACACTAAATTTAGTTTTGAAGGAGACATTTTGTTGAACATGTTCAAGCTTATTGGCAAGAAATGAATGATTTTCATTTGGAGCCCAGTCAATTTTTCTCTGTCATGCTAGGTACATAAGTCACTTCTTTACTGTGTGTAGGATATTGTGATCACCAATACAAAGAAAGCTTAATCCATCATTTCCCAGCAACACTGCTGTCTCGTGGATTTTAGAATTGGCTTCTCAATGCTGCAGGTGACTTAAGTGCCAGAATGAGTGCTGATGTCCCATCTTGTACCCACTTGAGTCCATGTTGATTTCTTGAGCCCTGAAGATCAAATAACCTACTAATACAACCATATCTACTTTCTGTATGACGATGTTTGGGACTTGGGGGAAATGACTTTATTTTCCAGGATACATTTTTTTAGCTGTCAAGTTTTAGCTGATGTTGAAAGTTCTAGATAACAGATCTATTTTAGAATAAATTATTTTCAGGAGGCATTGTCACCCTTTTCTGTAGTAAGGTACCCTGAACTGGGGTTCAGATTGCTGGATTTGTGGGGAAAACAGAGCAAGTCTTGTCTTTGTTACAGGCTTTGACCAAAGCCAAAGGCTCTGAATGTAACACAGTGGACAAAAATCTTCACTAAGACTCATGTCCTGAATTCGGCTCTTTGTTCTTAGTTTGTTCTGATAACTTAGAAAAATCATTTGCTCCCTTGATCCCCAGTTTTCTTATTTCTAAGATTAAAAACAATAGACTGACTTGTTCCAACTTTGAACTTGAAAATATCAAGTTATGTCTACAGTTAAATAGTTATGAAGATTTAACTCAGTGTTACCTAATTAATAGATAAGCAACACATAAATTGATTAATTATGTTTATTATTAATCATAATTAATTAATTGTGGAATTGGATATCACAAATTCCCAGCATTCCCTTTAGTACTTTGTGTCACTTAAATGCAGCTATTGCTTGCCAGTGTTAGAGGGTTAGGTAACTGGAGAGCAGTTAATTATCTCTCTATTCTTCAAAGATATATTAGAACCTAGAGCCTTTATAATATAATAGCAAAATTGGCTATTTGTCATTAATTTTTATGTGTCAGCAATAAGGTCTTTCTCTACCTCAGCTTTCAAGCCATTTGGCATCTAGTTTAAACCTCTTGGATCATAGTTTTAGGAAGGAACACCACACTCCCATACCCCACCCATGGACATTGTCTTCAGAAGCTCATGGAAGATCGAAAAAGTCACCCCACATTGCTCTACATAAGTAATGTTTATGAGTCATTTTTGAGAGCCATATTCTGGAGTGTTAAAGAAGTCTGCTGCCCAGGAAAAATGGCTTCCCAGTGTTTTATCCTATAAAGGGACAGGGAACATTTCCCATTCTGGTTCCCTCTACCTTTCCTGTCTTCAATTAGGGGAGAAAGATAGTAGTAGTGTGTGCTTTGAGAAAGTACATTATTATAATGTTACATGGACAAACAGGATGTGAGAGCAATTACTAGATCACTTGGGAAACAGATATGAAAGCCAAAGCCCAGACACAGACCCAATTAAAAAACAAAAAACTAAACTATAATTAGATTATAGAATGGTTACCTCCCCGTCCCTCATTAAGAGGGCTGTAGCACAAAAGCAATAAACTGCACTGAAAGGACTTGTAAGTGTGTGTGTGTGTGTGTGTGTGTGTGTGTGTGTGTGTGTGTGTGTACGTGTACTTCAGAAACTCTAAATTCCAAAGAAGATCAAAGAAAATGTTGAGATATTTTAAATTTAGGAAATCATTAAACAAGGCAAATTCTAGCCAAATCTATATGAATTGTCAAGTAAAGATACATATTTAGTTTATATTTCCTATTCTTAGTACATGTCTGTCTTTTAACAAAATTACCAGCATGCCAAAAGGCAAGAAAAATAGTCTGAAGGAAAATTCAGTCTTCACAACTACATTCTTATGTGGTACCAATTTAAATATATCAGTGTAGTTTTAATAACTATAATATGCTAGATACCATAAAAGCTGCAAAACTGTATAACAGGTCAGTCATATAAGAAGAAATAACTAAAGGTAATGTTAAAAAATGTTTGTAAACAAATAAACAAATAATGCATTTATGGTTACAAGTAGACTTGATGTGAATTAAGAAAAAAATTAATAGGGTTGAAGATATACTATTGTAAAACTCAGAAAAATAATGAAGAGAAAACAGAACAGTTTAAAATTTAAGGTCGCTCTTGTACGTTTTTGCTCTTGTCTTCCCTTCCCACCCCTCTCTACTCTTTCTCCCCCTGCCCCCCAACCTTTCTCTGTCTCTACTACTCTCTTGACTTCCATCCCCATGCCCTGAATAAACTATTCAATATTTAAAAAAAAACTTTAAGGTCAATATCTAGCTCATGCTGGCAAGAATGTAGAGCAAGGGGAACATTCCTTCATTACTGACAGGAGTGCAAACTTGTATAGCCACTTTGAAAATCAATATGGTGTTTTCTCAGAAAATTGGGAATTGATCTACCCCAAACCCCAGTCATACCACTTCTGAGCATATATCCAAAAGGACATTCCACCCTACCACAAGGACTCTTGCTCAGCTGTGCTCACAGAGGTTTATTTATAATAGCCAACACCTTGAACATCCTGCAATCAACTGTAGGATGGATTTTTTAAAAATGTAGTACATTTAGACAATGGAGTACTACTCAGCTATTAAGAGACTTCATAAAATTTGCTGGCCAATGGGTGGGTCTAGAAAAAAATTCATCCTTAGTGGGCTAGCTCAAACTCAGAAAGACAAACGTGATATGTACTCATTTACAAGTAGTTGCTAGTTGTAAAGTAAATGATGACCCTGCTACAATCCACAGAGGCAGAGACATGCTAAAGAACAGGGAGGGCTTTAGGACCTCACTGGGAAGAGGAAACAGAATAGATTTTGCTGGTCAACTAGGGGCTAATGGGGATGGGAAAAAAAAAGGGATCTTGGGGAAGAAATGGAAAGAGGAATACTGAGAGAGGACTGTGATTGGGGGATATTTCTGGGGTGAGGTAGAAACCTAGTGCAATGGAAACCTGATGGTATCTGTGAGGGTGACACTAGTGAAGACCCTTAGCAATGGGGGATACAGAACCTGAACAGGGCCATTCTGATCCAGACAAGGCCTCAAGAGGAGGGATCTGGACACCACTCCAGCCACAAAATCTCCAACCTATAGTCCTGCCTGCAGAATGTTCTGGTACTGACATTTAGCATAATTGTCATCAGAGAGACCAGAGAGATTTCATCCAGCAACTGATGAAAGCAGATGTACAACACCACAGCTAAATGCTAGGCAGAGCTCGGGAGTCCTATGGCGGAGGGAGGAACATAGTGGAGGAGCCAGAGGGGTCAAGGATACCGTAAGAACACAGCCCACAGAATTACCTGACCAGGATTTATGGGCGATCACAGAGATCGGGGGCTTTATGGATCTGACACATGTCTTCATATAGTTATGGTTGTCTAGCTTGGTGTCCGTGTGGAATTCCTAACGATGGGAGTAGGGGCTGTCTCTGACACTTTTGAACTCCTTTTCTCCTATGTTGCCTTATCCACCCTTGATGTTGGTCTTATTGTAGCTTGTTATGCCATTTTTGATTGATATTCCTGAAAGGCCTGCTCTTTGCTAAGGGGAAGTGATTGGGGGTAAGGTGTGAGGGCTACAGGGAAAAGGGAGGTGTAAGAGATCCCTCTAGGGGATAGTCTAGGGGAAGGGAGGGAAGGGAAACAGTAGTCTAGATGTAATGTGAGAGAATAAGTAAAAAAATATAAGATTAATATAAAGAGATGTAATTTATATGTTATTGAAAACTAATTGATGTCATGGATAATGAGATAGCTTGGTGCTGGAATACACTTGCTGCTAAGCCTGCCAACCCGAGTTGGATTCATAGAACCCACAATGGAGAAGGGAAGAGGTGGCTTCTGTAACTTGTCCTCAACCCAGGTGCTTTGTCTACCACCCCAACCACCCCAAATGTATAAATACGTGTAAACATACAATATTTAAAAGGCATATTTAAAGTAATAAATGAGAGATTTCTAAAATAGTTTGTGCCATATAGAGCAAACTACAGATTTAGAAGTCCAGTTGACCCGCTGAGCAGGATCAACATTGCCCCAAACTTTGTCATGTATGTCATAGTCCAATTTCAGGAATCTAAAGACAACAAAAACAGTTCAAAAGGACCAGAGCAGCTAGATACTTACAACTGTTCAAGAAATAGTACCAAAGTGGACTTTTAATTATACGTTTTTCAAACATGGAAAGAGAAGAGCGAAATATGATGAAAAAGTTGGCTGTAAAAATCTTTAAATTTCTTGAATTAAAAAAAAGTATTTACAAATTCATAACATTTTCAACCAAATGCTAATTGATGTGCTATCAGCTAAAAGTGTAATACAATGTTGTAAATGCTTTGGGGTACTATAGAGCAGTGATTAGGGGAAAATTTATAACACTAAATACATTTGCAAACCAGGGATCTAAAATAAGTAATTGCTTTAAAAAATAGAGAAATACAAAGGAGGGAAGTGTGAGTTTCAAGTAAGAATAATTAAATACATTTTCAAAGTACTAGGGTGAAAATCAGTAAAGTTAGAAGCAGGAAAACAAAATAAAAAGTAAACTCTTTCTATGAAATTACAAATAAAGTTGATAGAAGGCTAATTAGGCTAATCAGGAAAAAACAACAGGAGACAGAAATTATCAGTATAAAATATAAAAGCTATGATTATATTAGGTTTCATAGACATAAAATGATTACAAAGAGATATTAAGAAAAATTGTTTGAATTCAGGTTGATAACTTATACATCATTAATTCTGTTAAGGAAATAGACTTTTGAAAGTCACTCAAGCAGAACTTGTGATATGAGGAACTTTACCTATAGTACCAGGACGAACTCAATTTATAGAAGGATTAGTTTAATGGGGGTTATTGTTCCAGAGGGATAAGAATCTATTATGGCAGGATAGCATAGCATCAGAAGCAGGAAGCTGGGTGCTCACACCTCGTAGGGCAAGCAGGAAGAAGAGAAAAAGAACTGGATGAGGTGAGGCTACAAAAGTAAAAAGCAAAAAATAAAACCAAACAAAAAACAAAACCTCAAAAACAAACAAAAAAGTAAACAAAAAACCCCAAACAAACAAACAAAAAGCAAACAAAAACCCCAAAAACAAAAAAAAAACAAAAAAGCAAACAAAAAAACTCAATCCCCATTCCCCAACTAGAGCCACACCCCCCAAACTTCCACAACTGCCATACCAACTGATGACCAAGTGCTTAAGTATTTGCGGCAATGGAAACATTTTTATTCAAACCCTTAGGTTAGGCAACCTGGATAGCTCTTGACCAATTAAAGGGAGTGACTGTTTCTTGAAAACATGTTGTCAGTTTTTTTTTTTCTTTCACTGTTAAAATCTGACAAGAGCAGCAATGTGAGAGTGGAGGTTGAGGGAATGAAACTCTGAGGCCAGAATTCCACTAATAGATAAATAAGAAAAAGACACCCAATATTTCCCATGAGATATTAGAGAATCAAATGCAGTAATGAGGGTGAAAAAATGATAGACGACACATAAGTGAGGTGCATCCCCCACCTTCACATGGTATAACTTTCACAAATGTCGAAGTGCAACTCATGGTGGGATTGTGTATGGCTTCAGCTTGCACAAGGCATGTGCACATTGCCAAAATTGCTGTGAGTTTATGTGCAACTGCCCCATTGTATCTCGACAACACTGTTTTCATTCTCCATTCTGGCTGTTACAATCTTTCAGGCCCCTCTTGTATCGTTTTCTCATCATTTGTGGAGGACTATGGAATGCCTAGCCCATTTAGGGCAGAGAATTGTATAGTCTTTTATCAAACTACAAGAGGAAAACTGCATGACTACACAATTGATACAGAAAAATGTATTTGACCAAATTGAACATAAACTTTATGTTAACTAATCACGCTAAGAATGGGGGGAGGGCAACTTGATGATAAATGACTATAATAGCCTTCTGATAATGTACTTAATCTTGAGGGACATGTCATATTAAACCTGAGAATAGTCATTCAAATCTTCTCTCACTGCTCCTATTCAGCACTTTAGTGAACGTTCTAGCTAATAGAATAAACTAGAAACACAAACAAAAATCGTGAAGGTTGGAAAGGGAGAAAATAAAAGTACTATATTTGGAGATGATGCAATAGTATATATAGTAAATTTCTAAAATTGATAGTAAACAATTATTCTAATGACAATATAATGTGATTGTTATGCCAGAATAAAAGGTATTTGAAATTTAAAATATTTGTTGATAGTACCAAAAAATTGATACATTTGGATATAAATTAAGCAAAATATAAGGTTATTATCAGTAAAAGTGTAAGATACAAGTTATAGAAATCAAAGATCTATGTAAGCAGAGAGATTTTCCATTTTCCCGAATTAGTGGACTCAGTATTGTCAGATATCAGGGATTTTCATCTTGATCTACAGATTTGGTATAATCTAGATCAAAAGCATAGCACAGTATTTCATAGATAACAACAAACTAATATTAAAATTTATCCAGGAAGGGAACAAGACATAGACTTGTCTTCCTTAAGCATGAGTTTATGTAATGACTTATTGCCAAATATGACGGTAGAATAAAAGAGCGAGTTTACAGTAGGGAAGTCTGAGAAAGTAGGTCAGGCAAGTGAGGTGTCAAGAGTTGGCGAACCATTCTTGACATGATCTGATAAAAAAAAGGCATTTTGCCTCATGATCTTCCTTCTCCAGATCCATAATTCTAGCCTAATCATGAGAAAAACATCAGAGGAATCCCAGTTCTTTATTAGCACTACTAGAAACTGCCCAAATCATAAAAGATAAGAAAAGTCTTCAAAACTGTCATAGTTGAGCAAATCTACGGACTCAGGAAGACTCTGTGACTTGTAGCATCATAAATAGGTACCGACATCAGAGAAAGAAGGTAAGTATATAAGGAATCATAGTTTCAGTTAACAATAATATATAAATACTACTTAGGTAATTGTCACAACATACTGAAATGATTAAAATGTGATTAAAAAAAAGAGGGGTCTTGATGTGAAGCAGTGAAGAATTCTGAGACAGGAGTGGGGATACTCATCAGCATGACTATCTAATCATCCTTCAGGAGAGGGAATAACATGGACAGACCCTCTCCTGCCTTCAGGTTAGGAAATATTAGAGAAATCCAAGCCTGACTTGAGAGATCATTTCTGTTTTCTTTTTGAAGCAGGTCATGACATTTTCTGACATAAATTTTAAAATGTTGGATTATGTAGTTGAACAAAGTGGTAAAATTTGAAAAGTTCATCAAGGGAATTCTTGAGAATGAAATTTGCCAGAGGGAAATGTGAATAATGGAATTTTCAATGGGCCATCAAAACTCTGAATTCTCAAATATACCGGGGCATTAAATGATTACATAGCACTTTCTAGGGTTGCTTGTTAGATGAATATGGGTGCAGAAGCTGGAGGTGGTAGGGAATTTGTAAGGTCCAGCTTGGTAGAAAGAAGGGACTGTATGATGACTGTTCTTGCGGGTTGGGAGTACTTTAAGCTGTATTATTTTGAATGGAGATGAAAATCATCAAATTGAGGAAATGGAATCAAGGGGACTTGGAACTATTGATCATATCATTGGAGCAGCCTCCTAGGATGATGCCAAAAGTGGGCAAAAATGATGTTAACTGTTAGACATATATATATATATATATATATATATATATATATATATATATATATATATCCCTCTATTGACCCTGAATAAAGTGTATTGGCAGAAGGTTTTCAGTTGAGTACTGACTGATAGAATTGTTTCATTGAATGTTCTCAGAAAGACCTGATGTTGCAAAGCTGTAACACTAAACTCTTCAGAGGAGACTTCCTCATCAACACTCACTGCTTTACCAGAATCCTGCTGACCCACCCTTTCTGGACTTCGTTTCATCCTTTCCTGTCTGGTGTGCTTCTGCCAGATATCCTGAGGGAAGACGGGAACCTAGGAACTCAGCTCTGGTCCATCCTTGCCTGCCTGGTGTGCAGCAGCACTTGGACACCCCAAGGTAAGAAAAGAAAAAACGGGACCACAATTAGTTTGAGTGAGAGTCAGCATAGTGTATTTAATATAGATAGTGTATTACATTTTGTTCAGGTATCTATAGTCCTCTTAAATATAGTAACAACCTGTGCCCCCCCAAAAATATCATCTCTTGCAAACCTAGCTTACTGTTACGTGATATACCCATATCCCAGTTATTCTCTGTATTTAGTAGGATTTAAGGGTTATGATAAAAGATAGTTCTGACTTTGTAGAGATTTAGCTAAAATAAGTTCTGCATGATCCATTTTCTACATATTATACTCTGACAGATTTATTAGGGAATCTTGAAATAAATATGCATATTTAGATGGCTCATGTAAAATAATTTGAGAACCTGAGAAATTTAAAATTCATTATTTCTAAACATAGCCCAAGCATAATTATGACCAGTTGCAAGATGACAAGATTTTCAACAGGGACTGCTCATTTCAATTTGAAGTGGAGTTAGCTGTGATTTATAGAAGTCCTCACAATGCTCCCAGGCTGTGATGCAAAACACAATACTGAGCTTTAAGACAGGACACTTGTAGTTGCTGAAGGATGTCATGGGGAAAGGAAATAGAAGGTAAGTATTATTTCAGTATAAATCTAGGCTAGGAAAAAATAATCTGAGTTGTGCGCTTGAGCTATTAAAATACTAGCTGTTCTCAAGTAAGTGACCTACAGAATTGTATGCTAGATATGGGGAAACAAAAATCTGTCTTACATTTCAGTAAACTTTGAAATTTCTTTTTTCCTTCCTTCCTTCCTTCCCTCCTTCCTACCAATGTTTTGCTGGTGTATATTTCTCCCTTATATGTGCCTGGTACCCATCGAGGACAGAATAAGGCATAAAAGCCTCTGAAACTGTAGTTACAGATACTTAGAAGCTGACACAAGGGTGCTGGGAGTCAAGCCCAGGTCCCCTATAAGAACAGCCAATGCTTACTCCTGCCTGCTGAATGAGATCTCTAACCCAATTATCATAAATGAGTTTGCAGCTAAAATTATTTTACAAAGAACATAAAGTTGGGGGGATCAAAAGGGGAGCAGACTGGTTTGACAGTTAGATATAATCAAATCACACTTTAAGATGCTCTCAAATAACTAATTTGAAAAAGGAAGATGATCCTACAATTATCCCGAGACATGAACATGAGAAAAGTCTCTGAATAACAATGTTCTAAAAATGTAAACCTTACTTTCTTTTGTTTGATTTCTCTGAGTAACATTTCCTGTTCATGTGAACGGTTATAGTTTGATTACCAAGTAAAATAAGTAGGACATAAAAAATTTAATATGCCTGCTTTGAGTAAAAGTTTTATGCAATGTCCTTAAAAATTTGTTTCAACTTTATACTCATAACCGTGTGCATTTAAATATAAATAGAAACATTTGTGATCTGACTCGTCGTACACGGCAATGCATGACACGTTACTAAGCTGATAAGGAAGGACCAGCTGCTCCATAATGAGAGTCAAGTTCTCACACAAATGTGTATTTTGTTCAAAAATTCAGGTTTTACAGTTAAGTTTACATTACTGGAAGCTGATACCATCCAATTACATGTAACCAATTACTTCTTTTCTTTCTATCATCCAGCCTAACAAAAATACACAATGCAGCATTTCATTATGTCAGGCTTCCCTTTTATGTTTCAACAAGAACGGTAATCTTAATTAACTTTCCAATTCCACCTAGACCTGAACTCACTGCACTGTAGCAATGACTTCTTTTAGGTAGAAAAATTGAGATGCATTTTTTGAAATATGTGATAGATGTTTGTGTAAGAGACGGTTAAGTATGCACTGGATGCATGTCCTTGATCACCTGGCATTTGATGTTGGAGGTGAAAACCTACGTTGGCCATTTTGTTTTCACCAAACAGGAAGGATCTGGGGTCTGGCAGTTTTCTGACATCTTTAAAGTGTCTCGGTGCACATTTTTGTTTTGATCCATCTGAGTCTTCTGAGTTCATCTGCTACACAAAGTTTGCCCACACACTTTGTACCCTGTGAGGTTTCGTTATGGGTGGCACACACGTTAGAAGGCGTGGCTGTTGTCCCTCTTCATCTTTCCACAAACAGGAAGTTCAGTCTGAGATTTGTTCAACTTTATATCAGAAAGGTCATCACTCTGTCCCCTTTCTTCTTTAAGACTTTAATCTTTCAGGCAAATAAGTGAACTGGCTTCAATCTTGTGGCTTGTGACATTTGCCTGGTCAGTCATCTATCTGAAGGCTGAGCCACCTCCTTACACTGAGCCAGCAACTGTTATCACGCCAAAAGATCTTATTCGTGAGACCATATTTATTAACCTTCTGGGTAAATTCTTTATATAGTGTTTAATCAGCAGGTTTTTAAAAAGTGCAAGTAAATTACAGACCACTTATCTGAGGAAATCATCTTCCTTTTTTTTTTTTCAGTAGAAATCAATTGGATTTTCTGTAAATGATTGTTAGTTGAATGGGCCTGTACAGGGTATACTTAATTGAACCACTCATTTCCAGTAGTTCTCTCATTTCAAGTAGGAATAGCATGTCTAGACTCGTGTACCATTTTCTTTCCTCTGATGACTTGATAGTACTCTGAAAAGCATGTATCTGGTGAGGGCCAGCCGCACATTAGTACCATCCAATTTGTATCTTTCCTGATTGTCTTTGGTAATTAAATTTCTGGTCAAGTTCTTTGATCTCCTCTTACAGGTTGCTGAGATATCTGACAGAGAAATGCAATGTAGCATAGCAGTTAATAGAAGCAGAGGAGGAGCCATACTGAAAAGGTAAGAGAGCAGAAAAGTGCTACCTAGTCCCTTCCCTTAATAGGCTCTTTGACTGGACACTCAGTGCCTTTGATGCTAAAAGCCCAATAAAACCACTTACTCTGCTTGACAGTGTTGGAAGCCTGTGGACTCTCTAAGAAATTTGATAGAGGCATTAAATATTTGATCAAATCAATTCTTTTTCTAGTGGCTTCAGAGTACACATTTTGTGCCTGTGTGGGAGGTGCCTGGGGAGGGATTGGCTCAAGCCGTAAGTTGTCAGGCTTACTTATTTATTTCTAAGTGCCTTGGAGTTGTATTGTTTGGGGGTTAAAATGGAGTCTATAAAATTTGAGAATGAATTGTTATTAAGAAATCTTTTCTTGTAAGTTCGTAATGTGTCTGTTTCTTTTGGTATTGGCAGTCTGACCTGCTCAAAAATATGGAAGAATCAGTTACCAGCTGTGACGTGGAGCCCCGCAAATAATTTACTGTATGTTATGCTTTCAGTGTCTTCTCTGTGGCTCATAATGGGATACCTAGCACGGCAGTAGTCACCTTATACAGAGCAATGACAACTTAAGACTTAAGTGTGTATGGACACATCAGAAAGCGATTGTGAAAACTAAGAGTGTGTATGTCTTTCACGTGGCAAGATTACTGGCTAATCTCATATACCTGTATTTTCTTCTAGTCTTCACTTTGTACTACACTGGAAAGTAAACATACTTTCAGCTTGTCAGTGTTGATGTTGGAGGTATTTTGCAAACATACATAGGATTCTATAAGAATGGTTACAGTACTTTTTTTATTATTGACCAAGGTGAGACTCTACCTTTTAAAATATTCTTGTCTGATTTTTCTTTAGGATATCTAAATTCCTTTGAGATCTACACATGGGAACATGTAATACTAATTGATAAGTGGTGATCCTGATTAAAGTTCCTCTGTTATTTTGCATGTCCAATGGTTTTCTTCCTCTCTGATCTCCTTCTTAGATTTAAGCTGTGTTTTAGCTTTTTTACCTTTAGCTGATGGAGATGCTCCAGGAATGTAGACCAATGATCCAGAGGCTGGAGTGGTGCCAGCAGACGCATTAGGTTTCTTCTCCCATCCCAAACCAAATGTCTGAAGTTTTTTAATGAGAATTTTGAAATTCGAACTCAGACTAAAACACAGAAGCAAATTAGCTCTGCAGTATAAGGAGTTACATTTTTCTGTCTTTCTATATTTTCCTATCTATCTGTCTATCTCTATTATCTATCATCTTTCCTTCCTTTCTTTTTTTCTTCGTCAGAGGCATTTAGAGATGGCACAATGATGAGACAGGCTGTCAGAATACAATAGGGCTCGCATCTGATCATCTGAACATGATCAAACTCATCTCTGGAGATTGTAGACTGCATTTGTATCTTTTTTTTCTGGAGAAAAAAATAAAATGGTTAATAATAGCTTTTATAGAAAGCCTAATGGATATCAGAGTAGACCTTTGGAAATCCAAGAATAAACATGCACATAGATATTAACATAGAGATTTATCAGATACTCAAGTGTGTTTCTTTTAAGTCATCCCATGAAATAAATAATTCAAGTGAATATACTTTTATATCTCATCTCTATTGCTCTTTCTTATATGGATTGCTTTTCTAGAAGGGAGCCACAAAAATGGCTTATAATTGTGTTGATTTAGACATGAGATAGAGCAAAATTTTTGTAGACATTTCCTTGTACTTAACAGGATGTTTTTTCTAAATGGAGAGAAAATTTTTAAATTACATTTAATGAAAACTCAGAGGCCCCACCCTTAAGATTGGTGATCAAGTTATATCAGTGTCAGTAGTTTTCCTTGTAACCATAAGGTTCCTTCCCCAGTTGCCTGTGCCTTGGCCTTGTTTTGCATGGTGATAAGTGGTAGTATTCCATGGTTGGAAAAAAATGCTAAAATGTGCTTTGATACTTGTCAGTACTCAAGAAGAGTGTCAAAATGGTATTAACCTTTTATTCCGAAAGCTCCAGTACCTGGTTGTCATAAAATCAATTTCAGTGAAAAACAAATGTATATTTTGATGGTTTTAGGAATGAGTAGATTCTAGTAAAGTCATCTGTGGTCAAGACAAGAATTGATGCCTCTCATTCATAGCATACAGTATGAATTACAAGGTCATGAAACCTGAATCTTAAAATCATATATGAACAAAGTAAGTGTTTTACAACTGAGGGTTCTCTAGTAGTACTTAAAAATCTTTGAGAGCTGATTGTAAGAGCTTCATTGCACTGATCATATGGTTCTCCATGATAAGAGGACATACATAGCTCTTTCATTATCCAATAGCAATGTTAATAAAACATTACTGTCAGTTTTATAACGTTATGAGACAATTAGCAGTTAATTCTCATCCACACTGAATGTGCATTTAGGGGAATGGAAACAATGACATTTGGGGGAATATGAAACATATAGCATTCAATTGGTGAATCTTTATTTTCATTGTGTTTTCTGACATCACATACATAAGGTATGTAATGTTATGTATTCCTTGATCTACAATGATGGACTCAGCTGAAACCTACACATCTCTTACAAGTGTCTTGAGCTAAGTACCTGAGGGTTACATTTCTTAAATCTTGTTCCAATCTATGAATGTTGGCGATTCCTTGCTTTTTGAGGGCTAGAGAGGCATGTTGTGGGACTGTTCTGAAGTGCTGCTTGAAAAAACAAACAAACAAACAAAGAAACAAACAAACAAACATTAAATACATATCACCCCCCCTTCTCTTTGGCTAACCCTCTCAAACTGAAAGTCTAGTTATTAGTTAAGGCTTCTTTATAAATCCAAGTAACCTTATACTATCTGCTTTATTTTGGAAAATGGATCATTCACAAGAGGGTACTGGATGGCCTATCCCCAGTCTTAGACTATAATATCTTTTCTTAACCCTTCTAACCATCTGTGACTACTAATAGCACGTTGTCTTCCCTGGCATCAGTGATCACTTATCCTTTCCCTAAGAAGGCAACTTAGAGCACTGGCTTCCAGAGACTCTTCTTAGCTCAAGTTCCCTACTGGCTTGGATCCCAGGATATCTCTTTTAGTTACAGTCACTTCAAAGATAGGAGTACCTGGTAGGTTCTTGTCATTTGTTACTCACAGGGTAAGTTGTATTCCTAGATGTGCACAATAGTTTGTAGACAACAGACAGCAGTTGTTAAGAGTCTTGAGATTAGAAATTGTGGCTCTCAGATCACATACAACTATGTTTATGTTTGAAATGTAGAGTGTTTAATTTCTTAAACAAATTTACAAGTTTGAATATTTCACATAAAATTTCAGATCAATATTTAATTCCTTGCTAAAGCATAAGACATCATAGTTCATAAATGGTCACTATAGACCATCATGGGGGTGACCATTGATTCTTCTTGGCAGATTATAGTCTTTCCAGTTTTCCACAGTTCTGCTCCCTGGGATTGCTTCTGAGCTAGTTAACTTGGATTGTTGTCTTTAGTCCCATATATATTCAAAGCTACATAGGATTCTTGCCTAGGTGTCAAGTTGAGGACAGTTTACAGGATATCAAAATGGGGGCCTTGTGGACTCAATTCAACCATTGAATCATTCTCAGTCCTATGTGGATTAGTGATGGAAGAAAGAATCTCTATTTCCCTTTTAGTTCAGTGATATCTATATATCTGTTTATCCATGATGATACTTATAATATAAATTTAGAACTCTCAAACCATTTTGTTTGCTGAGTCAATACAAAACCAACATAGGCTGGTGAGATGGTAGAATTGCTTGCTAAGAAGCCTCCCTTCTTAGCACCATTGTGAAGGAATGTGATAGAAGAAGAAAATTAAATCCTAAAGTTGTCCTTGAAGTCCTCAGATATATCTTTACTTTTTCATGTCTACACACACACACACACACACACACACACACACACACACACACACACACACACAGACACACACACATCAAATGTAATAAAAATTCAAAGTAATATTTTTCCAGTGAAATTTCATATGGCATATTTTAGTCACATTCACTCTCTTCCCCCAACTCCTCCTAGGTTCACCTCCACTTGTCTATTCACTAACATCTTGCACATTTTTTAACTGACCTATTGATATTTGTGCTGTTCAAATATTCTTGGATATAGAACTTGTTTCCTAGTGTATGGTTGACTTACCAGGCATGACGTTGTTAAAGAAAATTGACTTTTTCCCAGTAGCATTGCTATGTCCTAGACAGAGTTTCCTTGTAGTCACCCACCACCTCTGGCTCTTATAATCATTCTATTTCCTCTTCTAAGATGATTCTTGATTCTTGGAAGGAAGAGGTATAATATGGATGCCCTATTTAGGACCAAGAACTCAAAAGTCTCTTGTTTTATGCATTGTAAGCAGTTGTAGATCTTTGTCTTAATCACCATCTATTACAAGAAGAAATTTCTCTGATGAAGAATGAGAAACATAATTTATAGGTATAGTGATAAATCATTAGGAATTTCCATTAAGTATAAAAGTAATAGTAGGTTCCATAGAGCACATGAGTTGTCTAGTCATAGTTCTGTGGCCCCATTGACTGTTCCTTTTTGTGGTATGCACCTTAAATCCAATCAGAAAATGTTTGGTTTCCCCGATGGCATTCTTTCCACTATTGTACCAGTGGGCATTTCTTGCCTGGCAAGTATTTATTGTAGTTTTCAAGATACTTAGCTAAGTAAGATTGTTGCCTAATTTTCTTTTCCAGTAACATGTACTTGAAAACTAGCCAGTAAAAACAAAGCTTCCAGGCCAATACCAGCTTGATTTCTTCATGTTCTCTTACTTGAATATGTGATGTCTTGAGCAATAGTGTCTTAGCATCAAGTTCTGGAGAGTAACCAACAGCACTGGCAAAATCCTGTAGTATTTGAGTGTCTGTGTGGTCTCTTTGGCCAGCAACTCAAAAAGAGGTAACACATTTCTAGAACTGGACTTTTTGTTTATCAGCCACTGGTTTCTAGTAAGAGCATTATTTTTGTTCCATTCTAGAGTAACTTCATTACACTCACCTCTTTATGTGTGTAAGCTACTTACAGAACAAGGTTTCCATATGATTTTTCAAACCATCTTTCAAAATTAGTAGCATTTTCCTATAATTTGTTTCTATACAGTTTTCACATCACCCACCAAACTCTTACTGTTCTGTTAATATGACTGCATTCTATGCTCTCCCTCACATTCAATGATAAAACCCTACTTCTATCATGTGAAGGCAAATGTTATATGATAGGCTATGTAGAAATATTCATAATTAGAGAGGTATCAGAGTCCAGCTCTCAATTATGATTAGGATTGTGGAAGACCCTAAGGCAACCAGTTCTGAAGCAGTCAGTCATGTTTCACACTGAAAATAGTTTAAGCAAAATAACGTTTACTTTTACATTATATTAATTTAAATAGGATTTTATGGATTGTGTTCATATATGTTCATAATATGTTTATATATGATTAAGAATAGTGGCAAATATTTATAAAAATAATCCTACCCATAATTTCATGTTATTTCAAGTGTGTGGGTATTTTGCCTACATGTATATCTATGTATCATGTCTGTGCCTGGTGACTGTGAAACACTAGAAGAGGGTATAGTAGATACTGGAACTGGAGTTACAGATGGTTGGTAGTGAGTCATTATTTGGATGCTGAGAATTGAATCCAGGTCCTCTGTAAAAAACATCAGGTACTGATCACCTCTTAGCCACCTCTTTAGCCTGTTTGTAAGAGAGAGAGGAGAAAGAGAGAGAAAGAGAGAGAGAGAGAGAGAGAGAGAGAGAGAGAGAGAGAGAGAGGAAGAAGAGAAGAGGGAGGAGAGAGGAGAGATTAGTTATGTTTGAGAGAAAATTACTTTTCCTTTTGAAAGATCCATTTATTTAATGCTCATATTTGGAACTTTCTTTATGTGGGATTGAAGTTTGGTTTACTGTATTTGACAGGGTTGCATTACATGGGTTTTTGTTTTCTAAATCTCTGCTGAAGAGAAGGAAAGGAACCGGATCAATAAGACTCAGATGAAAGATGGGCATAGGAGAATATCCCTGAGTGTTGAATTGTGTGTGCTGATGGGTTGCTGAGTTAAAGACCAGAATAGAGTCTGCAGATTTTAGGCTATGTGAATACAATCAGCCTTTGGGGGCTTGGCATCCTGGCTCTTCATTCTAATTACCAACTGGCTGTTGAGGTCTCAGTTCTGTGCCTATCAGAATACTGCACTGGTGGAGTAGATGATTTAAAAGCATGTTAGACAGGTACATGGGGACAGTAGTGGGTTCTGTCTCTCTGGGAATAAAAAGCTCTAAAAACTCTATCAGGAATCAGCCCAATGTAAAGCTGCATGTCTGTCTTTATTCAGATCCAGGCCTCAGTTTCCCTTACTTTTTGGACTTATAAGGAATAGCAATACACGTTCTTCTTCCCATCTAATTTTTTAAGTTCATTAGAATACAAAGGAGCTCACTGTCTCATAATTAACCAATACAAGAATTATTGTGTTTCAGTTATATATAATACTGTGATATATGAGTTTTCGGTGATTTTCTAATGTTAATATGAGAAAAATAGATAACGGTGATTTAATGTATGTGGATTTCTAATGTTTAATACTGACTTGGGATACTTGACCAAGTTAGAAAAAAGGAACTTCCCTGCACTGTTAGTGTATTTGTTCTTCTATTAATGCAGTCTTTTTTTTTTTTTTTTTTTGGTTCTTTTTTTCGGAGCTGGGGACCGAACCCAGGGCCTTGCACTTCCTAGGCAAGCGCTCTACCACTGAGCTAAATCCCCAGCCCCTACAAGAAGATTTAGATAACTAAATTTCGAGGTGCATACACCAGGAAATGTCTCAAGAATATGAAAGTGAAAGATATGGTTGCTAAACTCTAGAATTTGATTTTGAAAGCTGATTTTCCAGTCTTCATGCAGGTCAACTCAGGTCTGCATGTAGTTGCTTTCCAAGTTTCTCATGTTGTAGTTCTAGAGAAATGCTCCAAGTATGAGAGATAATCTGAGCATGTGTGGTATGTCAGACACAGTAAGGACTGTTAGATCCTGGGGAAACAATTTGCCCCACAGTACAGCACCCCAAAGCCTGACTTTACATAAGTCCTTACCATCCATTATCAATTTAGGTTAGGCCTCAACATGGTTCAACAATACTCATTGTAGTAATATGTACATAAGATTCCATACCTACACATGGTGGAAATTATGAGTAGAAACTGACAGTTTTAATCAATAACTTTGAGGTTTATAGTTTTCGAAGCTTACTTTAATAAGTGAACTTAAATGCTTTCACTTCCCTTCTAGCCCACTACCCACCAGAGGTAGTAGTAGAAAGGAAAGGTTAATAGGACAAAGGAGGATGTGAACCTGTTTAGAAATAGTTCTTCGGGGTGGATCCAATCTGTGTTAGGTTATCAGCAATTCAGTTCACACAAATCAGCAGTGTGAGTTCATTCACATGCAAACACCATTCATGAATCATCAATCACAGTTTGATTCAGGAGAAACCATCATGCTCTGCCAATCAGCCAGAGACCACAGAAGTGCCAAAAAGTGGCCAACCACCACCAGAAGATATTTGGTTCACTACTCTCTATGAAGTCATGACAAACAATGACTAGAAAAGAGTGGCAAAGCAAACCATTGCCCCACAGTGTCAGTGCAGACGAACATCAGCAAAGCCCAACAAAGCCTAGCAGAGTGGCAAGGTGAACTAATAACACACAGCATCCTCCACTGTGTGTTGGGTTATGTTTATACCCATTGCAAACATTACGTGTTCTCACAAGCATTGACTCTAGCAAATTATCACATGCCCTTTTCCCAGGCTACCTGTTTTCCAGAAAAACCTCATGTGTCTCTTCTCAGCAAAACATCCTCACATGTGTCTACTTCAGCAAAAACAGCCTCTCCTAAGACAGTTTCCAGAAATACATGACACAACTGAGTCTCCAAAGAAACCAGAAATTTCCACTTCAATACCCAAACCCCCATGTGCTGCAGAAAGTGCCTACTTCTTAGAGCGTGCATTTTAAAAATCTGTCTCCAAGTGCAAGTTATGCTACAGATATGTAGTCCTAGAGATTTGGTTAGGAAGAGTAATAGGAAGAGTCTGCTTAAAGAGTTTGCTGTTGAATCGTGCTTCTTGTCTGTGATCATCTTTACGACTCTCATTAATTCAATTAATTAATTCAATTAATTCAATTAATTAAACAGCTCTGTTCACAAGAGGGACTGTTTGCTCTGCACTCTGGGCTTTACTGGAGTCCAGGGAATAGTCCTTGATGATCACTGCACGCGATACCTGCATTCACAGTGGCATACCCAAAAGATGGCGATGCAGGTGGCTTCCAAAGGCGGTTTAATTAAGCATTTAAAAGTATAGGATCATGGTTGGTAGGAAAATACTTAGATACTTCTTAAGACAAAACTTGAAAGTTAAAATGGTCTTGATAATAAAAGTCTCATGTCAGGGGAAGACTATATTAAACAACTGCTGAGTTTTATTACCTGGCACAGAGAAGAAACTTTCTCATTTCCTTTTCCCTAGTAGAGACAATCAAATGTTATACTTGTTGGTTAAGTAAGTTTGCATGTGTTTGAGTTTATATATTTCTGTCTTAGTTTTACAGCATATTTAAAATCAAATCTCACTCTTTTGATATTTAGAATTTGCCCCCGAGATGGATGACAGAAATTTCCTTTTGAAACCTGATTTTGAAATTGTTTTTCACAGCAAGCATCCCACCAGAGATGCTTTTCATGTAATTGTCATCGGTGAATGAGTAACAGCTTTGGCCACTGCCAGACTGACATTATTGGAGACTTGACCTGATAGCTATGTGTGTTAGTCGGTAAGCACAGTTCATTGAAGTGGGGACTGTGGGTTTGGAGCAGTGATCCAGAAATTAACACCATCTTTCTCCTGTCATTCTTGCTTTCTGTCTCAATATTGTTTAGCAAACTTGAACTTGCTTGAAATAAGCTGAATGGAGAAGAGTAAGTGGTCAAAATCAGAGGGAACACTTGAGGAGGAGTCCTACAAAGAACTCAGTGAAGAGGCTGCATGCAGGAGAAACTTGGGCCTCAGTGTTGATGCTGATGCTTTGCTTAGCTGCTGGACACTGTCTTTGCTGAATCTTGGGGTTAAGAAAGTCAGGTGGGTTTGGGGTGAGTATGTATTTTTGTATTCTTCAGACTTATTTTTTTATTCACTTCATAACACAATATCAGCCCTCCCTGGTCCCAGTACCCCCCCCAAAACAGATCCTCCCCCTTTTCCCTCTCTCCTCTGACAATGGAGAGCCCCTCTCTGGGTATCATCCTCCCACCCCCTACTCCCCACTCCTCTGCATATCTCACACTGAGTCCAGACAAGGTGGCCCAGTTAGGAGAACAGGATCCACAGGCCTGCAACAAATTCAGGACCAATCCCTGTTCCCTTTGTTGTGGGGCCCAAGTGAAAACCAAGTTGCACATCTGCTACATATGTGCTGGAGTGGGTGGGAAAGGAGCTAGGTCCAATTACACTCCTAATTTTCATCCTTTCCCTTTGTCAAACTTCCTAGTTCTCTAGATAAACAGTCTTTCTTTCATTGCTCTTGTTTTTGGTATTAGAATTTTTAACAACCTCAAATCCCTAGCTCTAATTGCTCTTAACCCTTTATTCATTCTATACTTTTTGCCTTTCCAAGGCGCATTTTGGAAAAGTTGGCTAAACATGGTTAAGACTGTGTTACAGAGGTTGTTCAATGTCTTATGGACATTCCACCTGCAAACACCAAACCCCAACACTATTGCTGATGCCAAGAAGCTCTTGCTGATAGGAGCCTGGTATAGCTGTTCCTTGAGAAGCTCTGCCAGCATCTAACCAATACAGATGCAGATACATCCAACCATTTGGCTGAGGTTGGGGTCCCCAAAGAAAGAGTTAGGGGAAGGACTGAAGGAGCTGAAAGGGTTTGAAACCCCATAGGAAGAATAATAATATCTAACCTGACCACTCAGAGCTCCTAGGGACTAAACCACCAACCAAAGAGTACACATGGAGGGACCCATGGCTCCAGCTGCATATGTAGCAGAGGATAGTCTTATGTGCTTTCAGTGGAAAAGGAGGCTCTTGGTCTTGTGGAGGCTTGACACCCCAGCATAAGGGGACATTAGAATGGTGAGGAGGGAATGGTTGAGGTGGGGAGCACCCTCATAGAGGCTAAGGAAAGGAGGGAATGGGATAGGGGTTTGCTGAGAGGAAACAAAGAAAGTGGACACCATTTGAAATGTAAATAAATAAAACAACCAGTTTAAAAAGAAAAAGAAAAAAAAGAAAGATTGTGGATCTGGGAGTTTTGTTCAGCTGGCAGAGTCTTTGTCTAGCATCCAGTAAGTCCTGGATTCAATTCCCAGAATAACACAAACTAGCACAGTAGCACATATTTTAGCTTCCTGGAATTAAAGTAGGAAGATCCCAAGTCAAGGCCTACTTCCAGATGTCAAGTTTGAGGCTAAATTGGTTTACATGAGACTCTGTCTAAACAAATGGCCTGGAGGGTTTTGGTGGTTTTAGATCACAGGGTCAAATGAGTGAAAGAGGCCAATAAAAGGAGAAAGGATCAGTTTGGACACCAAAGTTTCTGAGAGGTCAGCCTACAGTTGGTCATGTCAGTTCTGAGCCATGCTGAGGCAGGACATCCTGGGACACTCTTTAGTCATTCCTTAACAAGAATATTAAAACACCCCAAAGCAAGTTCAACAGATACCATGCTCGCTCTCTCTCTCTCTCTCTCTCTCTCTCTCTCTCTCTCTCTCTTTCCCCCCCTCTCTCTCCCTCCCTCCCTCCCTGCCTGCCTCCTTTCCTTCCTTTCTTTTTCTTTCTGTTAATTCAGACACAAAAGTAGATTTAAATATCTGTGCAAGTGTATGGGACCCTAGAAAGAGAACCGTAAGAGAGGACCACTTCAGCAGGGTAGGAGGGCACTACTTGGAGGAAGGAAGGTGATCAGCCACAGGGAAATGTGGTGTCAGTGTGGAAGGAAACGAAGAACAAAGTACATATGAAATTTCCATTAAAAAAAACTCCATTACATAGCATGCAAAGATATGCTAACCTAAAATATTAAAATTCAAAATAATGAGTATGAAGAAACTCAATGAGAAATAAATAAGATAGGTGATTCAAAAACATTGGGAATGAGTTTGTGTTATCAGACAAAATCCAGCAGAGAGGATGTGATCATGCAAATGACTTAGTAGGACACATGAGAAGCAGTTGAGAGTATGAACAACAGGCTTTTTCAAGCCAAAGACAGAACTTCTAAACTGGCTTTGCCAATACAGATCTATAATAGCAGCTGTTCAAGAAACAGACAAGCAGATTGCTAGTTCAAGTCCAGCCTGAGTAATTTGATGAGAACTTGTTTCAAAAAAGAAAAAGAAAAATCAGTCATTTGGCTAAGTGAAAGAGCACCATCCAGCATGCACAGGGCAGTAGGAACAATCCCAAGAAAAGAAAAGAGGGAGGGGAAAATATGCTGAATCATGAAACATGCATATTTGAATTTTAAAACTGAAAGAGATGGGGAAAGGCAGGAAAAAAACCTATCTAAGCAAGTGACCCCTAGAACTTCCCTTTTCTTAGGCAAATATGAATATTTATGTTCAGGAAGATCATGTGCCCCCATATAGATTCAACCAGAAAAGATTCTTATTGATGATATTATTATCAGTACATCATAGATATAAAATAGAGAATTCTGAAATCTTTCTTCAGGAGAAAATTCCAACTTACTTTTTAAAGAAACTTTTATCAGACTAATGGAAGATTTTTCAGCAGGAATCTCAAGATATTTCAACAGAAATCTTATCAAAGTTATGGAAGAAAATGACTGCCAGTGAAGAAATTTCAGAAATGAAAAAAACCAAACAATTTTCAAGGCAAGGAAAACTTGAGGGAATTCATTATCAGCAGATTGCTCTTACAAAAGACACTGAAGGGAGCTCTACATCTTGAACTGTGACATATATAAGCACCATCAAATGAGTAAATGGAAGGATAAAGCCCAGTAGGAATGCAGACTTGCAACTGCCTACAATCCTAGCATGCAGAAACAAAGGCAGCAGAATTAGGAGTTTGTTTCTAGCTACAGAGCAAGATCCAGAGAAAGAGAATAATGACGACAAGCAAGACAAAGAAGACAGGACGGGAGGACTGGGAGCACTAGAAAGACCTGGAAGACCTGGAGGACCAGGCAGAAGAAATATTTAAAAGAAGAGGAAAATGTAAGTCTTATCACCACAGAGCAGTATTGCCACAAAATAAAGAATAAGAGCAAAGCAAAGCAAAGCAAGCAAACAAATGAAAACATAGTTAGTATTCCAAAGCGAAGAAATTAAGAGCACGACAGGCACACTATCTTTACACCTGATTGTTAATATTCAGTATCCTTTGACATAAAAGACTGAATTAAACAATTTCAAACAGTATCTTACCCAAAGGAAATACATTTGATCAGAAAAAATTATATTGATAACCACAAAATATGAACTTGTAAGAGCCAGCATCTTACTGTGTAATTCTCAAGCAATTGTTTAAAAAAGAAAATGATATAATATATATGCACCGGACGCTGGAGCAATCTATTATTTGCAGTATTAGTATTAGCATTGGTATTAGTATTGTTAGCATTTATTATTATTATTTACAATAAATTTAAATTTAAATTATTTTGATCATATTCTTTCCCTTTGTCAAGTCTGTGCAGATTCTCCCCTCTTCCCTATCTGCCCAATTTTCAATTCTTTCTCAAAAAATTTAAAAAACAAAAACAAAACAGACCAAATATAACAAGAATTGAAAATAAAACACCACAAAAAATGAAACAATCAAAACACCAACACACTGCAATCAAATAAAAGCATGCGCACGCCTGCGTGTACACACATGCACACACACACACACACACACACACACACACACACACACACACACACACACACTAATGCAGAGTCCATTTTATATTGGTCACTACTCCTGAACATGAAGACTTTCCTGCAATGGTTGATACACTCAGTAGTACTCCACTGGAGAAAATTGAGTTTTCCTTTCCCAGCTGGGATCAGTGACAGTACCGTTGTTAATTTTTACCCTAGTGGTTAGTTTTTAATTCATTCATTCACTTTTTAAAAATATAACAAAATAAGAAAGATGTAAGATAAAACAAAAACTATCACATAAAAGTTTGAGAAAACAAACCAACAGAAGATAAGAGCTCAAAGAAAAGACACAAGAATCAGAGACCCATGTTCATGATCTTTGCTTTTGTTGACTATAAAGAACAAGGGAGCTTTTTGTGCAGTGGTATTGATTACCACAGTCTCTCAATTGAGAAAGGGAAACATGGAAGGCTTTCATGACAACTCCCACCACAAGCTCACTTGCCAAAAGTACAACCTAGACAGGAAGCCAGTGAAAAGAACTCTTAAAAATTGTGATGGCTGGAGGGGTGGCTCAGTGGTTAAGAGCACCGACTGCTCTTCCAGAGGTCCTGAGTTCAAATCCCAGCAACCACATGGTGACTTACAACCATCTAATGGGATCCGATGCCCTCTTCTGGTGTGTCTGAAGACAGCGACAGTGTACTTATATATAATAAAAATTGTGATAAGGATACTGAAATGTAGCATTCCACATTAGATGGCTTCTGCCAGGGATGGGGTGTAGGTATATATTTTTACCAATCTACTTTATTAAGGGTTCAACCTCCTCTCTAGTCCACCACCCACCAGAGGGAGTGGGAAAGAAAGGTTGTTAGGATACAGGGGAGTGGATCTGTTTAGAAATAGTTCTTTGGGGTGATCCTAATCCACTAGTGAGCACCAAACATGAATCAGCAGCTGCAGTGCAGTCTACTTGGCAAACACTGCACATGAACCAGCAGCTGCAGTCCAGTCCACTTGGCAGATACCACACATGAACCAGCAACAGCCATTCAATCCAGAAGAGGCTCAAGTATCAGCCTGAGTCTGCAGAAGTGACAAGAAGCTTCAGGAACCTCATAAGAAGTTCTTTGGAAGAGTTTCTCTCTATGAAGTCACTTCAAGTGAAGCCCACCAATGCAATCTAAGGCAAACCAATACAGAGAAGACTAGAGAAGCAGAGTAAGTCAAACCAATGCCCAGTCAAGCTCCAATTGTCTATGGGTTCATATTTACATTCTGTCTAAACATCACGAGTCCTTTCATGTATTTGCTACAGCAAAATATCCTTTCACCCATGCATCCCAGTAAAACTTCATTTAACATAACTGATTTTCCAAAGAAACCAGAAGTTTCTACTTCAGTGGAATAAGGAAGAATTCATTTTTCTTTAAGGAACTGGTCACCAAAAGTTTGACCCTATTCCAGTGACAATATGAACAAAAAACATTAGATTTTTTTTTCTTTTTCAGTTCATTGTTGTTGATTTTGTTTTTTGTTTTGTTTTATCCTTCTTTGGAAAGTCCTCCTTTCCATATGGAGGTCACATAGTAGGGAGAAGGACTTGGAAGTAAACATGATCAGTACATTATGTGAAATTCTCTAATAATCAATAAAAATATTATTATGAAAAAAAAGAGAAAGAATAGAGACCTACTGGATAACATATTCAGGGATCTCATGAAAATACTAGATAGGGGCCTTGTGAAGGGCACTTTACCCATGCAGGGCACTTTAGCCTCTTGGGTAGATATAAGCTTTACTTGTGTTGATTTAGAGGACCTTGCTCTCCTAAGTGTCTTCCATTCCCTCTGGGCCTTACATTCTTTCCACCTCCTTTTCCATAAGGATTGGGGAAGGGAGATTAGAAGTGGAAGATTTGTAGGATCCACTGGGAGAAAAATCAGTTTTCTCCTTTGAAGCTGGAGATGAGACTGCAGGGTTAGCTCTTAAAAATTAGAAGATAAAGGGAAAAATCTTAAGTCAGCCTGTTGTGGGGTATCTACCAAAGAAGATGGTTTAGACATGGGTTCAATCCATTATTAGCCATTCTTTGACTACACTGAATGCTTGGGATACCAGGGTAGCCCAGGATGTTCTCAGGATGAGCTTTAAGCACAAAAATTATGTTCTGGACTGACATACTGCAGCTAACAAATCAGTTAGCCAGAAGTGGAACAATAGAAGCCAAAATGCAAGGTTAGTACATTTAGAGACTTTCCCCAAACTATAGACTTTGACAAATTAGATCTTCATGTGGATTTTGGTAGGTGGTGCTGTATCTGTTCTGAGTTCAACAGCCTGGTAGAAATTCCATCATGGAGGCAGTTGTGCTAAGATCTGTGGCCAGCTAGAAGCTTAGCAGTATCCTTACCCAACTGAAATGAAACAATGAATTTTATGAAACAAACATGACTAAGAAAAAGGTGGACTGCAATTAAAGGAGTTTGATACCTGAATTTTAATAATGTATACATATAGACAAAAAACAATGTGCATCAGTTAAAATGAATAAAATACCTAAATATAAGACCTAAAACTCTAAAACTGTAGTAAATACAAATGACAGTAGTATAGAATAAGATATTTTGAGTAAGTACCCCAAAGCATCAACAACAAAGGTAGGAATGAACATATGAGATTACTTTCTTCTTTTTAATTTTACTAGATATATTTCTTTTCTTACATTTCAAACGTTATTCCCCTTCCCGGTTTCCAGTCCATAAGTCCCCACTCCCTTCCCTCCCCCTCCCCCATACGGGTATTCCCCCTACATATCCCACTTATTGCCCCCCCATATTCTCCTTTTAAAAAGGAGTGGGAGTGGGTTGGGGATTTAGCTCAGCGGTAGAGCGCTTGCCTAGTAAACACAAGGCCCTGGGTTCGGTCCCCAGCTCCGAAAAAAAAAGAAAAAAAAAAGGAGTGGGAGCATCTGGATTTTGGTCATCCTTCTTCTTGGGCTTCCTGTGGTCTGTGGATTGCATCTTGGGTAATTCAAGCTTTTTGGTTAATATCCATTTATCAGTGAGTGCATACCATGTGTGTTTTTCTGTGATTTAGTAACCTCACTCAGGATGATATTTTCTAGTTCATTCCATTTGCCTGTGAATTTCATGAAGTCATTGTTTTTGATAGCTGAGTAGTACTCCATTGTGTAGATGTACCATATTTTTTTAATCCATTCCTGTGTTGTAGGGCATCAGGGTTCTTTCCAGCTTCTGGCTATTATAAATAAGGCTGCTATGAACATAATGGAACATGTTTCTTTGTTGTATATTGGAGCATCTTTTGGGTATATGCCCAAGAGAGGTATAGCTGGGTCCTCAAGTAGTAGAATTTCAAAATTTTTGAGGAACCTCCAGACTGATTTCCAGAGTGGTTGTACCAGTTTGCAATCCCACCAACAATGGAGGAGTGTTCCTCTTTCTCCACATCCTCGCCAGCATCTGCTGTCACCTGAGTTTTTATCTTGGCCATTCTGCCTGGTTTGAGGTAGAATGTCAGGGTTGTTTTGATTTGCATTTCTCTGATGACTAAGGATATTGAACATTTCTTTAGGTGCCTTTTAGCAATTTGATAATCCTCAGCTGAGAATGTTTTGTTTAGCTCTGTACCCCATTTTTTAATAGGATTATTTGTCTCTCTGGAGTCTAAATTCTTGAGTTCTTTGTATATTTTGGATATTAGCCCTCTATCAAATGTTGGATTGGTAAAGCTCTTTTCCCAATTTATTGGTTGCCATTTTGTCCTAATGGCAGTGTCTTTTGCTTTACAAAAATTTTGCAGTTTTATGAGGTCCCATTTGTTGATTCTTGATCTTAGAGCATGAGCCATTGGTGTTTTGTTCAAGAAATTTTCCTCAGTGCCCATGTATTCAAGACTCCTCCCTACTTTTTTTTCTATTAGTTTGAGTGTATCTGGTTTGATGTTGAGGTTCTTGATCCACTTGGACTTAAGCTTCGTACATCATGATAAGAATGTATCGATTTGCATTCTTCTACATGCTGACCTCCAGTTGAATCAACACCATTTGTTGAAAATGCTATCTTTTTTCCATTGGATGGTTTTGGCTCCTTTGTCAAAGATCAAATAACTATAGGTGTATAGGTTCATTTCTGGGTCTTCAATTCTGTTCCACTGATCTATCTGCCTGTCTCTGTGCCAATACCATACAGTTTTTATGACTATTGCTCTATTGAAGTCAGGGATGGTGATTCCCCACGAAGTTCTTTTATTGTTGAGTATAGTTTTCGCTATCCTGGGTTTTTTATTATTCCAAATGAATTTGCAAATTGCCCTTTCTATATCTATAAGGAATTGAGTAGGAATTTTGATGGGGATTGCATTGTAGATTGATTTTGGCAAAATGGCCATCTTTACTATATTAGTCCTGCCAATCCATGAGCATGGAACATCTTTCTATCTTCTGAGATCTTTCTCAATTTCTTTCTTTAGAGACTTGAAGTTCTTGTCATATAGATCTTTCACTTGCTTGGTTAGAGTCACACCAAGATATTTTATATTATTTGGGACTATTGTGAAGGGTGTAGTTTCCTTAATTTCCTTCTTAGCCTGTTTATCTTTTGAGTAGAGGAAGGTTACTGATTTGTTTGAGTTAATTTTATACCCCGACACTTTGCTGAAGTTGTTTATCAGGTTAAGTAGTCCTCTGGTGGAATTTTTGGGGACACTTAAGGACACTATCATATCATCTTCAAATAGTGATATTTTGATTTCTTCCCTTCCAATTTGTATCCCTTTGACCTCCTTTCACTGTCTGATTGCTCTGGCTAGAACTTCAAATACTATATTGAATAAATAGGAAGAGAGTGGGCAGCCCTGTCTAGTCCCTGATTTTATTGGGATTGCTTCAAGTTTCTCTCCATTTAGTTTGATGCTAGCTACTGGTTTGCTGCATATTGCTTTTACTATGTTTAGATATAGGCCTTGAATTCCTGATCTTTCCAGGACTTTAACATGAAGCAGTCTTGAATTTTGTTGAATGCTTTCTCAGCATCTAATGAAATGATCATGTGGTTCTTATCTTTGAGTTTGTTTATATAGTGGATTACATTGATGGATTTTTGTATATTAAACCATCCCTGCATCCTTGGGATGAAGCCTACTTGATCATGATGGATGATCATTTTGATGTGTTCTTGGATTGTTCAAATCTTCTGCAAAGCAACAGGACCAAAGAACGAAGTGAGGAAATAATCTACAGAATGGGAGATGATATTTTCCAAAATTTGTCTGACAAAAGATTGGTGTCCAAAACCTTTTTTAAAATGAACAAATAACCCAAATCAGGAGTTGGTGATGATCTAAACAGACATTTCTACCAAGAACTACAAGTAGCTCACAAATAAATGAATGATCAAAATGACCAGGAGATACTCTCTCAACCTAGTAAGGATAAGTAGTATCACAAAAAACCTAAAACAATAAAAATAACCTAACAAAGATATCAAAAATTGGAGTTTGTGAACTATTGAAAGGCATAGTTTTCACAAAAAAGATCTAAAAGCAGGTATAACACATTTTGTGTTCTTTTAGATTCCTGGTCTCTCTTTTCATTAACTATTGTTACATGCATATATTTTATAGGTGTATACATGTATATTCCTAATTGTTACCTACTCAGTCTGCATGTTACCTATAGGTATGTTTTCAGGACTTATCATTTAGTATTGAATTACCAGTTGGTGTGCTCTTTTCTGGGCTGTAAACAAACCTCTTTTCTTCAGCTGTAAACAAAAATTTTAAAAAATGATTTTTTTCTTAAAAATGGTATGGGCAGAATAAAGAAAAAAGACAATCTAGAAAGAAAAACATTTTAACCTACAACAAAGAACAATATCTATACTTTGTGAAAAGCATTTAGCAATACTCAGCAGAAAACAACTTCACTGAAAATAGACAAATAGGAATGATTAATAGATAGAAAGTGGAATTCAAATGGTCTTTAAAAATATAAAAATGTGCTCAAAAGTATTAATAATTTCAAAATTCAAATTTAAGCAATAAAGATACACAATTTGTTATTGACCACCAAGAAAATTTTAGAAGATAAATGAGGGATAGGAAATTGGTTCAGTTAATGAAGTATTTGCTATGCAAACACTCACATAATAAGCAGGGAATCATGACCTGGTTCTGTAATCCAAATACTGGGGATTCAAATCAGGAGGAGCCCTGGGCCTGGCTACATACCCTACCTAATCATTGAGTTTCAGGTTCAGTGACAAACATTGTCACAATCAGATAAGATGGAGAGCAATAGAAGAAGTCATTTAACATCAGCTCTGGTCTGCACAGGTACCACACACACACACACACACACACACACACACACACATGGTATGGTCACAGTAGTAATATTCATCAGTACCACATAGACTCAGTTATTTGGTACACTGGAAATTGAAATGCCATCAAAATACATTGATTTCAATTGACATAGTCAATCAGAATTTTTAAAAAATTTAATACTTTGAATTTAGGCTCCAATTTCTGGAATCTGCCCATAAGAAATACTGGCATGTGTACTAAAAATATAAGATCTACAATGACAAAACTAGAATAAACTCAACCACATTAATAAATCATGTATATAGCTTTATCATAAAATATCTCCATCCATTAAAAATAATGATGAGGCCATATATATTGAGAGCTGACAGAGATATCACAATAGCCTATTTTGTGTTCTTATAACAAGATGCCTTTGAGCAGATAACTCATAAAGAACAGGTGTTTTCTTTTCCTTGCTCCAGCTGGCAAGAAATCCCAAACCAAGTTGGTAGCATATGGCGAGGGCTTTTTTGCCATGGGCTCACATGGAGGAAGGCAGACCGATAAAACAGGACTCGCTCCTTCTGTCAAATCCTTTGAGAAAAAAAGCATCCAATTCCATTCAAGGGGTGGATTTTTCGTGCTCTGATCAATGTCAAAGTCCCCAGTTCTTAACTGATACCATCTAAATTTTGGAAAAGAAATGATCAAACTGTAGTAGAATTGTGACAGTGTCTAAAATATATACCTAAAATCAGAGAACAAGATGTAATAAAATATTAATTGCATTAATTAGTTGTGTTCTTTTGCTAAAAAGCTCTGAGTAAGCACCCACCAAATCAACATTGGTTATATTTTAGTAATCACAGAATAGGGAAGACTAGGGGATAATTTTTTTTTTAAATTCTTATTACTTGACTGATTTATAATTGCCATGCATTCACATCAATAATTTATCATTTAAAAACCAAAAGAACTTCTTGCAGTCACAGCTACATAGGAAGCTGAGGCTTCGATTCATTTTGGGACAAGTCTGAGCAACATAATGAGGTCTCATCTCAAGCAGATAAAGAAATGCCACTAAAAATGATTAAAGGACTTATTGTAGTAGAAAATGTATAATTTGTCTACTGGAGGTGATAGAAGGTGAATGCTAACTTGTGAAGCTTTTTTGACCAAATTTTTTTATCCCCATTGCTCTATAGTACAGCTTCAGGTTGGGATGGTGATTCCCCTAAAAGTTCTCTTATTGTTAAAAATACTTTTTTGCAATTCAGATTTTTTTTTATGATTCCAGATGAATTTGAGAATTGCTCTTTGTATCTCTGTGAAAAATTGAGTTGAAATTTTTATGGATATTGTATTGAATCTGTAGATTGCTTTTGGTAAGATAACCCTTTTTATTATGTTAATCCTGCCAATCCATAAGCATGGGAGGCCATTCTCACCTTGTGAGCAGATCCAGTCTTCTTTTAGCTATCGGGTGCTGGAGAGTGTTGTATTCCTTTGGAGGCACTGTGCTACTCTTCTATTTTTCTGTTAGAGGCAGGTTCTCACTCCAGGGCAGCTTGGCATTCAAGTAGACCAGGGTGTACTTGAACTCATGGAAATCCTCCTCCCTCTCCTTTCCAAATGCTACATATGTGAAGCATCATGGCCAGCTACCTTCCTTGTTTATCATTCCTTTTGTTGATATCCACACATACTGTAGACTGTTGTCTAAACCAGTTTATTAAGCTGACCTATGCTATAGAAGCTTTCAATATAGGTGCCTTCTCCTCAAGATACATCTTTGTGTGTCGCTTTACTAGACTCCAGTATCTTTGCTTACAGTTGTGACAAGCAGTGAAGTTTCTCTATACCTGCTTCTTCAGCCTAATCAATTGTTGTTGCCATGGTGCAAGCCATTGGCGATATCTTCCTCTGAGGGCCAAGTGAAGGAAGTGAGATCTGACAGTTTTAATGCATGTGATAAACACTTCTGGGGCAGGGTGAGGTGCCCGTCTACAGTTACTCTGCAATGGGAAGGTGCTGAGAATGAAGTGTGTAGAATGTTTCTTCTCACACTTCAGTGATTTCCAGGATTAGCTCTAACACTACAAGTTCTGTGGCAGAAGAGGCTTAGTGTTTCCTGTGTCAGTCCCAGCAGCAGTGGGACTAGGTGACGGCTGTAGCAGAGAGGAGAAGCACACAGTACACAATACACAGCACACACACACACACACACACACACACACACACACACACACACACACACACACAACATACAGCAGCAGCATGGGCCAAAAAGCAGCTAGGTGTATGTGGAAGCAGCCCAAAGGATATCCTCTCCTGTCCAGTGTTGAGCTCAGATTGAAAAGCAGCGTTTTGAGAGTCTGAAGGGGCATATTCATAGTTTTCCTAAAACATTATCAAATGTGACTAGGAAAAGAGACATATATATGAAAACTAGAAAAGAAGACAAAATTTTCTCCTACATTAATGGCGTGTTTACCTATTAGTCAGCATAATTAGATAAGAGAGAAATAAGCATTAAAACTAGGAAAAGGAGCTAAAGTTATCATTGTTGCTAAATATTCTAATTTTATCTAGAAGTCACAGAGAGCAAAGGCTTGAATTATTATTACACAGCCTGAAAATTTTATTTGCAATTAAAATATTAATGTGTGATAACACGTAATGATAAATAAGAGGAAGAGCTATCAAATTTAATGTAATGAAACCATTCAGAATCTACAGAAATAAAGCTTTTGTGTTCTAAAATAGGATGTAGAAAGATATCTGCCTTCAATTAATTCTCATTGTACGTGTGCTATTCTTGGTGTATATACACATATGTTTATGTACATACATATTGTAAGATTAATCATTTTGCATAAATTGATGCATAAAATGGTAATACAATACACTATACAGCATATTGTAAAATATACTGTATACTGTGATATATACTATATAATAAAATAGAATATACAAATTACATATTTGTATATTATAAAAGCATAAATGAAAGTTGTAAGATCATAGCTGTAAACAGCAGCAATTGTTTCTGGGGTTTCACTGGAACTTTTGGTCAAGATATGAGCAATTTTACTCTTTTTACTTATTAAAATTTGTCTCATTAAAGTTTTATTTTGATTATATATTCATTTTATAATATATGCATAAATACTTATTTCCCTTTTATTGAGCTCAAGAACATACGGATCTTAGTCTTCAATTTTAATTAAACTCTTAATTTGTATTTACAATGGTAGGCAGCTTTATCACCTAGACAGAGAGGAGAAGAAAGCTCTATTATTTTACATACTGACCTTATTTCTTCATATATTATTAACTATATTCTCAATCACTAATGATAAAAAACATTATTAAGACTCTGTGTCTTAATTATGTACTATTGCTGTCATGAAACCAAAACTAGAAAAGCAAAAGCTAAGGAAATTAGGAAAGGAACTCGAGGAGGGCAGGAACATGTAGGCAGAAGCTGATAAACAGACTACAGAAGAGTGCTGCTTACTGGTTTGTTCCCTAGGGCTTGCTCAGCCTGCTTTCTTATAGAAACCAGGGCAACAAACCCAGGGGTGACTGAACCCACAGTGGACTGACCTCTCTCTCCCACATCAATCACTACAAAATGGCAACCAACAGATTGATTGGGAAAAGATCTTTACCAACCCTACATCCGATAGAGGGCTACTCCAGAGAATCAAATAACCCTGTTAAAAATGAGGTATAGAGGTAACCAAAGAATTCTCAACTGAGGAATACTGAATGGCTTCAAAGCAGATAAAGAAATGTTCAACATCCTTAGTCTTCAGGGAAATGTACATCAAAACAACCCTGAGATTCCACCAGTCAGAATGGCTAAGATCAAAAACTCAGGTGACAGCACATGCTGGCAAGAATGTAGAAAAAGAGGAAAACTTTCCATTAATGATGGGTTTGCAAACTGGTATTACCATTCTGGAGATCAGCCTGTTAGTTACTCAGAAAATTGGACACTACCTGAGGACCTAGCTAGATCACTCCGAGGCATATGCCTAAAAGATGCTATAACATATAACAAGGACTCATGCTCCACTATGTTCATAACAGCCTTATTTCCAACAGAAGTTGGAAAGAACTCAGATGCCCTTCAACAGAGGAATGGACAGAAAATGTGGTACATCTACACAATGGAATACTGCTCAGTTATTAAAATCAATGACTTCATGAAATTCTTAGGCAAATGGATGGAATTTAAAAATATCATCCTGAGTAAGATAACCCAGTCACAAGAGAATACACATGATACGCTGTCACTGGTAAGTGAGTATTAGTCCCAAAGCTCATAATACCCAAGATACAATTCACAGACCACATGAAGCTCAAGAAGAAACCGAAGCGTGGATGCTTCAGTCCTTCTTAAAAGGGGGAACAAAATACTCACAGGAGGAAATACAGAGACAAAGTGTGGAGCAGACACTGAGAGAAAGGCCATCCAGAGACTGCCCCACCTGGGGATCCCATATACAGTCACCAAACCCAGACACTATTGCAGATGCCAAGAAGTGTATGCTGACAGGAGCCTAATATAGCTGTCTCCTAAGAGAATCTGCTAGAGCTTGACAAATACAGAGGCAGATGCTCACAGCCCACCCTTGGACTGAGAGAACTGGGTCCCCAATGGAGGAGTTAGAGAAAGGACTGAAGGAACTGAAGTGGTTTGCAACCCCATAGGAAGAACAACAGTATCCACAAAACAGACCCCCCAGAACTCCCAGGGAGTAAACCACCAACCAAAGAGTACACGTGGAGAAACCCATGGCTCCAGCTGTATAGGTGGGCAGAGGATGGCCTTGTTGAGAATCAATGGGAGGAGAGACCAGTCTAGGGGAATGACAGGACAGGGAGGCAAGAGCGAGTCGATGGGTGGGAGCACCCTCATAGAAGCAGGGGAAGAGGTGACAGACTAGCGGGTTTCTAGAGAAGAAACCGGGAAAGGGGATAACATTTGAAATGTAAATAAAGAAAATATCCAATAAAAGAAAAGAATATATATAAAAGAAATTACCTGGTTGGTGCCCCAGTGTCTGGGAGATCTCAGGGGTCCGGGAGAGTTGGGACTGCTGATCCCACTAACAGCTTACTTTACACCTCAGCTTCTTCCACCTCGCTGGTCCTAGGCCCCCAAGACATGTGTGTGAGTGGACTGCTTACACTACCCCATCCAGGCCCCTCCCTCCATCTAATGCTGATGTTTAATCTATTTTCCCATCTCAGAGAGATTCAAGTGCCCCCCGTAGGAGAATTTTAATCCAGGAACATGGACGCAGTCAAGGGATTCCACCTTCTAGATCTGTGTGGTCTGGTTGATTTGCAGACGTGCCTCACACCTTTAATCACTCTAGCTGGAATACAACATACCATTAGTATACACCCTTAATCCCAATCAGTGAATGTACAGTTAGTTTGTAGAAGGAAGCCATGTTTGAAGGTGACTTCTAATTTAGGGGCAGACAAAGTGACTAATCGGAGTAAGATATGACAGAATGAATCAGGGATGGATATGCCAAATTTTTAGTAGAACTGAAAGGAGAGAGAGGCAACTTGTGAGAGAGAGGTAGAGAGAGGGGAGAGGGAGAAAGAGGGGAGAGGGGAGAGGGAGACAGAGGGGAGAGGGGAGAGAGGGGAGAGGGGAGAGGGGAGAGGGGAGGAAGAGGAAGTTTCACCAGGACAGAGGTTGCAGAAAGAACAAGCTAGACACAGTAAAGACAAGCCAGAGAAGAAGGAGCCAGAAGATTAGAACATAATGCCAACACTAGTTTGTTGCCAAGCATAGAAATTCAGTCAGAAGCCAAGAGAAGATGGATTGAATCAGTCAGCTTAGATAGGAGTTTGAGCCAGAAGAGTTGATTTGGGCCAGCCAACCTGAGTACGAAAAGAAGTAGAAAGGGTGAGATTATTCAGCAGTAAGCCTCTGAGACAACAATCACATCTGTTGAAAAAAAATTGACATCCTGACTTGGGCCTTCCCTGTTACTCGGTTTCTTTGCCTCTGTGGGTTGTAACACAGTCATCCTGTACTTTATGACTAATATCTCCGTGTAAATGAGTACATACAATGATTGTCTTTCTGAGTCTCTGTTAACTCACTCAGAATAATCTTATTTGTTTTATTTTTTCAAAAGAAGTAAAATATTTTCAAAGTAATCTTAAATTCAGGCTGCATTATCTAGAGTTTGGATCTTAAATGCAGTCAAGACCAGGTAGATGAATGAGGTGACAGAGATAGGGCAAATTAAAACACACCCAGGGCCAGGTTGGCAGAATACACTGTAATATGGACATTAAATAAGTACAATAAAATGTTACATAAAAATGCCATTTGCCATATTTTCTTCATGATGGGAGACCACACAGCATAATGATCCTTAGCAGGGAGGAAATGGAGTCAGAAGGGAATGCACTGAAATACATGCTATGTTATCTCCTTGCTATTTGAGCAAGGGCCAGTTATTACTTCTTTCATTAAGCTTGATTCTTATAACTAAATTATTTTGAAACTTCAACTTATTTTTAAACAAATATGAGAGTGGCAAAGCTCTTGCCTAGATTCCATGAGACCCTGAGGCTGAGTCTCAGCAATATATATGTACGTGTGCGTATTTGTACTTTTATTTTCCTAACTTTAAAGTCATCTTGTGATTGTGAATTGAAAATGTGGTTAGGATAGTTATCAAATGAATAAATGCAATTACATACGAGTTGTTAATCTTTTAAATTTATTTTCTAAAATTGCTACTAATTTTTTATTACTATTGCTTTTTTTATCAGTTAGTTTTCTTATTGTTGTGACCAAATACACAATGAAAGAAACTTAAGGGAGGAAGGAAGGGAGAAAGGGATGATTTGCTTTGGTTCATGGCTTGAAGAAATTCAGTCTATCATGCCAGAAAAATCATGGCAGCAGGAACATGTGGCAGTTGGTCACATTGGGTCTGATCAAAAGAGTTTTACAGAAACTTGATGTAAACTTCCATGATTCTGAAATTCTTGGATTTTTACATACCTGCAACTCATTGCTGTGATCAAACACCTGTTGAACTCAACTTTGGGTGGGTCAATTTCAGGTCTCTATTTGAATGGTGGGGAAGGCATGGTGGCAGGAAGCTGAGACAGGTTTCCAGGTAGGATCAGAGGTTCAGTCCATTATCATTAAGGGAGGAGCATGGCAGCATCACAGTATCCAGGCAGGCATGGTGCAGGAGGAGCTGAGTTCTACATCTTCACCTGAAGGAAGAAAGGAACAGACTGAGCATCCTCAGGCAGCTAGGAAGAGGGTCTCCAAGCCCACCCCACAGTGATACACTTCCTCCAACAAGGCCTCACCTTTTAATAATGCCACTCCCTGGGCCAAGCATATGCAAACCATCACAATATAAATTTATTAATTTGGGGTTTTGAGACATGGTCTCACTCTGTAGCCTCTGTTTGCTTTGAGATTCTAAAAGGCATTATATTATATTAGATTAGATTTGGGAAGTTTCTCCTGAGATTACTCAAATATAACTTTAACACAATAAGATTTACTAATTATATATACAATTTGATAAACTTTTAAATTATATACTCTTTATTTTTTAATTTTTTAAATTTATTTTTTTCCATTTTTATTAAATTGGGTATTTCTTATTTACATTTCAAATGTATTCACTTTTCCAGTTTCCTGTCCATCAGCCCCCTAACCCCTTCCCCTCACCTTCTATGTGGGTGTTCCTCTCCCCATCCACCCCCTTATACCCCCAACAATCCCCTAAACTGGGGGTCCAACCTTGGCAGGAAAAAGGGCTTCTTCCTCTTCCACTGTTGCCCCTCCTAGGCTATTCTCTGCTACCTATGCAGTTGGAGCCCAGGGTCAGTCTATGTATAGTCTTTGGGTAATGGTTTAGTCCCTAGAAGCTCTGGTTGGTTGGCATTATTGTTCTTATGGGGTGGCAAGCCCCTTCAGCTCTTTCAGTCTTTTCTCTAATTCTCCAACAGGGGTCCTATTCTCAGTTCAGTGGTTTGCTGCTAGCATTATTACTATTGTTTTTAACCAGTAGAGTTGATACAAGGTAAAATATCTTCTTTTATGTTTATTAGTGAAGATCTTTTTGAAATGTAAAACCTGTATTATGACATGTTGTTTTACATATAAAATATTTAAAATTACCAATCAAGAATTTTAATTTTTTGTTTCTTCATGGATATTATTTTTTTAAAAAAAATCCTCTCTAAAATATTATCAATGGACTTTGGCGTCAATATTGTGAAAGCAGTTGCCTATGAGTTTTCCCTGAGGAAGAGCCACTCCCAAAAGCATCATCACCAAATTGCTGTTATTAAACACCTGCTGTTTTAATAGAGCCCAATAAACCGTATCATTATCCTTACTTCTCCTGCATTGCAACTCATTGACTTGTGTGGTAGAACTTTTCCCAACCCAGTAATCTCTGCATTAAAACGAAGGGCAAGATTGAGGCATGTTTTTTAAAAGTTCCCATTTTTAAAAAAGAGTTTTTAAAATCTCTCTATATTTTACAAGATTTACCTATTGCTTTTATGGAATAGCACATTGTATTGCCTTTTAAAATTAAAATTGATGCCATACCTCAATGTCTAAGCCTTCACATGAAGCAAATGTAACATTTATCATTTCTAGTAATTATTTGTGAAACTATAACATGATAATCAAATTATTGTGATTATATATGTGAAGCAGAGTGTGTGTTGTTTCTTTTTTGTTTATTATGTTCGTTGATTTAGAGTACGGACTACCGTGCATTTTGTTTTATATTTCCATTGGTTTTTCATTTGTTTAATAGATATTGCTTAAATGAGGTAGGTAACACCTCTAATATTTTTCTTAAAACTTGGTGAAATCAATCTGTGGACACTGGTTTGAAGCAATTTCAAGGTTCCATAAATACTGTTTGTGGTCATCAGGCCTATTTTGTTGATAAATTCATCAAACAATATTGATAAATGCTGAGGTTAAAATAAAAGATAGGTTATGGTCTAACATCATCATCATCATCATCATCATCATCACATAACAGTATCATTTAAGAAAATAAAACAATGCTCTTATTCCAAATCCTTCAATATTCATACAATATGTTGAACCTTAAATTTTAGATCGAAGAAGCGGTGCACTGTCAAACGAGAATGTTCAAGAGACCTGTTTTTTTCACTAAATGAAATTATTATTAGCTATTGTTTAATTACAACTCTAGTCACATAATGGCATATAAAACAACAAAAATTGTGTTCTGTTCCTGAGCAAAAATTTTCCTTTGCTCTAGGCAGAAAGTGAACCAGCTCACCATCCCAGTACCATATTGGATTGGGGGGATCATGTGACCCTGGTGGATGGCTTGTATTTTCTGGGATAAAACCCAAAGATTTGCTTGTCTTCAGGCTTTAGAGTTTTAGGCAGATAGATTATTCCACAGAGAATAATAAAATCATGTCTATGACATCATTATGACCTATCTTTTGTGGACGAGGGGATAAAATTTATATCATTTAGTGTTTGTTAGTATTCATACAATGTCTTTGTATAAAATACTAATTGTCTGGAGACATGTAAGAAAATCCTCTTCCATCGTACTGATATGAGTATCAAACATCCTTTGAGTATGTTGCCGGTTCAATGTAAATAGCAGCAAGAATTTTCCTGAAAGAAGGTGGCTGAATCAAACTCAAAAGTATTCTGAAAGTGGAACGATTACTACCCACAAGGCCAGTGCAATAACAAACTCCTGATTTTTCTGTGTCTGTTTCTAGTCATTGTTTTTACTGGCATCAACATTTACCATGCTTGCTTTCTAGGGCACATTGTTGTGCTCTAAAAGATCTGAGCCAATGATTATTGTGGTCATATTACAAAGGATCTCTGTTATAAGGAGTAGTAGTTAGTAAAAGGGGTGTTATCCAAGGCAGAGGACTCATCACATTTTTGTCGGAGAGAAGAGAAAAGATTATCTATTTTTTAAAACAAGTCTATTTTTAAATAGTGTGATATTTAACACCTTTGCTAAGAGCAGTAATTTGTTGGGACTCACTTGAAACATTAGACATAACAGTTTCTTTCCTTGTCGAGATATGGTCCCACAAGACTCCAGGTAGCATGAAATGTAGGGCAATGATCAGCGTGCTCTGCTGATGTGTGGGGATCATCAAGTTCAATGCCTGGAGCACAGAAAATAGACAGCAGGAAGCTGAGGCTGGAGAAGCAGAGGTGGGTAAGGAGGCAGATAAGCAGGGAGATGGTGTTTTGGATGATGTTTAGAGGGTCTATTAAAGGAATGAGCATGAATACAAAGAGACCACTAAAGAGCCTGCCCTAGGCATCCCAAGGATAGACTAGACTAGAGCAATTCACCACAACAGTGAAAAAGTATGAAGGTAGAATCATTACAAATTACCGAAAGTGGAAAAGTGTCTCATGACCCAATACTAAAAAACAACCACTATAATAATTTCCATTTACATATATTGATATTATTTGTATTGTCGTGGGTATAATTATCATTTATTTTATAATAATAGAACATAGGAAAAACTATGAAGTAAGTAGTTTTTCTTTATACAGTTTAGATTTTTTTTTGATATAGCTCGTATTCAACATTTAGTCTTTGCTTTCCCTTCCCTATGTCCTTTAGAGCCATCTACTTCCTCCAGGTCTGACTTCTAACTCCTTTATTTCTTTTACCATCAACAAGGCATCTTTCCAGATATAGCAGTGGGATAAATAATGCACCTTCAAAAGTATCTGCGTCCTACTCTCTGAAACACATTAGCAAATAATCTTACACAGCAACATGGATTGTAACGATTACTTAGGAGCTGGAGATTTCCCTGTATAACATAATTGGCTCAATGTAACCGCAAAAAGCAAAGATAGAACAGAGTACATGAAGATGAGAATTGTGTAAGTATGAGGTAGATTTGAGTATGCCACAATATTCTTTTGGCAGATACGGAAAGTGGCATGAATCAAGGATTTCAGGTTGTCTCTTTAATTTGCACATGCAGGTGAGTTGATTCTCTCCTAGAACTCCAGGAGGAACATAGTCTTGTCAACAGCCCAGTATTAGCACATGATACCCTACTTGGGAATAAGACCTACAGGACTGTAAGGTAAAGTTTTTAGTGCTTTAAGCCACACATTTAGGCTAACTCATACTAGCAACAGTAAGGAACTATGACAATTCTTTATTGTAAAGAATCTTACGGATTTACTCTTAAATGGGTAATTTAATTAACAAATTTTAATGTATTCTTTTTTCTTAACTCAAGAGTTAAGTTTTATGTTGTAGTTTCAGGAACCAATCTGGTGAAAGAGATGTCTGAAACTGGTTGCAGACAGGTACGCGGCATGTGTACGAGGGGGGGAGAGAAAAAAACACGTTTTGAAGGTCTTCACATTTACCAGGCTGTCCAACATCTCATTCCCATCTATAAGCATAGAGTCATGCTCATTCAAACCAGCTGAGAGCAAGTTTTGTATGAGAAATACTTTTGAGTCCATAAAGATTTTTTTAAGTCTTACATGAGTGTGCATGTGTGAATACCGTAGATCACATTTCACATACCCTGATTTACTCGTTTTCATTTTTCCAGGGGATTGTGCATTCCCGTGCTTTTGAATTATGATCTCTCACAATGGAAATTTCCTATGAATAACGTCAGACGCTGAAAGTGAGAGAGCCGGGGGGTAGAAGATGAGATGATATTTTCTACTGGCTGCTGGGGCCCAGGAGTTGAATAGATGAAAGAAATAGAGGGACTGAAAGATCTTGGGTATCATTTGACGCTTGCATTGTTTTGAGGTTCTCAAAACCAGCAGCATTCTTTTATCTTCTAAGTCACACGTGATACAAATGTCAAATGGGGAGACTTTCATCACAGTATCAAGGGAGTCTCTAAACCAAACCATGAGAACAAGTCATCTAGGAACATGTGAAGAGAGAAATGATCTCTTAAGAACCTCAGGTTTCTTGGGTACAAATTGGCATTGAAAAATTGTTCCTTACCTGGGAAGTAGCCAGCTCAGGCATAGGTGAAGAAGCCTGCTTCTCTAATGTCCTGTCCTAAGTGGATGCTTGTGGCCACTCTGAATATCTGAGGCTTCCTGGTGCTCTTCCAGGACTCCCTCACAGTGTAGTACTGTGATCCCCTTTGAATATTTCAAGGACTGGAAAAGTGGGTCTGGCAGCGCATCAGGGAGAAGGTGGTGACAGAGGCTTGGATCAGATGACTCTGGAAATGATTACCGAAGACGGCAGGTAGCTTACACGTGAACAGCGGTGAACATATGTGATCTGCTTGATAGTCACAGCGATGCTGAAAGAGAAATGGAACACACATTACCAAGCTCATTTTGTAACCTTGGGAACGATGCCTAAGAGTTCTAAAATTACTTATCTCAGATTCCAGACTTCATAATTTGTAAAGCCAAAGTACATTTGTGCTTTGGACTGATATCTTATCCAAAGCTGAATCCAGCACACCCCGAACTTGTCCTAATGCTTAAAGTCTAAGAATTTTCAGTTCCGGAAGAAATATAAATGAAAAATCCTGTGTTCTACCTCATATGCCCTGATACAGAGTTTGACATCTTGCGTTTGAATTAAGTTGCCCAGGGAATTCTGCTGCGTGCTGAATGAAGTCTCTTGCTTTTCAAAATACGATTTGTGGTGACTGGGTACCGGCATTACCTGAGACCTTGTGTGAATGGAGAGAGCCATGTCAAATCTGAGGTCTTTTGGTCAGAACCCACAACTCATGAAGATTCTCAGGAGGTTCCAGGCCCTTAAGGACTATAGATACAAACTTTGGCATTAAACACTGATAAAACGCCCCTACAAGTGGAGGGAGAAACAGTTGGAATGTTATAGAGCTGACAAATGGGTTTTTTTTTTTCTCAGCAGAATTTGTTATATTTTTACTTTTCTGTGAATGAGGGTCAGGGCCAGCACTGAGTTAGAAGACTCACTTAGTCTTTGACGGTGTCACTACCTACGGAAAAATTTGTTCCACTCCGCAGTCTGCTAAAGAAGTGAAGCCCATCAGATAGGGAAAGTAGCTATCTTGTTATCGCTGCTTTCAGTCTGCCGTACAAAACTGAACCCCGAGATAATCCTGATCAGCATTAAGAACCGAAATTTGAGGAAGGAGAATTTGAGCAAGTGGAAAATGCTAGAAAGTGGATCCCAAGGAGGAACTGAAGCTATCAACACAGGGTTACAGCTCTTGTTTCTGGAAACTCTCTTTCCAGTACAGTACATCCTCCTATATAGAAGGATGCTTATCAAGGGAATCCCCAAGGGAAGCTTCCTGATAAGTAACCTTCACTCATTCTGAAAAATCCTCATTCCTATTAACATTTTTTCTCTGTTTAAGGAAATCAGAGTGCTTAGTGTATGAGGATATTCCAGATTTTAATTCTGAACTTTTTCTGTTATATAGTCTATATATGACAAGTCACTGGAAAAGAGGTATGTGAAGTTACCTCTAGACTCACGTGACTAGATGTGTGCTTGTCTGATGAGTTTATTTATGATAAAAGGCGTATAAAGGTCCATAGGTCTGAAGTCTATACAGAAAATAGGGCAGGGAGGGATTTAGAAAACTTTCAAGTTGATGAAAAATGTTGATTTAAGCATCTTAATTTTTCTGTACAGATACATATATGTGTTTACTTACTTTTGAAACTTTCTGAATTATAGATGAATTAAGTAATCATATTTCTCAAATGATTACATGCTTTGTATCTAGTTTTTTTAAAAAATTGGATTTTTGAGGTTTTCTATATTTAATCTTAGAAATCTGGGATGGAAGAGGATGTTTTAAATCTACTTTGAGGCAAAGGGATTCCTCACAAAGCAATCAGACTCCAGGAAGGCATTAGCACACCTTTGAAAAGTGAAGGCAGACAGTATTAAACTTTTAAAAGCTTTCTTTGAAGGAATGTGGAGTTGGTTAATATCATTTTAGTGAGGTGAGAGGAAAGGAATTGTATTACATTATTTATTCTTGAATCTTTGAAGGCAGGTTTTTTTTCCTTGGCTGGTTCATTTTAGTGTTAATGAGCATTAAGCTCATATATCAAAGAGAGAATAATAAACCTTTAAATGTCAGTCCAAAGGAGGTCTTTATTTTTCTACTTGCGGCTGAGAAGCACTGAGGATAATTTAAGACATGCAGACTTGAAAATCTACCTGAAAATGTGTAAAGAGAAAACATAAATAAAGGAAGAAATTGCAGAGCATGTTTTAAAATAAAAGATTTTAGTCATATATGGAACACACAGAGGGGAAAATTAAAATACTCTGAAGGATTGACAACATGGAATTAGAAATGTGGTAAAAAATGTTAGAAATATAGCTTATTCTACTCATCTTTGAAGTAATAAAAGTGAGCATTTAGTTTCTGACTCTATTGAAATCTATAATAATGTGCTAATTGATGGTTTAAAAAGCAAAAAACAGTTAGTTTGCATTTAATATATAATTAGTAAAGAAAGCAAATACTGAAGAGTTATTCTGGCCCCAATGAAGAACTAAATTGCTCTAGAGGTCTGATGCCCTAACAGTGCTGAATTTGGTTAGAGTTTAAAGCAGAGTAAAATATTCTTTTTGAAGACACCAAAAGCAGATATGTCTGAATGAATTGTCCCATGTGTCAACTGAAAAGAAGCGATCTGCTTCAGAAAAACCCTTCAAATTGGGCGATTCAATACATTCTCCAAGAGGGAAAAGTTCTGATTCTAGAATAGAGCACAGACATGAGCATAAAGGACTTCCCGGTATCCTGAGTGCAAACTAGGCTGGCTCCAAACACCCATCCAGGGAGAAAGCTGCCACATGCACAAAGAAACAGAAGTGAGAGCTGCTTACTTTCTCAGCACAGTTATTACTCTGCTTCTGTGAGAACTCTCAGCAGGTCTCTCTGTTCTCTCTATTCTACATCAGATCAGTTTCTCAGAGAAATATTCTTGATGTTTATATTGTACATAACTTTAAACAATAAACAGAAAAGAACAAAAGGTCCACGAACTGCAATGCAGCGTTTTCTGGGAGACACATCCAAATAAAAACATACCTATGCAGTTGCACATATCTGAGAACTGCCATCACAGCTCTGAGGACCATGACAGTCCCCCTACTAAAACAACTGTCACTTGGGTGAGTTTTTTTCTTTTAAAACTGCAGCACGTTAAAGTCTGTTAGGGTTTAGAGTTTCCTTTGTGAAAGTAAAAATCTTAGATTGGTAACCATCTGTGTCACATTGAACTAGTTTTTAAGATTTACTTTTATTGTTTTTAATTATGCTTATGTGTGATTTGGAGGGAAGAGAGATTTTGTGCGCGTGAGTGTAGCTGCTTGCAGAAGTCAGAGTCATCAGGTCCCCCTGGAATTGCTGTTACCGGCAGTTGTCAGCCTGCAAGTTGGGCCTCAGCTAGGGCAGTGCACACTCTGTACAATGTACACCAGTGTCTGCCAAGAAGAGAATAGAAAGAAACAAAGGCCAACACTCAGCCACCCAAAGAAATATTCATCTGAATAGTTTTCAGCTGAAACTATTCATCAAAGCAAGAATTGGGGGTAGTTTATTCAACCTTTAACCTATATCAGATCATTCTGCTTCTGTGTGGAATTTGCATAGACTGCCTGTGTGTATGTCACAAGGACTAAGACCAATGATCTTTGAAGATTATAGATACATTTTCATCTCAAAAGAGGTTTTTGTTTTGTTTTGTAAATTTGGTGATGTTCCAGACATGCCCCCCTCTCCTCTCCACTCTCAAAAGCAACTTGATTTAAAGACTAAAATTAGGCTTTGAAAAGACAAGTATTTACTATTTTGTCTTCATGTTTCTGTTGCTGTGACTAAACGCCAAGACCTCGGAAACTCTTATTAAGGAAGACATTTAATTGGGGCTGGAGTGCAGTTTCAGAAGTTTAGTCAGTTATCATCTTGACAGGAAACATGGTGGCCTGCAGGCAGACATGGTTCTTGAAAAGGAGTTGAGAGTTCTACATTCATATTGGCAAGCAGCGAAAGGAGACTAACTTGAGATTCTGAGACCTTAACACTGGCCCCCAGAGTGACATACTACCTCCATGAGGCATGGCCACACCTCTTAGTGATGCCTATCCTATGGGCAGAGCATACAAACACATGAGTCTATGGGGGGAGCATTCCTATTTGAACCACCACATACCTCACAGTGATAAATATAATGCGATCCAAATCCAGATAATATTTTTGACAAAAATTGTTTTTGTATAACATATTTTTTCTTTTCGCTTGGATAAACGAGAATATGTCACACTGTAAAAAATGTCGATGGGTAAATGAACCACATTTTCTCTATCCATTCTTCTGTCGTAGGATACCTGGGTTGTTTCCAGCTTCTGGCTACCACAAATAAGGCTACCATGAACTTAGTGGAACATGTGCCCCTGTGGCATGGCGGGGCATCTTTTGGGTATATTCTCAAGAGCCATAGAAAATGTGCTTCACTTACACAATGGAATACTACTCAGCTATTAAGAATGAGGATATCCTGAGTTTTGCAGGCAAAGGATGGAACTAGAAAATATTATTCTGAGTGAGGGAACTCAGACCCAAAAGGACATGCATGGTATGTTCTCACTAATAAGTGAGTATTAGCAAAAAAAAAAAAAAAAGTACAGAATACCCAAGATACAGTTCACAGAACTCACAAAGGTCAACAAGCTGAAGGGCTCAAGTGAAGATGCCTCAGTCCCACTTGGGAGGGGGAAGAAAGCAAAGAGGAAGGGAAGGAGAAACAGGGGAAGGATAGGGAATGGGGGTGGAGGGAGAGGGGAACAAGATCTAGTGTTGGCTGTAGGAAAAGGACTGAAGCCATGAAGGCCACAGAAAGAATGGAAACAAGCAATCTCAGGAGGAAGGAGGTTGGGAGAAAGCTCTAGAATGTACCAGAGACCTGGGAAGTGAGAGACCCTCAGGACTCAAAGGACAGGGTGACCCTAGATGAAAGGCCCTACAGTGGGAAGAGGGAACTTATTGAAATCACCTCTAGCAGAAAGATAGATCATCAAGTAAGGGATGGTGTTGCTATCCCACAGTCAAAGCTCTGAACCATAATTCCTCCTGTCTAAAAGAAATACAGGGATGGAAATGGAGAATAGTCTGAGGAAAAGAAAGTCCAGTGACAGGCTCAAAGTGGGATCCAGCTTAAGGGGAGGCGCCAAGACCTGACATTACTGAGGCTATGGAATGTTCACAAAAAGGGACTTATTATGACTGTCCTCCAAAAGACCCAACAATCAGCTGAAAGAGTCAGATGCAGATATGTGCACCCCACCAATGATCAGAAGCTGCTGACTTGTCTGGTTGAATTAGGGAAAAGCTGAAGGAGGCTGAGGAGAAGGGCAGCCTGTAGAAGGACCAGCAGTCTCAATTAACCTGGACCCCTGAGATCTCTCAGACACTGGATCACCAAATAGGCAGCATACACCAAATGAAATGAAGCCTACAACACATATACAGCAGATGACTCCCTGGTCTGGGTTCAGTCACAGCAGATGCAGCCTACCTTCAAGAGTCTGGAATTTAGATGTCTGGTAGGGTGGGTGGGGTGGGGACATCCTTGTGGAGACTGGGGTTCGGTAGGGAGATGGGATGTGGAACAGTCGGGGAGGCGAACAGGGAGGGGAATAAAATCTGGAGTATAAAAATAAATTTTAAAAACTTAAAAATAAATGAAAGAAATGTTGATGGGATAAAATTATAGGAAGGATATATGGTAAGAACAAAGAAGATAATTTTATTTTAAAAGCATGGTGGTCTGTTTCCTTTTACGAATGTTGAACTGGGGTGTTTTCAAGAAATAGCTTATTCAAATTTGGCAACTGAAGAAAAATTGATAAAGAAACCTAAGAGCAGATGGGATTTTCAGAGAAATCTGGAAGAAATATCACAGTTTGAAAGAACTAGCAAGAATGGAAACTCTTAGCCAACCTAGACCTGGAGGGGCCAGAAAGAAATCAGAGAAATAACTTTCTGACTGAGACTGTCTGACAACTTATGGCCTATTGAAGAGGATACAGCTAAATGTTGCTTATCTGACAGTAGAAAGCTGGAAAAATAAAATCCTTGGGCAGCTGTCTTGCTATGTATTCCACTCCTACCTTCTCTAGCAAAACCCACTGGGGGAATGCATGCTTCAAGGGCTTCATCATTATTAACAGTACAGATCAGCCTTTGGAACACAGAGCTTAGTGGGTGGAATAGATAATGGGAGACCTCAGGAATAATACGCAACACAATTGCCTATTGGCAACTTTTAAAATTAACCTTAACTCCTTACAAAATTTTATGCATCAATTGCTATTTTTTCCATATTCAAGATGAATCTTTGCAGCATTTCAGCCACCTGCTTATTGATATTTCCCTGGGGTATTGTCATCATTCTTTTATTATTACTTGGTCTTAATAGCTTCACAGAATCTTCAGTGCCTCATGTTCGGTTGCCTTCATCCCTTGCTATTGAATACAAGCCACAATTGCTCCTGGTGGATCTCAAACATAAGCAGTACTCTATCAGGTAGTTTTGGTTCCAAAATGCTCTGTAGATTGGGAGGGCTTTTCATGAACTTTAATGGATATCAAATGTATTTTAAAATAACTGATATGAATTTTATATGAAGAAGCTAGAAGATGGTGGGTTGTGATGGAAATTATGGGCAAAATATGCTCTCCTTTGAATTCTACTAGTTTAGTTCAATAGATTATGGGTATCCACTAGTTACTATGCAAATGAAAAATAAAACTTTTTAAAAAAAGAATTCAAATTTAGGCATACAATATAAGAATATAATGTTATTACCAAAAGACATAGGCTATCAAACAAAAATTCCAGTGTAAAGAATGAATCAGCTCTCTATATGTCAGGCAGGCTCCAGAGGTCTCTTAGGCAATACAAACTATTAATGCTGCCCTTGCTTATCCTAAATAACAATAATGACCCTATTTTGGAACATATGCTATACTTTGGCTTAAGGACACAGATAAACCAATTTCAAAACAATAAAAATATTGTGCCCACTGACTACTTTTATAATGTAGAAGCTGTTATGTAGACTACTGAGGGAAAAGTACACTAATGGTGTAGTGGTTAGTCAGTATTGGACTTTATATGCTACAGTAATGTTATAACTTTTATGCATAATTAACCATATTTTGATAGGATTGGGGCTTAATTAACAGGAGGGAATTTTATACCTAGTACCATAATCTTGATTAAAAGTTCACTAGAAAAGAATCTACTGTTGCCATTTTGTTAAATGGTCATGTCAAAGTAACTTAAATATTTGTCTTTATGCCCATAGACTTAGGATCCTCTCAATGTTGGTCAGAGAAACTTCTTTTGTAGTGAGCAGTGGTCAATGCGGACACACAAAATTGGTCATCATTCTGAGAAGAAATGGAGTGCTCAGACATAAGCAGGGCATCTTCTGCAATTACCCACTTCCTGCACAAGTCAGGAAATATCACAGAAGAAGAGGAGGAAAGTACACAAGATATAGAGGACAGGAAGGGGTGCTGTACAATGCTGACCTGTAGACATGGCATGGCCATTGGACATAGGAACTCATACCATCTGTTTTAACTTCACAAGACTGAAACATGATCAAGCCAGGCAAATTTTCCATGAAGATGAATAGAGGGTCTCCAGCCTCACCTCTCCTATTACTAAAGAGGTATTGGTAATTGATAGCTACTTGGGGATGGTAAATTATTCTTCCTAGAAAGTGGTCACTGGTTTATTTTCATTTTGGCAGTGGATGGCCTCAGCTCTTCACACATGAACATACTAATTCCAATTTCTAGGTTATTAAAGAGAAAAAAGGCATGAAGCTAGAGGAGCAAATGTTGAAATAGGATACATTTGAAGGATGAAATGTGGGATGGGAGGTATACAGAGTTTTATTCTCTTGTATTCATGTATGAAATTATCAGAGTAATAAAACTAAGAATTAATACTAGTAGACTCCCAGCTTCTTCATCTTAGAATACTACGTCATATTTTTACTTATTCTTTCAAGTCCTTTATAGTTTTCTAAGTACTATGAATGATAGAGGTCAATTCTTACTGTAAAGTACTTTAATTAGAAGGGAAAATCCTAGGGATGGAGAAAACTAGAGATATTTATTATGAAAAAATGACACATATATAACATAAAAGAAACAAAAAACACAAAGAAAATTTCCAAATACTATGTATTTATAGTCTTAGAAATTTTCATCTATATAAATATTTAAGGTCTACTTTTTCTCTTATGCTCATGAATTTTCAGTTTCCCAACACCATTTATTAAAATGATTCTTCCTTTTATATGCCCTTGATATATTTTTCAGAAATGAGCTGTGTATGAATGAATGGCTTTATTTATGGTATTTTTATTACATTTCATTGGTCATTGTGGTTCTTTATATATTGCCATTCTGCCTCAAGCAGTATTCTTTAGAATAGTTTTTGAAGTCACGTAATTTGATGCCTCATGTTTATTCTTTTAAATGTTTATGCTATTGATAGTAATATATTGTACTTATCACAAATAAAAATGATTAGGGTGATGTATCATGGTTAAAGTATGCAAAGCATTAGGTTTTCTTATGAGATTTCATATTGATTTGATTTTGGTTGACCCTTTTCTGAAGGTTTTTTTTTTTTTTTTGCTTAAAATTATGTTGGAAACTTGGCAAATTAGGGGTTTTTGTAAGATGTTCAGTATTCAAATAATACTGGGAGCATGCTATTAGAATTTTTGTATAATTTCATTAACTATGTTGATTGTTTGGGGTTATATGCAAATAGTTTTATTTTCCTTTACTTTTTTGACAATTTTACACATGCATATGATATACTGTGAACATATTCACCTTATTACTTTTGCTTATCTCTTTCACATTCTTACTGGATTAGCAGAACTCCTATCATCATTATTGTGTGTGTGTGTGTGTGTGTGTGTGTGTGTGTGTGTGTGTGTGTGTGTGTGTGTTAGTCTTTTGCAGGAATCAGAGAGGCTATGTTTTCTTCATTGAAATGGTCTATGATGTCCAGTTATAGCATTTCATAGCGCACCTCCACATCCTCCTATTCTTAACAGTTTTTCTGTCTCCTTTTCCACAATGTTTCCTTTGCCTTAGAGAGAGGCTGTCACAAATGTCCAGATTAGAGCTGGACACTCAAAAATCACTTATTTTCAGTACTTTGACCAGTTATAAGTTTCTGCGTTGAAATCAACGATTGTAAAAACAAGCTTCTCTGACACAGGCTGAGATTAACACTAGCTTATGAATGTAAGCATAGATATTTAGAAGGCAGTTTGACTATGCATCATTTAAAAATATATCAGTAGTAGAGTCCATCCTGGAGTCTATGATGTCTCAAGTATAAGCTTTGGGCAAGGTTTACCATAGCAGGCATGAAACCAAAGTAGGTGACTTCAAGTATAGTCAGAAAATGGTTGGTTAGTTGGTTGGTTGGTTACTTCCCAAACAATCATGCCACTATTGCACCAAGGGAAGTATTTTGCATGGCAAGATAGTACTGTAACTATGAAGGGTCCACATCTGGGTAAGATCACTCTGACTTTCTTTTCCCCAAACTTTCATCATACATTTTTCTACTATGAGTGCTACCTCATAAGGATGCCTTAAAGGTGTGAGGGAAGATATTGAAAGTCATGTGATGTGAAGTATGTGTGGGGGTATTAAGAGTAGAACAGTTTAGGTGGGAATGGGATCAGAAATAGGGAGAAAAGGTCAAAAAACTAATGCTATATGAAAAAGCTATTACTTTATAAACACCTATTACTTTATAAACTAACTAAAAATATGAGTTTCAGCAGAGTCACCTTATATAAATGGATAAAGCTGGTCCCAGAAACCAGACTATTTAAAACCAAAATACTAATGCCAAATGCAGAATACTCCCTTAGGATTTATTAACCATGGTTCTCAGTTGTTGTCGTAGAACGATGTGGTAAGACTGTATTGCTGAAGACAACACACACTTTTGTTATAGGACATTGAATTCAGGCTTTTACAGAGAAAAAAAGTAGTGATCCAATGTGACATTATCACAAGCAGAAGGGTTTCTGAAAAACAGAAAAAAAAATCTTATTCTATGGTTAGCATCGATACTTGGCTATTGATCAGAGAAGCCCCAGATGTCAGTTAAGAAAAATTTTGTTGCATTGTATCAGCATACCTAGACTATTTGTGATCTTCAGTCATAGGAATCTTAGAACACATGATTGAATGCTGAAATGTGGAAAACAAAACACTGTTAAACTACAAGAAAGAATCTCTGAATCACAACTCTGAAGTACTTAGTGTGCTGTAAACCTGGTTGCAGGCAGAATTTGCAGTAGAATGTCCATACGGGTTTCAAGCAGCACTTCTTAGATGGAGAGATTACTCAAAATGAGTCCATTATTAGTAACCAGACTCCAAACTGCTAGTAGTCCGGTACCATATATATTTACTATCACATTCTACCAGACCTTTAACGATGAACTAATTTCAATATGTATCAAAAAGTCCATAAATTAGAAAAGGCAAAAACACTACCAAAAATTACTTTTACAAAGTCATCATTAATAAGACACCAAGACCAGGTAAAAGCACAACAATGGAAAAAAATGTATAGTCAAAGCTACTCAATTAGCATAGTTGTAAAGCCTCTCAATGAAAGTCTTATGAACTAAATTCAAGGACACACACACACACACACACACACACACATTCAGTTGGCTTGTTTTCAGTGATGCAGGAATAGCTCAACATATAGAAATAGAAACAACTAGATATACAAATAGAAAAATATTTATAAGCCTCATGGAATAACAAAAGACTCTGGGTAGCTGAAGTAACTCTGAGGGAAAGAATAATGCTGGAGTGATCACTAACTAAGCTTGACTTCATGCCTTAATATAGAGTCACTATTGCAAAAATAGCACAATGCTGACATAAAACCATAAAAGTAGGTTAATAATTTAGAATACGATACCCAGATATATATTTGTCCTGGTATAGTCATCCAATTTTTTGACAATAAAGCAAAAATATACACTGGGGAAATGACAGCCCATTCATCAAAAGGTCTTTGGGGAACTAGACATCATATTCAGAAGAATGAACTAGATCCCTATATCTCACCTTGCATTGATTTTAGTGCAAGATGACATCAAATTGAACAAAGATCTTAATGTAAAACCTAAAAATCTAAAGCTATTAGAGTGGAAAGTAGGAGAAACACTTCAAGATGCAAGCATAGATAAAGACAGTTTAAATAGAACATAAAGTGCTAAGATAGTAAAGTCAAAAGCTGATGAATGGGACTTTGTGATATTTAGTAGCTTCTATACATCTGACAGGGAGTGAATATCTATATTCTAGAATATATAAATACTCAAAAGACTAAAGCACAAGAAAGTAACCCAATTCATAAGTTGGCTAATGAAACAAATAATTCTCAGAAGATGTAATACAAATTGTCAATGAACATAAAAATATTTAATTTCCCTAGCATTTAGACAGATACGTAAGCATAAAAACTTCCTTGAGGTTTTATTTTACTCTAATCAGAATGACAGTCCTTATTCCAACAAATATCAACAAATGCTGGCAAGGATACAGATGAAAAGGATTCCTTACATGCTAGTTCAGCTACCATAAAGGTCAATATGGAATTTCCTTGAAAAACTGAAAATAGTAATGGTGGGGAGGATGGGGAGGGGAACACCTATGCAGAAGGGGAGAGGGAAGGGTTAGAGGGATGTTGGAAACCCGGAAAGGGAATAACATTTGAAATGTAAATAAGAGGAGGCAAGCTATACCCTAGAAAAAACAAGAAACTAATCATTTTGCAACAAAACAAAGAGAAGACAAGCACACAAACATAATCTCACATTCAAATATGAATATAACAGGAAGCAATAATCACTATTCTTTAATATCTCTCAACATCAATGGACTCAATTCCCCTATAAAAAGACACAGATTAACAAACTGTATATGCAATGACGACCCAACATATTGCTGCCTACAGGAAACACAACGCAGAGAGAAAGACAGATACTACCTCAGAGTAAAAGGCTGGAAAACAGCTTTCCAAGCAAATGGTCTGAAGAAGGAAGCTGGAGTAGCCACTCTAATATTGAATAAAATCGATTTTCAACCAAAAGTCATCGAAAAATATATGGAAGGACACTTCATATTCATCAAAGGAAAAATCCACCAAGATGAGCTCTCAACCCTAATTATCTATGCTCCAAATACAAGGGCACCTACATCCATAAAAGAAACTTTACTAAAGCTGAAAGCACACATTGCACTTCACACAATAACAGTAGGAGATTTCAACACCCCACTCTCATCAATGGACAGATCATGGAAACAGAAATTAAAAAGAGACATAGCCAGACTAAGAGAAGTCATGAACCAAATGGACTTAACAGATATTTATGAACATTCTATCCTAAAGCAAAAGGATATACCTTCTTCTCAGCTCCTCATGGTACTTTCTCCAAAATTGACCATATAATCGGTCATAAAACAGGCCTCAACAGATAAAGAAAGATAGATAATTCCATGCATCCTATCAGACCATCATAGGCTAAAGTTGGTCTTCAATAACAATAAGGAAATAATATCCACATATATGTGGAAGTAGAACAATGCTCTACTCAATGATAACCTGGTCAAGGAAGAAATAAAGAAATAAATTAAAGACTTCTTAGAATTTAATGAAAATGAAGGTGCAACATACCCAAACTTATGGGACACAATGAAAGCTGTGCTAAGAGGAAAACTCATAGCTCTGAGTGCCTGCAGAAAGAAACAGGAGAGAGCATATATCAGCAGCTTGATAGCACACCTAAAAGCTGTAGAACAAAAAGAAGCAAGCACACCAGGAGGAATAGAAGGCAGGAAATAATCAAACTCAGAGCTGAAATCAACCAAGTAGAAACAAAAAGGACTATACAAAGAATCAGCAGAACCAAAAGCTGGTTCTTTGAGAAAATCAACAAGATATATAAACCCTTAGCCAGACTAACCAGAGGACACAGAGAGAGTGTCCAAATTAACACAAACAGAAATGAAAAGGGAAACATGACTACAGAATTGGAGGAAATTTAAAAAATTATCAGATCCTACTCCAAAAGCCTATATTCAACAAAACTTGAAAATCTGGAGGAAATGGACAATTTCCTACAGAGATGCCAGGTACTAAAGTTAAATCAGGAACAAATAAACCATTTAAATAATCCCATAACCCCTAAAGAAATAGAAACAATCATTAAACGTCTCCCAACCAAAAAGCTCAGGTCCAGATGGGTTCTGTGCAGAATTCTATCAGACCTTCATAGAAGACCTCATGCCAATACTATCCAAAGAATTCTACAAAATCAAAACAGATGGAGTGCTACCGAATTCCTTCTATGAAGCCAAAATTACTCTTATACCTAAACCACACAAAGACCCAACAAAGAAAGAGAACTTCAGACCAATTTCTCTTATGGATATCGATGCAAAGATACTCAATAAACTTCTTGCAAACTGAATCCAAGAACACATCAAAACAATTATCCATCATGATCAAATAGGCTTCATTTCCGGGGTGCAGGGATGGTTTAATATACGGAAAACCATCAACGTAAACAAACTGAAAGAACAAAACCACATGATCATTTCATTAGATGCTGAGAAAGCATTTGACAAAATTCAACACCCCTTCATGATAAAAGTCCTGGAAAGAATAGGAATTCAAGGCCCATACCTAACCATAGTAAAAGCCATATACAGCAAACCAGTTGCTAACATTAAACTAAATGGAGAGAAACTTGAAGCAATTCCACTAAAATCAGGGACTAGACAAGGCTGCCCACTCTCTGCCTACTTATTCAATATAGTTCTCAAAGTCCTAGCCAGAGCAATCAGACAACAAAAGGAGATCAAAGGAATACAGATTGGAAAGGAAGAAGTCAAAATATCACTATTTGCAGACGATATGATTGTATATTTAAGTGATCCCAAAAGTTCCACCAGAGAAATACTAAACCTGATAAACACCTTCAGCAAAGTGGCTGGGTATAAAATTAACTCAAATAAATCAGTAGCCTTCCTCTACACAAAAGAGAAACAAGCCGAGAAAGAAATTAGGGAAAGGACACCCTTCATAATAGTCCCAAATAATATAAAATGCCTTGGTGTGACTTTAACCAAGCAAGTGAAAGATCTGTATGATAAGAACTTCAAACCTCTGAAGAAAGAAATTAAAGAAGACCTCAGAAGATGGAAAGATCGCCCATGCTCATGGATTGGCAGGATTAATATAGTAAAAATGGCCATTTTACCAAAAGCAATCTACAGATTCAATGCAATCCCCATCAAAATACCAATCCATTTCTTCAAAGAGTTAGACAGAACAATTTGCAAATTCATCTGGAATAACAAAAAACCCAGGATAGCTAAAGCTATCCTCAACAATAAAAGGACTTCAGGGGGAATCACTATCCCTGAACTCAAGCAGTATTACAGAGCAATAGTGATAAAAGCTGCATGGTATTGGTACAGAGACAGACAGATAGACCAATGGAATAGAATTGAAGACCCAGAAATGAACCCACACACCTATGGTCACTCGATTTTTGACAAAGGAGCCAAAACCATCCAATGAAAATATGATAGCATTTTCAGCAAATGGTGCTGGTTCAACTGGGTGTCAGCATGTAGAAGAATGCAGATCGACAAAATGTAATAAGAAATACCCAAGTTAATATAGATGGAGAAAAAGAAAAGAAATTATCAGGGGCTGTGCAGCCTGCACTTAGCATACAAGAGTCTCAAAATTTGACCCTGAGTAACAAAAATAAACAAATACATTAAGTCATTAACTAATTAAAAAATTAAATGTAAATAAGAAATTCTTAATTTAATAAAGATGAAAAAACGGCATTTTATCTTAAAAGAAAAAAGTGAAAATAGAACTTCCATGTAACAGGTATGTCTGTCCTGGGGGTCTCCTCAACGGACTTCAAGTCAACGTGTTACAAAAATATTTGTACATCAATTTTTTAAATTAATAAATGACTATATTTTAATTTACATGTTATATAAATTATATTACATTTATGTATTTATGTATTATATGCTATATATGTTTGTGTGGGTGGGGGCATTTAGAATTACAGTTACAGAAAGTTGTGCGCTTGTGTGTTTGTGTCAAGAATTGAGACACTTAGTATTAGAGATCACTAGGTCCAGAGATCACTAGATTTTTATATAGATACATAAAAGTGTGTATGTGCATAAGACATAGAAATAGGAATAAGTATGTTCTGGATGACTAAAGGGAATAATGGGAATTGGGAGGGAATAGGAAAAAGATGTGTAGGGGAAGTTAATGTTCAACATACAATATATACACGTGTAAGACTTAAACCAATTAAAAAGAAAGATGTAGAATTGTTTATATCCCTTGTTATAAATATCTTCTAGTCCTTAGTATTTGGAGGACTTTGGAAAGTATCATTTGCTTGATCTCTCCTCTTATCCAATTCATTTGAGATCTTGGTACTGAAAGATTTTAGTTGTTTTTTCCCAGCAAGTCCATTGGTATTCATCATAAATTTACTGTGAGGAGAATTCAGTATTTACCATTTTTAAAAACTTTGCAGTTCCCACCAGTTATCATAAAATTAGAGAGCAAATCTTCTCTTAAAGGATTTTCAGTTACCAGTTAAGAGCTTGTTAACACATCTTCACCAGAGATGTCCCATCCTTCGCATAAGATTAAGCACCTCCTCCTACCCATTGAGGTCAGCCCTGGAATGATCATAAGGATAATCACCAAAATATGTCATGATAAAGTCACTCAGCTGGGCAAGTAGCATGAAGGGTGTTGTGGGTTATTTTGAGTTTCAGAATCATAAATCAGTAGAATCTGTGACATGAGGCTTATGACCCACAAGCGTTTCAATTATTCTGGCTACTCATTTTGCTCCAGTTGTCGTGTGTTTTTGATCTTACACACTCTCCCCAGGAAACAGCTGTTCACAGTTTCATTGTCCATGTGGAGAAAAAGAGTCTAGCCAGTAGTATATTTGGTTGAAATTGTATCACTGGTATCATGAATGGTTGTTCATTGAGTCTTCTGTTTCCCTCTTGCACATATGAAAATCAGAACTTTTTTTTTCTGAAAGGCAATGATTTGTGTGAACGTCTGTACATCTAATAGTGATTCCAGATATAGGCAGCCCTTAGTAGGGAGTTGTGTAAGTTTAGGCAATGAATAAAGAAGTAGGTGACTTTCCACCACCAAAAATGAAGAGGTTGCTAATATCATCTTATTTTTCTTCTGCTGGAACTTCCCAGGAATTACTCTTCTATGATAGTATACTTTTTTATTTATATACAGATAGCCATATCTGCTTGAGAATGAAGAATTTGGTCTGAAAGTTTAGTCATGTGACAAATAGCATTACATTTTTCATTATTATGCTAAATATCTGTACAGTTGTTAGTAATTTATATTTATACTTTCTTTTGATTAAAAAATATTTATGCCTTTTAAGCCATTTTTGTGATGATTGACTTACCTGTTAAAATTTCTAGTTGCATTTAAAGCAGTAAATCTAATAAGCTTCATTAATTCTAAGCCATGATAATATTGTTGATACATTTTTAAAATTGATGTCATAATGATAAAGAACTAGAAATCTCTTGATTTCTCAACTCCACAGCCTTGGTGGCATTTGTCTTTTGTAAAGGTTTAATTAGAAATAACTTGTTCTGTATGTTAATAATACTGATTGTACATTAGAGAGATAGTTTTAATTAATAAATATCATGAGCCAGGGACAAGTATTAGCATCATTAAAATGGCTTGTCAGACAGGTCTTTAAGAGCTCAATCTGAAACCAGCGAGTTTATGTATTGCTGCTGTCATGGTAAATTAAATCCAGTGAATCATTTGTGATAATTTATTATCTCAAATCAAAAACTAAAGTTTTTAATTTTGGTCATCATCATGTTATCTAGCTTTAAAAAATATACTTCTCCTGAATACCATATATTTATACAATATTGAAGCCATTGTTATTATATCTAGCATATGGACACTTACATAATTTTAAAAATGAATGTGATAAATATAATATTAAAAAATAACTAATATAAAAATTGTATAATTTTGCCACAATAAAATGGATGCAGTTTTATTATATTATTACATAAAAACAGAATAAGCTTTGAATATAGCATTATTAGAAATTTGAAGAAAATATGCTAAGACAAAGAAGATAAAAGACATTAAAATTAAAATTGTAACATTTGAAGTGGTGAGACCATAATTTGTTGGATGTTTATTAACAAGTGGTTTTACATTAAAATTAAGCTTATCTCTATAGTAGATACTATACTAAAACAAATTGCACCTAATACAAACACACCAATTTATGATCCTTATTAGTTTTGCCAACTAACCAGCTATCTAAAGAAACTCAATATTTTGTTTCTGGAGTACATATTTCACTGACGATGGCATTGGATGTAAACATATTTATAGACACAAACAACAAGAAAAACAAACGGTTAAATTAGAGTTAGTGTGGGTGTGAGACAGAGACAGCTATTCAGTATATAATCACGAAGAGGTGCTACTAAGGAAGCTGCTGAACGCAAGGGATCCATTTCTGTTGCCTCTGGTCCAGGATAGCCTCATCATCTTAACTCTGCTTTGCACTGAGAAGTTCTTAGTAAACCTAAGATATAAGCAAACACTAACGAATATTTTCATGGCTGTTTTCTGAAATGTACAATTATCTAGCTTCCAAAATAGTTTTCATGAATTCTAATCTGGTCTTTCCTGCTTTGGCCTCACATTGAGTGGATGGTTCCAGTCTTTCGTTTATGTCCTTACTATAAAATGCTCCCCTTTCAAGTAAGTGTCACTGTTTAACCAAACCAGCATAGTCTGCTAAACAGAGCCACCCCTTCCCGCCATTTGAACTTCTTATGCCCAGTTTTCTCTGATTAAGCTTTCTGGAGCTTTTTATGTAAATCATTTGTATCCTCTTGAGAGGAAAGTGTTTGAGTTGGTCTTTTTTTCCATTTTAAAATATTATCGCACTTACGTATTTATTTACTTATTCATTGTGTCACACTTACCGTGATGTTTGTGTCAAGGCACTTACATGGAGGTCAAAGAGCAGCTTGCAGGAGTAGATTTTTTGCCTTCTATTTCTGTGGGTCCCAGAGATCAGACTCCGGTAATCGGGCTTCCAAGCTATTGCAGCCTGAGCCTACCTCTTCCAAGGCTCACATGTTTTGAAAATTCTCTGATTGAGGCCCCCTTTTAAATGTTCTGGTTTACAGAACTATTCAAATATTAGAAGCTGTAGGAAACCAGGATATTGGTAAAGAGCTACATTGTGTTAGTATAAGATATTGTTAAACTGTAGATGGTAGATGATAGTGAAAAATAGTGAAATAGAAAGAAAGAAATGATCCAAAAAGTCACTTAGAAACAAGGAAATACAGAGCGGATCTGGAGAAGTAGAATTTTAGTAGCATTATCAGTATTTCATGTCTGTGATGGCTTGCTAGGAGCTATGAATTGTGAATTTTTCTAAATATCCAGTCACCCATGCTGAAAGGATGTCAAGAGAATGGATTCAAACAAAGAGGAAAAGAGGTGTTTGGTATTCGGGAAAACTGACACTTTATAACTGTGGCATTCACATGACAGAAAATATATACAAATTCACCCACTGTAGCTACTCCACCAAATGTTTACAGCTTTGAGTAAGAACAGAAATCATTGTTCTAGAGAACACAAGGTTTGTATGGTGTTGGGAGAATAGGGTATCTGGGGCCTATTCCTAAAAATACCCACATTCATCCCATTGAAGCCTGTTCCAGTTACAAGAGGATGGAGTCGAATAGAACTTTGCAAAGCCTCAATTTGAATTCCAATAGTAATCGTCCAGAGACGCAGAAGCTTTTCAGGAATGTGACCAATACTTCTTGAATACATTTTAAACACTCCCTGGAGTGCCACACTGTTGTGTTTCTAATTACTCCTCTAATTGCTTCTCCTTGGCTTTGTCAGCACTTTCTCCTCTGTCAACCTTCAACCTTAATTAGACTTTGTAAGGAATAGGTTCTACATTTTATTTCTAGGCAAACATCCATTCTCACTGTTTTAATTAAAAAAAGTCTCTGATACCCTGTAATAAAGAAAATTAGATACAGAGATATATGTAATTTTAAGCTAATAATAAATATATAGCTAAATAAATATCAAGGAGGACAAAGCATTGCCAGTGTAGGTATGGTCTGACCACAAGATGCTGAACATTAGTGAGGCCTTTACCTTGCAGAGACCAAGGCTAAACCATTACTTTTAAATTTTTGTTTTAAAGACATGGTAGGATTCATAGCTACCCAGATGTGTATGTTCTTGCTAGGCTTGATGGGAAGTCTTCTCTCATTTCCTGGAGATTCATTCTTCATTATCAATGATTATTTGCAAACACGTAGTTTTGAAAATCACATATGGTTATTAATTTTTCTTTTGTAACTTTGCTCATCTACAGCAAAAATTTATAGAAAGTTACAGTGGTAATTATTTTTAAAAGTCAATTCAGACTTGCACGTAAATCTAACTCATTAAAATAAATTTTTTATTTTAAAAATTTCTGAGCTAAAATTATTAAAAATATAGGAAGTGGCTTCACTAATTTTAGTTTTATTTTTTTCAATAGCAGTAATAAAATGAATTTTGGTCAAACAGATGGTATTGTGTAATTGATATCTCCAGTACCTTCAAATCTAGGGTGTGATATAGGATGCCATCATCAATGACTTTCAAAAACAAAACATCGTAGAAGCGGTATCTCTCATATTCTTACCTTAGATGATGAAGTAATTGCAGGTAAAATTATGTCTGCACTGACCTTGTCATAATTCATTTCTTTATACATTCTTTGTTCAAATGCTCTTTTAAAACTTTTTCATTAGTTTTTTCAAAGCTTCATTCAACGTTTTTGATAATATTGACCTTTCCTTCCATAATTCCTCCAAGATCTATCTTCCCCCAGTACCCTCTTCACAAAACTCTGTCTTCTTAAAAAGATAGCAAATCCAACATGCGTTGCCTAAACAGGCTTAGGCATGTAACTATCCAATGTAGCATGGCAAACCCACCAAGGGTCACAGCCTTAAAGAAACCAGAATATTTCTGTGTTCGACACTATGATTTGGCCAAAGCTCCTCAATTAGGGTGAGAAGGACAGTGCTTATGGACCAATAGGATTAATATAATGAACATACAAAATGTTCATCTCCCACAAGTAATCTACTAAATCCAGTGTAATCAAAATCAAAATTGCAAAGAAATTCTTCACAGAAATTGAAAAAAATCTTAAATTTCATATAGAAACACAGATACACACACACTCACACACAACTCAAATTAGGTAAGACAATTTTGAATAATAGAAAAACTCTTGGAGTTACCATCAGATAAAATATTTTAAAACAAAATGCTATAGACATAAAAACAGACACCTTGATCAACGAACCAGAATTGTGGATATACATATAAACTCATATTCCAGACTTTTTTAGGAAGAAGCCAATAATATACAGAAAATTGGTAATAGTTCTACCTGAAGACTAAGTTATACCATTCTTGGGCACCAAATAGATGCTCCACCATAACACGAGGACACGTGCTCCACTATGTTCATAGCAGCCTTATTTGTAATTGCCAGATGTTGGAAACAACCAAGATGTCCCTTAACTGAAGAATGGATACAGAAAATGTGTTTTATTTGCATACTGGAATACTATTCAGCAATTAAAATCAAGGACAACGTGAATTTTGCAGGCAAATGGATAGAACTAGAAAATATCATACTGAGTTTGGTAAACCAGACCCAAAAGGACATGTGGATATTAGCCAAAAAATCCAGAATACCCAGAATACAAACCACAGACCATAAGAAGTTTAACAAGAAGGAAGGCCCATGTGAGGATGCTTGAATCCCACTTAGAAAGGAGAAGAAAATAATCACAGAGGCAGAGGGATGGAGGGATTTTGGTGGGAGGAGGAGTGAGAGTGGGAAAGGGGAACATACTCAGGTATGAGGGGCAAAGACAGGAGAAAAGTCCTAAGGTCTGCAGTAACTGGGGGTGGAAGATGGGGGGACCCTCTAGAAAGCCCCAGAGATCTGAGATGTGAGAGACTCCCAAGACTCAATGCAGAAATGTAAGATGTGCTAAGATGTGCTAGGTTATAGGTGGCCCAACAGTGGATAGAGGGAAATCAATGAGTCTACCTCCAGTAGATAGACAGTGGCCCAAGTGGAGGGACAGGGTTACCAACCCACAGTCAAAATTTCTGATCCAGAGTTGTTCTTGTCTAAAAGAACTGCAGGGACAAAATGGAGAAGAGACTGAAGGAAATGTGGCCCACCGATTGGTGCAACTTGGGATCTATCTCCTGTGGGGGCACCAAGGCCTGACACTATCATCATACTATGATGTGCTTACAGATAGGAGCCTAGTATGTCTGGCCTCTGAGAAACCCTAGCAACAGCTGACTGAGACAGAAGCAGATACTTATACCCAACCATTGGACTAAAGTCAGGTATCCCTGTGGAAGAATTAGGGGAAGCACTGAAAGAGATTAAAGGGAGGACAACCCCGTAGGAAGAAAAGCAGTCTCAACTAACCCAGATCCCTGAGAGCTCCCAGAGATTTAGCCACCAACCAAAGAACATAATGGGCTGGTCCAAGGCCCCGGGCACAATTATAGCAAAGGACAGCCTGATATAGACTCAGTGGGAGAAGATGCACCTAATCCTGGAGTGACTTGAGGCCTTGAGGAAGAGAAATGCCAGAAGGGGTTAGGGGAGCAACCACTTGGAGGCAAGGGGAGGGAGAATAGGATGGGAGGGGAGACCAGAAGAGTCCATGGATGGAATGTAAATAAATAAAATAATTTAACTTAAAAAAGAAAGAAAAAAAGAAATTGCCAAGAATATCAAAAGATGGAAAGATCTCTCCCAAGCTCATAGATCATTGAGATTAATATAGCAAAAAATGACTATTTTACCAAAAGCAATTTAAAGATTTAACACAATCTCCATCAAAATTGCAAAACAATTCTTCACAGACTTTGAAAGAACAATAATCAACTTCATATAGAAAAACAAAAAACCAGGAGAGCTAGAACAATACTGAACAATAAAAGAACTTATGGAGTTATCACCATCCCCAAATTCAAGCCCTATTGCAGAACTATAGTAATAAACACTGCAGTATAAAAAAGACAAGTTGATTAATCGAATTGAAATAAAGACCCAGATGTAAATCTATATACCCATGGACACCTGATTTCTGATAAAGAAGCTAGAATTATACAATGGAAAAACTAAAGCATCTTCAGCAAATGGTGCTGGTTTAACTGGATGTTGGCATGTAGAAGAGAGCAAATTGATCCATATCTATCACTCTGCACAAAACTCAAGTCCATGTGGATCGAAGCCCTCAACAGAAAACTGGATATATTGAATCTGATAGAAAAGAAAGTGGGGAACACCCTTGAACACACTGGCACAGAAGACAGCTTCCTGAACAGAATACAAATAACACAGGCACTAAGATCAACAATTAAGAAATGAGATTGAATAAAACTGAAAGCTTCTATAAGGAAAAGGAAACTGTCAATAGAACAAAAGAGCATCCTATAGAATAGGAAAGTATTTTCAGCAACCCTTATCGGATAGAGGGAGACTTTCCAGAACTTGAGCAACTAGACATTAATAAATCCAATAATCCAATTTAAAAATGGTATACACATCTCAACAGATCATTCTCAACAGAGGAATCTAAAATGGCCTAGAAACACTTTTAAAAATGTAAAGCTGATAAACAACTTCAGCAAAGTGGCTGGGTATAAAATTAACTCAAATAAATCAGTTGCCTTCCTCTATACAAAAGAGAAACAAGCCGAGAAAGAAATTAGGGAAACGACACCCTTCATAATAGACCCAAATAATATAAAGTACCTCGGTGTGACTTTAACCAAGCAAGTAAAAGATCTGTACAATAAGAACTTCAAGACACTGAGGAAAGAAATTGAAGAAGACCTCAGAAGATGGAAAGATCTCCCATGCTCATGGATTGGCAGGATTAATATAGTAAAAATGGCCATTTTACCAAAAGCAATCTACAGATTCAATGCAATCCCCATCAAAATACCAATCCAATTCTTCAAAAAGTTAGACAGAACAATTTGCAAATTCATCTGGAATAACAAAAAACCCAGGATAGCTAAAGCTATCCTCAACAATAAAAGGACTTCAGGGGGAATCACTATCCCTGAACTCAAGCAGTATTACAGAGCAATAGTGATAAAAACTGCATGGTATTGGTACAGAGACAGACAGATAGACCAATGGAATAGAATTGAAGACCCAGAAATGAACCCACACACCTATGGTCACTTGATTTTTGACAAAGGAGCCAAAACCATCCAATGGAAAAAAGATAGCATTTTCAGCAAATGGTGCTGGTTCAACTGGAGGGCAACATGTAGAAGAATGCAGATCAATCCATGCTTATCACCCTGTACAAAGCTTAAGTCCAAGTGGATCAAGGACCTCCACATCAAACCAGACACACTCAAACTAATAGAAGAAAAACTAGGGAAACATCTGGAACACATGGGCACTGGAAAAAATTTCCTGAACAAAACACCAATGGCTTATGCTCTAAGATCAAGAATCGACAAATGGGATCTCATAAAACTGCAAAGCTTCTGTAAGGCAAAGGACACTGTGGTTAGGACAAAACGGCAACCAACAGATTGGGAAAAGATCTTTACCAATCCTACAACAGATAGAGGCCTTATATCCAAAATATACAAAGAACTCAAGAAGTTAGACCGCAGGGAAACAAATAACCCTATTAAAAAATGGGGTTCAGAGCTAAACAAAGAATTCACAGCTGAGGAATGCCGAATGGCTGAGAAACACCTAAAGAAATGTTCAACATCTTTAGTCATAAGGGAAATGCAAATCACAACAACCCTGAGATTTCACCTCACACCAGTGAGAATGGCTAAGATCAAAAACTCAGGGGACAGCAGATGCTGGCGAGGATGTGGAGAAAGAGGAACACTCCTCCATTGTTGGTGGGATTGCAGACTGGTAAAACCATTCTGGAAATCAGTCTGGAGGTTCCTCAGAAAATTGGACATTGAACTGCCTGAGGATCCAGCTATACCTCTCTTGGGCATATACCCAAAAGATGCCTCAACATATAAAAGAGACACGTGCTCCACTATGTTCATCGCAGCCTTATTTATAATAGCCAGAAGCTGGAAAGAACCCAGATGCCCTTCAACAGAGGAATGGATACAGAAAATGTGGTACATCTACACAATGGAATATTACTCAGCTATCAAAAACAACGAGTTTATGAAATTCGTAGGCAAATGGTTGGAACTGGAAAATATCATCCTGAGTGAGCTAACCCAATCACAGAAAGACATACATGGTATGCACTCATTGATAAGTGGCTATTAGCCCAAATGCTTGAATTACCCTAGATCCCTAGAACAAACGAAACTCAAGACGGATGATCAAAATGTGAATGCTTCACTCCTTCTTTAAATGAGGAAAAAGAATACCCTTGGCAGGGAATGGAGAGGCAAAGATTAAAACAGAGACTGAAGGAACACCCATTCAGAGCCTGCCCCACATGTGGCCCATACATATACAGCCACCCAATTAGACAAGATGGATGAAGCAAAGAAGTGCAGACCGACAGGAGCCGGATGTAGATCGCTCCTGAGAGACACAGCCAGAATACAGCAAATATAGAGGCGAATGCCAGCAGCAAACCACTGAACTGAGAATAGGTCCCCTATTGAAGGAATCAGAGAAAGAACTGGAAGAGCTTGAAGGGGCTCGAGACCCCAAAAGTACAACAATGCCAAGCAACCAGAGCTTCCAGGGACTAAGCCACTACCTAAAGACTATACATGGACTGACCCTGGACTCTGACCCCATAGGTAGCAATGAATATCCTAGTAAGAGCACCAGTGGAAGGGGACGTCCTGGGTCCTCCTAAGACTGAACCCCCAGTGAACTAGTCTATGGGGGGAGGGTGGTAATGGGGGGAGGGTTGGGAGGGGAACACCCATAAGGAAGGGGAGGGGGGAGAGGGATGTTTGCCCGGAAACCGGGAAAGGGAATAACACTCGAAATGTATATAAGAAATACTCAAGTTAATAAAAAAAAATATTCAGTATCTATAGCCATCAGAAAAAAAGCAAAATTACTCTGGGATTTCATCTTATGCCTGTCAGAGTGACTATAAAAAAAAAAAACAGTGACAGAACATGCTGGTAAGGATTTGGAGCAAGGGAAACACTTCTCCCTTGCTGGTGGGAGTGCAAACTTGTATAACCACTTTGGAAATTAATGTGTCAATGTCTCAGAAAATTGGGAAATGATCTACCTCAAATCTCAGCTATACCACTCCTGGGCATATACTCCAAGGATGTTGCATCCTACCAGGAGGACGCTTGCACAACTATGTTTATAGTAGCTTTATTTATATTAGCCAGAAACTGGATACCACCTCAATGTCCCTCAACTGAAACAAAATGTGATACATTTACCTGATTATTTTTCAACTGTTAAACAAGATAGCATCATGAACTTTCAGACAAATGAATGGAACTAGAAAAAAATAATTCCTGAGTGAGTTAACCTTGATTGAGAAAGGCAAATATGGTATATACTTGCTTATATGTGGACTTTAATAATAATGCTACATTTCATAGACTCAGAGAGGCTAGGAAATAAAATAACAAGTAGAGCTCAAGGCAGGGTGACAGGCACGTGAATCTCTCTGAATGGGGAAATAGAAAAGATATTGTGGGTGGACTAGGGTCAGTTGGGGGTTAAAACAGGAGGGATTAGGTGGGAGGAAGAGGGAGGGAGAGAGTACTGGGAGAGTCAACTGGAATTGGCATTTCAGGGATAGAGCAGAAACTAAGTGCGTTGGAGATTCTCAGGAATTTACAATGGTGACCATACCTAAGACTCCTAGGAATGGGGACATGGACATCAACTGACCATCTTCTGTAAGCAGACAAGAATTCTAGTATAGGGATTAGGACACCAACCCTGCCACAAAACCTTTTCCTATAATTTGTCCTGCCTGTCAGATTTGCTAAATTATAGATGGCCCAGAAATTGTGGGAGCGGCCAACCAATGGCTAGGCCAATTTGAGACTCATGCTGTGAGAGGAATCCCAAGCCTGACACTGCCTCAGGGACCAAGAACCAGAGGCTGGATAACCCAGAGACCTAGGATAAAACCAAACACAACTGGCAAAAGCAAAATGAAACAAAACAAACAGAGCAAAACAGTCAATGATATGGCTCTTAATGATACTCTGCTATGTTTGTAGACTGCAGCCTAACATAACAGTTATCAGAGAGACTTCATCAACAACTGATGGAAATAGACTCAGAGACACACAGCCAAACATTACTTGGAGCTTAGGGACACTTGTAGAAGAGGGGAAGGAAGGATTGTAGGATCTCGAAGGGTCAAGGACACCAACACAAGAAAATCCACTGAGTCAACTAACCTAGGCTCATGGGAGCTCACAGAAAATGAAGTGACAATCAGAGAGCCTGTGTGGGTTTGACCTAGGCCCTCCACGTATATGTTATGGTTGTATAGCTTCGTCTTCCTTTGGGACTTCTAAAAGCGGGAGTGGGGAATGTCTCTTACTCTTTTGCTTACTTTGGGGCCTGTTTCTCCTCTGTGGTTGCATGGTCCAGTCTTAATATGAGGGAAGTCCCTAGTCTTATTTCAACTTGATATATCATGATTTGTGGATATTTCTGGGAGACCTGCCCTTTTCTGAAGGTGGAAGAGAGATGGAAGGAAAACTGTGGTTGAGGGATGTGTGGTAGTAAACCACTAGACTTTAAAAAAGCAAATGAACCAAAAAGAAAACCGCAAAAGAAACTTATTGTACTTTGAGATAAAACCAAAACAGAACATTTAAAAACTGAGGGAGTATAACAAAAATCATCAGTGGAGGAAATTCTGAAAAGAAATTCCCTACATTAAATTGAAAAGAGATATCAAGTCAATAAATTGTACTTCTCTTTTTCATGGCTAGGTGAAGGAAAATATATGGTAAGGATAATTTAAGATAAGAGTGTATTTTTCATATGGATGAGATTACATTTCATCTCAGCAGGAATATTATGCAGGAAATGTGTGATTCATGAGCGTTGGTGCTCAGTTCACCTCCTTTTTATTCAGTCTGGAACTCTAGCCTATGGGGTGGTCCTACCCATGTTAAAGGTAGGTCTTCCCACCTCAAAGAACTCAAAACTAGGAGCTTCCTCACAGACAATCTCTTTATTTCTTAGGAGATCCTAGATCCTGTCAAACTGGGAATCTCAAGCCTTCACATGTCCCTTTTAAGATGCTAGAAAAGAAAGATGAGTTACAAGCAAAGTGAATAGAATAAATAATATACTATAATTGGATGTCTGGCACAGAGTTCAATAAAATGGAGACAACAAAAACAAATTAATATTTTCAAATCTAATCTCTATGTCAAAGGAAAAAGGAGAGATGATTCAAATCACTTGAATTAAGAAATGATGAAGTGAACACTGATGTCAACAGTACAGAAATAGAAAGCATAGAATACTCTGAACCACTGGATGTTAGTATATGAGACAGCCTAGATGGAACAGACAATTCCTAGAATCCTGCAAACTTTCAAAATTTCTTCAATAAGACATATGAAAAGACCCACATCAAAGACCATGAATCAAAAAACTTTCAACAAAGACTTAAAAGTCTTCCAGAAATTTGAGTCCATTATTCAGAAACTAAAGCAAATGACATCACAGGAGAGAAGAAAAAAATTCTACAGACAAAATCTCTTTGTCAATATTGATTTAATTCTCTTTAGTAAGGCACTAACATTCTGAATCCAGCAACATGTTAAAATTACTATATACCATGACTATATTCAAATTGCCAAGTAAGACATTAATTGCTTATGTCCAGAAATCATCCAGTACAACAAGCCAGGTATTAGTATTGCACTGCAAGTTCCAGATGAGGAAGTTGCACATGAAAAGGAAATAAAAGGAATCCAGATTGGAAATGAAAAAGAAAATCTATCAGATATCTGATAATAAACCTCTGTGGTGCCCAGAGGTTCTCTTCTTGTAATATACCATCTTCAAGAGTGAGTTTAACAGAGGACTTTGGGGAGGATACACATAGTCATAGCACAAACCAAGGTGACACTGAACCACCTAGAAACGTTCAAAATACTTGAATGTACAATTCATAGAGCTAAAGGTGAAAATAGCTCTGTCAAGATAAAGATATTTAAAGGACTTCTTGTGACTGTTGCTACAGAAATTCAGGAAGTCCACTGAAGACTTGGATCACTGTAAAGCATTGTCACTCACAAAACAAAAATATATAATACAGCAGACTATGCCTTTCTTTTAAATGTCCCTTAATGATTCACTAATATTGGGTACCCAACAAGCTTTAACAAATTTAAAGTTTGAATCGAAATTACAGTTGAAAATTTAAGCTTATCAATAAATGAACAGGCAAGCTACAATGGCAGCAATTGCAGCTCTTTATTTAAACTAATCATTTCAGACTACAGGCCTGTATTTGGAGTGGATAAAATACCCCTACATCTCAGACACATAATATCTCTGTATTTAAAAGGAAAAAAACATGTGAATGCATATTTTTAAGAGGATGAGAAAATAAGTCATTAATATCAGTTATGAGATATCTATAAATGAGACACCATAAATAGTGCTTTAAGATGAAAAGTTTGGCATTATCAAGTGCTGAGAAGGATGCGGAGCAACTGGAACCCTCTGGGAGAGTTAGTTTAGTGGAAGTGCAACATGGTCAAATTTTGGATTATTCACTGGGAACGTCTAACAAAGTTACTTTTTACCCTCACATTCTCCCACCTTCTCATACTAATGATCTAACAGAAATAAATTCTATGTCCTCAAAACACACTGTAAAGCAGCTTTAGTTATTAAAAATCTCCAAACTGAAAAGAAAGATCACAAATTCCCACCAGCAGAAGAATGAGTAATCATGAGAGAAGACTCATCAATGTGAAGGGACGAAACGACTATATTAACCTAGCCTAAAGCGTAGGGTAGGATGGAGGAGGTGGTGGGTGCTATTTTTACAGATGGTCAGGCACATTTGTGGAGTGATAAATATTGTAACAATAAATATGTCTCACATAGATGCATAGGTCTGTCAAAATTAAGTGGAATTAGTTTTGAAAATTAGTTTAGATCTCCATAAATAATAAAAATGAAACTCTACCTGGGCGAAGGGAAATAAAAATAAATGAAACCTTCCTTTTCTCTTAAAACGGTTTATGTCTTGCCTTTGCGGTTTCAATAGAAACTGAATGAAGAACGCAAAACTCTTGCTGAGGGAAAGTAGTTCTATGAAGCAAATTAGAGAACAATGTACAGATAGCGCGTCCGTGTGGTACTTCATGAATAATAGAAATTTGGGTTCTCTCAGTCTTCTCCATTTTTCCAAAAATCCAATGGTATTAGGGGTGCAGATATTTGCTCCCAACACCTGCAAAGGCTTATAGCCTTTTGTTTCTGTCTTCACAGTTACTGGCTGGTGTGGCGACATGAGAGGACTGTTGAAGAGCTCTCTGCTTCCCACCTGCTGATCTTCAGTAGGAGAATCATTACTCAAACTACACCTCTCAGCAGAGAACGTATTATACTACTTTTGCCTATGTTGATGCCATTTCTGTAGAATTGTCCATTTTTTCAAAGAGATGTTGGCATTTTGAAATAATCTTCAATATTCTATGAGAATTAATAATTGATCAATCATCTTTTATTAAAACAGTGCTTAGTATAGCTAACAAATTTGTCCTGGTTAGAGATTCTGTCGGGGCAGAGCCCTGCCTTCACCATACACACACATATCAGTTGACTCCACCTTGCAGTTGAGTGCTGGGAAACCCACCTTCTCTTGATACTTTCAGTGCAATTTGTACTTTTCAAAAAGTTTTTTTTAATCTAATTGTAATGTTCAGTGTGGCGGTTCAAGTGAAAAATGTCACCCATAGTTTGATGAATTAAAACATTTGTTCCCAATTGGTGGTGCTGTTTAGAAAAATTACGAAATCTTTTGGAGGTGGAACTTTGAATGAAGGTAGTACATTTCTAAGGTAGCTTTGGGGTTTAAAACCTTACCCAACCTTTGCTTCTTGAATGGATAAAAATGTGATCAAGTCACTTCTTGGTTTTTCTAATATGCCATGTCTTTCCTCCCAACACAGTTCTTAACCCTTTGGAATCTTAAGCTAAAAGAATAAACAAACAAAACAAATCCTCTATTTTCCTTGAGTTGCTTTGGTGGTGGTATTTTATTATACAATATATCCTAACTAGTATAATCAAGAAAATAGAAAACTATTTTATCCAATGACATAATGAATAAGATAGGCAATAAAATGCTGCTTTTCTACTTTCACAAGTTTCCCACTCACATTTTTCCTACTTATAGGAAAGAATTGCCTTCCTCCCTGCCCCAGGCTTTACAGATTTTTTCTAGCATCCTCTCTATTTATCTAATTGTTAAAGTCTGGTTGGCAAATTTATAATAGTCAGTGATGTGAAACACTGCATTATAATAGGTCTGCTATGCCTTCATAGTCCCAGAATAAAATCCATAATTCTACGAATTCTAAGAAAAGATGTGATAATGCCCAGATGGTAACATCTGGGTTAAAGAGCAGTTTATGAGATGGTACTCTTTCCTTTATAACATGTAGACTATAAAGACATCCTCCACCTTGCTGTCTCTGTACAAAGATGCATCATGACACAAGAACCACTATTTTAGTATAGAAACAGAGCTCCTGTCCATTATCCCTCCATGTGGTTTCTGTGGAGCCCAACTCATAATTAGGTGTTCAAGGCAAACAGACCTAAGTCAGATGGATGGACACATTCCCCCGTACACAACAATTAGTTCAGGAATGTAGGGTGACTTAAGTGAAGTCTCTCAGATCACAGTAACCTCAAATGAAAAACTTCAGGAAAAGAATAATGTGTATACAGTATACATAATTTTTGCTAAATTTGATTGGGCTTTGCTGTAGTTTGAATGAGAAATGCCTATCATAGATTCATGTATTTGAACACTTTGCCCCACTTATTGGCCCTGTTTCCAAATGTTGTGAAATATTTAGGAGCTCCAGCCTTTCTGGAAGAATTAAGTTTCTGGAGTTAGTTTTGAGAGTTTATGGCCTTATCTATCCCTGCCTTACTCTACCTCTTTCTCCTTCCCTCCTTTCATTCCTCCATCTCTCCCTCCCTCTGTTTCTCTGTTTCCTTCTCTTCCTTTCTCTCTTCTCTTTCCAATGGGTGGAGGGAAATGTGATTAGTTTCCTACTTCTTTCAGGATTCCATGCCTTCCCTACCATTATGCCCTTCCTCATTCAAGCAAGAAACCTTCAAGTCAATGCATCTATACCCGTACAGGCAGGCTTGTAGTCATCAAATAAATAAATAAATAAATAAATAAATAAATAAATAAATAAATAAATAAATATAACGCCCCTTTTCCTCAAGTTAATTTTGGTGAGTGTTATGGTTTGAATATGTCTAGCCCAAGGAGTGGTACTATTTGGAAGTGTGGCCTTATTGGAGTAGGTGTGCAACTGTGGGTTTGGGCTTTAAAACAAACAAACAAACAAACAAACAAACAAACAAACAAAAAACCCATCCTAGCTGCCTGGAAGCCAGTCTTTTCTTAGCGTCCTTCAGATGAAGATATAGGACTCTCAGCTATTCCTGCACCATGCAGCCTGGATGCTGCCATGTTCCTGACTTGACAATAATGGGCTGAATCTCTGAACCCATAAGCCAGCTCCAAATAAATGTCTGCATAAGAGTTGCCTCGGTCTTAGTGTCTGCTCACAGCAGTAAAACCCTAACTAAGACAGTGAGTGCTTTATCACTCAACAGAACAGTAACTAATACAATTGGAAGCTCCATAAGCTCTGGCAGCCATTTGAATTCATCAGGGAGATAAATCTTTTGGCTATAGCTAGGACATAAAAGAAACAAAAACAGGAGAGAAACAGAATGTAATAGATCTGATGTTTCCCAACTAGGCACGCCTTCGAACTAATCAGTTGTAAGGCTGATGTATTCTACCCTTTGCTTGAAGCTGGCTTGAGCTGAGTTTTCTACATAAAAGAATCTGCACTGGTTGAGGGAATATTACATACGACAGACTTAGTAAGACATTCTACTGTAACAGTGTCTGGAAAGTATTTATGATACATGCTATATAGTAAAATGAGGAAGTATGTGTCATTTCAAGCTTCCACCATTGCCATTACCACCCTTTATTTTTACCATTTTATTATCATTTAAGTCCTTTGTGTTGTTTTTTTCTATACATTATGAATAATGATATTCCTCAGAACCAGTGACACATCAAGCTTATGCGGGGGCAGATTTATATAAGAACTTTGTAAGCTTTTGTAAATCACATGCCATGTTCACATTCACTGAAGTACATTTAAGTGATGAGATTAACAAAAATGTTTCCATCTTGCAGGTGCCTTTTACTCAGTTTAGAGTTTCATTATAGTGACTATAGGAAGCGTGTTAATATTAATGTTTCTGACACTTCTGACACTTAATACGCTCAAGATGCCCTTTCGGATACTTTAAACTGAGAATTGGCTCTTCATTCTATTTATTTGAAGTGAAGAGGCAAAACACTTAACTAGTGAAAGAAAGGATAAAGGACATTGACTTTCATGGCCCCATTTATCAACCAAGGTCTCAAGAGTAAAGCAGGATGGGGAAGAGAGTAAGAATTAATACTTACGTGGACTTTTAAAGAAAGAGCCAAAATGTTAAACATAGATGACGGATATATTTTGAGATTGGAAGAGTAATCCAGCTGTTGTTTTCAGTGTTGGTTATAATGTATTCCTACACCACTGTGACCCTGGAGAAATGAGATCTGATTTCTTTGCAGTAAGTAATTTTTCAAAGCTTTGCAGTTGGTGTCAGTATGCAGACAGGACTGAAGGCAGTGGCTTCAGGTATGGCAGAGTGGCAACTTTCTATGTGGTTGCGGACTTTTCATGTTCCCAATTATTAACCCCCCCTATTAATTACTGATCTGGGTAGTTCTTCTTAGTCATGTGCTCATTCATCCATCCCATTATTCAGAGAGTATTTGACTTTTGCAGCTACCAATATCTCTTCATTGATCTGTCCACTCACTGGCCACCTAGTCAGGGATCAACTTGTAAATATTTAGGCAGACCCAAAGTGTGCACTTCTGAAAAAATACAAACATGAACCCAACACAGTAGCTTATTGTCTAAGTAGTCATCAGGTGGGTGTGGCGGTATTTTTAGACTATGTTATGAGTCGTTACTTATTAACAGATATTATAAGAAGCATTAGCTCATGGGCTTAAGGCATGGAAACACTTGCTTTCATGACCTTTCCACAAAATGACAATAATCTCTGGGTCTCTGACACAGGGCAAGATCTGAAAATACTAAACTTAAATTTGCAGGAGTTGAATACAACTGAGGAAAATGGATAAATGATGTCAATTGTCATGTCATTCCCAACTTGCACCAAATAAAACCCAATTTAGTTATTTTCAGTTGAGAGATCCAGAAAAATGGTTCTAAGCAAGTTTGGCTCAATTCTTGATCACTAACCTACATTTTTAAAAAATTTTTATTGGATATATTTCTTTATTTGCATTTCAAATGTTATTCCCTTTCCCGCTTTCCTGTCCATAAGCCCCACATCCCATCCCCCTCCCCCATAAGGGTGTTTCCCCCCATCCTCCACTTCCTTACCACCACAACCCCTGACATACCCTTCCCTCGGGGTCTAACCTTGGCAGGACCAAGGGTTTCCCCTTCCACTGGTGCCCCAACAAGGCTATTCTCGCTACATATGCAGTTGGAGCCCTGGGTCAGTCCATGTATATTCTTTGGGTAGTGGTTTAGTCCCTGGAAGCTCTGGTTGATTGACATTGTTGTTCTTATGGGGTTGCAAGCCCCTTCAGCTCTTTCAATTCTTTCTCTAATTCCTCCAACGGGGGCCCTGTTCTCAGTTCAGTGGTTTGCTCATAGCATTTGCTTCTAGATAAGATTGGGCCACATGTGGCACAGGCATATATATGGGCCACATATGGGGCAGGCTCTAAATGGATGTTCCTTCAGTCTTTGCTCTAAACTTTGCCTCCATATCCCCTTCTATGGATATTTTTGTTCCCCCTTTTAAGAAGGAGTGGAAGAATTCACATTTTGGTCATTCTTCTTCTTGAGCTTCCTGTGGTCTGTGGATTGCATCTTGTGTAATTCGAGCTTTTGGGCTAATATCCACTTATCAACAAGTGTATACCAAGTGTGTTTTTCTGTGATTGGGTTACCTGACTCAGGATGATATTTTCTAGTTCATTCCATTTGCCTATGAATTTCATGAAGTCATTGTTTTTGATTGCTGAGTAGTACTCCATTGTGTAAATGTATCACATATTTTGAATCCATTCCTCTGTTGAAGGGCATCTGGGTTCTTTCCAGTTTCTGGCTACTATAAATAAGGCTGCTGTGAACATAGTGGAGCATATTTCTTTGTTGTACGTTGGAGCATCATTTGGGTATATGCCCAAGAGAGGTATAGCTGGGTTCTCAGGTAGTGGAACGGCCAATTTTCTAAGGAACCTCCAGACTGATTTCCAGAGTGGTTGTACCAGTTTGCAATCCCACCAACAATGGAGGAGTGTTCCTCTTTCTCCACATCCTTGCCAGCATCTGCTGTCACCTGAATTTTTGATCCATGCCATTCTAACTAGTGTGAGGTAGAATCTCAGGGTTGTTTTGATTTTCATTTCCCTGATGACTAAGGATGTTGAACATTTCTTCAGGTACTTCTCAGCCATTTGATATTCCTCAGCTGAGAATGTTTTGTTTAGCTCTGCCCCCCATTTTTAATAGGGTTATTTGGCTCTGTGGAGTCTAACTTCTTGAGTTCTTTGTATATTTTGGATATTAGCCCTGTATCAGATGGAGGATTGGTAAAGGTATTTTTCCAATCTGTTGGTTGCCATTTTGTCCTAATAACAGTGTCCTTTGCCTTACAGAAACTTTGCAGTTTTATGAGGTCCCATTTGTCAATTCTTGATCTTAGAGCATAAGCAATTGGTGTTTGTTTCTTGGGACCATTTGCTTGGAAAGTAGTTTTCCAGCCTTTTACTCTTAGGTAGTGTCTGCTTTTATCTCTGAGGTGTGTTTGCCGTATGCAGCAAAATGTTGGGTCCTCTTTATGTATCCAGTCTGTTAGTCTATGTCTTTTTATTGGGGAATTGTGTCCATTGATATTAAGAGATAGAAATAGCGATTGTTGCTTCCTATTATTTTCACTGTTAGAGGTGGAATTATGTTTGTGTATCTCTCTTCTTTTGGTTTCCTTGCATCAAGATTACTTTGTTGCTTTTTGTATGGGGTAGTTTCCTTCCTTGTGTTGGAGTTTTCCATCTATTATCCTTTGTAGGGCTGGATTTGTAGAAAGATATTGTGTAAATTTGGCTTTATCATGCAATATCTTGGTTTCTCCATCTACGTTAATTGAGGGTTTTGCTGGATATAGTAGCCTAGGCTAGCATTTGTTCTCTTATGCTTTGTATGACATCTGTCCAGGATCTTCTGGCCTTCATAGTCTCTGGTGAGAAGTCTCATGTAATTCTTATAGGTCTACTTTTATATGTCACTTGATCTTTTTCCCTACTGGTTTTAATATTCTTTCTTTGTTTTGTGCATTTGGTGTTTTGACTGTCATGTGCCAGGAGGAATTTCTCTTCTGGTCCAATCTATTTGGAGTTTGGTAGGCTTCTTGTATGTTTATGAGCATCTCTTTTTTTAGATTAGGGAAGTTTTCTTCTACAATTTTGGTGAAGATATTTACTGGCCCTTTAAGTTGGGAGTCTTCATTCTCTTCTATAACAATTATCCTTAGGTTTGATCTGCTCATTGTGTCCTCGATTTCTGGTATGTTATGGGCTCAGACCTTTTAATGTTTTACATTATCTTTGACAGTTGTGTCGATATTTTCTATGGTATCTTCTGCCCCTGAGATTCTCTCTTCTATCTCTTGTATTCTGTTTGTAATGTTTGCATCTAAATCTCCTGATCTCTTCCCTAGGTTTTCTATCTCCAGTGTTGTCTCCCTTTGTGCTTTCTTTATTGTTTCTATTTCCATTTTTAAATTCTGGATGGTTTTGTTCAATTCATTCACCTGTTTGGTTGTGTTTTCCTGTAATTCTTTCAGGGATTTTTGCATTTCCTCTTTAAGGGCTTCTACTTATTTACTTGTGTTGTCCTGCATTTCTTTAAGGAAATGTCCTTCTTAAAGTCCTCCATCATTATCACAAAATGTGATTTTTAATCTAAATCTTGCTTTTCTGTTGTGTTTGGATATCCAGAATTTTTTTTGTGGTGGGAGAAATGTGCTCTGATGATGCCAAGTAGTCTTGGTTTCTGTTGCTTAGGTTCCTGTGCTGACCTCTAACCATCACATTGTCTCTGTGCTAGCTTGTCTTGCTGTTTCTGATGGTGGCTTTACCCTCCTGTAGGCCTATGTGCCAGCATTCCTGTATAACTGTTTTCCTGTTTTCTTTCAGCCTTTTCTGGGAACAGGTGTGCTGCTCTCAGGTGTGTGGGCCCTCCTGGTGACTGTCTTTCATTTCTAGGCACAGATAGGAATCCGAAGAGTCCTGCTCTGTCTGCTCCTTGGTCCCTTTACCCAGGGGACCCAGATTGTACTAGGCAATTTCCTCTTGGGTGTGGAATGTAGGCAGAGAGTAGTCTCCTCTTATTTCTCAGGAGGTCCTCACTTAGGGTCCAGCTCTCTCCCCCATAGGATTTGGGCGCAGGAGGCTGTTTGACAGATTCAGTTCACTTCAGTTCCATGTACAGACCAGAATTGCAGGTACCTGCAGCTAACTATTTCTATATTTCTGTGTCCAGAGGCATTATGCAGTTTCCTCTTGACCAGGGGTGTGGGCAAAGGTGGGCAGTAGTGGCAGTCTCTACTGCAGTGTCAAGATATTCCATACTTTTGGGTGTTCATCTCTCTTTCCCATAGGAATTGGGTGCAGGGAGCTGTAGGAAGGGGCATTCTTACCTACTTCTAATACCCATAAAGGTAATTTTCTAATGCCCATGAAACCTTTCTAACTTCCTATCTCATCAAATTGAACCAAAAGTTGAGTTAACATATTTGCTTTGGTTATTGTGTATTTGTTTGCACTGGCTCACTCGGCTGACTGTGGCTATGCTTCAGAGTCCAAAGCTGCTGCTTGGAATGAGAATGATGTGAGGACTGTGTGTTCCTGGATATGTTAGTCTGATCTTCTTCACTAGCTGGTTCTCAGATTGTTAAAGAAGCTTTATTCCCAAGAGGATAGCACACATTTGAAAATGATATTTGCATTTAATTTAGAAAGTTGTCAGACTTCATCACAGGTGCCTCATGTCTGGGCTGTACCAATGTCACACAGTCTTGAATTTCTGTGGCTCTTTGCTTTCACTTGTAATTTCTAGAGACAAAACTTTCCAGATGACTTATGGGAGATATCCATCTAAGGCACCCCCTACCCCCACCTCTCTCTCTGTGGTGTCAATATCTGAGTGTGAGTGTGTGTACTGTCAATATATGAATATGTGTGTGCATGTGCATGTGGTCAGAGATTAATGTTGGCAGCTGATTGTGAAACAGAATCTTTCTTTGAATCCGGGGCTTAGTAATTCAGGAAGTCTGGGAAGACAGTGAACTTCAGAGATGCCACTATCTCTGCTCTCCTGACTCAAGGATTACAACCACACACCTCCACACTCAGCTTTTTCTGCGTGTGCTTGTCATCTGAATTCAAGCAAAATACGTTAACTCAATTTTTGGCTCTATTTGATAAGATAGGAGGTTGTGAAGGCTTTAACTGAATAAAGACTATATAAATCAGCCTTTATGGCTATTAGAAATCTATCTAGAAGTAGATGAGAGACCAAGAATGTAGTCAAAGTTGTTTATAACATTTTCTGGATCTTTCAAGTGAATCTAACCAAACTGGGCTTCAGTTGCACAGCAGGCACAGTTTATTTGCCTGAGTTTATTTGAAGGCAGATTATTTGACTGAGGCCTCTCTCCAGGCCACTCTGTTCTGGACAACCTAAGTTCTTCAAGGTTCATTTAATTTATTCAACATATAAAAGTCAATAATTTTTAAGTGTCTTTATTAAATTAGATACAGCGTTAGCATAACATACGTTCATGTACATTTACTTCAAATGAAAAAAAAGGAGTTGGAAAAATGCAAATGTTACTCATTTTGTTTAATTATTAATGGTCTCACTACAAAAGATAACCAGTGTTGCTTATTTTTTTAAGTATTACTATCAGACATTTTATATATGGATAACCTTGTAGCACAGGTTTCTTCAATAGAGTAAAAAGAAGAAAGTGAAAGATTATCTAATAATCTCTACTTCTAAGTGAACAATTAGTTGCAGCTTGTGGTATCTCGGGGTAGAACTTTTGCCTAGTATATGCAAACTCTTGGGTTTTTATTGCCGAGATTTTTGGAGTACTATTGAGGTATATTATCCAACAAAGTAAAGATTTTCTAACCTCTCATATTTCTAAAGTGAACAATTTTGGTTGATGGACAATGTGTCTTGAGTCAGCTTAATGACAGTATGGCAGAGGATCTGGTACATATGTTGTAAAATACTGTTTAAACTCTCTCTTGTACATGTTCCCAGCATCATTGGAAGACAAAGGTATTGCTGAAAATCTGAACTTGTACCTAATAGGAAGTCAACATGCTTTATGTGCTTGTGAGTGTGTATTGGTTTGTGAAGATTTACGGACTCAAGAATTATTAGTATTTGAATTCATGGCTGCGGAATTACTTAGATTAGATATAATTTTCTATTTCATACAATTTTCAAGTATTATTATTGGTTGACAGAAAAATTACAGCCAATCTTGAGAAAGTGGCTCAAAGCCAAATAATTTTGAAAACAAACATTAAATTCTTCCAACATTTACAGCAAAATCATATTTATTTTACTATGAGGATATCCTCATTAGTTTGCTCTACTGAGTGAAGGGTGTCAGGGTCTCCAAACATAAGTATTGTGGCCTAAAGAGAAGGTATTCAGTGTCCTTGTATAAAGGAAAAACTCAGGGAAATTGGCCATTTTGAAGGACTTATATAATACTACCAAGAGAATTGCTGACAAGAGAGAGGCATAGTTAGTGTGCTTGCCTAAATATACATATAAGTGAACTTCTGGGAATGCAATGCCTTAGAAGCAAATGGCTGAAACTAGGAGGATCTGATTCAATCAAAGCATTAGGAGAAGAAATGAAGAAAACAGACCTTGATGACCCCAGGCAAGACTAAGGAGCTTGTAGATTGAATTTCCCTTGATCTGGGTGGCAGGTTATAGGTATAACATAAAGAGGTCTGCCTGCTGTCTCAGTTTGAAGGTCATGGTATTTTCTGGCGCAGATTATTGTGCAGTAGACACTAACAACATTGTTCATCTAGTGAGGCAGTCTTTAGAAATAGAGGTCAGACTCACAATGAGGTTTCATATGGAGCGAATCAAGATTCACTCCTGGAATTGGTGAAGTTTTTTTTTTTTTTTTTTTTTTTTTTTGAGCTGGGGACTGAACCCAGGGCTTTGCGCTTCCTAGGTAAGCGCTCTACCACTGAGCTAAATCCCCAGCCAAAATTGGTGAAGATTTTAACACAAACTCTAGCAAGTTATTCAAGAAATTGATGAAAACTATGAGGCTAAGGAAGCTTGTTTACTGATTGCATTCTAGTATTCCCTCTCTCTATATGATGTAATGGATACATATGTTCCTTTAAACTTAAACAAACAAACAAACAAACAAAAAAACCCACTGCTATCTGAACTGAAATGGACATACCATAAAGAAAGCAGAATTCAGAGGCCTTTTGGAAGACTACTTGCTTAAAATTGTGAGTTCTTTGTGTTCTACTGGGAATTATATGCGAAATAGCAGGTTATAAAAATGTAACAGTCTATTTGAAATATTTTGATTACCTATTTTGCTAAAGCTTTCTCTTTTTGTTCCCTTCAAACACAGAATACACTTCCCTTTGTCTCCCAGGCTTGAGGGCTGGCCTCTGAGTGATTAAATTGCCCAGAAATGGGAATTTGTGATTAGCACAGGTGCATTTATGTGAGATGTTATAATTTGTAGTTTGGAAAATAGACTGTCTTGAATTTTACATTTATTCAGAATCCTGAGTGTGTTAAGGAAAGAGTACACCTCTGCTTCTAATGGACACTGTGTTTAAGTCTTTCTTCCCAAACTTGTTTAATGGTTTGAGAGAACTAAGCTTTTCTCTTTATGATTTAGTAGTGTTTGCTCCAAGGCAAGTAGACAAAAGGAAAAAGACTTGGAATCTGTGGAATAAACAATATAATATTTGACAGTCTTCTTTATTCATGTGTCATACCTAACAAGCCACGTGACTGTCAGCATTGATCTTGGGGTGTCTGAATACAGTAAGCTTTCAAATCATTTGTTTGATAATAATCATAATAAAAGGACACTAGTCAAATATATCAATACATGTTAATTATTTCCTGTTATTAATTCAAGCACAAAATTACTAACACTGACAAGAGAAGTTATGAAATGTGAGTGATTCCAAACTAATTTTTTTTTTTACTATATGGAATAGGCCAAATGGATACCTATGTCCAGGAATTACACTTTTGAGAGTCTAACTTGAGCCTGACCAATATAGGTGCAAAGAAACACTTCTCAGCCAATCATCGACTGAGTATGAGGATACCCTAATGGAGTAGTTATGGGAAGGACTAAAGGAGCTGAAGGGCTTTGCAACCCCATAGGAAGAACAACAATACCAATTAGACACCCCAGAGCTCCCAGAGACTAAACCACCAACCAGAGAGTACACATGGAAGGACTCAGGCCTCCAGTTGCACATGTAGCAGAGGATGGCCTTATCTGACCTCAATGGGAGGAGAGGCCCTTAGTCCTGTAGAGGCTCAATGCCCCAGTGTAGTGAAACTCTAGGGCATGGAGGCAGGAGAGAGTGGGGGAGCAACCTCTTAGAAGCAGGGGGAGAGGGGATGGGATAGGTGGTTTTCAGAGGGGAAACTGGGAAGGAGGATAACATTTGAAATACAAATAAATAAAATAACCAATAAAAAAGAAAGTAATTATAATAGTCTAAATACTGCAAAATATACACAAGCATTTATAGGTGGTGATATTTGTAATGACTAAACATTATGAAGGACTTGTAGCAATTGTGGCAAATCTTTCAAATGCATTGTTCTGCTTGATGATTATCAGGGATTTTCAGAAATATTAAATGCTAGTTTTCTCCTTCATTGATTTAAACTTGGTTGTTAATAAGGATACAACAGGATTAATTAAGTCATAATTTTATAACTAAAATTGATGAGGTGACTATTGAAACTTAAGTGTTTTATATATTTATATACTTCTATTTTTATATTTTATATATCACATATATTTATATGTTCTTCCATTTTTAGCACCTTTGAAAGTTTTAAGGCTTGAGAAAAAAATCAATAATGTTTGCAATATGCTGCTGCTGCTTTTATTTTCCCCCTCCTCCTTCTGTCTCTTCTTCTCTGACCCCTTTCTCTGTGCATTAGGACTAAAGCCAGACCTTTATATACACTAGGTAAGTACTCCACCACTGAGTTATATTCTAAACCCAGAAATATAATTTCATGTATTTTAATGTATTCTAAATGATAAGTAAATTTTGCATATACCTGTGTATATACACATAAGGTTTTGTTATATAATGGACACGTATTTGAAAACTGTATGGAAAGGACACATAAAATCTAAAGTAGCAATTCCTGAGTTTACAATATGTTGCTATTAACTATGGTTGTCACAATATGCAATATATCTCTTAAATTTATCTCTCTTGCCTAGGTAAAATGCGTTGTTTAAGCATCATGCAGAGTCCTCCCATGCCCATTCGTTGACAAACATAGCTCCCCTCTGTTTTTAGATTACACTTTTCATATTCTACACGTAAGTAGGTTTACATGGAATGTGTTTTATGAGATTGCTTGTTTCACTTAGCATTATATTCCTTGGCTCTAGTGATGTGGTTGCGATCATCAGTTTCTTTGTTTAGTTTAAATTAGTTGTTGTGTACAACACACACACACACTCTCTCTCTCTCTCTCACACACACACACACACACACACACACACACACTTTCTTTACTCATTCATGCAGTAGGATGGCAAAGGCTTCCCACACCACGATGGATTATATTTCATTTTCATTTGATCTACACAGAGATGTACGAATGGCAGGACACATAACATTTTCAAGAAATAAGCATATTTCCTATGATCCTAGTACTTAAAAGGCTGGGACAAGAGGGATGTCTCATTTTTTCAAATATTTTTAAATTTTATTTTATTAATCATTCCATTTTTTTATATCTCAAGTGATATCCCACTTCCCGGTTACCCCTCCAGAAATCCCACATCCCACACCTGCCCTCTCCTCTCCTCTTTGCCTCTATGAGGGTAAATTCTCACTCATTTACCGTCTCCTGCCCCACTGCTGCAGCTTCTTGTTAAGCTGGGGCATCAAACCTCCACAGGACTAAGGACCTCCCCTCCCACTGATGTCAGACAAGGCCATCCTCTGCTAAATGTGTATTTGGAGTCATGAATCCCTCCCTGTACATTCTTTGGTTGATTGTCTAGTACCTGGAACCACTGGGTGGTCCAGCTAGCGTATGTTGTTCTTCCTAGAAGGTTGTAATCCCCCTCAGCATCTCCAGTCCTTCCTCCAGCTCCCCTACCAGGGTCCCTGAATTCAGTCTCATAGTTGGCTCCAAACATTCATATCTGCATCTGTCAGTTCCTGGCTGAACCTCGCAAGGAGCATCCACACTAAGTTCCTGTCAGCAAGTGACTCTTGGCAACAGCAACAGCATCTGGTTTGGTATCTGCAGACAGGATGGATCCCCAGGTAGGGCAGTCCTCAGATGGCCCTTCCTTCAGTCTCTGCTCCATTTTTTGACAGAAAAATTTCTGGGTTAAAAACTTTGAGATGAGTGGGTGGCCCCATCCCTTCACAGGGGTCATGCTTATCTACTGGAGGTGATTTCTATAGGTGCTAACTCCCCTTCACTGCACATTTCAGGTAACGTCATCCCTGTTGGGTTCTGGGAGCCTCTAGCTTCCCTAGCATCTAGGACCCTCCAGTGGCTATCCCCAGTTTCTCACCACCCCACTGCTACATATTTTTATTCAATTTTCTAACTCTCTCTACCTCTCTCTGGTACCCTCCAGTACCTGATACTGCCCTCTTATTTCCTCCCTTTCTTCTCTCTCCCAGATCCCTCTCCCTCTAACTCTCATGGTCACCCTGTTCCCTCCTAAATGCAGGACTGAAACATCCACATGATGGTATTCCTTCCTCCTAAGCTCTACATATGGTCTATGGGTTGTATCATGAGGCATTGTTAACTTTTGGGTTAGGTATCAGTGGGTACCTAACATGTGGGTTCTTTTGGGTCTGGATTACTTCATTCAGGATGACATTTTTCTAGTACCACCCATTTGTCTAAGAATTTCATAAAATCTTTGTTTTGAATAGCTGAGTAGTACTCCATTGGTAAATGTACCACATTTTCTGTATCCATTCTTCATTGAGGGACATCTGGGTTAATTCCAGCTTCTGTCTATTATAAATAAGGTTGCTATAAACATAGTGGAACATGTGTTTTTGTTATATGTTGGAGCATCTTTAGGGTATAGCTGGGTCTTCAGGTAATATTAAATTCTGAGGTACCACCAGACTGATTTCCAGAGTGGTTGTACCAGCTCGCAATCTTACTAACAATGAAGGAGTGATCCCCTTTCTTCACATCCGTGCCAGCATCTGCTGTCATCTGAGTTTTTGATCTTAGCATTCTGATTGGTGTGAGGTTCATTCTCAGTGTCAATTTGATTTGCATTTCTCTGATCAACTAAGGACTTTAACATTTCTTTAAGTGCTTCTCAGCCATTTGAGATTTCTGAGTTGAGAACTCTCTGTTTAGCTCTGTATCCCATTTTAAATAGGGTTATTTGGTTCTCAGAGTCTAACTTCTTGAGTTCGTTGTATATTTTGGATATTAGCCCTCTATCTGATGTACGGTTGGTAAAGATCTTTTCCCAATCTGTGGGTTGCTGTTTTGTCCTATTGACAGTGTCCTTTGCCTTACAGAAGGTTTTTAATTTTATGAGGTCCCATTTGTTGAGTGTTTATTTTAGAGTGTAAGCCATTGTGTTCTGTTCAGCAAATTGTCTCCAGTGCCCATATGTTCAAGGCTCTTTTCCTCTTTCTCTTTTATTGCATTCAGCATACTGGTTTTATGTAGAGGTCCTTGATCCACTTGGACTTGAGCTTTGTACAAGGAGACAGGAATGGGTTAATTTACATTCTTCTACATGTGGACTACCAGTTAAAACAGCACCATTTGTTGAAAATGCTATCTTTTTTGCCACTGGATGATTTTGGCTTCCTTGTCAAGGATCAAGTGTTCATAGGTGTGTGGATTCATTTCTGAGTCTTCAATTCTATTCCATTGATCTACCTGCCTGTCTTTGTACCAGTACCATGAGGTTTTTAATCACTATTGCTCTATAGTACAGCTTGAGGTCAGGGATGGTGGTTCCCCAAGTAGTTTTTTCATTGTTAAGAATAGTTTTTCCTATACTGAATTTTTTGTTATTCCATATGAATTTGCAAATTACTCTTTCTAACTCTATGGAGGATTGAATTGGAATTTGATGGAGACTACATTGAACCTGTAGATTGCTTTCAGGAATATGGCCATTTTTACTATGTTACTCCTGCCAATCCATGAGCATGGAAGATCTTTCCATCTTCTGAGGTCTTTTTCAATTTCTTTCTTCAGGGACTTGAAATTCTTGTCATACAAATCTTTCACTTGTTTGTTTAGAGTCTCACCAAGATAATACAATCAGACACAAAACAAACCTCAATAGATACAAGAACATTGAATCAATCCCATGTATTTTATCAGACCACCATCTATTTTATCAGACCACCAAGGACTAAGAAAGGTCTTCATAAACAACAAAAACAACAGAAATTCCACATACACAACTCTCTACTCAATGATAACTTTGTCAGGGAAGAAATAAAGAAAGAGATTAAAGACATTTTAAAATTTAATGAAAATAAAGGCATAACATATCCTAAATCTTGGGACACAATGAAAACAGTGCTAAGCGGAAATCTCATATCCTTTACTGCCTCCATAAAGAAATTGGAGAGAACATACACTATCAGCTTAACAGTACATTTGAAAGCTCTAGAACAAAAAGAATCAAATACACCCAAGAGGAGTAGATGGCAGAAAATTATCAAACTCAGGTCAACAAACTTGAAATCAATCAAATGGAAACAAATTGAATTGTACAAAGAATCAGTAAAAGTAGGAGCTGGTTCTTTGAGAAAATCAACAGGATAGGTAAACCCTTAGCCAAACTAACTAGGGAGCACAGAGACACTATCCAATTAACTAAATCAGGAAGAAAAGGGGGAACATAACAACAGAACCTGAGGAAATTTTAATAATAATCAGATTCTACTACAAAAATCTATATTCAACATAACTGGAAAATCTAGATGAAACGAATGTTTTTCTATACAGATACTAGCTACCGAAGTTGAATCATGATTAGGTAAACCATCTAAAAGTCCTATAATCGCTAAGGAAATAAAAGCAGTCATTAGAAGTCTTCCAATCAAAAGAAGCCCAGGGCCAGATGGTTTTAGTACAAAATTCTATCAGACCTTCAAAGAAGACCTAATACCAATATTTCTCAAACTATTCCACAAAACAAAACAAAAGGAATGCTACCTAATTCTTTCTATGAAGCCACAGTTATGCTGATACCTAAACCACAAAGGACTCAACAAATAAAGAGAACTTCAGACTGATTTCCCTAATGAATATCGATGCAAAATTAATAAAATTCTTGCATTCCAAATCCAAGATCATGTCAAAACAATCATTCACCATGATATGGCTTCATCTCAGGAGTGCAGGGATAGCTAAATGTACAGAAATCCATCAATGTAATCCACTATGTAAACAAACTCAAAGAAAAAGAAAAAAAGTAGATCATCTATCATTAAATGCTGAAAAAGCCTTTGACAAAATACAATAGCCCATCACATTAAAATATTGGAGAGATCAACAATTCAAGGTCCATACCTAAACATAATAAAAGAATGTACAGCAAGCCAGTAAACAACATCAAACTAAATGGAGAAAAGTCAAAATTTCCTATTAAAATCCAGGACAAGACAAGGCTACCCACTCTCTCCCTATGTATTCAATATAGTACATGAAGTAATTAGACAACAAAAGGAGATCAAAGGGATACAAATTGGGAAGGAGGAAGTCAAGATATCACTATTTGTAGATGATATGATAATATACATAAATGACTCCATAATTTCTACCAGAGAGCTTCTATAGTTGAAAAACAACTTCAATAAATTGGCTGGATATAATTCTAAGAAATCAGTAACCTTCCTCTACTCAAAGAATAAATGGGCTAGGAAAGAAGGGAAACAACACTTCAAAATAGTCATAAATAATATAAAATATCTTGGGTTGCCTCAATTTCAAAGCCAGACTAGGCTACCTAGTGAGTACCAGGCTATCTAGGTCTATAGAAAAAGACATGCCGTACCCAAACCATATCCCTCCCCAAAAAAGAAACCTCCATACTGTTTTTCACAATATCCATGCTAATTAACGTCCCCTTTATCAGTGATCATGGGTATCTCTTTTCATATTCTCAGCAACATCTGTAATATTTCACCGTTTTAATAAACATATATTAACAGGTATATGTGGTATCTCCTGGTGTCTTTAATGTTCACTTCCCAGATGTCCAGTGACACTGAGTCTTTTTCATTTACCCACTGGCCATAAAATGTCTTTTTTTTTCTTTTCTTTTTTTTTTTCGGAGCTGGGGACCGAACCCAGGGCCTTGCGCTTCCTAGGCAAGCGCTCTACCACTGAGCTAAATCCCCAACCCCCATAAAATGTCTTCTTGAAGTGGTGTCTATTAAGATCCTTTGCCACTTTGAAATTGGGTTCTTTATTTTACTGTTGCTTCGAATTATGTATATCTTTTGGATATTACTCTGTTATGGGGTACTTGGATCATAAGGTATCATCTTTTTTTATCTTTATTAATTTGAGTATTTCTTATTTACATTTCGATTGTTATTCCCCTTCCCGGTTTCATGGCCAACATACCCTAGCCTGTCCCCTTCCCCTTCCAGAAAGGCTTCCCCTCCCCATCCTTCCCCCATTACCACCCCCCCTAACAATCACGTTCACTGGGGGTTCAGTCTAGGCAGGACCAAGGGCTTCCCCTTCCACTGGTGCTCTTACTAAGTTATTCATTGCTACCTATGAGGTTGGAGCCCAGGGTTAGTCCATGTATAGTCTTTGGGTAGTGGGTTAGTCCCTGGAAGCTCTGATTGGTTGGCATTGTTGTTCACATGGGGCCTCGAGCCCCTTCAAGCTCTTCCAGTCCTTTCTTTGATTCCTTCAACAGGGGTCCCGTTCTCAGTTCATTGGATTGCTGCTGGCATTCGCCTATGTATTTGCTGTATTCTAGGTGTGTCTCTCAGGAGAGATCTACATTCAGTTCCTGTCAGCCTGCATTCTTTGCTTCATCTGTCTTATCTAGTATGTATGGGCCACACGTGGGGCAGGCTCTGAATGGGTATTCCTTCTGCCTCTGTTCTAAACTTTGCCTCCCTATTCCCTGCCAAGGGTATTCTTGTTCCACTTTTAAAGAAGGAGTGAAGTATATGCATTTTGGTCATCCTTGAGTTTCATGCGCTATGTGCATCTAGGGTAATTCGAGCATTTGGGCTAATATCTACTTATCAGTGAGTGCATACCATGTGTGTTTTTCTGAGATTGGGTTAGCTCAGTCAGGATGATATTTAACAGTTCCAACCATTTGCCTACGAATTTCATAAACTCGTTGTTTTTGATAGCTGATTAATATTCCATTGTGTAGATGTACCACATTTTCTGTATCCATTCCTCTGTTGAAGGGCATCTGGGTTCTTTCCAGCTTCTGGCTATTATAAATAAGGCTACTATGAACATAGTGGAGTACGTGTCTTTTTTATATGTTGGGGCATCTTTTGGGTATAGGCCCAAGAGAGGTATAGCTGGGTCCTCAGGTAGTTCAATGTCCAATTTTCTGAGGAACCTCCAGACTGATTTCCAGAGTGGTTGTACCAGTCTGCAATACCACCAACAATGGAGGAGTATTCCTCTTTCTCCACATCCTCGCCAGCATTTGCTGTCACCTGAGTTTTTTAATCTTAGCCATTCTCACTGGTGTGAGGTGAAATCTCAGGGTTGTTTTGATTTGCATTTCCCTTATGACTAAAGATGTTGAACATTTCTTTAGGTGTTTCTCAGCCATTCGGCATTCCTCAGCTGTGAATTCTTTTTTAGCTCTGAATCCCATTTTATAATACGGTTATTTGTCTCCCTGCGGTCTAACTTCTTGAGTTCTTTGTGTATTTTGGATATAAGCCCTCTATCAGTTGTAGGATTGGTAAAGATCTTTTCCCAATCTCTTGGTTGACATTTTGTCCCAACAACAGTGTGCTGCCCTACAGAAGCTTTGCAGTTTTATGAGATCCCATTTGTCAATTCTTGATCTTAGAGCATAAGCCATTGGTGTTTTGTTCAAGAAATTTTCTCCAGTGCCCATGTGTTTGAGATGCTTCCCCACTTTTTCTTCTATTAGTTTGTGTGTATCTCGTTTGATGTGGAGGTCCTTGATCCACTTGGACTTAAGCTATGTACAGGGTAATAAGCATGGATCGATCTGCATTCTTCTATATGCTGACCTCCTGTTGAACCAGCACCATTTGCTGAAAATGCTATCTTTTTTCCATTGTATGGTTTTGGTTCCTTTGTCAAAAATCAAGTGCTCATAGGTGTGTGGGTTCATTTCTGGGTCCTCAAGTCTATTCCATTGGTCTATCTGTCCGTCTCTGTACCAATACCATGTAGTTTTTTTTAACACTATTGCTCTGTAATACTGAGTTCAGGGATAGTGACTTCCCCAGAAGTTCTTTTATTGTTGAAGATTGCTTTAGCTATCTTGGATTTTTTGTTATTCCAGATGAATTTGCAAATTGTTCTGTCTAACGCTTTGAAGAATTGGATTGATATTTTGATGGGGATTGCATTGAATCTGTAGGTTGCTTTTGGTAAAATGGCCATTTTTACTATATTTATCCTGCCAATCCATGAGCGTGGGAGATCTTTCCATCTTCTGAGGTCTTCTTCAATTTCTTTCTTCAGAGGCTTGAAGTTCTTATCATACAGATCTTTTACTTGCTTGGTTAAAGTCACACCGAGGCATTTTATATTATTTGGGACTATTATGAAGGGTGTAGTTTCCCTAATTTCTTTCTAGGTTTGTTTCTCTTTTGTGTAGAGGAAGGCTACTGATTTATTTGAGGTAATTTTATACCCAGCCACTTTGCTGAAGGTGTTTATCAGCTTTAGTAGTTCTCTGGTGGAACTTTTGGGATCACTTAAATAAACTATCATATCATCTGCAAATAGTAATATTTTGACTCCTTCTTTTCCAATCTGTATCCCCTTGATCTCCTTTTGTTGTCTGATTGCTCTGGCTAGAATTCAAGAACTATATTGAATAAGTAAGGAGAGAGTGGGCAGCCTTGTCTAGTCCCTGATTTTAGTGGGATTGCTTCAAGGTTCTCTCCATTTAGTTTAATGTTAGCTACTGCTTTGCTGTATATGGCTTTTACTATGTTTAGGTATGGGCCTTGAATTCCTATTCTTTCTAGGACTTTTATCATGAAGGGGTGTTGAATTTTGTCAAATGCTTTCTCAGCATCTAATGAAATGATCATGTGGTTTTGTTCTTTCAGTTTGTTTATATAATGGATCACGTTGATGGTTTCCGTATATTAAACCATCCCTGCATGCCTGGGATGAAGCCTACTTGATCATGGTGGATGATTGTTTTAACGTGCTCTTGGATTTGGTTTGCCAGAATTTTATTGAGTATTTTTGCGTCGATATCCATAAGGGAAATTGGTCTGAAGTTCTCTTCCTTTGTTGGGACTTTGTGTGGTTTAGGTATAAGAGTAATCAGAAATGAAAAGGGAGACATAACTACAGAATCAAAGGAAATTCAAAAAAATCATCAGATTCTACTACAAAAGCCTATATTCAACAAAACTTGAATCTGCAGGAAATGGACAATTTCCTAGACAGATACCAGGTACTGAATTTAAATCAGGAACAGATAAACCATTTAAACAACCCCATAACTCCTAAAGAAATAGAAGCAGTCATTAAGGTCTCCTAACCAAAAAGAGCCAGATGGGTTCAGTGCAGAATTCTATCAGACCTTCATAGAAGACCTCATACCAATACTATCCAAACTATTCCACAAAATTGAAACAGATGGAGCGCTACCGAATTTCTTCTATAAGGTATCATCTTGACCTCAAGTTTTGTCTTCATTCTGTTGACCTTTCTCATTTTGTTACACAACATATTCATGGGATGCACTTTATTTCCCTACTCTTTTGTTGCCTGTACTTTGGGCTCAACCCCAGAAACATTATTACTTAAACCAGCAGAAGTGAGAATTTTCCTTTTTACTTCTAGCAATTTTGTAGTTAGTAGCTGTTTTAGGGTTTTATTATGATGAGACACCATGACCACAGAAATTCCTTTGAAGAAATAGATTTAATGGAGGGTGGCTTACAGTTCAGTTTTAGTCCATATTTATCATGGGAAGTATGGTAGCATGCAGACAGACATTGTGCTGGAATGGTAGCTGAGTTACACATCTGGAATTGAAGGCAGCAGATTGAGAGTGACACTGGGCTTGATTTGAGCATTTGAAACCTCAAAGCCCACCCCCAGTGGCTTTCCCAATACACTTCCTCTAACAATAACACAACTCCTCCAACAAGGCCACATCTAATAGTACCATTCCCTATGAGCCTATGGGGGCTGTTTTTACTCAGAGTACCACACTAACCTGTGTTTAAGTCTGAAATTCATTGTTTAATTAATGCTATGAGATAATGTAATTTTATTTTGTAGCTGTACATCCAATTTTCTCAGCTTCATTATTAGACTGTTTTTCTCTTTCAGATGTTGCTTGACTTTTGTTGATAATGCATTGACTATAAATGTCTGCAGCTTGTACTTTGTACTTAATTTTGTTTCATTGGATATTATGCTGCTTATTCAAGTAATATTTTGACATTAAAGCACTGTAATAAATTTTGTTGGAAAAATGGGATGCTTCTCATTTTGCTATTTTTGTTCAAGATTGCTTTAATTAGTTAGGATAATATTTACTTCTACGTGCATGTTTGGAATTGTTCTTTTAGATTTTTGTGGAAAGCACCATTAGAACTGTTATGTAATTATGTAAACATTGCTGTCATTGGCTTTAGACTGAGTTGCCCCTGGGATCTGATTGCTGTGGTAGACAGTGTGGAGCACAGCTGGCTCCTTCCCTCCAGATCTGACTCTTGTCTGCTGACCTATCTTTGTTGTCTAATGTATTTTCTAACTGACAATAAGATGCTGTGATCCTGCATCTGCTGGTTAGTATCTTTTTCTCCTGATTTCTATCAGCAGGCTCAGATCTGCGACACTCTTCCCTGTCAGCTCAGCCTGCAGAGGGCTGCAACTATGAGAATCTAAAAAACACTCTTACTTTCTCCATCATGACATTCCTTAGCATTTCAGTTCTTTAAATTTTCTGAAGGACAATTACAGCTGGTGGAGCCTTTAGTTTTCATTATTCTTTTCTCCCATGAGCTACCCAATAAAATTTTAATACCCTCTTCGAAGGCATGCCTCAACCTTTCCAGCATCTATTTCCAAATTTCAAATCATCCCATGAAGACATTGGAGCCAGCATAGAATTGTCTATGTGTTAATTTTGGTTCAATTGAAAGAAACTACACTCAATCAACTCTCTTACCTAGTTATTATTCATTCATGATGAAGAATCCTGAAGATCTGTCCCTGAGACTCCCCTTGTTTCTCTTGTTAAACATTGATGGAGTCCTGTAGGCCCTTTAACACATGTTTCTTGCTTTTTCCTTAGCATTCCCAACTCTGCTGAGTTTGGCCATGTTGTAACTATTTATTTGTTTACAATGCTACTGACTCCTATTTGAAAATTACACCTGAAGCAATTTGTAAAACTATCTGTTTCTCCATAGTTCAGCAACTATAACTATGTATAATTATATAGTTAGTACATTGTGTGACAGAGGTCTTCAAGAGTGGACCAAAATGATTCTGAGAGGAGCAACTGACTTTGTAGAGTCCTTGTTGAAGGTAGAAAAATTCACAGTATTAATTTATCTAGTTCATGAACATGTGATATAATTCAATTTATTTACATCTTATTGATGTCTTTATTCAATATGTATAGATTTTATAAAACAGACATACCTTCTTAGATAAATGTATTATTATAATTAGCCTGATCTTGTAATTTCTTTTTCAGACTGTTAATTTTTACTTCCTAGAAACAGCACTGCTTTGTCTTATTTTTGTAATTTACAATGATACAGAGCTTACACATTATAAAGCACGCAGTCATAGGTCCAACCTGGGACACTCTTCATCTTCCCTTAGCTGCCCCTTTCCAGGAGGGCCACTCAACATTTCTCCACTGTGAATAATTTCCTGTAAGGTATTTCCTTCTAAAAGAAGAAATAATCAAGTTTGAACAGGTGTATGTGCTGTGAGGATCAGTTTGTCCTTGAAGTATTCTGTCAGGAGGAAAGTCCTCCTTACCATGTCATTGGTATGCATGATAGAGTATATGTGCATTGCAAGCTACAAGACTTATGGCCTATGTATTTACATGGGCAAATCCTACAAGGTTATGTAGCAGCTCATCTGTCAATTAAGATAAGGATCTATCTCATTCTTCCTCTTAGGAACCAGCTCCGTCCTCTCTGTTAACCCATAGAAAAGAACCCAGAAACAAGTCAGGCCTGTGGGATATGTACATGTACTTTAGTTTGTTCCTTCTGCGGGGTACACCCTATGTATTTGCTCTCATTTTTAGTAAATTTATACGTTTGCCATCACTATTCCATGTAGCAGCAGAGAATCTGTAATTAGTCGTAGGGCACCCCAAGACTCCCTCAATTAATTGCTTTATTAGTTGAGGAATTTTTACATATGAGATTATATCTTTTTTACTTCTTAAATGTTTTTATTTATTAAGAAAATGTGTGTGTGAGTGTATGTGTGTGTGTGTGTGAGTGTGTGTGTGAGTGTGTGTGTGTGTGTGTGTGTGTGTGTGTGTTGGTGAGACATTTGTATGCGTTCTCAGATGTGTGAAGCAAAAGACAATTTGGATGCCTGTCCTGGAATTCCATCGTGTTCCTGTTCATAACTGTCTACCTAGGCTAACGAGGCCCCAAATTTGACCATACTTCTCTCCCTACGTCCTATCTTGTTGTAGAGGCAATGAGATTACAGACACATGCTACTACAGCCTGCTTTGTGTGGAATCTGAGGGTTCTAATGCAGTCCCTCACTCTTGCATGGCGAGTGCCTTACCTGCAGAGCCATCTTCTGCACCATCATTTTCTTTCCAACTCGTATGATGTTTGTATGTTTTATTTGCCTAATTATGCTGGCCAGATTTCTAGTTTTATACTGAATTGTGGTGACACAAGTAGGCATTGTTATTTTGTTCCAGCTCTTAGAAAAAAACCTTTCACCATTCAGTATGAATACTGAGATATATTCCTTTGTATCTAATTTGTCCATAGCTTTTATTATTTGAAGAGATTGACTGAGTTGCTTTCCACTTACACAATTGAGAATACATGTTGAAGCAAATTTATTATATTCTTAATTTGCCAAGAGATTTTTTTTTGTCAAGGAAGGGTATTGGGTGTTAAAATGGATTTTCAGACATACTATGATACTTGTAAGTTTTTATATTTCACCCTACAATATGGTGTATCACATTTATTGATTGACATGCATTGAATCATTCTTGTATCCCAAGAATGAATCATGGTTGAATCTTCAGGCATTTCATTGAGGATGTTTGGATCTGTGATAATAAAGACTTATAATTTTATTCACTTTTATTTTAAGGATCCTTCTCTGGCTTTGTTTAGAATTAAGGAAATTCTACTTTGTAAAGTAAATATGGAAAAGTTTGCACCTCTTAAATTTTGGGGCAAGTTTTTGGGCGCCAATAACAGTTCTTTAAGTATTTGGGGAAAATCACTAGTTAAACAGCTCGTCCTGGCTTTCCTTTCTCGGGAGCTCATTGCTTTCTGACTCAATGTCTTATGCATTTCCCCAGATATTCTTTTTTTTTTTTCCGGAGCTGGGGACCGAACCCAGGGCCTTGCGCTTGCTAGGCAAGCGCTCTACCACTGAGCTAAATCCCCAACCCTCCCAGATATTCTTTTATCTGCTTGGATTAGTACTTAGTGACTGTGTTTGCAGAACACAATACCTTCTCACTTTTTAAACTATGTGTATAGCTCTGTCTTAGGATTCCTTGTGTTTCATCTTTGTGCTTTTACTCTTAATTTGTATAGCTAAAGGTTTATCAATTTTGTTTGTATTCTAAAAAAGCCAAGTCTAATTTCACCAATCTTTTCCATTTTTCTTTTCTATTTCATTTGGTTCTGTTGTAATCCCTATTATCTCCTTCCGTCTAAGCTTCTGAGCTTAGTTTCCTAATATTTTTCTTATTATCTGAGGTTTAAAGTTGACCTGTTATTCTCTTCATTTTCTCTAAACCCAAACATTTCACCTATGTTGTGGTCACGTTTTCATTTTTTTTCACAGTGTTTTTCAATTCTCTCTAAATGTCTTCTTTGTTTTATTGTTTTGTTTGGAAAGATAGTGTTTGCATATATTTGGAAATTCAAGTTTCTCCACTTCTGTTGATTTTAGCTATGAATCATTTACTTAGAAATGATACCGAACATAACTGTAACATTCACAAATTTGTTAAGACTTATTTTGTGACACTAAATTTAGCTAGAAGAATATCATGTATGAAGTTCTGAAATTCTAGCATTCTGCTGTTAAGTTATATTCCCTCTCCTTATGTATTATATTTTGTGCATTTAAAATCACTTGGTTTGAAGTATAGCTCAAACTCAGTGTGTCTTTATTTATTTTCTTCCAGGTGATCCTGTGCAAAATTAGTGATTTGCTTTGTGTCTGTTCTTTCAGCTCTGTTGCTGCTTGCTTTTTATATGTAGTTGTCCTGGTGCAGTTTCTGTGTAGTTGCTGTCACTTTTCTTAGCTGACTCCTTTATTGCTAGATGGCCATCGCTGTCTCTTTTGAATGTTTCTGATTTAGAGTCCCTTCATCTGGAGTAGTACAGTACAGACAGTCCTGCTCTTATCTGCTTCCCATTTTCATGGAATTTGTTTTCCCATTATTTCATCTTCAGCCTCTGTGTTTCCTTGAAGTTAAGAGAGGTTTCATAGAAGTCAATTTTTTCTGGCCTGTAAACACACATCTCTTCCAGCATTCTGTCTTTTCAAACAGTGTGTATGTGTGTGATTGTGTGTGTGTGTGTGTATATGTGTGTGTGTGTGTGTGTGTGTGTGTGTGTGTGTGTTTGAGTGTGTGAGTAGGTATGTTGTGGATATGTGTGTGTATATGTGCTCTGTGGTTCACGTGTGGAAGTCAGAGCACAACCTTTCATTATGTGAGTTTTAAGGACCAAACTTTAGTTGTCAGTCTCCAGGATAAGTGCTTTTATCTTCTGAGTCATCTCACTGCCCTCTTTTGGTTTTAGTTGTTGTTATAAACATATATATCCCTAACAACATAAATACAACCTGCTCAGTCTGTATAACATTGTTTGTTTCACTGTTTTCCAGGCAGACCACGTGGCACTGGTCCTTTGGCTACTGATAGTGTATACATTTCTTCAGTTGGTCTTTCCAATAATTTTCTTCAGTCTTTCATTTTTCTTCTGCAATAAGTGACATTCAGATCCACTTACTTTAATTGCCCGTCTTATTTTCCTGTTTGTGAAGTGCTGTATTGTGTTTCTAACTTACTTGCTGCTGTTGAGGTTTAAATACAAAATTTCCTCCACATCTCAAATGTTTGAACACTTTGTCCCCTGCTGATAGCTGGGGTTAGGAAGGTGGTATGGAACCTTTAGGAGGTGACGCTTTCCAGGAGGTCCTGAGTCCATAATGACAGGTGGCACTCCATGTTCACTTACTGTTTCCTGCAAGCAGATGCAATATGAACAGAAAGCTTCCTACTCCTGCCACCATGCCCTACCCGACTACCACCTGTCTTCCTGCCCGGATGGGCTCTCTTCTCTGGAACTATAAACCATCATTTGCTCTTACTCTCTTAAGCTAGTGTTTTTTCTGAGTGTTCTATCACAGCAACTGGAAAGTAATTACAATAATTGGTTTTGTTTGTTTAGCTTTGTCGTTATGCCAGGCACCAGACCCAGATCCTCACAGAAGCAAGCACTCTACTGAACTGTATCTCCAGTACGTTCATTGACTGTTCTTTGTGCCCCCCAGAAATGTTATCTGACTCCTTTTTATTATTTCTGTCTCATCATTGAACTTCATATTTTTCCATGCATTTTAATACTATTGTTGAACTGCTTGTCATTTTAATTCAGTGACAAACTGAAATTTTTAAGCCTATTTTTAATCATTTGTCAAATAAGGTACAGATCTTCATTTTATTAGAGTTAATCACTGGAGAACATCATGTTCTTTTGGTGGTATTTTCCTGATGTCCATACGTGTGTGTGTGTGTGCATACGTGTGTGTGTGTGTGTGTGTGTGTGTGTGTGTGTGTGTGTGTGTTTCTTAAAAACTTGTACGGCCTTTTCTCCTTGAAGAAATTTTTATGCCCTTCAATCTTGCTACCTAAGAAGGGACCCACAAACCACTGTGGTGTAATGTGGAGTCATTAGTGAATGGAGGAATATGGATGATTCAGTAGAAACCGATGCTATTTGTAGGGTTCCACACCCTCCATTGCTCTGACACACAGCTTCTTTTCTTCGTTCTTAGCTGGCCTCATGCTATCGAGCTTTGTCACAGCAACGGCGCCCTGGTGGGGTATCACAGGGATCTTGGATAGCAGTCTTTTCACTGTGCAACCAGATGCTTTCTGTCTTTTTACCTCTTACTATGGGGAAAATATCAAGCTAAGAGGAAGTCTTGGTCCTGAGTTTTGCTGCCTTAAGGACAAGGGTAGTGAGGGAAATGGAATTATCCTTCTTGCTAGCTTCGGTGAATAGACTCTTGGATTTGTATTTACTCAGTGTGCTAGACTAAAAGACGCCTAAACTTTTATAAAGACATTCTCTCCCATGTATGGCTGTCAAGTGGATGTTTTGGAGAAAGTAACTCAAAGGTGCTCTTCTGCCAACTTGCTGATGTCGCTCTCTGACAAGCATCATTTAAAACATTTTACTTTATCATGTCCTCTTCTAGTTTGATAATTGCTACATGGTAGGCACTTGTTGATGCTTATGAGCTTGAATTCTAGTTGATGAGTAAAACCCTTTCATTCTTAGTGATAAAATAGCTTTCTCACCATTTTAATATGTTCACTTCTTTGGCATTCCTCAACTCTGTTCTTGAGATTCTGTTACTCTTCAGGAAAGGTGGCATGGTAAAGAGTGCTAGAGCTGGTCCCCAGATCAGCAACTTCAGTATCAGTGGTACATGAGGATACGATCCATTGCCATGGAATGGTTCAATATGAGATGTCTATAACACACTCTTCATAAAAGCCTCTAATGTCCATAATGCCTTTCTGATACCTCATTCAGCAGCTCAAAATCAAGTCCAGATCGGAATCTTGAAGTAACATTTATGACAGTTTTCCTGTTTCAAAACCTCTGATATGTTTAGCTTTAGGCCAATAGAGAAGACGTTACAGTCTGTCAAATACTAAGTCAAAATTCCCTTGTCATGGTGAATCAATGATTAATCCCACCGAATTTTGTATATGGATCAAACTGGGCAATCAGTATATATCATTTGGTTCCAAGGAAACACAGACAGTGACAAGATATAAAATTGAATAATTTAATGCTGGGCTTGTGGAATAACAGCATGCTTGCCTATGTGAAGCCCTGGGTCTAATCCTCGGTAATGCTAAACAAAATGTCATGCTGACAATGACGGTGTGATGATGCTGGTGCTGCTGCTCCTGCTGATAAGTGCAAACTAAATATTCTCTAGAAGGAATACTTGGCTTTTGTTAGTATGACTAGTAGGAAAAGCTTCACTGAACACTGTAGCTCTTAATTTTCTTCTCAGTTAGCAAACAAACCTCTTCTATATTGTGCTGTATAGCCGACAGGAAAAGGGTTTTAAAAGGAGTTGCTTGGGAGGACCACTTGCTTAGCAGTATTACTGGGCTATTACACTGTTGCATAGCTGAACCTTTTCCAAGGGTTTAATTACCTGTAAATGACCACCTGGAGGTTGGCTTTCCCATTCAGAGTCTCTAGTTGCAGGTTCTGTGATAACATCCTTAACCCTCTGTGATATGCACCAGCTTCCTGCAGTAGCAACTTAATAAGATCAAACGAGTTCTCTTGCACTTGAACTTGTCCGAGAGAGACAAAGATTTGGCGAAGAGACCGTGTCATTGAATTTAATTTAGATTTCTAAATTTCAGACTTTGGTTTTCATCAATAAAATAAATGTTTGCCTCTAAAGTCATTTTCTGTGGTTTGATCAATGGAACACTGCTTTACTGTAATGTTCCAGTGTAGCTAGTGAATATTTCTAATGAAGGCAAGAGAAACAGAACTGGCAAGTGTGGCATTTTTTTCCAATGAAAAGATACATACTGGCCTACATATCCAGGGGTCTTAGGCAAGTAAGCTTATTGTTTTGCATGTTTGCAATATCTTTTTTGAGTTTATGAATAATACTTCAATTAGGTTGAGCCTGAATTATAGGTTTGCATTTGCGCAACAGAAGATACTGTCAGCCCTAAATGACTATTTAAAGAGTTTCCTAACGAGCAGTGGTGTTCAATATGTTGGAAGCTCTGAGCACCACATGGATCAAAGTGCTGGCTATTATAATAGGTTCCTTTAATTAAATGGAATTAAATTATCTTTAAAGGAGCCATTTCACTTTATCAAGTAAATGTATTACAGTGGTACGGTTGTGGGGAGTGAAACTCATTGCAGTTGGCAAAGAAGCAACTAAAGAGATAAGCCAGAATTGCTCATTTTCTTCCTCTTTTACCTCCATCACCTGATTCATTTTCTTGTAACCAGAGAGCCCTAGAGCTCTCTCCTCCTGCGGTGACCTTGGCTTTTGCTCAAGGTTTTATTGTCTTTGCTATTTTGATCCAGGCCTGTCTATTACCTTAAGTCACACTTGTACATCACAATTCCACATAGCAGACTAGACATGATTTCTTTATTGTTGTGTTTTAACAACTATGCAAATGACCATTAAACATATGTTAAGGGAAAATAAACGAGAAAAAACCAGATACAGAATCGGTAATGAAGGCAAATTAAACCTACGTGTTACACAGACTATTATATATCTCAGCTACCATGATGGTTTCTTTCTTACACACATGGCATTTGCTGGATACAAATGATAAATGACTTCAGATCTTCTTTGGCTTGGTAGTTGGTATGTGTATTCTGGCTATAAGTCAAAGAATGAGCTCACATCTAAGAAAGCCTTATTGCTTTGTGATACTTCTGTACTGATATCTATCTACGAAAGTGAAATGATGTTGTCATATATCAACAAAATTTTACAACTAAAATAATATTGAACAAAGAAAGAAGATGATCATAGATAGTAACTATCATTATTATTCTTAAAAGTAGCCTATTTAGGGTTAAAGAGAGTCTTATCTCAGTGCTCCCCATGTTAATCAACTTAGCATGCATACAGGGTAAGTTCTAATAAATATTGCTTCATTAAAAATACTCAGTGTGATTCCTCTGTTGACAAAAATCTGTATGTTTATTATTTGACCCTTAGAAAAGAGGTAACGCATAAAGAATAAAAAATTGCAAAAATTCAGTACCTAAAGCAGCCTTGGATATTATGGTTATTTTGATTATTCTTGACTGTTTCATACTTGTAATAATGAACATTTCACTTCTTCTGGTAAGGTTCCTTATCCCTTTTAACTTTACTAGGCCATCTTTCTCTACCAGGACATATTACTCTTACTTGAACCATTTTAGTTCTTGTACCTATTTAAGGATTGTATCACCCCTTCCAATAAGCAAGGTAAGATAAGTTGTATCTGCCTCCCTTTTGTTCACTCAGTGTCCTCTATTCACCAATATTAAAATAAGGATTGTTAAAAAGAACAAAAACATTTTTTAATTTAAATATAATCCATATTTCAGCTTTTGCTGCATAGTCTCTTTTGACTCAGCTACAAAATGGTTTTCTTAACCCTCATTGTTTATGGTTTTCTATTACACAAATCATTGTGTTGAATGTGCTTTAAAGTCAATGCAGAAGAGAAGTTTAACATGTGAATCTTAGCATTTAAAAAGTAGGGATGTGCTAAAGATGAACTGAATGTTAATAGCAATAATTGTCAGCCTGTGGGTTGTAATCCCTTTGGAATCAGATATCTTGCATATCAAATATTTACATTATAAACCATACTGTAGCAAAATTATAGTTGTGAAGTAGCAACAAAATAATTTTATGGTTGGAGGTCACCACGTGAGGAACTGTATTGAAGGTCACAACATTAGGAAAGTTGAGAACCACTGCTCCAAGATCTCTCATATACCACTCCTTGCTCTCTTTCAAATTATTGGATGGCCTCTTTTATCTTAATTGTTGTCATATATGTATAAGTGCATACATATATACATGCATATTACTAAAGAAATGAGTACAACCTGCTTAGTCTGCATTGTGTTATTTGCACATATCTTTTCAGGACTGATCATTTAACATTGCATAACCAATTAGAGTGCTCTTTCCTGGAGAGGAATATTTCTCATTTTCATATATACCAAAGTATTTTGGGGTGTGTAAAAACGAAAAGAGAGATGAGCTGTCACTTAATATTGGCTAAATGGCTCCAGAAGATGAAAAAAAAAAGTCATCGTGAGAATATCAAGGAAAGAGGACTTTTGAACACCATTTATAGGGATTAAATTACTACAAACATTATGGAAAGCAGTACAAAAATTTCTCATGATCTCACTATTGTGAATCTATCTTAAAGAAATTAAATCAATATATTTAAGAGATATCTATATTTTTATGCTCAGTGTAACATTATTATTAGTAAAAATAGAGACAATGTAAGCATCAGTGAATGAATATATAGATGATAAGGTAGAACTTGTGTGTGTATATGTGTGAATTATAATGCTCAATTTTCAGTGAGTATCATCCTTCTATCCATGACAACATGGATGACTGCTGAGAACAGTATGCTAAATGGGACAAATGAGACGCAGAAAGTCCATAAGCAGCATCTCAATTATTATATCTCAGAATTAAGTTAATAGAACCAGAGAGCAGAAATACAGCTTTCCCCAGTTGGGGGATGACAGGGAAATGGAAACAACGGGGAAAAAACTCAGTATTTCAATTATGTAAAGTAAATAATTTCTGAAAACTAAATGCAGATAATGGTGACTAATTAATATCAATAAAACTGCGGTGAGAATATGATCCATTTCAGGAGACTAAAATTCTAAAGAATAGGTATATATTAATATATATACTATATATACTACTTAGTAGGCAGAGCACAAATGTTACAAATAATAATATATCTTAAATTATCAGACAGATATATTGATTACAACAGGGCGTTAATTTCAGTTTGCCGAAAATGATTTCAGATTGTTGATTGATTAATCCTTATTTCTATGTGTTTTATGACATACACCTCCCATTCTTTATTTTTACTTTCATCAAAATAAAATTCCATTTTCTACTAAAATTGACCATCATGTAGCACCTGCCTCTTTCTTCTAAGCTATGGTAATTTATAACAGTGACAATATGTCTACAAGGAATCCAAACTTTTGTCCTCTTTGTGATGTGTCCACTGAGTTTACTTGTACTTAACTGCTTCTTGTGCAGTGGCTAAGAAGAGGTGAGGACCCAAACCTCATTGCCCAACAGGTTACTCTGATGGTGCTTCTGGAGGATCGGACACAGTTTCTGTGGACCTGGTTCACTCTTAGTAACTCTAAGCAATAGATTGTGTTCTACAGGTGGCCAAAGGAGAGTTCTACCTAGGCAAGAACTCAGAGTGTGGAGTGAGTATAAAGTGACTTGGGGGACATAATAGAGAGCACATTTAGACTTACCACTTCAAATTATATTCCCATGTGCTACAATGTATAAAATGGATACTGCTATACTTCATGAAAGATGGTTGCATCCTACTAAAGCCTTTGACATTTTTTTTACATTTCTTCCCCCATTTTCGACTTCTTTTTATGTATAGAATAATTCCAGTACAGCACAAGACACTTTCTCTGGATGTCTTCCAACCTTGGAGAGTTGAGTGTTCACTGTGGCAAAGGGTTTTGAAGCTGGTGACCCTAACTCTACTGCTTCTGTGTGAGCTGTCTTCTCCACGAGGTACCACCTGCAGCAGAGGAACATTCTAAAGATGTCTGGTCTTTTGGTTTTTTTGTTTTGTTTTGTTTTTTAACTCGATGAGTCCAGTTGATGTTGTCTTTAGTGCATGAATACAGAGTCGCACTGGGGAGGGAGGAAGGCATGTTTGTGACAATGAGTGAGTTACAGATTGGCACAAAAAAACATTGCTATATCTATAAAGTTGTCAAAGAATCAATAAAATATTGTATATTTTAAAAGATTTTTTCTCTAACATTTTCTTTTATATTTTGTTCTTTTTTAATCAAGCAAATGAAAAACTCTCTAGGTTGCCTTTTTTATTGGAAATTTTTTATTTACATTTCAAATGTTATCCCCTTTCCCGATTTCCAATCCATAACCCCCCTATCCCATTCCTCCTCCCCCTTCTTCTATGAGGGTGTTCCCCATCCCTAACCACCCTGTCTTACCCTAAAGACACAGGTATTATTTTGAATCTTGAGTTCAAAAAGTCATGGATAACATTATTTATATGAGCTCTGGATTTTCTGAAATGCCATGAAGTGTGCTCTTTCTTGTCTTCTCTACATTAGTGCTTAGAGTCACGGCATAGTTTTGTTTGTTTATTTTCTAACATTAAAAATGAACAAATGATGTTATTGGTCTATCCTTAGCTCATTGAGTCTTAAATCCTTTCCGTGGAGTTTTGGGAGCTGAATTTTTATTAAAGGTCTGTGTTGCAGGGGTCATCCTCATGTCCATTTTCTAAGTGTAGAAACTTTGGCTTATAAATGTAAAATTATTACAAGTTTATATTTTTAGTGGTTATTGTGTAGGGATAATGGGACATGACTTAATGGGACTTGAAGTATCAGAAAGAGAGTGAGCTTTTGTCCCTAGGAAACAGGGTGATTGTAGGAGGTAGGGCCTGAGATGAGGCTCTAAGACCCTGGTACATCTACCACTGTTCCAGAAGTCTCCACTAATAAATCACAATATATTTCAGAAAGAATTTTAAGACTATAGTGCTAAATGTTGAAATTAAGATAAGGCCTTTTTCTGGGCCTTGCTATCAGAAAAGTAGAGCTCATTAAGACTAGCAAACTAAGTTTAACTCATGAAACTTCATGGAGTCACGAGGCTTTGATGCTGGCATTTTCAGAATTAAATACAGACTGTGGATTACAACGAAGTCACATAGTACTCCAAAATCTAGTTTCTCCTACTCTGGAAATCATGATCTTTCAGTAGAGGTCATAGAACTTAAAGTTCCCTGAGATTCAAAACTCACTTAGCAAAAGGAAGTCTTTTGCTTTTGTTAGCATCTTTGAGTCTAACACCAAGGGAAACATTGAGGTCCCACCTTTTAGCAAATTCATGAAGCTGAAGTCTCACGAACGTCACTTTGCAGTAATTATGCTTTTAATCAATTTTTTTGACCTGCATGATGTTATCTCTTTGGAAAACTGCAAAATGAGTCATGCTGATGAATCAACACTAGTGTCTTAAAATGGCTCTTTTTCATGGTGTCCTGGAAATGTTCCTTCTTGGTCTGTAAGTTTTGTGTGAAACAATTTAATCTTAGCCATGTGATACTCAGCTTCAACAGTGGACACTCTGGGATGTGATAGTCAACCTCCCTGAAAATTTAGACTGAGGCCCTCTGTTTGGAGTGGAGACTGGGTCTTAGCACCAGGCAACACTGGTAGCTTAAGTTAATAGCAAATTTTCCAATTATTTCTGTGTTTAAATTTCTTCCAAGGAAAGAAAAGCAAATTCGCTACTGGATCTGCACGTTTCCCATTACCCTTAATAAAACATATTCCACAGCGTGGAGTGACATTTTTAAAGAACAGACTTTTCAGCAGGCTGTCTTTATGCCATTGTGCACAGCTGAAGCCTGCGAGGTCACAAAGCAAGATGCTGGGCAAGTGGATTAATATGCAAACCAACCTTGATGCCTTCCTATGATGTATTCTGAGGCATACTCTGTAAATTCATTTCATTTTGAGAGCAATTGTGCAAGGAAATTAATTTGTATTCATAGGGCTTTCCCGTTTTTCTCTTTAGAAAATGACAGGCTTTGTTCTCCTTGGAAAGTTTGTTTTAAAAAAACGTGGTACGTTAATTTTGTAGAATAAATATTTGCAATGAGAGGCTAATATAGAAAATTGTCGATACGAAAAATATGTATTCCTTCATCATGTATAAAGTTTTAGTTTTTTTTATGGAGAGTTTCATGATGGGCATCTTAGAAATGCAGTGCGGATGCCGTTGTGTGTTTTGGATTTAAGGAATACATTAAAATTCATAGAAGTAAAGCTTGCTTGTTTTAAAATGATATTCGTAAGGATGCTGTTAATTACTGAACACCTTCATGCTCCTGAAAGCATTGGGATTTGTAAACTGCTTCATCTTGTACGCAAAGCACTTTTCCATCTCGACAGGAAGAGTATCTCAAAGCTCACGGATATGAGCTTACTTCCTAAGCATGGGACCTGGGACCTGTGTAGCCTCTCATGCTTTTTTTCTTTCATTTTTGTCTTTTTTTCTTTTTTCTTTCTTTCTTTTTTTTTTTGCTGCTTCAATAAATAAAGCTACTTTCTAGAGGATGACAAAACATTATCTAAAATGTATAAATACTCAGCACAGCATTTCAAACCGTAGAGTGACTGTGATAAGCACACTTCATACTCCTGAGCCTTAGATTAGAACTTAATGGACTGTTGAGAAGAAACATGGGGCCTCACGGGTCAAACACTTATCATCTGGCGATTCCCTAACCACATCTCTTCTGCTCTGAAGAACATTATATCTTCAAGGAAAAGTTCATATTTTTTTTAAAAGTCTCATGAACCAAACATTTTATTTTTTAAAAAATATGAAGAAAGATCCTTATGACTGCTCTTGGCTGGTGAAAGATGTTTTTTATTGCATAATTGGGCAGACAAGCTACATTTCTGCAATGACCAAAATTTATTCCTTTTCTCTATTCTGTGGAGTCTTGTGTTATTAAAACAATATTTCTAAAGAGTTTGAAATGATCCTCTGACTAGAAAAATTTGCATCACTCTGGTCCAATAAAGAAATACTCATGGCAGTATTCGGGATTGGTATTCGTTATTTATGCTTCCTACGTGAAAGAGGGAAGATTTGTGCTAACTGACAGTTCTGAAGGTGGTGAAAATCCCCAAGAATGACGCTAACATTAAACAGCCTTTCTGCAAAACCTCTAAGAATTTTCATCACGTTCATTGCCAAATGGCATTTTTTTTTTTGTGAATTTGTCTTGACTGGTCTCTAAACAAGATGAGCCTAACCTTCCTCCACTGTTCCATGAAAACAAAAGTCTGAAATCCTGTTAGTGTCCTGTGGATGAAAATTTCAGGTTTGGTGTATGTTTCTGTGTGTGTGTGTGTGTGTGTGTGTGTGTGTGTGTGTGTGTGTGTGTGCATTTTCCTGGTTTCAATATACATAAAATTCTCAGCACTAGAGGTAAAAAGGAGTAGTTTACATAAGTTCTCAGGACCAAGGGCTTCTCCTCCCATTGGCTCCCAACAAGGCCATCCTCTGCTACATATGCAGCTGGAGCCATGGCTCTGCTCATGTGTACTCTTTGGATGATGGTTTAGTCCCTGGGAGCTCTGGTTAGTTGGTATTGTTGATCTTATGGGGTTGCAAAACCCTTCAGCTCCTTTAATCCTTTCTCTAACTCCTTCAATGGGAACCCCATTCTCAGTTCAAAGGTTGGCTGCCAGCATTCGCCTCTGTATTTGTCAGGCTCTGGCGGAGTCTCTCAGGAGACAGCTCTATCAGGCTCCTGTCAGCATGCACTTACCTTCATGAATATTATATAATTTTGGTGGCTGTATATATATGTGTGTGTGTGTGTGTGTGTGTGTGTGTGTTTGTGTGTGTGTGTGTGTAGTGTGTGTATATACATATACATATACATATATATGTATATGGGCTGTATGCCCAGGTGAGGCAGGCTCTGAATGGTCATTCCTCAGTCTCTGCTCCAAACTTTGTCTCCATTTCTCCTCTTATGAATATTTTTGTTACCCCATTTAAGAATGTCTGAAACATCCACACTTTGGACATCCTTCTTCAGCTTCATGTGGCCTGTGGATTGTATCTTGAGTAATCCGAACTTTTGGGCTAATATCCACTTATCAGTGAGTACATGCCATGTGTGTTTTTTGGGATTGGGTTACCTCACTTAGGGTGACATTTTCTAGTTCTATTCATTTGCCCATGAATTTCATGAAGTCATTCTTTTTGATAGCTGAGTAATATTCCATTTTGTAGATCTACCACATTTCTGTATCCACTCCTCTGTTGAAGGGCATCTGGGTTCTTTCCAACTTCTGTCTATTATAAATAAGGTTGCTATGAACATAGTGGAGCATGTGTCCTTGTTATATGTTGGAGCATAATTTGGGTATATGCCCTGGAGTGGTAGTACTACATCCAGTTTTCTGAGAAACCTCCAGACCGATTTCCAGTGTCCTTGTACCAGCTTGCAATCACACAAAATGAAGGAGTGTTCCTCTTTCTCCACATCCTTGCTAGCAATTTTTGTCACCTGAGTTTTTGAGATTAGCCATTCTGACTGGTGTGAATTGAAGCTCAGGGTTGTTTTATTTGCATTTCCCTGATAACTAAGGATGTTGAACATTTCTTTAGGTGTTTTTTGGCCATTCGGTATTCCTCAGTTGAGAATTCTTTGTTTAGCTCTGTACCCCATTTTTAATAGAGATATTTGATTCTCTAGAATCTAATTTCTTGAGTTCTTTGTATATATTGGCCCCTGTATTGGATATAGGATTGGTAAAGATCTTTTCCCAATCAGTTGGTTGCCATTTCATCCTAATGACAGTGTACTTTGCCTTACAGAAGCTTTGCAGTTTAATGAGGTCCCATTTGTTTACTCTTGATCTTAGAGCAGAAGCCATTGGTGTTTTATTCAGGAAATTTTCCTCAGTACCCATGTGTTTGAGGCTTTTCCCCACTTTTGCTTCTATTAGTTGGAGTGGAAATGTTGTGGTTACTTAAATATACTATCATATCATCTGCAAACTGATATTTTGACTTCTTCCTTTCCAAATCATATCCCTTTGACCTCAGTTTGTTGTGTGATTTTTCTGGCTAGGACTTTGAATACCATATAGAATAGGTAGAGAGAGAATGGGCAGCCTTGTCTAGTTCCTGATTTTAGTGTGATTGTTTTAAGTTTCTCACCATTTAGTTTGATATTGGCTACTGGTTTGCTCTATATTGCTTTTACTATGTTTAGGTAGGGGCCTTGAATTTCTGATCTTTCCAAGACTTTTTAACATGAAGCGGTTCGAATTTTGTCAAATGCTTTCTCAGCATCTAATGAGATGATCATGTGGTTTTTTTCTTTGATTTTGTTTATGTAGTGTCACAAGGTCAACTCTGGGAGCAGGTATAAAACAGGAAGGATCCTGTCCCAGACTGATCCTTGACTCCTGTGTCCTGAGGGCTCCAGGTGGGTCCCTAGGAGCAGAAGTGGTGGTCTTACCTCTGCTCTCAGGTGTGTCAGCTCTCCTGAAGACTGACTTTATCTCCGGGTGCAGGAGGAGACTGGAAGGATCCTGCTCCAGACTCAAGGTTTTCTTAGACTTTATTTTCATCTTATTTATCTTCCTTCCCGTCTACATCCAGATCCATGCCCCAGTTCCTTACCCACCCAACTTTGTGGTGTCATTCTTTTTTTGTAAGTTTAAAATTCATCAAGGTCAATCATGCTTTCTATATACATACTTTTAGGTATGTGGACACACTGTTTAAGAAAACCAGGGCTCCAACTGCATATGTAGCAGAGAATAGCCTTGTTGGGGCACCAGAGGAAGGGGACGCCCTTGGGTCCTGCCAAGGTTGGACCCCCAGTGCAGGTAAATATGGGGGTGGGCAGTAAAGGGGATGTATAGGAGAAATAACTATATGGGGGCGGAGGAGGGGAGAGAATGGGGGCTTATGGACAGGAAACCAGGAAGGGGAATAACCTTCGAAATGTAAGTAAAGAGATATATCTAATAAAAAATGAAAAAAAAGGCAGTAAATTCAAAAAAAGAAAGAAAAAGAAAAAAGAAAACCATTTCTCCTTCTCAGCCACAGTACTTCCTGTCGGGGTAAAAAATTTTTATCCCCCCACCCCTTTTCTGAGTTGGGATTTTTGTCTGGCCTGAGGTTACATATGAGTTGTGTGTGCTGCCACAACCACTATGCATTCTCACATGTAAAAGCCCTTCTGAGTTCAGAGAACACTGTTTTTTGTGGTCATCCATTGCCTCTTGCTCTTACTCTATTTCCCCTTCTTTATTTCAGTGATCACTGAGCCTTGGCAAGAAGACTATGGTATAGATGTCCCTTGTAAAACTAAGGATTTCACTATCTCTTTTTTCCTGTACAATTATGGCTCTCTGTCTTAATCATCATCTACTGCAAAAAGAAGCTTTTCTGAAAAGGTTTGAGGGATGCACTAATGTGCGAATAGTGTAAGTCCTTAGAAGTTGGGTTTTTGATGCTATAGCCCATTACCAGAGCAGCAATATTACACTTACTCCTAAGGCTTATGACCTATTTAGTCACAGTTTCTGGGATCTCATAATAGTATAAAGTATGGATTCCATCTTGTGGAACTGGCCTTAAATCCAATCAGAAAGTAACTTCCATGACCTTCATGCTGCTACTGTACCAATGAACTTATCTTGAGAGGCAGGTAATTATTGTACCTCAAAGGGTTCACAATTAGATAAAGTTAATCTTTACTTTTCAGGTAACATGTGGAGCATCTTATAGAAATATGAAAACCAGCCAGTGAGGAGAAAGCTTTGGTGACAGTTCCAGCTTTATTTCTCCATAGCCTATTACTCAAGGATATAATATTTTCAGCCATAGGGTTTTATCACCAAGTTCTCTAAGGTAACCAATAGTAAATGCAGTAGCTTGTGGTATTTGACTATCTGTTGAAGTTTCACTGTCCAACAAATTTAACAGAGATAATCTATCTCTGACACTGGGCTTTTTGTTTGTTAGTCTGTAGTGTCTAGTAGGAGCATTGTTACCCTATGGTGGGGTAGGTGTTTCCCTGCTTAAACTGTGTATATATGTGCATGTATGTGTAAATATGTATGTCTGTGTATGTATAATTTAAAGCTTTTGCAGTAGTAGTTTTTCCTCTGACTTTTTCATTAGGTCTTTACTTTTAGTTATCTCCTACTCCATTTAACCTTCTATGTTCCAGTATTCCATTTCTCTTCTTGAGTCACTGTGTCCTCTCTTCCGTCAGCTAGGATGCTCCTTCCCCAACACCTCTTACTAATATTCTGACCTCTGTGAGTAAAACAATTGAAATATTTTTCCACTGAGGAAGTGTATCCTTTTAAGTCATTGGCGAATCTTTTGTTTTAATGTCAAGATTTCACTCAAAGTAGATTCAAATTAGTGATCAGCTTCCTTCTAATTTCTGAATGCTAGAATTCGAAGTGTGTACCATTAAGCCCAGCTAATGTATCTTTTCATGAATTCATTTCTGAGTATCTTTATAGATGCATGTATTCCAGGATAGTTGAAACTTACTTGTATAGCATTGGTTTTCAACTCATTAAATCATAGATTATTGAGTCAGTTGGCCTTAAGGAACATGTCTGCTACAAAAATTATAAGCCTTAATGTGGATGTTCAGTGGGATTGATGTCACCCAAATTACAAAGAAAGTCTATATGCACAGCTTGTTTTTCAGCTCTCATTTTCAGAATAACAAATGTTCTCTAATTTAATTTCCCTAATGTCAAGAAAAAAATTAGTCCTGCTCGAGGATAAAATGTACTGTTTGAATTGTGCAACTGTCTGGCAGGAATTAATAGGATGAACTCTCAAATGATTTGTGAGTTTAGAAGGATAATAGATTTTACACATTTAAGTATTTTGAGTCTTTAAAAATCTCCTTCCCCTCCACTAAACTAAGTACCATCTAATCTTAATGCTTCCATAGTCTTATAATGAGGGAATGATGACATACATATTCAACAGGATGTTTAGGTATGATTTACCTTACTGGAGCTACTTGATCAAAGCAGTATGTATTTTTCTTTAAATTTTGCTTTTTGTTTAGTTTTAGTTTCACAGTAAAATTGAAGAGAAAGTATAATGCCTTCACATGTATGCCTGCTTCCTTCCATGTATCATTTCTACCATTTTCCTATCTCTTAGAAATAGTGTATTATTTATAATTAAGCTATATAGATTTGTCAAAGCCCATGATGTACACTAGGTCTATGCTTGTTCATTCTAAGGAACTAACAAATGTATAAATTTCATGTGAACACAGTTGTAGTAACATAGTAGTTTCACTGTTATAAATAGCTCTCTGCTTATTTATTCACAGCTCCTCAGAAATCTTGGTCATTTTTGGGTTTTTATATACCCAGAGCATTTCCTTGTCAAAATGTCATATAGCTGTACTTACACAATATGCATCATTTTTTTGGCTCTATTTTACTTAACCCCTATGGTTCTTCCATATCTTTTCATGCACTGAAAGCTCATTCTGTTTTAAAGTTAAATAATATTTCATTCCCTAAATATACCAGAGTTTATTTTTTTTTACCTAGTGAAAAACATGTTTCAATGGTTTAGGAATTGTAAATAAAACTATTATCATTGTTCTCCTTTGGATAAATATCAGAAAATATGATTGCTGCATTATGTCATAAAAATATATTTGGTTCTTAAGAAGCTATACACCTTTGTGTTAAAACCAGAAAAAAATGAAAGTTCCTGTTAGCTCGTATTCTTGGTAGCAATTGGTTTTTGTTAGTGTTTTTAATTTGGCCTATTGCAATAACACTGTGGTGATACTTCATCATCATTTTCTGTACATTTTCTTCTAGTAATGTGACATGTACTGTCTGCATATCTTCTTTGATGAGATGTCTGTTTATTTTTGTAAAGATCTAGTCTTATTTTATGTGTATGATACTTTGCCTCCACAAATGTATGTTAACCATTTTGTGCCTGGTGCCAACGGAGGTCAGAATGGGTGTCAGATCTCCTGGAACTGGAGGTGTAGACGTTGTGAGCCTCCATTTGAGTATTGCAAACCAAGCAAAGCCCATCTGTAAGAGCAGCACGTTCTCATAATCTGTTGGTTCTCAAACTTCCTATTGCTACGACCCTTTAATATAGTTCCTCATGTCGTCCTGACCATCAACCATGAAATTATTTTTGTTGCTAATTCAGAACTGTACTTTTGCTACTGTTATGAACTGTCATGTAAACACCTGCTCCAATAGTTTTGGGAAACCTTTGTGAAAGGGTCTATTAATACCTATGGGGCTGTGACCCACAAGTTGAGAACCACCATAACTGCTGGCCCATCTTTCTATCCCTTCTTTCTGTTTTTTAAAATATATTTTATTTTTGAAATTATAATTCCATCATTTTCTCTTTACTTTCATTACCCCTTCAAACCTCCCCCAATACACCTTCTTGCTCTTTCAAATTCATGCTTTCTTCATTAATTGTTATAACATGGCTATATGTACATGCAGATCTGTATATATAACTTGCCAGATCTGTATAATTCTGCTTGTACATGTATATACCCCGGACTGATCATATTGACCACTTGGTATTAGATAACCGATTGGTGTTATTATCCCTGGGGAAGACTATTTCTTTTAATCCCAGCATTGCTTAGTTTTCTGTAGGTCTTTATGTAGGATTGAGGCCTCATGTTTTCTTTCCCATCCAGTTTGGCATATCTACTATTGTTTTCTTTGTTCAACCCATGTTTAGGCAGTGACATTGATGAAACTTTATTGGCATCACTTTTCATATCCCTAGGAGGAGCACCTCATAGCGGACTCACTGATCTGGCTCTTACAAGCTTTCCTAGCCCTTCTGCTTCATTGGTTTTGCTCAGTTCCATGCTTGGTCATGCATGGCCTTAGTGAAGTAGACTAAAATTTAACCACATACCCCAACAGAAACAAAAACAATGAAATTCACACTGGACAATCTGTAAATGTAAATCTCTCTACAGCTTACTGGGACTTCTGCCTGGGCCTACCATCCTAACAGTGACAAGTTCTACCCCTCTAAATTTATGCTTGGTTTCTCTAAGGAATTGGTTTTGATCTGTGGGTTGCAACCCCTTTGGGAAATCAAATGGCATTTTCACAGGAGCAGCCTGAGACCACTGGAAAACATAGGTATTTACACGACAGTTCATAATAGTAGCAAAATTGCAGTTTTGGCGTAGCAACAAAAATAATTTTGTGGATGGGAGTCAGAGCAACATCAGAAATTGTATTAAAGGCTCTTAGCTATGGTAGAAAACCACAGTTCTAAGGTCTGATTATTTTCAATAGCTTTCTCTACTGTGTGGGACCATTTTGAGGTGCTGTGGACCTTTAGTAGGGATGTTCCTTAGGACATGAAAGTAAAATTTAGCCTTTTTAATACACAATAAACATAAAATAATCATAATTTAATGTAACTGGTGGGTTTTTATTGGATATTTTATTTATTTCCATTTCAAATGTTATCCCCATTCCTGGTTTCCCCTCTGAAAACCCCCTATCCTATCCTCCCTAACCTTGATTCTATGAGGGTATTCCTCCACTCGTCTACCCACTCCCTCCCCACTGCTCTGGAATTCAGCTAAACAGGGACATTGAACCTTCCCAGGACCAAAGGCCTCTCCTCTCATTGATATACAACAAGTCTATCCTTTGCTAGATACTTAGCTGGAGCAATAGGTCAGTCCATGTGTACACTTTGGTTGGTGGTTTAGTCCCTGGTATCTCTGGGGTGTCTGGTTGGTTGGTATTGTTTTTCTTCCTATGGGTTGCAAATCCCTTCAGCTCCTTGAGTCCTTTAACTCCTCCATTTGGGACTCCAGGCTCAATTCAATGGTTGACTCTGAGCCTCTGTGTTTGTCAGAATCTGGCAGAGTATCTGAGGAGACAGCCGTATCAGGCTCCACAGAGCAAGCATTTCTTGGCATCTGCAATAGTGTCTGTGTTGGGAGTCTGTGTATGGGATGGATTCCCAGGTGGGACAGTCTCTGGATGGCCTTTCCTTTAATCTCTGCTCTACTCTTTGTCCCTCTATTTCCTCCCATGAATAATTTGTTTCCCCTTCTAAGAAGGACTGAAGAGTACACACACTTCTTTATGGGCTTAATGTGGTCTGTGAATTGTGTCTTGGTTATTCAGAGTGTTTGGACTAATATCCACATATCAGTGAGTTCAAATAATGTGGGTTGTTTTGTGACTGGGTTACCTCATTCAGGATGATATTTTCTAATTCCATCCATTTGTCTAAGAATTTCATGAAGTCAATGTTTTAATAGCTGAATAGTATGCCATTATGTAACTGAACAATATATTCTGTATCCATTTCTTCATTGGAGGACATCTGGGATCTTTCCAGCTTCTGGCTATTACAAATAAGACTACTATGAACAGAGTGGAGCAGGTTTCCTTGTTTTATGTTGGAGCATCTGTCAGGTATATGCCCAGGAGCGGTATAGCTGGGTCCTCAGGGAGTCAGTACTATGTTCAATGTTCTGAGAGACATCCAGACTGACTTCCAGAGTAGTTCTACCAGCTTGCAATCCCACCAGCAATGGAGGAGTGTTCCTCTTTCTCCACATACTCACCAGCATCCGTTGTCACCTGAATTTTTGATCTTAGCTATTCTGGAGTGAGATGGAATCTCAGTTGTTTTGATTTGCACTTCTCTGATTACTAAGGGTGTTGAACATTTCTTTAGGTGTTTCTCAGTCATTTGGTATCCCTCAGCTGAGAATTCTTTTGTTAGCTCTGTATACCATTTTTAGTAGGGTTATTTGGTTATCTGGTATCTGACTTCTTGAGTTCTTTGTATATACTGGATATTAGCCCTGTATCAGATGTAGGATTGGTAAAGATCTTTTCCCAATCTGTTGGTTGCCATTTTGTCCTAATGACAATATCTGTTGCCTTACAGAAACCTTTTCAATTTTATGAGGCCCTATTTGTCTATTTTTGATCTTAGTGCATAAGTTATTGGTGTTCTATTCAGGAAGATTTCCCTGTGCTCATGTGTTTGAGGCTCTTCCCTATTTTTTCTATTAGTTTGAATGTACCTGGTTTTATGTGGATGTCCTAGATCCACTTGGACTTGAGCTTTGTACAGGTAATAAAAATGGATTGATTTGCAATTTTTTACAGGCTGATCACCAGTTGAACCAGCACCAATTGCTGAAAATGCTGACTTTTTTCCAGTGGATGGATTAACTTCTTTGTCATAGTTGAAGTGACCATAGGTATGTGGGTCCATTTCTGGGTCTTGAATTCTGTTCTATTGATCTTGCCTGTCTCTGTACCAATACCATACAGATTCTATTATTGTTGCTTTGTAGCATATCTTGAAGTCAGGGATGGTGATTCCTCCAGAAGTTCTTTTATTGTGGAGAGTTATCTTGAGTTATCTAAATGAATTTGAAAATTGTTCTTTCTAACTCTATGAAGAATTGAGTTGTAATTTTGATGGGGATTGCATTGAATCTGGATATATTGCTTTTGGCAAGATGATCATTTTTACTACATTAATCCTGCCAATCCATGAGCATGGAAGATCTTTCCATCTTCTGAGATCTTCTTTAAATTCTTTCTTCAGAGACCTGAAGTTCTTGTAGAATAGATCTTTCATTTGCTTGGTTAGAGTCACACGAAAATATTTTATATTATTTGGGACTATTGTGAAGGGTGTTATTTCCCTAATTTCTTTCTCAGCCTGTTTATCCTTTGAGTAGAGGAAGGCCACTGATTTGTTTGAGTTAAATTTATATCCACCCATTTTACTGAAATTGTTTATCAGAATTAGGAGTTCTCTAGTGTAATTTTTTGGGGTCTCTTAAATAAACTATCATATCATCTGCAAATAGTAATATTTTGATTTCTATCTTTCCAACTTGTATCTCTTTGACCTTCTTTTGTCGTATAATAGCTCTGGCTAGGAATTTGAATACTATACTGAATAGGTAGGCAGAAGAGTAGGAAGCCTTGTCTAGTCCCTGATTTTAGTTGGATTGCTTCAAGTTTCTCCCCATTTAGTTTCATGTTGGCTACTGGTTTGCTCTATATTGCTTTTACTATGTTTAGGTATGTGACTTGAATTCTTGATCTTTCTAAGACTTTTATCATGAAGAATTGTTGAATTTTGTCAAATGCTTTCTCAGCATCTAATGAAATGATCATGTGGTTTTTTTCTTTAGGTTCTCTATATAGTGGATTATGTTGATGTATTTCCATAAATTGAACCATCCTTGCATCCCTGGGATGAACTGTACTTGATGCTGGTGAATGACCTTTTTGATGTGTTCTTGGATTTGGTTTGTGAGAATTTTATTGAGTAATTTTGCATGGATATTCATGAGGGATAGTGGTCTGAAACTCCCTTTCTGTGTAGGGTATTTGTGTACTTTAGGTATAAGTGTAATTGTGGCTTCAAAGAATGAATCTGGTAATGTTCCTTCTATTTCTACTTTGTGGGATAGTTTGAAGAGTATTATTATTAGGTCTTCTTTGAAGGATTGATAGAATTCTACACTGGTTCTGGATTTTTTTTTGGTTGGTTGGCAAACATTTAATGACTGCTTCTATTTTGTTAGGGCTTATGGGACTGTTTAAATGGTTTATCTGATCCTGATTTAACTTTGGTACCTTGTATCTGTCTAGAAAATTTTCCATTTCATCCAAGCATTTGTAGTAGAATCTGATGATATTTTTGAATTTCTTCAGTTTCTATTGTTATGTCTCCCTTTTCATTTCTGATTTTGTTGATTTGGATACAGTCCCTGTACCCTCTGGCTAGTCTGGCTAAGGGTTTATCTATCTTGTTGATTTTCTCAAACAACCAGCTCCTTGTTTTGTTGATTCTTTGTATCGTTCTTTTTGTTTCTTCTTGGTTGATTTCAGCCCCAAGTTTGATTATTTCCTGCCTTTTACTTCTCTTGTATGTATTTGCTTCTCTTTGCTCTAGAGCTTTCAGGTGTGCTGTCAAGCTGCTGACATATGCTCTCTCCTGTTTCTTTTTTCAGGCACTCAGAGCTATGAGTTTTCCTCTTAGCTCTGCTTTTATTGTGTCCCATAAGTTTTGGTATGTTGTGCCTTCATTTTCATTAAATTCTAAACAGTCTTTAATTTCTCTCTTTATTTCCTCCTTGACCAAATTGTCATTGAGTAGAGTATTTTTATATATAAATATAAAACTTCCATGTATATATAGGTTTTCTATTGTTTTTCTTGTTACTTAAGACAACCCTTAGTCTGTGGTGATCTGATAGTATGCATGCAATTATTTCAATTTCCTTGTATCTGTTAAGGCCTCTTTTCTTACCAATTATGTGGCCAATTTTGGAGAGGGTAGGATAAGGTACTGAGAAGAAGATACGTTCTTTTTATTAGGATGAAATGTTCTATAGATATCTGTTAAATCCATGTGGTTCATAACTTCTGTTAGTTTTCCTGTGTCTCTGTTTAGTTTCTGTTTCCATGATCTGTCCGTTGATGAGAGTGGAGCGTTGAAATATCTCACTATTATTGTGTGAGGTGTAATGTGTGTTTTGAGTTGTAGCAAAGTTCTTTTTATGAATTTGGGTGCTCTTGCATTTGGAGCATAGATGTTCAGAATTTAGAGTTCATCTTGGTAGATTTTCCCTTTGATGAATATGAAGTGTCCTTTCTTATCTTTTTTGATAACTTTTGGTGAACGTCAATTTTATTCAATATTAGAATGACTACTCCAGCTTTCTCTGTTGCATCCAGTGGCTTGGAAAAAATTTTTCCAGCCATTTACTCTGAGGTATTATCTGTCTTTTTCACTGAGGTCTGTTTCCTGAAAGCAGCAAAATGCTGGGTCCTGTTTACATATCCAGTCTGTTAGTCTATGTCTTTTTTATTGGGGAATTGAGTGCACTGATATTAAGAAATATTAAGGAAAATTGATTGTTGCTTCCTGTTATTTTTGTTAGTGATGGAATTATGTTTGTCTGGCTATCTTCTTTTGTGCTTGTTAAAAGAAGATTAATTTCTTCCTTTTTCTAGGGTATTGTTTTCCTCCTTGTGTTGGAGTTTTCCATCTATTATCATTGGAAGGGCTGGATTTGTGGAAATATATTGTGCAAATTTGGTTTTGTCATGGAATATCTTGGTTTCTCCATCTATGTTAATTGAGAATTTCACTGGATATAGTAACCTGGATTGGCATTTGTGTTCTCTTAGGGTCTGTCTGACATCTTCCCAGGATCTTCTAGCTTTCACAGTCTCTGGTGAGAAATCTGGTGTAATTCTGATAGGTCTGCCTTTATATGTTACTTGACCTTTTTCCCTTACTGTTTTTAATACTCTTTCTTTGTTTTGTGCATTTGGTATTTTGACTATTATGTGACAGGAGGAGTTTCTTTTCTGGTCCAGTCTATTTAGAGTTCTGTAGGCTTCTTGTATGTTCACGGGCATCTCTTTCTTTAGGGTAGAGAAGTTTTCATCTATTATTTTGTTGAAGATATTTACTGGCCTTTCAATTTTGGAATCTTTGTAATCTTCATACCTATTATCCTTAGGTTTGATCTTCTCATTGTGTCCTAGATTTCCTAGATGTTTTGGGTTAGGAGCTTTTTAGATTTGCATTTTCTTTGATGTTCCTGTCAATGTTTTCTATGGTATCTTTTGCCCCTCAAATTCTCTCTTCTATCTCTTATATTCTGTTGGGGATGCTTGCATCTATGACTGCTGATCTCTTTCCTAGGTTTTCTGTCTCTTGGTTTGTATCCCTTTGTGATGTATTTAATGATTCTATTTCCATTTTTAGATTCTGAATGTTTTCCTTCAATTCCTTCACCTGTTTGGTTGTGTTTTCCAGTAATTCTTTAATTGATCTTTATGTTTCCTTTTTAAGGGTTTCTACTTGTTTACCTGTGTTCTCCTGTATTTCTCTAGGGAGTTATTTATGTCCTTCCTAAAGTCCTCTATCAAATCATCATGAGATGTGATTTTAATTCTGAATCTTGCTTTTCTGGTGTTTTAGGGTATAATGAGAGAACTGGGTTCTGGTGCTACCAAATAGCTTTGGTTTCTGTTGCTTATGTTCTTGTGCTTGATTCTTGCCATCTGGTTATCTCTGATGTTAGTTGGTCTTGTCGTCTCTGACTTTAGCCTGTCCCTCTGGTGAGACTTTGAGCCTGGAAGCCTGGGAGATTGTGAGTCTGTGCTCTTAGTTGTGTCAGCACTCCTGGGAGACCAGCTGTCTCCTGGAAGGATTTGCATCCAGAGAGCTGTGCCACAGGGTTAACTCTAGGACACAAATGGATACTGAAAAAATCCTGTCCCCAGTTGAGGTTCCTGAGTCCTCTTGTCGCCTGGTAGGTCCCTCTTTGGCCAGTAATTGGAGCAAAAATGTTTGTCTTTCCTCTGGACTTAGGAGTACAGCAGTCATGGGAGACCAGCTCTCTCCAGGTGGCATTTGGATCCTGAGCACAGATGGAGACTGGAGCCTCTACTGCATCTAATGTGATTCAGTGATAGAGTCTCTTGCCACCAGAAAGAACCCTTAACTGTGTAGTTTTTGAGGGTATATATATATATATATATATATATATATATATATATATATATATATAGAGAGAGAGAGAGAGAGAGAGAGAGAGAGAGAGAGACTGAGTTGCTAGAAGGTCATAGAAATAAACAACAACAATAACAAAAAGTGAGAAATTTCCAGAGCTAATACCTCTACAACAGATTAGGAAACAAGAGTCATCAGTTTTTATTCTTTCTGGATAAGTTTTACAGTCTTGCCTCATCTACTATTCACCTGCCTCAGACTGATTCAGTGATTTTTTTTTTTTTTTGGTCCAGGTTTATTCCATGATACTGTGCAAGTTCAGCTAATCACAAAAGATTTTTTCCTTTGTCAGTTTAACTTCTATTTTACAACAAAATGCATGCTTTTCTACCCTCTATCAGCATCTTCAAGAATTAAAGCTAGTATTTTATGATACTAAAATTGTTATATTCTAATAATTGTTATGTATGGCTATAGAAACCTCTTTAGTCTGGCTTGATTTCATACCCAGATGCCTGGGTTAGGGCTTAAAATACAGGCCAGTGTTAGATTTGTTCTAACAGGCAGACAGAACAGGTAGTTTAGCCAAGATGATTCTAAAGCTGGGTGTCCAAATATATTTGATTTCTGAATTCCCAATGCTGAACATCAAATCAAGTGCATTCTCTAGAGAAGAACGATTTGACAGATTCATCTCATCCACCAGAACCAAATATCACATTGTCCAGGTAAGAAAAATAAAAACTGTATGAATTTTTATGGGGACTATGAACAGGAGTTAATAATTTACCAGGAGTTGCTGATCCATTTGGGTAAAGAAAATATTGCTTTTTCTCTTGCATGTTATTGAATCAGGAAGCTGGATCAAAAATTATATTGGGGCTGGGGATTTAGCTCAGTGGTAGAGCGCTTACCTAGGAAGCGCAAGGCCCTGGGTTCGGTCCCCAGCTCCGAAAAAAAGAACCAAAAAAAAAATTATATGTACATACATGTATATATACATTCATAGATATGTAATTTATGTTTTAAAAGGAAAATGGCATGAATAAATATAAGCAGCAAATATGTAAGATTTTAATCACATTTTTCTTTGTTTTTTATTAAGTGACCTCCATAATTAATTTCTGTTTATGTCTATCATATTTAAATAAAACACAAATTCTTAAACATATTTATTTTGGCTTTTCTCCCTCTGTGAACTCAAGATATGACATAATATTTTATAAATAAATAATTAAATAATAAAACACAAATAGGAAAACAATTAATTAAATATGGAATAGTTTTATGATGTGTCTGATATCAGTTTAATCTACTAGTGGCTATGAATTTGGATTCTTTTTTTTCCTAATTCTATGACCCTGGATAATTTTTAGGTTTCTTTAAGTGGTAGTTTTTGGACTGGTAATATGAGGTTACATGTTTTAATGTTTATTTAAAACCCAGCTAGAGGAATCATTCAAAATATTTTGGAAGTTAGCATGATATATAGCAATTGATCAATGAGTATTTAGTGACTGGTGTGCATCCATTTGATAAAATTAAGAATCATGTTACAAACCGTATTCTTACATGTCATGGCTTACCGCCAATAAAGGGATCTGAAGGAAAGAGAACGAATGAAGATGACAGTTAAGACAGTTGGTCCTGCAGGTTAGCTATGCCACTCTGGCCACCCAGAAGCTCTCCCAGGCTCTTCTATTGTCATACTATCGTGAGTTCACATGTGTGTTGTGATAAATAATGTAGTGTCTGAGATGAACCTAAGGTAGTGTGTCTACACTGTTTGAAGTCGGCAGTCGCTCGGGTGTTGACTCAGCCATGAGTAAGCACAGCTTGCCCGTGTAGAAGCAGTCTTTCATCCCTCAAGAGAAACTCAGAAAAAGTGAATTTGACAACCAAAAATAATAGGAAAGTGACATCAGTGTGCTCTAGTATAGTACTATACTACAATAATTAAAACGACATTGTCATAGGTCAAAAATATCATCGTCAGTTATTCTGGTTCCTTGATGTTTCTGGAAAAGTCTGTGAGAGAAAGAAGGTCAATTTTGATCTCGTGTGGCAAGCCATTAGGTCAGAGAGATGGCATCTATTAACTTTCTTCTGTCTTCCCTAGAGTCTTCCTTGGTGAGGAAAACAGCAGGAAAGAAAGAATCGGGCGGCTGTGATTTGGGTTTATTACCTTGAGCAGCAGAGCAGGCCGACTGCTCATATGGCCAGTGTACTAACCAGCAGAAGCAAGCAAAACCACTTAGTGCTTCAAGCTCGGTCTAGGCTTCCTCTCATAAAATGCTTTTAAAATTAATGTGTAAATCAATTTCCTCGATAAAAACAGATGGGTTGAGAATATGTATATGGGGTACTCAACATCATTTCCTACATGTAATAAACGGAAAACAGAGAGATACGGCCTAACACTTCCTAAATAATTTCATCATTGTTGTAAGTGGATACTCCTTTGTCTTTATTGTATAGATATATTTGGGCCGTATTAGAAAACAGATGGAGCACTACCGAATTCCTTCTACGAAGCCACAATTACTCTTATACCTAAACCACACAAAGACACAACAAAGAAAGAGAACTTCAGACCAATTTCCCTTATGAATATCGATGCAAAAATACTCAATAAAATTCTGGCAAACCGAATTCAAGAGCACATCAAAACAATCATCCACCATGATCAAGTAGGCTTCATCCCAGGCATGCAGGGATGGTTTAATATACAGAAAACCATCAATGTTATCCATTATATAAACAAACTGAAAGAACAGAACCACATGATTATTTCATTAGATGCTGAGGAAGCATTCGACAAAATTCAACACCACTTCATGATAAAAGTCCTGGAAAGAATAGGAATTCAAGGCCCATACCTAAACATAGTAAAAGCCACATACAGCAAACCAGTTGCTAACATTAAACTAAATGGAGAGAAACTTGAAGCAATCCCACTAAAATCAGGGACTAGACAAGGCTGCCCACTCTCTCCCTACTTATTCAATATAGTTCTTGAAGTTCTAGCCAGAGCAATCAGACAACAAAAGGAGATCAAGGGGATACAGATCGGAAAAGAAGAGGTCAAAATATCACTATTTGCAGATGACATGATAGTATATTTAAGTGATCCCAAAAGTTCCACCAGAGAACTACTAAAGCTGATAAACAACTTCAGCAAAGTGGCTGGGTATAAAATTAACTCAAATAAATCAGTTGCCTTCCTCTATACAAAAGAGAAACAAGCCGAGGAAGAAATTAGGGAAACGACACCCTTCATAATAGACCCAAATAATATAAAGTACCTCGGTGTGACTTTAACCAAGCAAGTCAAAGATCTATATGATAAGAACTTCAAGCCTCTGAAGAAAGAAAATGAAGAAGACCTCAGAAGATGGAAAGATCTCCCATGCTCATGGATTGGCAGGATTAATTTAGTAAAAATGGCCATTTTACCAAAAGCAATCTACAGATTCAATGCAATCCCCATCAAAATACCAATCCAATTCTTCAAAGAGTTAGACAGAACAATTTGCAAATTCATCTGGAATAACAAAAAACCCAGGATAGCTAAAGCTATCCTCAACAATAAAAGGACTTCAGGGGGAATCACTATCCCTGAACTCAAGCAGTATTCCAGAGCAATAGTGATAAAAACTGCATGGTATTGATACAGAGACAGACAGATAGACCAATGGAATAGAATTGAAGACCCAGAAATGAACCCACACACCTATGGTCACTTGATTTTTGACAAAGGAGCCAAAACCATCCAATGGAAAAAAGATAGCATTTTCAGCAAATGGTGCTGGTTCAACTGGAGGGCAACATGTAGAAGAATGCAGATCGATCCATGCTTATCACCCTGTACAAAGCTTAAGTCCAAGTGGATCAAGGACCTCCACATCAAACCAGACACACTCAAACTAATAGAAGAAAAACTAGGGAAGCATCTGGAACACATGGGCACTGGAAAAAATTTCCTGAACAAAACACCAATGGCTTATGCTCTAAGATCAAGAATCGACAAATGGGATCTCATAAAACTGCAAAGCTTCTGTAAGGCAAAGGACACTGTGGTTAGGACAAAACGGCAACCAACAGATTGGGAAAAGATCTTTACCAATCCTACAACAGATAGAGGCCTTATATCCAAAATATACAAAGAACTCAAGAAGTTAGACCGCAGGGAAACAAATAACCCTATTAAAAAATGGGGTTCAGAGCTAAACAAAGAATTCACAGCTGAGGAATGCCGAATGGCTGAGAAACACCTAAAGAAATGTTCAACATCTTTAGTCATAAGGGAAATGCAAATCAAAACAACCCTGAGATTTCACCTCACACCAGTGAGAATGGCTAAGATCAAAAACTCAGGGGACAGCAGATGCTGGCGAGGATGTGGAGAAAAAGGAACACTCCTCCATTGTTGGTGGGATTGCAGACTGGTAAAACCATTTTGGAAATCAGTCTGGAGGTTCCTCAGAAAATTGGACATTGAACTGCCTGAGGATCCAGCTATACCTCTCTTGGGCATATACCCAAAAGATGCCTCAACATATAAAAGAGACACGTGCTCCACTATGTTCATCGCAGCCTTATTTATAATAGCCAGAAAATGGAAAGAACCCAGATGCCCTTCAACAGAGGAATGGATACAGAAAATGTGGTACATCTACACAATGGAATATTACTCAGCTATCAAAAACAACGAGTTTATGAAATTCGTAGGCAAATGGTTGGAACTGGAAAATATCATCCTGAGTGAGCTAACCCAATCACAGAAAGACATACATGGTATGCACTCATTGATAAGTGGCTATTAGCCCAAATGCTTGAATTACCCTAGATCCCTAGAGCAAACGAAACTCAAGACGGATGATCAAAATGTGAATGCTTCACTCCTTCTTTAAATGAGGAAAAAGAATACCCTTGGCAGGGAAGGGAGAGGCAAAGAATAAAACAGAGACTTAAGGAACACCCATTCAGAGCCTGCCCCACATGTGGCCCATACATATACAGCCACCCAATTGGACAAGATGGATGAAGCAAAGAAGTGCAGACCGACAGGAGCCGGATGTAGATCGCTCCTGAGAGACACAGCCAGAATACAGCAAATACAGAGGCGAATGCCAGCAGCAAACCACTGAACTGAGAATAGGTCCCCTATTGAAGGAATCAGAGAAAGAACTGGAAGAGCTTGAAGGGGCTCGAGACCCCAAAATTACAACAATGCCAAGCAACCAGAGCTTCCAGGGACTAAGCCACTACCTAAAGACTATACATGGACTGACCCTGGACTCTGACCCCATAGGTAGCAATGAATATCCTAGTAAGAGCACCAGTGGAAGGGGAAGCCCTGGGTCCTGCTAAGACTGAACCCCCAGTGAACTAGTCTATGGGGGGAGGGCGGCAATGGGGGGAGGGTTGGGAGGGGAACACCCATAAGGAATGGGAGGGGGGAGGGGGATGTTTGCCCAGAAACCAGGAAAGGGAATAACACTCGAAATGTATATAAGAAATACTCAAGTTAATAATAAAAAAAAAAGAAAATATATTTGAAACAACTAATCTTTTGAAAACAATAGCTCACCCTAGCCCATCTTAAACATACCAAGAATACTTACAGTAGCCTATAGTCAGACAAAACTATTTAATACAAATCCTATGTATTAGACTTGCATGTGGTTTATTGAAAAGATTAAAATTCAAAATTTAAAGTAAAAAAAAATGAGGAAAAAGAATACCCTTGGTGGGAAGGGAGAGGCAAAGATTAAAACAGAGACTGAAGGAACACCCATTCAGAGCCTGCCCCACAGGTGGCCCATACATATACAGCCACCCAATTGGACAAGATGGATGAAGCAAAGAAGTGCAGACCGACAGGAGCCGGATGTAGATCGCTCCTGAGAGACACAGCCAGAATACAGCAAATACAGAGGCGAATGCCAGCAGCAAACCACTGAACTGAGAATAGGTCCCCCGTTGAAGGAATCAGAGAAAGAACTGGAAGAGCTTGAAGGGGCTCGAGACCCCAAAAGTACAACAATGTCAAGCAACCAGAGCTTCCAGGGACTAAGCCACTACCTAAATACTATACATGGACTGACCCTGGACTCTGACCCCATAGGTAGCAATGAATATCCTAGTAAGAGCACCAGTGGAAGGGGAAGCCCTGGGTCCTGCTAAGACTGAACCCCCAGTGAACTAGACTATGGGGGGAGGGCGGCAACGGGGGGAGGGTTGGGAGGGGGACACCCATAAGGAAGGGGAGGGGGGAGGGGGATATTTGCCCGGAAACCAGGAAAGGGAATAACACTTGAAATATATATAAGAAATACTCAAGTTAATAAAAAAAATTAAAAAAAAAAAGAATTCAATGTGAGCAATAATAGGCAATATTTTAACTGAGTGTTTTTTGTTTTATAAATATATCATCTTGGCTCAGAAATTAGGAACACATTTAGCAGGAAAATCACTTAGATTTAAGCAGAGTATCTTAGCAAGTAATTTGGGTAAAACCTCATTACTGAAGGTATTAATTTCAACTTGATTATTCCTTATTACATCTCAGTGTTCCAATTTATACTGATTAGAATGCTAATTCCTTAATCTTCCCATATTAGCACGAATAAAATATTTAAAAGAAAATTTGCATGTGTGTTTATTAAGTAATGGAAGGTGAGATTTGACAAAATCTCAGTTTGTCCCTGTGAGTGTCCTAGTGGCTTTTTGCTTTAATTGAGACTGCTGTACCTGTCTAGCTGTTTACAATGAATCTCATATGAATTCTGAGATAAAGGCTAAGCCTCCATCTGTACCTGACGACTCCAACATGTTGTCCCTCCTTAGTCTGCTCAGTTCATCTGTTCTCATTCTGGATAATTGTATAAAAAGCATCACATATTTGTAAACATAATGGGTAAGTTGTTGCATATGAAAATAGCACATATTCTAAACATATTAGTAATGTGTACAGTGACTTAAATGGGAGTTGTTTCTTAGCAATAGAAATAAATCTGTATTTCTCTGTAATCTGATATCAAATTTTTATCATACGAGATTATCATAATCCCATCTTGGGCATTTAATAGTGCACAGCTAGTTTGGGATTGAATTTGATATCTATGGATTTTCATGTAATCTAAATAATTAGCAATTTATATGTGGTTGGGTATGGTGGCATAGGCCCTTAATCTCAACACTCTGGAAGCAGAGACAAGTAGATCTCTATGAGTTTAAGGTCTGAAATAAAGAAAAGGAACATTTTATATGAACTGAGAGATGAAACTTCATGAATAGAACCAAGAAGCTAAGTAATGAGGGCCCAAGGCAGGATGCTTGAATTTCACTCAGAAGGTGAAATAAACTTATCATCAGAGTTAGCTGAAGGGAGGGGAAAATGGAGGAAGAGCAGAAGGTGGGGATAAGATGTAGGGAGAACCTGGGATAGAAGGCCAGGGCAGTGAACTGAAATCACAGGGGGCTGGGACAGGCATCTCTAGGACATGCTAGAGACCTGAGGTTGGGGAGGCTCCAGGGAATCCCTAAGGATGACACAAGCTGAAGCATTAGCATACATAGAGCCGGAATTAACCAGCTACTATAGCCAAGGAGGACTCCCAGAGGAGGGATAAGGACACCAACCTACCCACAAGAACTCTAAATTTGTTCTGCTTACCAGTAGTGCAGGGACAAATATGTCACAGAGACTGAGGGAATGGCCAACGAATGACTGGCCTAACGTGAGACCCATCCCATGAGCAAGCACCAACCTCTGACACTATTAATGATACTCTTTTATCCTTGCAGATAGGAGGCTAGCATAACTAGGCTCAAAGAGGCTCCCCCCAGCAGCTGAACAAAATGGATGCAGAGACCCACAATTAATCATTAAACAGAGCTCGGGGAGTCTTGTGGAGGAGTTGGGAGAAGGACTGAGGAACCTGTAGGGGAAAGAGAATCCATAAGAAGACTAACATAGTCAACTAACATGGAGCCTCAGGGGCTTTCAGAGACTGAACCACCAACCAAAGAGCATAAAAGAGCTGGACCTACGTCTGTTGCACATATGTAGCAGGGATGCAGCTTGGTCTTCACTTAACAACTGGAGTAGGGACTTACTCTGACCCTGTTCCTTGCCTGTGGATCCTGTTCCCCCAAATGGGTCAACTTGACTGAATTCAGTCGGAAAGAATGTGCCTAGTTCTACAGTGACTTAATGTGCCAGGTTGGATTGGTGTACCTCATCCTTCTCAGAGATGAAGGGGTGGGAGGGATTGGAGGAAGGGGCAATGGAGGCAAGGATTGGAAAGAGGGGGCTGTGATTTGGATGTAAAGGGAATAAATGAAAAAAGGAAAAAAGAAATGGAGCTTCTGAGTATGAAACTTGCCAACTTGCCTGCCGTTCTGGAATGTTCTTTGGAGTCCTGTTTTAAAAAAACAACAACAACAACGACAACAACAACAAAAACCTTTAAAACTAGTACACGGAGCCTGTTAGCTTTTCACATTTTATCTTATGAGAAATGTATTGGAGCTAAGTCTTGTGTTAGGGACACATACCATGATGGGATGCTTGAACAATAAAATAATTTCAATATAAATCCTCCAGGATTGACTTTGTTGACTTAAATCTCCTTGAAATTGGCCAGAGCGTATGATCCGTAAAAAGACTTCAGATGCCTAGAGGCATTGCTAAAGAGGAAATGTAAGTCTCAAGCTATTATCCTGCCACCCCAGTGAACAGTTTCAAATACTCACAGGGATGGTACTGGACGGGGAACCTCACAGTAGTTAAGAACTAATACCGTTGTCTAGCTACGTTGTGACTGAAAACACAGAGAGTGGTAAAAAGGAGACTTATTTACACATTTCTTCTTAAACAACTGAAAAACAGTATGTACAGGCAGTTCTTATCTGTAATAGATACAAATGCTTTGAAATAAGTGATCCCTATTGGACCAGGAGAGTTAATATGAGGACAATTAAATTTTGAGTTAGTTAAATTTTAAATATTTAAAATTATTTAGAACGCTTAATTGCAATATATTTAAAACACACAGATTTAAAAAAATTAAGACACAAATGCAACCATAATTCACATTTACCAGATGTTGTTTTACATCTATTCTAAGTTGATTTTAAATCACATTTCTGAGCATTTCCTGGCACCCTTTTTTCTACTGAAGGTTGTTAGTGCTTTGGTCCTATTATCGCTCATCCAAGGATATACTTGCACATTTTTAAAATGCAAGTATAAGACTGTAATCGTACAGATAATTATTTTGGATTATTTTCCATTTTATAGGATTACTATTCTGTGCATACTCTTTTACAACCTTCAAACTTAGTTCAGCTTTGCTTTAAAATTTTGTTTTGATACATATTAATTCACTAATTTAAACATGTGTGGTGTTTACAGTAATCAGAAAACTATTTCCCAATTTCCTTATTTGTGGTCCTTATCAATGACAGTGCACCAATTAAATTCATCTGTGCCTACTAATATATACTTCAGCAACCTTAATCATATATCTATCCACATGCTCTTAGAGTGATTTTACCAAAACATACTCCCATTTGTAGTCAAAGGGAGCTCTTGTTACTTCATTTACCAGACAACAGTTTGATTCTTTTGTCATATTCATAGATATAGAATATTTGTTTTTAACTTATTTTTCACTAATGGTTCTTTTTATGTTAAATATTTTTAATTTTAAATCATGAAATATGTGCTGTAATTTTCAATGTTTCATTGCTACAATAAAACACAAAGCAGGCCAATTTAATCAACACAGCCGTTCATCCAATAGTTTTATGTATGTAATGCCAAAACTAGCATTGTCTTCATTCTACAGAGAGTTCTTGAGTGTATGACGATGTTCCTGGTGGTTGGGGCTTGGGACAGATATTTCCAGGTTCTTATGCAAAGAACTGAAATTAAAGGCTCACGAAGATGTGTGAAAGAAGTGAGGTAGCTTCGTTGAGCAAAGCAATAGCACATCAACGTCATTGCTGTTTGCAAACCTGATGAATGCAAGACAACATAAGAAATGCATAACTCAGGCTGGAGAGATGGCTCAGTGGTTAAGAGCACTGACTGCTCTTCCAGAGGTCCTGAGTTCAATTCCCAGCAACCACATGGTGGCTCACAACCATCTGTAATGGGATGCTCTCTTCCGAAGTGTCTGAAGAGAACTACAGTGTACTAACATATAAATAAAATAAATAAATCTTTAAAAAAAGAAATGCATAACTCTAAGTATAAACAGAGATGGTACAATAAACCATAATAGTGGTACATGCATCCACTTGAACTAAACACAAAGAAACAAAAAAAACCTAGCTTTCAGCCAACATATTTGTCATATGAGAAAGCAGAAAGTGGCATAATCTTATCAGATCAGCAAACAAGACTCAACTGCAGACGTATCACAATGTAACGATGGTTTGAGAGAGCCTTTAACTGTAACTGCCATACATGCCTGGTATATGCAGAGCCCCTGGTGGGGAAAGTGGGTTACATATAAGATCATGTGGATGACTACGGCAATTATAAAAAATACCAAAAATGGGACAAAATGAAATACAATAAATTATAAGTACAGTGCAAGTGAAGAATTTCCTCAAATGTTGTGTCAGGAAGTTGGTCGCACAAAAAAAAATCAACTAGTAAATGTGAAATGACTGATTACCCAGACCAAAGCCAAAAAGGAACTGTAAGGGTGGAAGAGAGGTGAGAATGGGGAACAAATTCAAGACTGTAGAAAAATATTGACTATTTTAATGCATGTGTAGTTGGCATGATAGAAGGGAACAAAGAATGTGAGAAGTAGAAATGTTTGTATCTTTGAATAAAAAGATGAATCTCCAAGATATAAACACCAAACTGCAAATGTAGATTCACATTCTCAGAAACACAGGCAACAGCAGTACAAGTGGTGCACACAAATGCACATATGCCCCATATTGAGGTGCCATGCCTAGCACTGGGGAAAAGGTTCAGTGAGTAAAGTGTTGTGACCTTAGTTTAGATTCTTAGCGCCTATGTGTGTGTGGGGGGGGGGGAGCATTGCAGCAGTCATGTGGGTGGAACATGTAAGAGAGAGTATTCTGAGGCCTCACTGGCTAACAGATCTAGCCAATATGAGAAACTTCTAGTTCAGTGAGAATATCTGACTGAAAAAGTAAGGCGGGGAGTAAGAAGGGAAGATTCATGATGTCCACATCTGGTCTCCACATGCACATGCAAGAACTATTAAATCCATTCATGTGTGCATACATACACCACATATCCACACACCAAATTGTAAGAACAGAAATATCACAACCAACCTGATTGCAACAAAGACAGAGGAAAAACTGACAACGCTGTGTAAAAATGGTGTTACTTACAGAAAAAAAAAAGTTAAAATCAAGACAAGTCCTTTTTAGGAATCATGCAAATCAGCAAGCTGGTTACATTTCCTAAGTGTTAAAGAAAAAAAAACCCAACAGATTGGCAGATGGCCAAGCAGAGATGCTCTGCACTTGCCTCGTCCTCTGCAGAGGAGAATTATAACAAAAATGATTAGCTGAATGAAATCAGAGTCTAATAGAGAACATGGGAACTCACAAGGAACTACCCTAATGTAGCAAGTCATGGAGACCTATAGTGGTAACTTAGAGGACAGATAGTGTATCCATAACTATGACTCAGTTTCCAAAAACTCCAGGACTCCCATTTCTAGAGGAATGATGAAAAGAGCTGGGTTAAAGTGGCTATATATCCAGCTACAGATGTGTTTTTCCGTTGGAGCACAGCTGGAAGTACTACCTAACATCTGTGCCATCACGAGGACACCCTAACCTTCAGTCTGAGATGTTGCTCTGGAGTTCTCCTACCCAAGGTCACTGCAAGCTGTTGGTGAAGATGTTTGCTTAATTATTTACTCTTTACCATAGCTTCCACAATCTTGCCTGTGATTGAGTCTTTGCTCTGAGTCCAACAATATATTTAAAATCCCCTTTCCCAATGCTAGTGCTAAGGGAATTTCTGTCATGCTCTACATCCCCAGAATCACCATTCCCTGCCTGACAGCACAAACAGAAGGTACCTTATCATCCTTTCTTTCAGAGAATTGGACACCACTATCCTAAGACTTACGTAGATTTTCCTCTACAAGTGACTAGGTCTCTTATTGCTATCCTTTGAGTTGTAGATAATCAAGCCTGTATTTATCTTGTTATATGCAAAGGTATGCTATACTGACTGTAGTTTTTTCTCATTGTCATCTATTGCTGACATTTTGGTGAGTTAAGTGAGGCAGCAGGGAGAAATGAACACTTTATTTCAAGTCATTTAACTATGTCAATATGATTTTTATAGTTAGTTATTTTGTATCTTTATTAACTTGAGTATTTCTTATTTACATTTCGATTGTTATTCCCTTTCCAGGTTTCTAGGCCCACATCCCTCCACCTCCCCTTCTATATGGGTGTTCCCCTCCCCACCCTCCCCCCATTACCGCCCTCCCCCCAACAATCCCGTTCACTGGGGGTTCAGTCTTGGCAGGACCAAGGGCTTCCCCTTCCACTGGTGCTCTTATTAGGATATTCATTGCTACCTATGAGGTCAGAGTCCAGGGTCAGTCCCTGTATAGTCTTTAGGTAGTGGCTTAGTCCCTGGAAGCTCTGGTTGCTTGGCATTGTTGTACATAAGGGGTCTCGAGCCCCTTCAAGCTCTTCCAGTCCTTTCTCTTCCTTCAACGGGGGTCCCATTCTCAGTTCAGTGGTTTACTGCTGGCATTCGCCTATGTATTTGCTGTATTCTGGGTGTGTCTCTCAGGAGAGATCTACATCCGGCTACTGTTGGCCTGCATTTCTTTGCTTCATCCATCTTGTCTAATTGGGTGGCTGTATATGTATGGGCCACATGTGGGGCAGGCTCTGAATGGGTGTTCATTCTGTGTCTGGGATTGCAGACTGGTACAACCATTCTGGAAATCAGTCTGGAGGTTCCTCAGATAATTGGACATTGAACTGCCTGAGGATCCAGCTATACCTCTCTTGGGCATATACCCAAAAGATGCCCCAACATATAGCAAAGACACATGCTCCACTATGTTCATCGCAGCCTTATTTATAATAGCCAGAAGCTGGAAAGAACCCAGATGCCCTTCAACAGAGGAATGGATACAGAAAATGTAGTACATCTACACAATGGAATATTACTCAGCTATCAAAAACAATGACTTTATGAAATTCATAGGCAAATGGAGGGAACTGAAAAATATCATCCTGAGTGAGGTAACCCAATCACAGAAAAACACACATGGTATGCACTCATCGATAAGTTGCTATTAGCCCAAATGCTCAAATTACCCTAGATGCACAGAACACATGAAACCCAAGAGGGATGACCGAAATGCGAATGCTTCACTCCTTCTTTAAAAGGGGAAAAAGAATACCCTTGGCAGGGAATAGGGAGGCAAAGTTTAAAACAGAGGCAGAAGTTATAGTTAGTTTTTTACTTTCTATTTTGAAGTATAGTAATTGAAAGTTTCACATATAGTATGAATGCTAGATTACTGTTTACACCAATATAACTTTACTTTTGAGTAAGAAAAGTAAATATATAGAGATCTTAATATAAATCTTAAAACCTTTGAATGATTAAAAGAGACTTCTCTAGCACCTTAAATGTATTATATACAACATAAAAATTAGATTTTTTTCCTCCAAATACCATACTCTCTTTCTGTGCCTCCTCACCTGTACTCAGCCCCATCCATCTTCAGGGACTCACTCATTGTGTACCATTAGATCCACCTTCCTTGCATATAATTTTGGCTGGCACAGCATTGAGCACATAGACAAATCTGTAGTGTATTTACTTCATTGTAACATTGCATTTTTCAGATAGCAACAGTTTTTGGTTTATTTTTAATTAATGTTTAAAATATTATGCTTAAAATATTTCATTTATTATATCCTCTTCATCTTTAAAATAAACACATAAAGGGTCTATTGGCATTACATAGATTCCTACTGTTGATCAACTGTATGGTTCGCCCCCAAACTTTTTCTTTTTTCACAAATGAAACCGCATGCTTTCCCAGCTCTTCACAGCTATGGCTTTCCTCTCCTTGTTTATAAACTTGAATCCTCTTGGCACCTCATATACAAGGAATCATAGTTCTTTTGGTGCTAGCTTGTTTCACTTAGCTTTGTGTCTTAAGGTTTTTCTCACATGGTTACATGTGTCAGAATTGCTTTTAAAGTTGACTACTATTTCACCATTTATGCACGTAATGCTTGTTGTATATCTATTCACTCTGGATATACAGATGAATATTGCCTCATTCTTCAGACGAACAGGATCCTCCAACTAGCAGTGCCTAGGAATTCCAATTTTCTCCATTATTTTTTTGCTATTAATTGCCCCTTGTCAACCAACCAAAAATGTAGGAAGTGGTAATTTTTGTGTGGTTTTATTCTGGTATTTATTGAGTCCAAGCATATTTTTCTGTAACCAATGTTTACATATGTTTCCTTGGAGACTGTCTGCTCATAGCACAGCTTTGGTTTTGCAGTGGAGTCTTGTCACTGGTGTTATTGAATTGTGGGAGTGATTTACAAGCTTTGATATTAACCTTTATGAGTTGGTGAATTAAAATTACTTTTCCCATCCTGCAGGTCTACTTTTAATTATATTGATGGTAGTTTTTAATACATCCAGTTTAAATTTTGTTGTCCCATTTTGCTGGGTTTTGTTGCTTAATTTGGATGCTATATTCAAGAAATCATTGCCTCACATCTTGCTGCAAAGTTTGTTACCAATTTTTCTACTATAGATTGGACATGCAGATTTTTGGACCAATTTGAATTAATGTTTATGTATAGTTTGAGATAATAATACTATTTCTTTATTTTCTACATAGACATCCACGTTTTTAACCCCGACATTTGTGGAAACAATCAATCATTAATTTGGAACGTTCTTGATTAACACATGCAAGTAATGTTTCTGTTATGTATTTTCTTGTCTAATTTGTTTTGGAATTTTTAACAATACATAATATATCTCTTTTTCTGATTTTTTTACTGTCTTTTTCTTCTGTACCTCAATATATTACTTTGTAGCTGGCTTATATTTTAATTCATAGATTTTTTTTGTAGGCTCTAGATCTAATAATCCCATTCATTAAACTCTTAATTCTGCCTACTGTTTTGTTTTAAATATTTATTTGTTAAGAGAATAAACTATATGGACTGATAGATACTTATTAAACAATAACGATCAATACTGTCAGTAGTATTAGTGGGTGGTTAAGAGTGGAGTGTGGGTTTCATCTCTGTATCCCTGGAGGAAACCTGTGCTCTACAAGGCCACACTGAATACATATTTCTCTGTCTGGACTCAGTAAGTGATTCTGCCTGACCTCTTTGAGATGTAAAAAAAGACTACTGTGTCATGTTATTGTCAGCTTTCAGACAACATACTAACTTACTATTTTAATTATGATCATACCCTCAGCTTGGTTGCTAGTTTCTTTACACTCAACACCCCACATTCATTCATTTGTTCGTTCGTTCATTATAAATGGATTATCTTCGTTTTTAATCTGTGACACTCACTGATTTATAAATTTGGTGTGCATAAAGTTTTCTTAATTTGGGGGCTAGTTATATTTTTAAAGACCATTTTCACACAACTGTTTCATAAAGTATCTAACGCTTCCTCTAACTAGATGTTTTTAAACTTTAAACTGCATTAAAATTTAGTCTATTTAGAATTTGTTGTGACATTAGAGGGATTAGGGGGATGTTGGCCCGTAAACCGGGAAAGGGAATAACACTCGAAATGTAAATAAGAAATACTCAAGTTAAAAAAATAAAATAAAAAAAAAAGAAATGAGGCATTGCACATGACTTTCCTTTTTGACCAGCCTTGACACTCATTTCCATTTGATGTTGGAATCTGCCTACTATACCTAAACTAGTGTTTCACGTGTGTGTGTGTATGTCTGTGTGTGTGTGTGTGTGTGTGTGTGTGTGTGAATGTGTTATTTCCTTAGTTGAAATCTTCATTTAAAAAGGTCATTTGCTTTTAAGATTTTCTATTGATAGAACTTCTATAATAGAATGTCCTTGGTTATAATTTATAACCACTTTTTATTTGCACGTGGGAGTGGTACCAATTATCATTTTAATTTTTAAATCACCGACTTTACTAAATTTTCTTGTATCTGTAACAACTCAAAAAGCACAGGTTTTTCTTCCACTTTTTACATAACGTGCATATATGGGTATTTTTTCACATCTATAGATTTACTGTTTGCATGTGGCAGCAGGTATGTATCTGAGTGCATGTACACATGTGTACAAGTGCGAGCAGGACGAGGTAGAGGTCAAGAATCATCCTGGATCGCACTCCCACCTTAATCATTGGGATAGAATTCTAAATCACATTTAAAGCCCCCACAATGAATATTCCTGATATCTTTCTTGGTCTGTAGATTCACTGTCTCCACTTTCTGGGGCTGGAATTACAGGTAGTCTCCCATGTAGACCCTGCATTTGCTTCAGTTCTTCAAATCCAAGCCTTAGGCCTCATGTTTGATTAGCTAACTCATTGAGATTTTTTTCGCTGAATATTTGGGAACAGAAAAATAGTGCTCTCAGCTTGTGCTCAAGAAGTTCATCTAAAGAGTTACACTATTAAGTATTCAGGATTAATTGAAAACTTGGTAATTAAACATGAGAATAAGATGAGTAGAATGTTCTAGATTATGAAGGACCATAACAAAATGGCGCACCTACAAAGCAAGCATCAGTTTAGGAACACACAAGCCTATCATGGGTCAGCAATTGTTTGCAATAATGTATGTTGTGATCATATGTGGTGTAATATATGTTTTTCAATAATATATGTCACATGCTTTGAGGTAAATGGTGAGGTGAAGAAAGGGAGACGTGGTTGAATGCAAACTCATGCAGTGGAATCTTCAAGACTTAATGAATGATAGGGAGAAAGAAGAAAATGGGAGAAAAGATTTTAGCTGAGGAAAAAGGTAAAAGAAGCAACTTCTTGGAGGAATGAGATAAGTCCACTTTTAGAAAGGTTATGTTTGAGAAGTTTCTTTCCATGTGAATTTCCTAAATATATTAATTATATCCGATTATTAATTTATTTATACAATAAACATTGATTATCTATTCTATGTCAAATAGCTTCTTTATGTCAGGAATATACATTATCATATACTCCTTACTGCATTTTAAGGGTCAATGAAGTACGATAATTATACACATACCAACATATCTGTAATTACCTATTTTATATAAAGCAAAGTTTTTAGATTATTATGAGTTGAATTAATCATCTCTAAAATTTACAGGTTTAGGGTCTAGAACCCAGTATCTCAGAATGCAAGCACATTTGTGGATATGATCTTTTTTTTATAGTAATTTTTTTTATTAACTTGAGTATTTCTTATTTACATTTCTAGTGTTATTCCCTTTCCTGGTTTCCGGGCAAACATCCCCCTAATCCCTCCCCCTCCCCTTCCTTATGGGTGTTCCCCTCCCCACCCTTCCCCCAACAATTTAGTTCACTGGGGGTTCAGTCTTAGTAGGACCCAGGGCTTCCCCTTCCACTGCAAGGTGATGAAGTTAAATGAGGTCATTAGGGTTGGAGCCCTGATCTATTGATGAGTCATGTTCATCTAAGAAAAGCTGAGGCACATGCTCACAGAAGTTAGGCTTAGTGAGGAGGTATTAGGAGGCTAAGTCATGGAGAAAGGCGTAGGTTACAGCCAACCCAGCTGACACCTTTATCTTGAGCTTCCAGATTCTAGAATTGTAAGAAAGGAAATTTCTGTTTTTAAATTCAGATGAAATATAGGACATTTTGTGGCAACACTAGCAAACTAAAACAGTGATGAATATGTAAATCACTTTATGTTTGTAACCCCATAAGAAGAACAACAATATCAACCAACCAGACCCCCCAGCCCAGAGCTCCCACGGACTAAACCACCATCCCAAGAATACACAGGGATGGATCTATGTCTCCAGCCACATATGTAGCAGAGGATGGCCTTGTCTGGCATCAGTGGTAGGAGAGGCCCTTGGTCCTGTCAAGGCTTGATGGTCCATTATAGAGGAATGCCAGGGCAGGGAGGTGGGAGGGAGTGGAGGGTAGCACCTTCATAGAAGCAGGAGGAGATAGAGGGTTTCTGGAGGGGAAACTGGGAAAGAGGATAGCATTAGAAATGTAAATAAAAAATATCCAATAAAGAAAACAAAGAAAGGCAGTCAAACAAAGATGATGAATGCAAAAGGTTTTCCTCAGATATTTTGCAAACAGCAAGTGAATATTTGGATTCAGTATTACACTCCTTTCAGCAGAGGTTGTAATTTATGAATAAAAATTTAGCCAATTTAAATCACATTTAAAAGTTTTATTCTATGCTTATTTATTATCTATATTTGGGTGTGAGGATGTCCACAAGTCATCAATCATGAAATTAGATAACTTAGCACTCTGAGCCATCTCTCTGGGCCCCCTTTTTTCTATTTGATGGCAAAAGAAGATGTGTTTTCTTATAGTCTCAGAATGACTAAAACATAGGGATCAATTATAAGATCATAATATTTATTATTCTATAATGTAGGGAAATTAGGTTATATGCTTCACATGTGGACCTTCCAATCTAAGCCATCTTATTTGCCTATTAATCATAACATCTTGTAAAGAAGCTATGTCTTCATAGGCATCTCAGGATTTAACAAAGTACTGTTCAGAACTTAGATCATGATTTTTGAAAGAACACAGCTTGTAATATCAAGATGCAAACAGTTGCTATAAAGTGAATATTTTGAAGGCATAATTTATTCATATTCTTTAAAATCTGACGACTGGATCAATAATAACTGAGTAGCTAAGACAGTGTTCTAGACAATTTATGCACATCCTGTTCTATTCCTCATCATTGCCACTCATTCAGAGTCTGAAAAAAATTAAACGGCAACTTGGATCTTTGATCCTTCGGTTTGTTCCCATGGCTCAAGATTGAAATATTTTTCCCTATTAGTGCATTTACTTGCTGCTATGAACATAGTTGAGCAAGTGTCTTTGTGAGACGTTGGGGCATCTTTTGGGTATAAGCTCAGGAGTGGTATAACTGGATCTTGAAGTAGAACTATTCCCAGTTTTCCGAGAAACCACCAAATTGATTTCCAAAGTGGTTGTACAAGTTTACACTCCCCTTGCTCCACATACTTCCCAGCATATGCTATTTCTTTAGTTTTTTATTTTTTCTTAATCTTAGCCATTCCGATGGGTGTAAAAATGGAACGTCAGAGTTATTTTGATTCGCATTTTCAAGATGAGTAATAACTTTGAACCTTTTTTTAAGTGCTTCTCAACCATTTGAGATTACTCTGTTGAGATTTCTGTTTTGTTCTGTACCCCATTTTTTCCTTCATCTTTATTAACTTGGGTATGTCTTATTTACATTTCAATTGTTATTCCCTTTCCGGGTTTCCTGGCCAACATCCCCCTATCCCCTCCCCCTTCCCCTTCTATATGGGTGTTCCACTCCCCATCCTCGCCCCATTACCACCCTCCCCCCAACAATCCCATTCACTGGGGGTTCAGTCTTGGCAGGACCAAGGGTTTCCCCTTCCACTGGTGTCCTTACTAGGCTATTAATTGCTACTCATGCAGTTGGAGCCCAGGGTCAGTCCATGTATAGTCTTTGGGTAGTGGCTTAGTCCCTGGAAGCTCTGGTTGCTTGGCATTGTTGTACATATGGGGTCTCGAGCCCCTTCAAGCTCTTCCAGTTCTTTCTCTGATTCCTTCAACGGGGGTCCTATTCTCAGTTCAGTGGTTTGCTGCTGGCATTCGCCTCTGTATTTGCTGTATTCTGGCTGTGTCTCTCAGGAGCGATCTACATCCGGTTCCTGTCAGCCTGCACTTCTTTGCTTCATCCATCTTATCTAGTTTGGTGGCTGTATACGTATGGGTCACATGTGGGGTAGGCTCTGAATGCTGTACCCCATTTTTAATTGGGTTATTTGGGTTGTTGATGGCAGGAAGAAGAGCTGGAGCTTCCTGAGAGACCAACATCTTTTCTTCCTTCTTTGTCTTTGTTTGTCTGGATGAGTGTGCCACAGCCATCTTTTCTGTCTTGTCTTTGTTTGGCTGCTTGCCCTGGTAACCGACATACTTTCACTTTGGGTCTCGTTTCAAAGGTGAGAATGAGGACATTTTTTCTGTCTTTTTTGTCTTTATCTGTTCTTTTTCACTTTTGGTTTGGATTCAATCTGGTAACTAACATAGGAGCTGGTCTCCCTGGCAGTGGTACCAGGGATCAGTTTCCGAATGTGTTTTTCATCTTGGGGACACTGTGCAAGTATAGAGCCTTTGAACTACACCTGAAGGAGTCCTCTGATTAGCAAGTGACTTTTGTCACCTTCTCTGTCATATTTGTCACATATCTGCTAATCGTTTGTTTCCTTTGAACTTGCTACTATGGACTCCTCCTTTCCACCATCAAGGAACCCGAGATTAGGGTGCTGAAAACTCTAGTGGTTACTCACGGTCTCAAACTTAAGACTCATGACCTGAACCAATTTTGGGAGGAAGCTGCTATTTTGGATCCATGGATATCACTGGAGAACATGTGGGACCCTGACCTATGGATGCGTGTTCTCTTATTTGCGTACAAGTGTGTGTGGTACAGTCTGGGATTATCCCTCCCTTGTTCTTTGTCCCCATCCTTGCAGTCATTGTCAGTCTTAAAAATTCTTTCCCAGAGGAAATGGTGACTGCCCATAATGAACATTGCCGGCATCACCTTTCTATTACTGACCCCATCCCACTTTCTCTGGGCAAACTGATTGATTTTAGCAATGAGGACAAGAGCACCTCTGCTCCAGCACTCCAGCTGGTAGGCTTCAAGCTGTTCATGTAGCGCCTAGCTGTCTTAGCTCCCTCACTCACTAGACCATCTGTTCCTGCCCCATCAGAGGTATCCCCAACTTACCTCTGGCATGACTTAGGGAGATTTTGCCTTCCGGCAGTCACTCCTGCTGTGGTTGCTCCTGCGATACCTGTCCCTCCTCCTGGGTGGTCTCATTCTCTTCAGGTATATCATGAGACTTTCCCTGTCACTCTTGGTCCTGATGTGGCAACTAGGCCCTGCATTCCCACTCCTCTGGCAGACTTGGCACTAATTAGAAAAGCTGCCAACTACTGTGGCTCAAATTCCCCTTATTTTGAACAATTACTGAAGCAATGGGCCATGTAACGTCAGACCTATTATGATTGGGATAATCTTCTTAACATGGTGCTTGACCCTACTGTGTTTCTTAATTAGAGGTCTGTATATCATGACTTGGCTGAGAATCAGGCTAGGATAAATTTGGAAAATAACTTAGCATTACTTTTGACATGCTTACTGGCCACAGACCAGGGGACAATGAAGGAGCCAGAAGAAGACTATGACATGGAGACATAATGTGCATACAATGTTTACTAATTTTTCTTCAGCCTGGGAAGGCCAATAAGCTCTTGGCTTTGGTGCTTCTGCTCCCAATTCTTTTGCCTGTGGCAGTTAATTCTTTGAGCTACCCTATTCTTTCCTCTTCCAATGTGAGTTTAGGTTTGTCTTTTATAGACTTAGTCATTACTACATGATGTTAAGAAGGCACCTGGCCCGCAGACAAAATTCTCTGCTGTACTACCAATGTCTCTTCCATAGGCCCTTGTATCTAGCTACACAATATAACCATGGGAGACTTTCATGGTAATCCACCTATGGCACCATGTTAGCCATGGAACTTCAAGCTCCCCTTACTGTTTACAAATCCCTAAAGGATTCCTTAAACATATCACGTCCACCTTGCCTCCCTGTCCAAGGATCCCTCAAATGCCCACTTCCATGGGACTTTCTATCCCTTGGGAGCACTGCCAGGTAGAAAATTCATCAAGGACTACCTGATCTTGTCATCTAACCTCACACTTGGCATGTTGAAGTTTACCTCACATGATGTTTCTAATATTACTCCCTATGTTAACAAGGATCCCATAAGATTCCAATATGACCCCATTATGAGTATTAGGGATTTCTGTGGCCCCTCTAATTGTCTTAATGTATGTCCTCTTACGCTCTTAAAAGGTGGCTGTCTTTTTAATGGGAGATATTTCCATACAAACCAGTCAGCAAAAATGTGATTTAGTGCCTCCTAGCCTGTGGTGCTTCAGCTGACTTAAAGACTACAGAATTGGCAGTAGCTGTCTGGGTCAAGGCAACAGCAGCTGTTGTCACCCCAAGCAATGCCTGCAATCATGGCTGCACTGATGGCAGCTGTAATACCAAAATCCCCTTTTCCCTGGTGTAGGGGAACCCCCAATGAATGTGACCATTGGCAGCAAGATTGGCTGGAAAACCACCCCAGTCTGTGTCCGATCTCTTTTTCTTTTCTGGTGACCAATACTTCTATTGTCAGAGACAGCTTTAACTGCTTTAATGACAAAAGTCTCCCGACTGTGTGTTGGATGGGGTATTCAACAATGACTATCCTGATGAGGGAACCAGTTGCCATTTGGATGTCTGTCTTAAATACCACTAACTTTTATGATGTCACTTGGATGGCTCAGACTCAATTACAACCCCTACACCAGGGGAAAGGGGATTTTGGTATTACATCTGCCATCAGTGCAGCCATGATTGCAGGAATTGCTTGGGATGACAACAGCTGCTGTTGCCTTGACCTAGACAACCACTGCCAATACTGTAGTCTCTAAGTCAGCTGAGGCACCACAGGTCAGCAGGTACTAAATCAACATCTATATCAAGCCATCTACATTTTACAACAGATTGAGTTAGTGACAGAAGATTTGGCCTTTGTTAGGGACATGCCTCTATTGGCCTGTGACCCCAGGTTTCACTCAATCTTCACATCCCCTTACAAAATATGTAACACCATTGAAGTCCAACAACAGTTGGCTCAGTATCTTGAAGGTACATAGTCAGACAAATACCTTAACTAGCCTGTGCTGTTAATGGAGAACATAGCCAACCTTAGGGCAATCAGGGTTATCTGTGCTCTCCCTAGATGTCAGATTCTTAGGAAAAGTGTGGGATGATATTAAGAGGCTGTTTGATGCCTTGTGGATAGCCACTTACTCTATTATGGTAAGAATTGTCATATTAGTAATTATTTTGTCTAAGTGTCTCACACAGCATATCTCCAGGTAGCACTTCATAAATAAGGCAACTCAAAACTCCATAAATAAGGCTTTCAAAAATCCTGATTACAGACCCCCCTAAGGAAGTCATCAAAGCATGGATGGCAGAGATCTGTGAGACCACCATGTAGATTGTTCCTCAGCTCTCCCTTATGTGCCATGCCTCCTGAGAGATATCTCTTTGAGTGCTGGTAGACAATGACGGGTAAAATCCTGCAAGACAAGGCAACCTTAGACAGGCACAGTCCATTACATTGGGAATCCTCCAAGGTGGGGTCAATGATATCAAGACAATGGCACCCTGGCTCACTAGACTGCCAAAAATCTCAAAACAAAGGAGTAGAAATGAAGGAGGAAGAGCAGCAGCCACCTCTACATAAATGTAGGGGCTGTACAGCCGCAAAGGCATCTTCTGCAGAAGGATATAATTGAAGACTGCCTAAGAGACCAAGATTAACGACACAGACAGTGCCAGCCAATCAGGAACTGCTGTTTAGAAGAGATGCTTTCTTGGGACCAATGGGGCAATGGTGGAGGGTATAAAAGGAGCTTGCAGCAGTGTTCAGATGAGCTTGATTCAGTGTTTCTCACCTAATCCCTGAGTCTGTGTCCTTGCCTCCATGCCACCTCACCTCCAACCTCCAAGGGCAGTTAGGGTCAACAGTGAGTATTCCAGGGCACAGGCAACCGTTGGTGTCTAACTTCTTGAGTTCATTGTAAACTGTGGATATTAGCCCTCTAATGGGAATTATATTAAATTCATAGATTTCTTTTGGTAAGATGGCCATTTTTACTATGTTAATTCTACCTATCCATGAACATGGGAGTTCTTTCTATCTTCTGATATATTCTACAATTTCTTTCTCCAGGGACTTTAAGTTCTTGTTATACAGAACTTTCAATTGCTTGGTTAGAGTTACACCAAATTATTTTAAATCATTTGCTATTATTGTAAAAGACATTGTTTCCCTAATTTCTTTTTTATCTTAGAGTGCTGACAATGAACTGAAGGCCACATACATGCTAGGAAAACACTCTGAGAATGGAGCTGCCTTTCTCAGCCTTAATTCATGTTTTAAGAATCATCTGGCCAGGGAAGTGGTGGCACAAGCCTTTAATGTCAGAAGCAGGCAGATATCTGTAAGTCCTAAGTCAGCTTAGTCTGCAGATAAAATTCCAGGAAAGCTAAGGATAAATGGAAAACCCTGCCACCATAGAAAAACACTTGCCTTGAAAATCAGACAACACAAAATAAAAAAGGCATCTGGATTCCACTTTCAAGTACATGTGTTGGTGTGTTGGTGTTCAGTCATACAGACACGGCAGACCTCTATTCAAGGCTATTGATTTGTGTACAATATTAATTTTAAAACCAACTCAAAGTTGAGTAAGCAAAAATGAAATAATATGCTGATATATGTAGTAAAATGTTCTGAGTGCTAGCAGATTATAGACATTGATTAATTTGGCTTCAACTCCATTTTTATGGTTTTGTTTGTCTATCTGATTTTTATTTTTGGTTCTGGTTTGTTTTACATTTTCCCTTTATCATAATCCCTTAAAAAATCTCAAAGTGATACAGCAGATCCTCCTCTCATAGAGAAAAATGTACCCAAAGAATTCTCACCCTAAGGAAGTGGTAGACAGTTCCTGGTTTAGCCCAAAGAAAGGATATATCATCTGGCCTCTTCTATCCTTACATGTGACTCTGCATTAATCTTGTATTGTCTTAAATTAAATGAGACAAGTTCATTTTTAAAGACCTCTCAAGTTGATAAACTTGATTAAATGATAAAAATATGGTTAAATGTTGCTTGTAGAAAAAAATATGTATAGACATTTGCCTTCCATCAATCTAACAGTGTACAAGGAAACCAGATTCACTGTTTTCCTTTCTTAACAGTACTGTTGTGCATATTTTTTAAAGGGCAGGAATAAAACCATGACCCCAGGCTTCCTAAAGAACACCCACTGTGGCCCGCAGCAGCTCTCTGCCCCCAGACCCTGTGAGAGAGAGACCCAACCACCTGGTCAGGTGGGCACTCCTGAGGCTGCAGAGCGGAAGAGACCACCAACACTGCTCACCCCTGCCCACATCCCTGGCCCAAGAGGAAACTGTATAAGGCCTCTGGGCTCCCGTGGGGGAGGGCCCAGGAGCGGCAGGACCCCTGCCTGAGACACCGCCAGAACCTGAGGGAAACAGACCAGATAAACAATTCTCTGCACCCAAATCCCGTGGGAGGGAGAGCTGAACCTTCAGAGAGGCAGACAAGCCTGGGAAACCAGAAGAGACTGCTCTCTCCACACACATCTCGGACGCCAGAGGAAAAAGCCAAAGACCATCTGGAACCCTGGTGCACTGAAGCTCCCGGAAGGGGCGGCACAGGTCTTCCTGGTTGCTGCCGCCGCAGAGAGCCCGTGGGTAGCACCCCACGAGCGAACTTGAGCCTCGGGACCACAGGTAAGACCAACTTTTCTGGTGCAAGAAAGCTGCCTGGTGAACTCAAGACACAGGCCCACAGGAACAGCTGAAGACCTGTAGAGAGGAAAAACCACACGCCAGAAAGCAGAACACTCTGTCCCCATAACTGACTGAAAGAGAGGAAAACAGGTCTACAGCACTCCTGACACACAGGCTTATAGGACAGTCTAGCCACTGTCAGAAATAGCAGAACAAAGTAACACTAGAGATAATCTGATGGCGAGAGGCAAGCACAGGAACACAAGCAACAGAAACCAAGACTACATGGCATCATCGGAGCCCAATTCTCCCATCAAAACAAACATGGAATATCCAAACACACCAGAAAAGCAAGATCTAGTTTCAAAATCATTTTTGATCATGATGCTGGAGGACTTCAAGAAAGATGTGAAGAACTCCCTTAGAGAACAAGTAGAAGCCTACAGAGAGGAATCGCAAAAATCCCTGAAAGAATTCCAGGAAAACATAAATAAACAAGTAGAAGCCCATAGAGAGTAGACACAAAAATCCCTGAAAGAATTCCAGGAAAACATAAATAAACAAGTAGAAGCCCATAGAGAGGAGACACAAAAATCCCTGAAAGAATTCCAGGAAAACACAATCAAACAGTTGAAGGAATTAAAAATGGAAATAGAAGCAATCAAGAAAGAACACATGGAAACAACCCTGGATATAGAAAACCAAAAGAAGAGACAAGGAGCTGTAGATACAAGCTTCACCAACAGAATACAAGAGATGGAAGAGAGAATCTCAGGAGCAGAAGATTCCATAGAAATCATTGACTCAACTGTCAAAGATAATGTAAAGCGGAAAAAACTACTGGTCCAAAACATACAGGAAATCCAGGACTCAATGAGAAGATCAAACCTAAGGATAATAGGTATAGAAGAGAGTGAAGACTCCCAGCTCAAAGGACCAGTAAATATCTTCAACAAAATCATAGAAGAAAACTTCCCTAACCTAAAAAAAGAGATACCCATAGACATACAGGAAGCCTACAGAACTCCAAATAGATTGGACCAGAAAAGAAACACCTCCCGTCACATAATTGTCAAAACACCAAACGCACAAAATAAAGAAAGAATATTAAAAGCAGTAAGGGAAAAAGGTCAAGTAACATATAAATGGAGACCTATCAGAATCACACCAGACTTCTCGCCAGAAACTATGAAGGCCAGAAGATCCTGGACTGATGTCATACAGACCCTAAGAGAACACAAATGCCAGCCCAGGTTACTGTATCCAGCAAAACTCTCAATTAACATTGATGGAGAAACCAAGATATTCCATGACAAAACCAAATTTACACAATATCTTTCTACAAATCCAGCACTACAAAGGATAATAAATGGTAAAGCCCAACATAAGGAGGCAAGCTATACCCTAGAAGAAGCAAGAAACTAATCGTCTCGGCAACAAAACAAAGAGAATGAAAGCACACAAACATAACCTCACATCCAAATATGAATATAACAGGAAGCAATAATCACTATTCCTTAATATCTCTCAATATCAATGGCCTCAACTCCCCAATAAAAAGACATAGATTAACAAACTGGATACGCAACGAGGACCCTGCATTCTGCTGCCTACAGGAAACACACCTCAGAGACAAAGACAGAAACTACCTCAGAGTGAAAGGCTGGAAAACAACTTTCCAAGCAAATGGTCAGAAGAAACAAGCTGGAGTAGCCATTCTAATATCAAATAAAATCAATTTCCAACTAAAAGTCATCAAAAAAGATGAGGAAGGACACTTCATATTCATCAAAGGAAAAATCCACCAAGATGAACTCTCAATCCTAAATATCTATGCCCCAAATACAAGGGCACCTACATACGTAAAAGAAACCTTACTAAAGCTCAAAACACACATTGCACCTCACACAATAATAGTGGGAGATTTCAACACCCCACTCTCATCAATGGACAGATCATGGAAACAGAAATTAAACAGTGATGTCGACAGACTAAGAGAAGTCATGAGCCAAATGGACTTAACGGATATTTATAGAACATTCTATCCTAAAGCAAAAGGATATACCTTCTTCTCAGCTCCTCATGGTACTTTCTCCAAAATTGACCATATAATTGGTCAAAAAACGAGCCTCAACAGGTACAGAAAGATAGAAATAATCCCATGCGTGCTATCGGACCACCACGGCCTAAAACTGGTCTTCAATAACAATAAGGGAAGAATGCCCACATATACGTGGAAATTGAACAATGCTCTACTCAATGATAACCTGGTCAAGGAAGAAATAAAGAAAGAAATTAAAAACTTTTTAGAATTTAATGAAAATGAAGGTACAACATACCCAAACTTATGGGACACAATGAAAGCTGTGCTAAGAGGAAAGCTCATAGCGCTGAGTGCCTGCAGAAAGAAACAGGAAAGACCATATGTCAGCAGCTTGACAGCACACCTAAAAGCTCTAGAACAAAAAGAAGCAAATACACCCAGGAGGAGTAGAAGGCAGGAAATAATCAAACTCAGAGCGGAAATCAACCAAGTAGAAACAAAAAGGACCATAGAAAGAATCAACAGAACCAAAAGTTGGTTCTTTGAGAAAATCAACAAGATAGATAAACCCTTAGCCAGACTAACGAGAGGACATAGAGAGTGCGTCCAAATTAACAAAATCAGAAATGAAAAGGGAGACATAACTACAGATTCAGAGGAAATTCAAAAAATCATCAGATCTTACTATAAAAACCTATATTCAACAAAACTTGAAAATCTTCAGGAAATGGACAATTTCCTAGACAGATACCAGGTATCGAAGTTAAATCAGGAACAGATAAACCAGTTAAACAACCCCATACTCCTAAGGAAATAGAAGCAGTTATTAAAGGTCTCCCAACCAAAAAGAGCCAGGTCCAGACGGGTTTAGTGCAGAATTCTATCAAACCTTCATAGAAGACCTCATACCAATATTATCCAAACTATTCCACAAAATTGAAACAGATGGAGCACTACCGAATTCCTTCTACGAAGCCACAATTACTCTTATACCTAAACCACACAAAGACCCAACAAAGAAAGAGAACTTCAGACCAATTTCCCTTATGAATATCGATGCAAAAATACTCAATAAAATTCTGGCAAACCGAATTCAAGAGCACATCAAAACAATCATCCACCATGATCAAGTCGGCTTCATCCCAGGCATGCAGGGATGGTTTAATATACGGAAAACCATCAACGTGATCCATTATATAAACAAACTGAAAGAACAGAACCACGTGATTATTTCATTAGATGCTGAGAAAGCATTTGACAAAATTCAACACCCCTTCATGATAAAAGTCCTGGAAAGAATAGGAATTCAAGGCCCATACCTAAACATAGTAAAAGCCATATACAGCAAACCAGTTGCTAACATTAAACTAAATGGAGAGAAACTTGAAGCAATCCCACTAAAATCAGGGACTAGACAAGGCTGCCCACTCTCTCCCTACTTATTCAATATAGTTCTTGAAGTTCTAGCCAGAGCAATCAGACAACAAAAGGAGATCAAGGGGATACAGATCGGAAAAGAAGAGGTCAAAATATCACTATTTGCAGATGACATGATAGTATATTTAAGTGATCCCAAAAGTTCCACCAGAGAACTACTAAAGCTGATAAACAACTTCAGCAAAGTGGCTGGGTATAAAATTAACTCAAATAAATCAGTTGCCTTCCTCTATACAAAAGAGAAACAAGCCGAGAGAGAAATTAGGGAAACGACACCCTTCATAATAGACCCAAATAATATAAAGTACCTCGGTGTGACTTTAACCAAGCAAGTAAAAGATCTGTACAATAAGAACTTCAAGACACTGAGGAAAGAAATTGAAGAAGACCTCAGAAGATGGAAAGATCTCCCATGCTCATGGATTGGCAGGATTAATATAGTAAAAATGGCCATTTTACCAAAAACAATCTACAGATTCAATGCAATCCCCATCAAAATACCAATCCATTTCTTCAAAGAGTTAGACAGAACAATTTGCAAATACATCTGGAATAACAAAAAACCCAGGATAGCTAAAGCTATCCTCAACAATAAAAGGACTTCAGGGGGAATCACTATCCCTGAACTCAAGCAGTATTACAGAGCAATAGTGATAAAAACTGCATGGTATTGGTACAGAGACAGACAGATAGACCAATGGAATAGAATTGAAGATCCAGAAATGAACCCACACACCTATGGTCACTTGATTTTTGACAAAGGAGCCAAAACCATCCAATGGAAAAAAGATAGCATTTTCAGCAAATGGTGCTGGTTCAACTGGAGGGCAACATGTAGAAGAATGCAGATCGATCCATCCTTATCACCCTGTACAAAGCTTAAGTCCAAGTGGATCAAGGACTTCCACATCAAACCAGACACACTCAAACTAGTAGAAGAAAAACTAGGGAAGCATCTGGAACACATGGGCACTGGAAAAAATTACCTGAACAAAACACCAATGGCTTATGCTCTAAGATCAAGAATCGACAAATGGGATCTCATAAAACTGCAAAGCTTCTGTAAGGCAAAGGACACTGTGGTTAGGAGAAAACGGCAACCAACAGATTGGGAAAAGATCTTTACCAATCCTACAACAGATAGAGGCCTTATGTCCAAAATATACAAAGAACTCAAGAAGTTAGACCACAGGGAAACAAATAACCCTATTAAAATTGGGGTTCAGAGCTAAACAAAGAATTCACAGCTGAGGAATGCCGAATGGCTGAGAAACACCTAAAGAAATGTTCAACATCTTTAGTCATAAGGGAAATGCAAATCAAAACAACCCTGAGATTTCACCTCACACCAGTGAGAATGGCTAAGATCAAAAACTCAGGGGACAGCAGATGCTGGCGAGGATGTGGAGAAAGAGGAACACTCCTCCATTGTTGGTGGGATTGCAGACTGGTAAAACCATTCTGGAAATCAGTCTGGAGGTTCCTCAGAAAATTGGACATTGAACTGCCTGAGGATCCAGCTATACCTCTCTTGGGCATATACCCAAAAGATGCCTCAACATATAAAAGAGACACGTGCTCCACTATGTTCATCGCAGCCTTATTTATAATAGCCAGAAAATGGAAAGAACCCAGATGCCCTTCAACAGAGGAATGGATACAGAAAATGTGGTACATCTACACAATGGAATATTACTCAGCTTTCAAAAACAACGGTTTTATGAAATTCGTAGGCAAATGGTTGGAACTGGAAAATATCATCCTGAGTGAGCTAACCCAATCACAGAAAGACATACATGGTATGCACTCATTGATAAGTGGCTATTAGCCCAAATGCTTGAATTACCCTAGATCCCTAGAACAAACGAAACTCAAGACGGATGATCAAAATGTGAATGCTTCACTCCTTCTTTCAATGAGTAAAAAGAATACCCTTGGCAGGGAAGGGAGAGGCAAAGATTAAAACAGAGACTGAAGGAACACCCATTCAGAGCCTGCCCCACATGTGGCCCATACATATACAGCCACCCAATTAGACAAGATGGATGAAGCAAAGAAGTGCAGACTGACAGGAGCCGGATGTAGATCGCTCCTGAGAGACACAGCCAGAATACAGCAAACACAGAGGCGAATGCCAGCAGCAAACCACTGAAAGAATGCCAGCAGCAAACCACTGAAGGAATCAGAGAAAGAACTGGAAGAGCTTGAAGGGGCTCGAGACCCCATATGTACAACAATGCCAAGCAACCAGAGCTTCCAGGGACTAAGCCACTACCTAAAGACTATACATGGACTGACCCTGGACTCTGACCTCATAGGTAGCAATGCATATCCTAGTAAGAGCACCAGTGGAAGGGGAAGCCCTGGGTCCTGCTAAGACTGAACCCCCAGTGAACTAGACTGGTGGGGGGAGGGCGGCAATGGGAGGAGGGTTGGGAGGGGAACACCCATAAGGAAGGGGAGGGGGGAGGGGGATGTTTGCCCGGAAACCGGGAAAGGGAATAACACTTGAAATGTATATAAGAAATACTCAAGTTAATAAAAAAAAAGGGGGGGGATAATAAGTTAAGGGTAAGTCAGAGAATAAATTGAAGTATAGGCCTTTATTAATAAGTAATCTCAAACTCATTATTGTTGGGAAGTAAGTGTCTGGGAGGAAAAAATAGCTTTATTTTTTACACATGAGTAACTCAGAATTTTTACATTATGAAACTTACAGTGTAGGAAACAATTCTCACCACTGATCCGTCTATTTTAAAATTTCAGTTAGCAATCAGTGTATAAGGAGCTAAATCACGGAAGTGTTTTCACATGTAACTGAACAGCACCAGGTTTCCTGGAAATGCTGTCACCGCAGGGAAACCATGAGCATCTGCGTAGCAGAGCTCTTTTTCTTTTCATACTTCTCTCTTCGTGTTAGAACGGTGTCCCAGTTCATGGAGGTAAAGGTCATCAGTGATCTCTTTGTGGATCTTACAAACACAGCATCTTCAGGGTCATCAAATACTGTCCTGCAAGGGGAGCAATTATATCAAAAATAAGGGTCTGGCCAGCAGGACTTCCTGCGTGACTGTGTATGTGCGTGGAGTGTGGTGTCCAGGGCTTTAGGTGTAGGAAGCGTTAGGCTTTAGGTGTCTTTATTTAAATTAATAAATGGCATAACTCCTCACCAAAAAAAAAAAAAAAAAAGAACACCCACTGTTTGACTTACACAGAGATCAGGCAATTAAAAATCAATATTTACAAGTTCCCTTAGGGAAATATATTTTATTAAGTACTAATCTAACTAATTAAACAGCAATCAGACTTCTTTGTATTCAAAATAAAGCAATTAAAGAGACAACATTGTTTCATTTACTCTGATTAGGACTCTTAATTAGGATATTAAGCATATTTAAAATAAATAGTGACACGTCTAAGAGGGAGAAGTTGGGAATCTGATTTAGAGCCAATGTTGTCTACTGTGTTTATGGCTGCAAAGAACTAAATGAGATCCTACTTTTACTATGCCTTAGTATTTAGTATACAATGTTATGTCTGAGGTGAAGAATTATATATATTCATTCAATTATGTCTGAGGTGAAGAATTGTATATATTCATTCATCATCAATCAAGTTTAATATGCATATTAAACTTTTAATATACAGAGAATAAAGATGTCTTTCATGGGACTCATGACCCAAAGGCATAAATACATACATATCTGAATGTAAAATAGAACTGAAAATATATTCTTCTGATAGAGAAAGAAGAAAAAGTATAATTCATATGTTTTAGAGGATATAGAAAATCTCAAAGAAAATGAAATTGTGACAGTTACTTTGAAAAATGAGAACAGCGGTGACCTGTGGAGGTGAAGCAGGACTTTCCCCTGCTCTAGGAAGGAGAAGGGTGCCATAAAGAATGATTATATGTGAATGTACCCAGCTCAGTGCATTGTAATGATATAAATGAGTAATTTACCCAAATACTAGGATCTCTTGCTAAGGAATGTGTACTCCACTATAGGGGTCAAGGGGAAGCTGACGTGTGCAATGGGACAATAAAAAGGTACATATAGATAGTAACGTTTATGGATACACTGAGCACTAAGTTTTGAGAAGCCCACTTATCAAAAGAGAAATGAGAGTGAAAGCAGTTTCTATGTAATTACAATTACAATTGTCCAATAGAAAAACATTAATGTATTGTCATTGCAATAATGAGTTCAAATTTAAAAAATTCTGGATGAGGGGGCACATATAATTTGATGATATCAAAAATACAAGAAATACTAAAGTTACACATTACTGCAGCTCAGAATGCAGGTTGTCAGTATCTAGAAGGAAAGGTCAGATTTCTCCAGAGTGGGAGTCACAGGGAGTTGTGAGCCAGCCACATGACATGACTACTGCGAACTGAACTCAGGTCCTCTGTTAGAGAGAAGTTCCTAACTGCTGAGCCATCTCTCCAGCTCCCAAAACTGTATTTTATAATTGTTATAGCTTGCAGTGAGAGGTACAAATTCAACATTTAGAAATTCTCACATTAGAAGAGTTAATTATTCTTTCCATCTTTCCCGGCATTCGTTGAGATTTAACGGTTGGAATTTAGCACAGAACTCTTAACTCTGAGGCAGTTCAAGTTGTGAACAGTGCTCCTGTGTGTAGGAGGGAAGCAGAATTTGGTTCTCTGATGTTTGCAAGGCCAGTGCTACTGCTCAGAATTGCTTAACTGTGTTAATTTTCTACGTTATAGAACCCAAATTGAAATGGACAGCCTCGCCTGGCTTCAGTGGGAGAGGATGTGCCTAGTTCTGCAGTAACTGGATGTACAGTGATGTGGTGGGAGTTGGGAGGTGAGGTGGCAGTGCGTTGAAACCCAGAGGGGAGCTTCCTTTTCTAAGTAAAATGGGAGAGAACTTACATGAGGGTGTGCTGAAAGGAGAGGTAGGGTTGGTATTGGATTGTAAGGCAAATAAATAATATATTTAGTAATAAAAAGACTACGCATTTGAAAGACCAAGGAAGGGCTTGTGGAAGGACTCGGAAGGAAGAAGAAAAGAAATATAATTATAATCTCAATATAAAAAACTTAAAAATGACAGCCACCATAAAATAATTAACTAATATCACAAAATAATATAATTGATACATAGAGTTTTTGTTGTACTTTATTGCTACTTGTGTGCCATACTCTTTTCATTATTCCATAGGTAATAAAAGCAAAATGTAAGCATAAAAAGAAAGTGTAGGCTTTTTCTTTTGTGTATTTTTGTATTGTACTCACTCAATATTAATCCTGACTAATTCAGAAACATAGAGTTTCATATCTAAGTTGTTGTATTGTGATCCAAGTCAATTCATCTATAAGTTTGTAGCAAATATTGCACAAATTTCAGTGACTTAAAGCAAAGAAGTAGTTTCTCTCAAGAGGTCATATAATCATGCCTAACTTTCAGGGAGTACAGACTTGGCATTCTCACATGTACTCATATGGAAAGGAATAGGAGAAATGTCACTGAACATTATTTATTAGTAGTTCTCACAGAAGGTAAATGACATTTCTAGCAATTAGGAAAAAGAAAAGAGAAAGAGGAAAGGTGGCAGATATAATGTATTTGATTAAGGATATCATGTCCATGGAAATCAAATTTCTTTTAATGAAACCATAAACTGGGAGTGTGGTGTATGGTTGTGAGTTACTCTCCATGAAGCTGAGATTCATATACATACAAATAGGATTGAATCACTGGGACAAAGAGAGCCTCCTGCTAGATTGTAGGGGACATATGGGACTAAATCTATGGTAGACAAAAAAAGAACAATAAAGACATAGAGAAATCTACACAAACTTAACAATGACTAAGAAGACATGAATAACAATTACAATATTTTATTTGAAGTATCATCATAACTTGATAAATACCTACTCGAACCCAGAGTTAAATTGTAAACCAGTAAATTGGTTTTATTAACATAGAGAAACAATTAGGGTTGAAGAAGAGACGTTGGCTCATTTTCCACCAGTTACACTGTGTTTAGGAAAATAATACCATGTATATAATAGAAAAAAAGAAGAAAATTCATTGTATCCCACCTGATAACCTACATATAAGCAGTGCCTATTACCAAAATAAATTGTCCCCCAGTGAGTGATTCCAAATTGCCATAGTGAATGTGGAACTGAGTTCTCTAAGGAGGGAATCTTGGTTTAGTCATCCCATTTGATGGTTAATGGGGATCTGTTTCAGGACCAAATCATTTTTTTGTTTTGTTTTGTTTTGTTTTGTTTTGTTTTGTTTTTGTTTTGTTTTGTTTTGTTTTGTTTTTGTTTTTGTTTTTGTTTTTCTTTGTTTTTGTTTTTGTTTTGTTGTGTTTTTTGTTTTGTTTTTTTTTTTTTTGTTTAGCAATGAAAACTTTCAGTTCAATTATTTACTTCACCTTCCTTGGCTATTTCTAGTTTCAATACTTACATAATGAAATAGTGAATCTGGATGAGAAGTATCTAAATCAAAAAAGATATGAAATAATAGAAAATAGTAGTGGCTGAACCACTATATAAATCTATATGTAAATTTAGATTTCTTCATCTAAGACAAAAATCTAGACAGTAGATCAATGACCGGTTAAAAATGCCAAGCATTAAGTCCAAGTGGATCAAGGACCTACACATCAAACCAGATACACTCAAACTAATAGGGGAAGAATCTCGAACACATGGGCACTGGAGAAAATTTCCTGAATAAAACACCAATGGCTTATACTCTAAGATCAAGAATTGACAAATGGCATCTCACAAAACTGCAAAGTTTCTGTAAGGCAAAGGACACTGTTGTTAGAAAAAAACGGCAACTAACAGATTGGGAAAAGATCTTTACCAATCCTACAACTGATAGAGGGCTTATATCCAAGATATAAAAAGAACTCAAGATGTTAGACCGCAGGGAAACAAATAACCCTATTAAAAATGGAGTTCAGAGCTAAACAAAGAATTCACAGCTGAGGAATGCCGAATGGCTGAGAAACACCTAAAGAAATGTTCAACATCTTTAGTCATAAGGGAAATGCAAATCAAAACAACCCTGAGATTTCACCTCACACTAGTGAGAATGGCTAAGATCAAAAACTCTGGTGACAGCAAATGCTGGTGTGGATGTGGAGAAAGAGGAAGACTCCTCCATTGGTGGTGGGTTTGCAAACTGGTACAATCATTCTGGAACTCAGTCTGGAGGTTCTTCAGAAAATTGGACATTGAACTACCTGAGGACCCATCTATACCTCTCTTGAGCATATATCCAAAAGATGCCCCAACATATAACAAAGACACATGTTCCACTATGTTCATAGCAGCCTTATTTATAATAGCCAGAAGCTGGAAAGAACCCAGATGCCCTTCAACAGAGGAATGGATGAAGAAAATGTGGTACATCTACACAATGGAATACTACTCAGCTATCAAAACAATGACTTTATGAAATTCAAACAAATGGATGGAACTGGAAAATATCATCCTGAGTAAGGTAACCCAATCACAGAAAAACACACATGGTATGCACTCAATGATAAGTGGATATTAGCCCAAATGCTCAAATTACCCTAGATGCACAGAACACATGAAACTCAAGATGGATGACCAAAATGCAAATGCTTCACTCATTCTTTAAAAAGGGGGAACAAGAATACCCTTGGGAGGGAATAGGGAGGCAAAGATTAAAACAGACACAGAAGGAACACCTATTCAGAGCCTGCCTCACATGTGACCCATACATATACAGCCACCAAACTAGATAAGATGGATGAAGCAAAGAAGTGCAGGTTGACAGGAACCAGATGTAGATCTCTCCTGAGAGACACAGTCAGAATACAGCAAATGCATAGGCGAATGCCAGCAGCAAACCACTGAACTGAGAAAGGGACACCTGTTGAAGGAATCAGAGAAAGGACTGGGAGAGCTTGAAGGGGCTGGAGACCCCATATGAACAAAAATGCCAACCAACCAAAGCTTCCAGGGACTAAGCCACTACCCAAAGACTATACATGGACTGACCCTGGGCTCCAACTGCATAGGAAGAAATGAATAACCTAGTAAGAGCACCAGTGGAAGGGGAAGCCCTTGGTCCTGCCAAGACTGAACCTACAGGGAACCTGATTGTTGTGGGGAGGGCGGTAATGGGGGGAGGATGGGGAGGGGAACACCCATAGAGAGGGGGAGAGTTTGGGGGGATGTTGGCCTGGAAACCGGGACAGGGAATAACAATCGAAATGTAAATAAGAAATACCCAAGTTAGGCTTGAGACCCCATATGAACAACAATGTCAAGCAACCAGAGCTTCCAGGGACTAAGCCACTACCTAAAGACTATACATGGACTGACCCTGGGCTCTGACCTCATAGGTAGCAGTGAATATCCTAGTAAGATCATCAGTGGAAGGGGAAGCCCTTGGTCCTGCTAAGGCTGAACCTCCAGTGAATGTGATTGTTGGGGGAAGGGTGGCAATGGGGAGAGGATGGGGAGGGGAACACCCATAAAGAAGGGGAGGGGGAAGGGTTAGGGGGATGTTGGCCCGGAAACCAGGAAAGGGAATAACACTCAAAATGTAAATAAGAAATACTCAATAAAAAAAAAAAAAGAAATACCCAAGTTAATAAAGATAAAAAAAAAAAAAAGAGAAGAAATACCTAATTTAATAAAGATGGAGAAAAAACATGCCAAGTATGGTGGATTCACAGTAAAATGCAATAGTTATAAACTTCAGGTAAATTAAGATGAATTTTTAATTCCATCTCATTGAACTATTCTATAATAAGTACTCAATGGTGTTTCTCTATATATAAACATATAATATATATCTTTAATTACTTTATAAAATTCATGTAATTTTATATGAAATATATATTTTTAAAAAGTTTTTATTAGATGTATTTCTTTACTTACATTTCAAATGTTATTTCCCTTCCCGATTTCCTGTCCATAACACCCCATCCCCTCTTCTCCCCCTTCCCCATACAGGTATTCCCCCCATACATCCCTGTTACTGCTTCCCCATATTCCCCTGCATGGGGGTCCAACCTTGGCAGGACCAACAGCTTCCCCTTCCCCTGGTGCCCCAACAAGGCTATTCTCTGCTACGTAGGCAGTTGGAGCCCTGGGTTAGTCCATGTATAGTCTTTGAGTAGTGGTTTAGTCCCTGGAAGCTCTGGCTGGTTGGCATTGTTGCTCATATGGAGTTGCAAGCTCCCTCAATTCTTTCAATACTTCCTCTAATTCCCCCAAAGAGGGTCCTGTTTTCAGTTCAGTGGTTTGCTGCTAGCATTGATGTCTGTATTGGACATACTCTGGCTGTGTCTCTCAGGAGAGATCTATATCCGGTTCTATTCAACATGCGTTTTTTAGCTTCATCAATCTTATCTAGTTTTGGTGCCACATGTGGGGCAGGCTCTGAATGGCCGTACTTCAGTTGCTGCTCTAAACTTTGCTTCCATATCCCCTCCTATGGATATTGTTTTTCCCCTTTTAAGAAAGAGCCTCTGCATTTTGGTCATCCTTCTTCTTGAGCCTCCTGTGGTCTGTGGATTGCATCTTGGGTAATTCGAGCTTTTTGGCTAATATCTACTTACCAATGACTGCATACCAAGTGTGTTTTTCTGAGATTGGGTTACCACACTCATGATGATATTTTCTATTTCATTCCATTTGCTTGTGAATTTCATGAAGTCATTGGTTTTGATAGCTGAGTAGTATTCCATTGTGTAGATGTACTACATTTTCTGTATCCATTCCTCTGTTGAAGGGCAACTGGGTTCTTTCCAGCTTCTGGCTATTATAAATAAGGCTGTTATAAACATAGTGGAGCATGTGTCTTTGTTGTATGTTGGAGCATCTTTTGGGTATATGTCCAAGAGAGGTATAGCTGAGTCCTCAAGTAGTGGAATGGCCAATTATCTGAGGGACCTCCAGACTGATTTCCAGAGTAGTTGTATCAGTTTGCAATCCCACCAACAATGGAGAATTGTTTCTCTTTCTCCACATCCTCGCCAGCATCTGCTGTTACCAGAGTTTTTTATCTTAGCCATTCTGACTGATGCCAGGTGGAATCTCAGGGTTGTTTTGATTTTCATTTTCCTGATGACTAAGGATATTGAACATTTCTTCAGGTGCTTTTTGGACATTCGATAATCCTCAGCTGAGAATGTCTTATTTAGTTTTGTACTCCATTCTTTAATAGTGTTATTTAGCTGTCTGGTGTCCAACTTCTTGAGTTATTTGTATATTTAGATATCAGTCCTCTCTCAGATGTAGGATTGGTGAAAAAATTATTTCCTAATCTGTTGGTTGCCATTTTATCCTAAAGACAGTGTCTTTTGCCTTATAGAACCTTTGCAGTTTTATGAGGTCCCTTTTGTTGATTCTTGATCTTAGAGCATGAACCATTGGTGTTTTGTTCAGGAAATTTTCCCCAGTGCCCATGTGTTCGAGACTCTTCCCCACTTTTTTTTCTATTAGTTTGAGTATTTCTGGTTTGATGTGGAGGTCCTTGATCCACTTGGACTTAAGTTTTGTACAGGGTGATAAGAATGGTTTGATGTGCACTCTTCTACCTGTTGACCTCCAGTTGAACCAGCACCATTTGTTGAAAATGCTATCTTTCTTCCTTTGGATAGTTTTTACCAGTTAGACAAAGATCAAGTGACCATAGGTGTGTGGGTTCATTTCTGTGTCTTCAATTCTGTTCCACTGATCTATGTGCCTGTCTCTGTACCAATACCATAGAGTTTTTATAACTATTGCTCTTTATTACTGCTCGAAGTCAGGGATGGTGATTCTTCCCAGAAGTTCTTTTAGTGTTGATTATAGTTTTCACTATCCTGGGTTTTTTGTTATTCCAAATGAATTTGCAAATTGCTTTTTCTATTTCTATAAATAGTTGAGTAGGCATTTTGATGGAGATTGCATTGAATCTGCAAATTGCTTTTGGCAAAATGGCCATCATTACTATATTAATCCTATCAGTCCATGAGCATGGAAGATCTTTCCGTCTTCTGAGATCTTCTTCAATTTCTTTCTTCAGAGACTTGAAGTTCTTGTTATATAGATCTTTCACTTGCTTGGTTAATGTCACACCAAGATAATTTATATTATTTGGGACTAGTATGAAGTGTGTCATTTCCCTAATTTCTTTCTCAGCTTGTTTATCCTTTGAGTAGTAGAAGGCCACTGATTTGTTTGAATTAATTTTATACTCCGACACTTTGCTGAAGTTGTTTATCAGGTTAAATAGTTCTCTGGTAGAACTTTTGGGTTCAAGTAAGTACACTATCATGTCATCTGCAAATAGTGATATTTTGATTCCTTCCCTTCCAATTTGTATCCCTTTAACCTCCTTTCAGTCTCTGATTGCTCTGGCTAGGAATTCAAGTACTTTATTGAATAAGGAGAGAGAGAGAGTGGGCAGTCTTGTCCTGACTTTAAAGCCCTGATTTTATTGCTTCAAGGTTCTCCCCATTTAGTTTGACGTTAGCTACTGGTTTGCTGTATATTGCTTTTACTGTTTACATATGGGCCTTGAATTCCTGATCTTTCCAGGACTTTTATCATGAAGACATGTTGAATTTTGTTAAATGCTTTCTCAGCATCTAATGAAATGATCATGTGGTTCTTATCTTTGAGTTTGTTTATATAGTGGATTACATTGATGATTTTTGTATATTAAATCATCCCTGCAACCCTGGGATGAAGCACACTTGATCATGATGGACGATCATTTTCATGTGTTCTTGGATTCGGTTTGCAAGAACTTCTTGAGTATTTTTGTGTCAATATTCATAAGGGAAATTGGTCCGAAGTTCTCTTTCTTCGTTGGGTCTTTGTGTGGTTTCAGTATAAGAGTAATTGTGGCTTCAAAGAAGGTATTTGGTACTGCTCCACCTGTTTCTATTTTGTGGAATAGTTTGGATAGTATTAGTATGAGGTCTTCTATGAAGGTCTGATAGAATTCTGCACTAAACCTACCTGGTCCTGTGCTCTTTTTGGTTGGGAGACTTTTAATACCTGCTTCTATTTCATTAGGAGTTATGGGGTTGTTTAAATGGTTTGTTTGTTGCTGAGTTAACTTTGGTACATGGTTTCTGTCTAGAAAACTTTCCATTTCCTCTAGATTTTCCAGTTTTGTTGAATATAGGTTTTTGTAGTAGAATCTTATGGTTTTTTTAATTACTTCAGATTCTGTTGTTATGTCTTCATTTCTGATTTTGTTAATTTGGATGCACTCTCTGTGACCTCTGGTTTGTCTGGCTAAGCGTTTATCTATCTTGTTGATTTTCTCAAAGAACCAGCTCCTGGTTTTGTTGATTCTTTGTATAGTCCTTTTTGTTTCTACTTGGTTGATTTCAGCCCTGAGTTTGATTATTTCCTGCCTTCTACTCCTCTTGGGTTTATGTATTTCTTTTTATTCTAGAGCTTTTGGGTATGCTGTCAAGCTGCTGACATATGCTCTCTCCTGTTTCTTTTTTCAGGCACTCAGAGCTATGAAATTTCCTCTTAGTACAGCTTTCATAAGTTTGGGAATGTTGTATCTTCATTTTCATTAAATTCTAAGAAGTCTTTAATTTCTTTCTTTATTTCTTCCTTGACTAATTTGTCATTGAGTAGAGTATAGTTCAACTTCTATGTATATGTGGAGTTTCTGTCATTATTTTTGTTATTGAAGACCAGTCTCAGTGTGTGGTGATCTGATAGGATGCATGGGATTATTTCTATCTTCCTGTATCTATGGACCAATTGTATGGTAAATTTTGAAGAAGGTTCCATGAGGTGCTGAGAAGAAACCATATCCTTTTGATTTAGGATGGAATGTTCTATAAATATCTGTTAAATCTGTTTGGTTCATAACTTCTGTTAGTTTCTCTATTTCTCTGTTTAATTCTATTTCCATGATCTGTCCATTAATGAGAGTGGGGTGTTGAAATCTCCACTATTATTGTGTGAGGTGCAATGTGTGCTTTAAGGTTTAGTAAGGTTTCTTTTATGAATGTAGGTGCCCTTGCCTTCAGAGCATAGATATTTAGGATTGAGAGTTCATTTTGGTGGATCTTTTTCCTTTGATGAATGTGAAATGTTTTCCTTTTTCTAATGACTTTTGCATGAAAGTCAATTTTATTTGATATTAGAATGGCAACTTCAGCTTGTTTCTTTAGGCCATTTGCTTGGAAATTTGTTTTCCAGCCACTTACTCTGAGTTAGTGTCTGTCTTTGTCTCTGAGGTGTGTTTCCTGCATGCAGCAAAATGCTGGGTCCTCTTTATGTATCCAATCTGTTAGTCTATGTCTTTTTATCGGGGAATTGAGTCCATTGTTGTTGAGAGATATTAAGGAATAGTGATTGTCGTTTCCTGTTATTTTTGTTGTTAGAGGTGGAATTATGTTTGTTTTCCTCTCTTTTGGTTTCATTGCAAGGAAATTATATTCTATCTTTCTGTATGGTTTAGTTTCTTTCCTTGTGTTGGAGTTTCCATCTATTATCATTCTTAGGTCTGATTTTGTAGAAAGCTATTGTGTAAATTTGGTTTTGTCATGGAATATCTTGGTTTTTCCATCTATGTTAATTGAGAGTTTTGCTGGATACAGTAAGTTGGGCTTGCTTTTCTGTTCTCTTAGGGTCTGTATGACATCTGTCCAGGATCTTCTGGCTTTCATAGTCTCGGGTGAGAAGTCTGTTGTAATTCTTATAGGTCTGCCTTCATATGTCAATTGACATTTCCCCTCACTGCTTTTAATATTCTTTCTTTATTTTGAGTATTTGGTGTTTAACTATTATGTGACAGGAGGAATTTCTCTTCTGGTCAATCTATTTGGAGTTCTGTAAGATTCTTGTATATTTATGGGCATCTCGTTCTTTAGGTTAGGGAAGTTTTCGTCTATGATTTTGTTGAAGATATTTACTGGTCCTTTGAGCTGGGAGTCTTCACTCTCTTCTATACCTATTATTCTTAGTTTTGATCTTCTCTTTGTGTCCTGGATTTCCTGTTTGTTTTGGGCTAGGAGCTTTTTCTGTTTTACATTATCTTTGACAGTTGTGTCTATGTGGTCTATGATATCTTCTGCTCCTGAGATTCTCTCTTTTATCTCTTGTATTCTGTTGGTGATGCTTGTATTTACGGCTCCTTTTCTCTTTCTTAGGTTTTCTATATCCTGGGTCGTCTCCCTTTGTGCTTTCTTTGTTCTTTCTATTTCCATTTTCAATTCATTCACCTTTTTGATTTGTTTTCTGTAATTCGTTCATGGACTTTTGTGTTTCCTCTCTAAGGGCTTCTACATGTTTATTTGTTTTTTTCCCTGCATTTCTTTAAGGGTGTTCTTTATGTCTTTCTTGAAGTCCTCCATCATTATCAGAATCCATGATTTTAAATCTAAATCTTGCTTTTCTGGTGTGCTTGGATATCCAGTATTTTCTTTCATTAGAGAACTGGGCTCAGATGTTGCCAAATAGTCTTGATTCCTGTTGCTTAGGTTCTTGTGCTTGCCTCTAGCCATTGGGTTGTCTCTGGTGTTCGCTTGTCTTGCTGTTTCTGAGAGTGACTTGAACCTGCTGTAGTCCTCTGTGTCAACACTCCTATAGAACTGTTTTCCTGTTTCCTTTTAGCCTTTTCTGAGAATAGGTGCTCTGATTTCATGTGTGTTGGCGCTCCTAGAGACTGTCTTCCAGCTCTAGGCATGGGCAGGAATTAAAGGGTCCTGCACCTGATTGCTCCTAGGTCATTGCACCCAGTGGGCACAGTTGGCACTATGGGAGTCCCTCTTGGGTCTAGACTGTGGGCAGAGGGTAGTCTCCTCTTTCTTTTCAGGAGTATCCACACTTCTGAGGGTCCAGCTCTTTCCCCAATGTGATTTGGGTACAGGGAGCTGTTTGGCTGGTTCAGTTTGGTCCTGGGCACACACCAGAACTTCGGGTACTAGCGGCTGTCTGTTCCTATACCCCCGCGTCCAGAGGCACTGTGTAATTTCCCCTTGGACCAGGGATGTGGGCAGAAGTGTGCAGAGGTGGCAGTCTGTCCTGCGGTCTCAGGATGTCTGCACTCCTGGGTGGTCAGCTCTCTTCCCCATGGGATTTAGGTGCAGAGAACTGTGGGATGGTATCAGTTCTGAAATATATATCATTAGTGAACTCAAACAGTGTCATTTAAATGGTGAATTTTAAATTAAAATTAATGAACTTTCATACATATATTTATACATCAGTATGTTTAGAAGAAATGGGCTCTAATATCTAGGTTTGCCCAGTTGCAAACTTGTCACTCATGTAGCTTGTTGTGTTTTGAAACCAATTTGAATAAAATACCTTCAACTTGCAAAAATAATTGAGCAGATAAAAAGAGCAAAATTATGTCATTTTGTGGGAAACAGATAGAACTGGAGATTACCATGTTAAGAAACATAACCCGGTCTCACTGAGACTGTCAGAGAAGGGAAATGGATAAGAAAAAAACAATGAAAATAATGAATATGACCTAAATACTTTATGTATGGAGATATCAAACTGGAATTCAATACTTTATGCAATTAATATACACTAATAAACACTTTTATAAAAAACAGGCAGGCACATTACAGTAAGATAGAAGGAAATTTCAATATCTCTTAAGTGCTTAGTAACTATCACTAAGGAAGTCAATTTCTTATAGTCTATGTATAATGGGGTTGACAATTCAGAATCCTGTGTGCTGGGCTTACATAAATATATTATGTGTTCTATAATGATCCCCCCTCCATTACACACACACACACACACACACACACACACACACACACACACACACACAGAGAGAGAGAGAGAGAGAGAGAGAGAGAGAGAGAGAGAGAGAGAGAGAGAGAAGATTATATATAAATTTAGCAAATACTTCTGGTTTAAATATCTGTATTTTGTGTAGTGATTATTTATTTTAATTAATCTCTTAAATGAAAGTTCCTATTTCATTGTTTTTGAAAGTTTAAAAATTAAGAAATCATAGCTCTAGGGAGGTGGTTGGTGATTAGACTGCCAGCTGTTTATGCCCATGTTAAGTCAGTTCCTAAAAGTAGTCTAAATATTATGTTGGTAGACAAGCGGCTTGTGCTGGGTTTGAACATAAAGGACTACGGTGTATTTTTAAGTCTTTCACTGGCCTTTTACTTTGCCTTATTAAGGTACTTAGTCATTTTTATTTAACTAAAATTTATTTTTAACTGATTAGACACATAAGCATAAATATTGTTTATATTTTGGAACTCCATGTACTACTTTGCACTGTCTATGCATTATATAGTGTTTAAATGAGGTCATTTTCAGTTTCCTCAAGCATTAACAATGTCTTTGTGCTGTAAACCTAGCATATTTTCAATGTTCAGTAATCCTTATTTTTATTTTTTTACTAATTAATTATTTTATTAATTTACATCCCAAATGTTGCCCCCATTCCTGGTCCCCCCACCCAGAGTTCTTTTCTCCATATTCCCTACCCACTCCTTTTCACCTCTGACAGGGTGCCTACCCCCAGCCACCTTCCCTGGAGTCTCATGTTTCTACAGGAATTGGCACAATCTCTTCCACTGAGGCCAGACAAAACGATCTTCTGTTACATATATGCTGGGACCTCAGACCAGCCCATGTATGCTTTTTGGTTGGTGGCTTAGTCTCTCGGAGCCCCCGGGTCCAGGTTACTTGACACTGTTAGTCTTCCTATGGGGTTGCCATCCCTTTCAGCTCCTTAAGTCCTTCTCCTCTTTCATAGGGGTCCCTGACCTCTGTCCAATGCTTCATTGTAAGTGTCTGCATCTGAGATAGTCAGCTGCTGGTAAGGCCTCCCAGAGGGCAGCTGTCATAGGCCCCTGTCTGCAAGCACAACATAGCATCAGTAATAGTGTCAGGGTTTAGTGTCCATCCATTGGATGGATCCCAAGTTGAGCTGGTCATTTGTCAGCCATTCCTTCAGACTCTGCTCCATTTCTTTCAGACAGTAACAACTTAGGTTGAAAATTTTGAAGGCAGGTTGGTGTCCCCATCCTTCCACTGGGGGCTCAGTCTAACTACTAGAGGTGGTCTCTTAGGTGCCATCTCCCCAGTGTAAGGTCATCCACAGTGAGTCCTGGGAGCCTCCCCCAATCCAGGTCTCTGGAACTTTCTAGAGGTTCCCCATACTCCCTTCCCCTGGCAGCTGCATATTTCCATTCATTCTCCTGGCCTTCTGGGATATTCCTGTCTCCTCACATACCTTGTTTTTATAGTTACCCTGTTGTGTAATAGAACCCCAGAACTTCTTACCTCCTCTTACTTTCGCACAATTCCTATTGACTAGAAAGTGTTATCCCTCTCCTTCTACTATTCTTGCAGATTCTAGACATCACCAGTCAACTCTCAAAATCTATGAGGTCACAGCTTCACATTCTATATATGAGTGAGGTTATGTCAACCTTTGTTTTCTCTGTTTGGCTTATTTTACTTAGTATAATCTCAATTGTCACTAATGACAGGCTTTCCTTTTTGTGTCAAACTGGACTACTCTGTAGACCATAGGACAATTGATGCCTTGATGAAAGTACCAATCAGGGCATGGAACCCAGCATGTAGACAATGCCACAACAAGAACAAACGCTAATTCATCAAAGTCCCTAAATGTAGTATCCTTGCTTTTTGGGTTGTGTGGTTCCACTTCCGGGTAACTGTTGTTAATTGAAGTGTGTCAACTAAAAATGTGCTTTCTGTGTGCCAAAAAGCTTAACCTGAGAAAGGTGGGGGACTGCACTGGAATGTTGAATACCCAGTGACATCCCAGGCTGGCTAATAAAGGCTTTCTATTAGCCTGACCTGTGTTCAAGTTGTCTTTTCTAGTAGATGCCTCCTAACACTAGTATTCTGTGGTTTATACCACATTTTATTTATTCATCAGTTGATGGACCCTTGGGTTGTGTCCATTTTTTGCCTACTGGGAATAATGCTGCCAAGACCATGAGAGTGCAGATACTTACTCAGCAGTTTTCTGATTATATTGATTTATCTAAGTTATAATGATAATATGTATATTATGAAACTAAATAAGTTCTTTAATTGATCATTCTACAGTGTCTCTAAATTTTAACTCTGAGCTGTCACTGCATCCATAGAAAATGGATATTAACAAAATGCAGTATCCAGAATTATTATAATCTCATCACGAGAGGTAAAATGTTCAGTGGACTTCAAGCCTGAAGATGGAAAGACATTCAGATCTATTGGGAAAGAGACAAGGGATTATATTGGTATACTGTGTACAGTAACATAAAGAAGAGAAATATTGGATGTGAGATGATAGGAAAATTAAGATCTATATTTGGGATGAAAATCTAATCCAAAGACCTTTGAAAGAAATTGACTTTGAAAGAGAATTTAGAGAGCAAATACCTTCTCCCCTTGTTCCTTTATTTGTAAGCTACCAATGTTTTATTAGGATATAATTAAATTAAACAGATGCCTAAGCTGTTCTAGTGCTCTGTCCTGTCCCTTTCCCTCTCCTTCTCTTTCACTAGGCCATGTTAACTGTAGACTAACAGCTTCCATTTTTATTTTTATTAAATATTCCATATTTATTTTATTTTTCCTTTAACTATATTCTGTTTCTTGACAATATTAACCCACTATTTCCTTCTATCATCTCTCTTCTCCTTGACTGTTGGTTTTCCTTCTGAATAGCTTCCCTGTATGCTCATTTTATTTTCACTCCCATGTCTCTGTAGGCCTGTGGAGTGTTCCTTCATGGAAATTTGATGGAAAAGTGTTTTGTCCCTGTAGTGCACAGGTATTAGAGAGATTTGGCAGTTTGAGATTCACTGAGCTGTATAGATTCCTGGACATTTTAGAAAATAAACTTTGGAGAGATTTTAGCTTCTGCTTTATTACTATAACCTTTCCTTCAAAGTATAGCAATAGCTAGATAACAATAGGCTAGTCTAGTACTTGCTGAATGGTTTGCAGTCTCTGAAAACATTACCTTGTGGGAGTTGTCAGAATCCCAGATAGGCAAAATGAGGTTTAGAATACAGAGGGAAAGAAAACATTAGGAAAATATGACCAATACCAAGGAGTTAAGGTGGTGCTAATCCGTTTTTCTGGGCCTTGTGAGCTGCAGAGTAAGGTGTGGGTGGATAGAAAAGGTCTTTTGTGTCAGAGCTGGGTTCCAGGTTGAACAAATGGTAAGACTCTAGGCATGAACACTCCACCTTCTTCTGGGAACCCTAAATTAAATCACTGCTAACAAGGCAGGCAGCTCAGGTCAATATGTTACACAGTCCTCTCCACATCTACTTAATATGATTTTATTTGTAATTGCACATATTGTTTTACCCCCTGGCGAGTTAGTAGGAAAGCCTCCAGGGGAATCTATTTAGATCCAGGCCTCCAAACAACTGCAGGCTTTGACTGTTCTCTGCAGCCTTGAGAGTATCACCAACTCTAGAATGCTCCAAGTTCCTCAAGTTTTGAAAACTTTTATTTTGTTTCTTATTTTCATTTGTTTTTCCACTGACTGTTACTTCACCTTTCCCAATCTATTACATGACTATGACTGAGTTAAATTACTGTTGCATGTAAATAAACTCTTATCTTCCTCTCCCCATTTGCTGTTCATAATTTAGAGTCACAGATTAAGATTTTTTAAAAGAATGGAGAAGTTATTAACTTATGACAATTCAGCTTTGGTGCTCATTCTAGAGGTTAGGATGTGAATGTAAAAATATATATTTGAAAGCAAAGATATGAAAGTCAATCCCTCAAAGGGATCTAGGTATGAGATTGCTGCTTTTGAAATAATAAGAAAGCAAAATGATGAGATTCTATAAAGATCTCATAAACTGTTTTAATAATATGTCTTTCTATACTGTTTAATCTTTAAGTTAAACAATAGAATAGAGCAGAAGTGTGCAACACATGTAATCCCTCCTCTACACACACACACACACACACACACACACACACACACACTGGATTTTACATGTGTGCACTTGATTTTCTGTCAACGAGAACTTAATGTAGAACACTGTGCCCACGCCATGGCTTGCTTAACTGCTCTGATTCTAATTACTGCATTTGTGCCAGTTAATTTGTTTTGACTTCATTTGAAAAACTTGGTTGTAAAGGAGTTTCATTTCATCACTTAAGGTATTAATATATTCTCATCTTTTAGAAGAAATCAGGCATAAAATATTATTAGTGAATTTATGCATCATGAACAAGAAGCTCTGAATTTATGTGCTGCTTTTGAGATGTTCTTAGCTCTTCACAATGCAGAAAATGCTTTATTTTTTGCTTATATGAATAAAAAGTCTCTTAGTACGGCTTTTAAACAGTTGTTGACAGTGGGTTTTAATGCCTTGAAAGCTTTACATTTCAATTCCCGTAATCTATGAGTATAAATAGATGATTTTTGTACAAAATGAAATAGTGTGAATGGCAAAGCTTCGTAGTTCTAGTTTGAAGTGTTGTGCAGTTTGTGTAAAGAGCAAAGAAGACATGGCAGCCTAGCACTCAAGGGGCAGAAGGCAGCCCATGAAAGAAAATGCCTATTTAGAGCTTATATGAATTCTTTCTTCCAGAAAAGGAAGTATACTTTGGGAGCTGTGGAATGGAATGAACGAATGATGGAATGGAAGAATGAAGGGAAGGAAAGTGAGGGGAAAGGAGGACGGGGAAGACGATGAGGTGCTCTCACCCTTGCTTTGAGTCTTTCTCCTTAAATTGACCTTGTCATTTTCAACATTTGTAAGGTTAGGATTCTGTAATAGGATGTCTCGATTTGCTTGACACTGCATTCTTTTACTCCTTCATATAAAGAAACAGCAACAGTGTTTTCACATTGACTCTTCATAGGTCTAGTGGCTCACCAAGCCCGTTAGTTATGAAAGGGTACATGGTGTGATGGGAATAGAGAGAATCTGGCTTAGACCAGGACAGTCCTTAAACCACTTAGTCTTGAGACTAACCCCACCTGCTAATAGGAGGGACGTTAGCCTCCCAGCGTGGTAGCATGGGTTAGAATAAACACTTTGAGTGGGTGCCAGTGTTTAGGCCATCAGGATTTCAGACATGGAAGATATTTTTATACATGGAAAATGCTTTACTTCCTAATCTCCACTGAGTTAAGGTAGGGCAAATTAATAGCCAGAACAGAAATTAGTTAGGCTAATTGAGAGGCCCTATAAATCTTTGAGTCCAATTCTCTTATTCCACAACTAAAAGAAAAGGACCTATGGGTTTGGTGGCTAGTCAAAACGGCTCAGGTGTGAAGCCAGGAGGAACCTTCTGCCCTGAGAGCTCCCATTTGAGCTATCTTCCTTGATATGACAGAAGCCCAGAAACCCAAGATGATAGACAGGTATAACGTAATTTTTTTCTGTTTTGATATCCTGGAGTTTATTGCTTTCAAAGCTGTAGGTACTCCTTGGGGACTATTTGTAGAGTAAAAGTTGCTTCTCACACAGAGCTAATAGCAGCTCCCAGGGAACAACAATGAAAAAAAATCTGAACCATAGGAGAACAAATTAAGTCCTCAGCAAACTTAAGACTTCAGTAACACAGTTTACATCTTCACAGTTTGTCATATGCTCTGAGGGATCCTAGTCAGCTTCCTGTCCACATGATTGAATTTTTATTTGCTAATAGCTTCCTATGAGCTTCCTACAATACCTGAGTTGGATGGTTTCTTTGTGCAAAATGATGTATCCACAGGTTTGTTGCCAGGTTTTCTCAGGTGCTAAGAAGGTTTATGAAGGTACCCAGGACCCCTGGAGCTTCTGAAAATTATTTATGGCTCTAATCCTGCCCACTGTGCCTTCAATTAACTAACCCTGAAGTCTTCAAAGCAGCGTTTATGGTTTGATTGTCTGTGTCTACTCCCACCAATTAATTCTTAAAATATAATCTTTAATGCAGTTCTAGACCAGGACTTTGAGAAGTCATTAGGTTGTAAGAACTGAGCCCTTCCAAAGGAGATCGGGCTTCTCATAAAATAGCCCTAAGGCTACTTGTCCAACATCTCTGTCATATGAAAATGTAGTGGTACGGTACCATTTACAAAGTAAAAAGAGCAAGCCTTGGGGAGACACAGAATCTCATAATACAATTAATGTCTTTGCAGTTCTATAATTGAGGTCCATGGTAAAGTTTTGGAGTTTTGACCCAAAGGCTTAAGATATCAAGGTATATCCAGATATCCTAATGTGGATGCTTTCCCCTGTTATTCTATTTTCAAAAAAAAAAAAAAAAAAAAACCCTGCAATGTCCCCCTGAGTTTTAAATTATTTTTCTTTATTCTAGCAGTACCACCTCAAGGTTCTCTCTACAGAGAAAATACATAATTAAATTGTGGCTGTAAATGTGCACTTGTCAGTGTCTGGAAGCATAGACTTAAAATCTCATTGCGTTTTCTCTTTTTTGCACTAAAGTTTGAAAAAACGTATACATATTTCTAAAGGAGGTCAGCTAAGGGTAAGGAAAGAAGTCAGAGTATATACAAGAATATATTTGTGATTTACATTGATTTCTCTGGGGTCCATGAAGAAGGGACAAGTGAGGGGTCAAGTAGAAAAAGAAGTGTTATTGATACTGGATGAGAAAAAATTATTTAGAAATTTCCACACCTGGATAGGAATCAGTAAGCATATTCTATAAGTGACCAGATGGTGTATATTTTGGGAATATTTTAGGTGCTGTATATAGTCCAAACAGTCTGTTCTGACTGTTCATTTGTCATGTTCTTGTGTGAAAGGAACGACAAAGGTATGTAAACAAATGGGCTTGAGTCTGTTTCATGGCAGCTTCATTTACAAAATCACACTGAAGGCTAAGTTTGAATCACTGCCGCTTACCCAGTAACATGGCAGTAGATTATTACTGTCCTCAAAAGCGGCAGTGGGAAAGGAGAGCAGGTTGAAAGGGTTGACTGTATTATTACATGAGCTTCAGCACCAATTTTGTATTCCATGGTATTCCAGATGGGGAAAGTTTGTGCTAAAAAGAAGACAAATTTTCCCCATACAAATATAGTATTCATTACAAGAAAATTTAAAGTACAAACTCCACTGTGTAGTTCACCTTTAATTGGGAAAATGGGGGAAAATAAATTGGTGTGAGAAATGAAATGATAAAATATATTCACTCTGATTTGCAAAGAATTAATTCCTGGAGAGAGCCAGTTAAGGATTGTTTGGAAAGCATGTGCTTCATTAGGCAAGCTTCCTTTCTACACACTAATTCACATTTAAGTCGGTAAACTTATGCTGCAATGTGTTTTCTGCTCAACATAATGTGTACCAAAAGATCAGTACAAATAAGAAAATATTTCCTATGAGCAATCCAGAGCCTAAGACAGAGAATCATTTGTACTGAGTGAATAATTTGGCCAATCCATGAACTGCACAAGAACTCCATTAAGGAGGAATAAGGAAGAGGCACTCCTATCTGAAGACACTAACCAGTTTCTCTTCTGGGTCAAGTGGCGATGCTCTCAGGAAGGTGGGGTCATTTCTCAGCCCGCGGAACATGTGGAGAGGATGTCAGTTTATTAGGAAACATTGATTGGTTCTTGCCATGGCTATTGCTTGTTACTGCACATTCAGGCAGCCAGATAAGGGGGCTTCTCATGGACAGTTAGGAGGGATGGAGGACTGTTGCTGCAGAAATGCAAAGGTTTGTTTGCATTTGTGAAGGTGAGTGTGACGAGCAGTAATGATGTGAGATGGTGGCAAACTGTGAAAAGTATGACAGAAGGGCAGGTAGACCGTTGGCTTGTGAACCCTTTGAGCCCTTGGACCACATTCAATTTTTTTTTGTCTGTAACCATCATTATATATAAAGTATTCAACCAATGCAAATGTAGTCAGCATTTTCTATGGGGTAAGATTTGCCTTAAGTTTGCTGGCAACAGAGAATATACACGTTACATCTTTCTAGTTGTTGGCTTGGAGTCTTTATTCTCCCTGAGTCATAAGTATTCAAATATGTACATTTAGCAGAAGTGTGTGTTTGTGTGTGTGTGTGTGTGTGTGTGTGTGTGTGTTGTGTGCTCATGCTGACTGTAACATTCTATTAGTGCCAGTGTACCACTAGATTCTAAAGAGATCTAGGAAATATTGCTGTAAATAGGCTCTCAATCGTATTTCTACAGATGACCTGCCTGCCCTGAAAAGGCCAAGGAAAGGTAATTTCACAGTGGGATGGAAATACGGAGATTTTTGTCTCAGTTATGATCCCTCTGTTCTAATATTTTAAATAGCTACTGTTAATCATGTACTGATAATCAGAATTATGTATGGGAGATGCATACATCTCTTGGAGGAGGGAAGGAGTGTCTAAGACAAAGAATAAAGAATTGGAGATCACCCTTGCTGCCATGATTGTCACTACTGCTTAGCGTCCAATTTCTAGCCTGTTTTCTTAGGCAGCAGAACTCCAATTTATCGAAATGTACGCCTGTCCTAAAAGACTCAGAGGAACTGAGTTCATCTCAACTGTGCTTTGGATGCTGGTCTGCATGTGAGATTTCTACTGATTAGAATGCCTGCCTGATGGATGGGTGGAATGTGGAGACTTTTCAGTCTCCTCTACAAAAATTCCAGTTCCCTGGGTCTGAGAGGGGCTTTCCAAAACCTGTTTTCACCAAAAACTTACTGCAGATATTTCATAACATTGTGAAACTTGCAGTGGACACGGGTGCAGGCAGGCTCACTGATACCTGGCTAAACTGTGGTGGCTTGTATCCATTCAGAGTGGAATGGTGACTTCAATTGATCACAGCTGACTAATAGAAAAGTTATCTATTTCAAAGGTTTTGCTAGAGCCTTTTCTCTTTATTGAAAGCAAGGGTAATTAGGCTTTGGATGAAGCCAATATGTGCCTGTGGAAGTGGCGAAAGCAAATGAGTCAGGAGTTTTAATAGCAAACTAACCATCAAGCAGCTGACCCTATAGCCGCCCAGCCTCCATTTCTTGTCATGTAGCTGTCAATAACCTTCTTTGCTAAGCAAGTCGTGTTTCTTGTTCCTTGCAGAATACATGCTACTTTACTTACTACGTTTAGCATGAAGCAAACTCTCGCCATTTAAAAAGAGAATATGCTAAACACAGTTAACAACGCATCACTAGTTAATATAGCAAACTATGTGTCCATATAATTTATAAGAATAAATTTAGAATTCAGAAAAACATGCCTATTCTTTGTAATTTGTATGATTAGTAACGTCACAGGTTCAATAAATATAATATTGAGGTCTTTGATTATTATCTATGAAATGAAAGATTATGGCTAACAAATATATTGAAGTGTCTGTGCTTGAGACTCAATACAGTAAACAGAACTAATTAAATGTTAACACTGAACTTTTCTAATCTACACTTTGAAAAACAAAAAGTTTCTCATGGAAAAATGGGGAAAAAATGAAATGACGTATTGTCTAATATCATCCAAATGCGTGTGGTGCTCGTTTCTGCCATTTGGGGAGGCTTTTTGGGATAAGCCTTTATTATCTCTGCACGTTACATTCCCTATATCATTTTAGGTGACTTGAGTGTATATACACATCTGGTGGTCAGAGATTCGTGCATCCATCCTTTCAAATGCCATCCAGTACCTAGTAGATTGTCATTTTCTCTGCAAATCAAAAGGAACTGGGAGGTCTGTCCCCTTCTCAATACGTTTGTCTCTAAATAAAAAGTATATCTGCCATGTGAGTGACTGCAGACTGCACGTCCCTTGCAAGGGGAAAAATGGGTTTTCTTCAACTGAATAAGGAATTCAAATGATGTGAAGAATCAGAGGTACAATTTTGAAGACTGGAATGGAGCTGTTGTTCTCTATTTCATGTCAAATAAACATGACTGACTTTGGTCAATAGGACTACATGAATGTGTTTTAAGCACACCACACACACACACACACATACACACACACACACACACACACACACACACACACACACACACACACTTGTTAGTATGTGATTTTTCTAACCACAGTGAATTCAGAGCACATTGGAACTTGGCTGAACAGCCCTCCTTTGCCACATGACAGAAGTCAGTATTCTTGCTCACATTGAAAGCATGTAAACTGCCTCTGGGCTCACTTCCATGACGTTTCTTTGGGACTATCATATTGGAGTCCCATTTAAGGAGAATAGCCAAGTCTCTATTCTCCCATTGAGCAATAAGGAACACCAGCCCCATTTGGTGGCCATCAAGTGTCAAAATCCATTGAAAATATTGGAATAGCTATGACTTAAACTCTGGCTGGTGAAAAGATAATATTTTAAAGAAGTTCTAGAAACATGGTATCATGCATGTAGTACAAACAAATATTCTGCTCACATGACAAGGTAGCATCTAATATTAACTACCTCGCAGAGACCTCCAATGCTTTTACTTTCTTCCATCTCAGACCTTTGCTCCCTGAGATGCCCCTTGAGTTACCAGCATGCCTATGCAGACAAACTGGCCAGTACCCACTCAGCACTGTTCCCAAGCACAGAGTTTTGTGACTTACATGTGTCTTGTGTAGCTAAATAATGGAGTTGTGGATAAGTTGGCACCAGTGAAATGTTTCTGAATGTGCAGTTACCAATGGTTAATTCAATATTAAGCATGTAATGAATCATGTTTGACTACTCTTGCCTGTGTTGTATCACATGATGTCACCCCAGCCTTGGTTGGATCTGAACACACATCATGAGTGCTTTACACTGCACTTGCTGACCTTCTAACCAGCACCAGTGGATACTGGCTGAAGCATTGTGATTTCTTAGTGTTTTTACACACTTAGAAAACTTCCTACTTTTATAGAAACAATGATTTACATATAGATCAAAACAACATTTTTTTCTATTGTCCTTTTCCAGCACGTAAGTATCAAAAGTAATTTTGGACTGTATTGTGGTACAATGTTTTCTAAAATTGTCTTTTAAGTTACTGGTTTCAGTTTCACTTAATAAAGACATGAAGAGTTTGGAGAGGTGGTTTGGCTCAAGCAGGTAATGCACTTGCTATTTACCCATAAGAACCTGAGTACACGTCACTAGAAACCACTTAAAATCCATGTGAAGTAGTGTGTTCCTCAACTGTAGTGCTGAAAGGATGTAGGCAGGTCAAAGGGGCTCACTGTCCAGCCAATTAGCTCAAAATGTTAGTTCCAGATTAAAATTTTGTTTAAAAAAATAATGTGCAATAACTGAAGAAGACATCTCATATACATACACATGTAAAACACATATACACGAATACAAAATTCATACACACAGGCACACATATTAATTAAAAATTTTGATTGAAATTCGCACAGAATTTCTGAAATGGTCCGGAGCAGATGCCTGGCAATATTTTCTTCTACTATATATTTATGAAAAATGCCATTCTCAATGTTGATGGTTATAAAATTAAAATATCAATCGTCTTTAAAAATGTTTTAACTTGTAGATGTTTTGCATCTATATTATAGTTCCTAGCTTTGTGTTTTTATGGTATTCCTGTGTATGAATGTGTGTGTGTGTGTGTGTGTGTGTGTGTGTGTGTGTGTGTGTGTGTGTGTTCTCGTACTCTTTCTCTGGCTGTTTTTCTTTTGTGTATCTGTTTTGTACTATTCTGGTTATGTTTTTATCTTATTTTATTTTATTGTTATTTTTAAATGCTTATTTGTTTAAGAAAGTGTGGGAATTTCAATGAGTTGGGGATAAGGAGTGGGAAGAGTCTTTGGAGGAGTTGGGGGAGGGAAATGTAATCAGAATGTTTTTTTTTATTAACTTGAGTATTTCTTATATACATTTCGAGTGTTATCTATCCCCTTTCCCGGTTTCCGGGCAAACATCCCCCTCCCCCCTCCCCCCTCCCCTTCCTTATGGGTGTTCCCCCCAACCCTCCCCCCATTGCCGCCCTCCCCCCAACAGTCTAGTTCACTGAGGGTTCAATCTTAGCAGGACCCAGGGCTTCCCCTTCCACTGGTGCTCTTACTAGGATATTCATTGCTACCTATGAGGTCAGAGTCCAGGGTCAGTCCATGTATAGTCTTTAGGTAGTGGCTTAGTCCCTGGAAGCTCTGGTTGCTTGGCATTGTTGTACATATGGGGTCTCGAGCCCCTTCAAGCTCTTCCAGTTCTTTCTCTGATTCCTTCAACGGGGGTCCTATTCTCAGTTCAGTGATTTGCTGCTGACATTTGCCTCTGTATTTGAATATGTTTTATGAAAATCTGTCTATCATAAAACGATAGAAAAAATATGGAAGATACTCCGTATCCTATACCATCACTTTTTCAGGCATCAGCTGTTCATATAAAAATAATCAATCTACCTCATCAGTAGTCGAATTTGCTTTTGTCTTTGATAAATTTGCAAGTATACAATAACTGCTTTAAGACAAATTTCTTTTATCTTCACTAAATGTGTATCTTGTATATATTTTGTACTTAGGGTTACAAAAGTATTTCACAGTTGAAAGAAAAAAAGGTCATGAATGAAAACCAATGTGAGCAACTCAACCCAGATCCAGGGGCCTGAGTACGGTGTGAGTGAGTGAAAGGTAAGATTGGCAGGTGATGTAAGCCAGAGTAACTAGCATTCCCTTGTGAAATCTTAGAAGGAAAAAACTAGGAGCAGCATATGCCCTAACCATCTTCCCAACTCCATGAGGAGTATCCGTAGGAAGAGGGACATGGAAAATCTTGGATGATTTCAGTGCAAGAATGAAGCCCTCAAATGTGGCTTGGCCAGATTTTGTGTATAGAGCAGATTACATAGAGACAGTTTCTTGGTTAATAATAATAATAATAATAATAATAATAATAATAATAATAATAATAATAATAACAACAAAAACAATAATAGGTTATTTTATGTGTATATAAAAGTAAGCCCTAATTTTCTTTTTAACTTCAAAATCCCAATTATAATTTATTATTTTATTTATGGGTTTATCGGCATGATAAATGTTGGCAACAACACTTCTAAGGGAGATTTTACAATGTTTTTAATTAAATCATGTTAAGCATTCCAAACTCTATTTATGGATTTATTGTGTTCAATTTTCTATTTAATCAACTGCCTAACAAGCAAGCCTTCCCAAGTACAAATGTATGCCTTCTAAGTGTAATGATTATGCATATCTTAACTTATACACTCTTAGTGATTCAGTACAATCTTTTCTAAGCCTTTTAACCATCATAATACAAATTTTACACATGAGTGAACAGTCTGGTCCTTCTTAACCTAAACTCCTAAGTATACATCAGTAACACAATCAGATTCCTAAAGAAGCATGAGGAATTTATTACTTGTTTTAATATTCCAATTTCTCTAAAAAGCAAAGAAATGCAAAATTGCTACATTTAGCCCAAATAATATAATTGCACACTCTTTTTAATTCACTTTTTGATTCCCCATATGTTCCAAATGAGAAACCTCAGCATCACCTGGAAAACCTCTGGAAATGTAAGCTCTTGGGTGCCATTCCAAATCTACTCATGGACGAAGCCCAGTGGTGTGTTTTAATAGAGCCTACAGGTATTTTGATTCATGTTAAAGTCTGATAACTGTTACATATTTAGTTTTGAGGTGCATTCAAGGCAAGGCATTGTTTTCATTGAGATAATTAAACTATCTAATCATCTGGGGATTAGCTTCTCACAGGAACTTGTAGATAAAACTCTCCACTGGCTGAGGTTGAATTTTAATGAGAATTTTGTGTACGGCAGAAATTTAGGGTATTTCCTACTCCTAGATATCTTTTCCAACATAAAATGTAGATGAACGTAAAATTTGGTTAAACCTAAACATATAAACTTCATGTAAAATGGTCCCTGATCCCAGACATAGTTTCTAAAGAGCCTACAACTGAGAGTCCCCCCTGCCGTGCCTTGCTCATATTTCATTTCTGATTGCAGCACCAAAGAGATTAGTTATAACTTTTTCTTTTGCCTGACCCTCCATTTCATGTATGTTTTTTTCTGGTAGTATTCTGATTATTCATAGATTTCTGGGTCATTTCTGCCTGTATTGTTGTGACACATTGATGTTGATTCTCTTTCTAAAATTCTGTGTTTCAAGACTCAGCACTAAAAGGTTGAAGTTTAAGAGGGGGAAACAGGTTTGTGTTTGTGTTAAAAATGTATAAAGTGGTATTGTGCACAGTACTGCAGATTACATGACTAAAGGGGACACAGACAGTAGCACTGTGGCAAGGCAAAGACATTATTTACATTAAAATATAATACATGTAGTACTCTCCCCAAGAGTTATGTAATAAAGCAGTCCTACACCTGAGCAGGAATAAACAGGAAACCCAACAGTACTTCTTACTTTTAATGAGTCCCTGGAGGATACGAAGATTACGTGAGCCAGTACCCACAGGACAAGGAAGAGCAGAAGATACTCATGCTACAAAGGGGTAGACAATGCACTGTAAAGGGAGGAAGAGAATATGGTTCCTCTGGTATGTTCCAGATATGAAGTAGACAATAGTCAGAGGCATCTGGAAAAGTCCAGAGCAGGAAAAGAAAGTAGGAGACTAAACATGACCAGCATACTGAACTGGAGCCATGAGAGTAGAGAGAGTGAAGAGTGAGAGAAGAGAATATGGGCAAAGAGAAGGGGGAACAGAGGGGAGACCAAGGGAGCACATGATCAAAATGGCAGAGTTTTATAGGAATCAGAAGCTGGGGAAGGGAAGCTCAAGAGATCGAGAATATAAGGCAGAGTGAAAAGAGTGGAGAAGAGCCACAGGTACTGAGTCAGACTGGAGGCCAGCATGTGCTTTGGAATGCTAATAGGCACCTCAGTTAGGCATTTGCTTTGTTTTGTCTTGTTTTGTTTTTATTTTTTTTCTACCTGCCATGAACCACATTTGTAGGAAATGGACAGCACCAAGATGCAGGAAGTATAACAAGAGAAAATAAGCAAAAATCATAAATGGAAAGAAGGATGAGGGGGAGATACAACATTTTAATTAGCCAGATAAAACTCAATCTTTGGTAAAGACTTTCTTATTTGCCATGCTGAAGGATTTGGCCCACAGGCTCTCTTCCCATCAAAGACTTTGCAAGGCAACCATTGGCTGTGTTGGACTATACCACTTACCCAAACTAGGCATGGGTCTGTCATGAAAGAGATATGGGTAGATGTTAGGGAAACACAGTAATTAAATCAATAACACTATGACTAGAGGGAAGAGGTGCATTTCATTGGGAAAAGCATGGGAGAGAATGCAAGGAGAGATATCTAAAATTAAGGGCATTTGATGAGTATAATGGAAACCTGATACAGCAGAACTTTCCTAAAATATATATGTATATGAAAGCAATCTAAATAAAATTCTAAATAACAGGAGAGACAGTCACAACTGGACGTCACTTTCACCAAATAAAGCTTCCAGTAACAGGACTGGGCTACATTTAATTGAGTTGTGGGCCAAAGTGTTCCCAGTATAAGCCCAAAACAACCCAGGCTGTTGCCAAAATTATGAGGTGCTATCCACAAACTCAGAGTAAGGCTCCTCCGTTGAAGACAACACCGACACAACTCATGGAATATGTACAAATCAAGCTGGTGTCTGCATAGAGTCTTCACTCCTACATTCCAGTATCTTTGGTACAGGAAAGTTCTCTGCATACTACCAAAGGAGAAACAAACACCAACTCAACTGCAAATCCTTTGATCAACAATGCTGTCCTGCCTGCAACATATACTAGGGCAATGATGGCACAGAGATTGTAGGAGGAACCAACCAATATTTCATTTGACTTAAGACCACACCATGAGATGGAACCCATTGACAACAGTGCTTGGGTCACTAAGAAGCAAAGACTCTTTCCTTGGAGTCATCCATCCCCTCTGGTTCTTATGTCCCTTCTACTAGAGGGGATGGATGATTCCAAGGAAAGAGTTCCCTTCTGATACCACAGGACTGATGCACACATTAATATAAATAGACTCTGAGCAGCATGCACATGGGCTTGCATAGGTTTAAGCCAGAGAGGGTCCTGGTGCTGAGAAGGGAGTGTACACTAGCTCCCACTCCTAACGAAGAAGCTCTCTGCAATTGACAACTGCTTGCCAACTTAAAAATAAAAGTTTCCTGTACTCCTCCATTAAACTCACTTAAGGATAGTACCCACGCCCAACAGTAGATGGCTAACATGAAATGAATTCAATGATGCTTCGATAGACTTTTGGTTTCATATTGCTTTGTTTGGATATTTTTGTCTTATTGGTTTTCTGTTTGTATATTATGATTTCCAGTTTCTGTAGGTTTTGTTTGCCTGCTGCTTGTTTTCTAAAGAGAGAGAAAGAGAGAAAGATAGAAAGGGTGTGAGGTTGGCTGAGTGGGGAAGAGCTGGGAGTAGTAGAGCAAGAGGAAAGTCCAACAAAAATATACTGTATGAAAACATATTTTTTTAAAAAAACTAAAGTATAGAAGCAAGCAACAAACAGCAAACAAAATAAAAGAAGATGTGCATGTGAATACACACACCGAACAAAGCATCGGGCTGGCAGGGTCAGTGAGTTTGATAGGTGGACACAGAATTATAAAGTCAGAGAGACAAGCTGAAATTGGAATAGTGTCTTCAGCTGATTTCAAACTCCAAAACCAGTAACAACCACTGCATACTCTCCAAGAGAAGGGACAGAAGGGTTAGATTTGCACTGTAGGAGATCAACTCAACTTTTGGATAAAGATGATGGAAAATAGTCCCATGGGTGTTCCTGTCTACCAAAATTTTGTGACTGGGTCTTTATTAGTGTGGCTTGGATTAGGACACAAAAGCTTTTATGCTGAAGTTTGAGGCTCAAAACTCAGCACTGTGAATAGCTATGGGATAACTTAACTTCCCTAAGCCTCAGTCCCTTTCTGTCTTGGAAAAAAAGTGAGAACAGGGCTTTCATCCTGCAGGGCTTCTTTGGAGCCAGGCTTGCAAATGGGAATTTAATGTGAAAGCATTAAACATGGTGATAGCTGCATGAAGGCTTTTGTTCCAAGAAACTGAAGCTGTTCTTCAACTTCAAGAAGTGAGATGATGACATGTATGGAGGTAGAAGTGGGGTGACCAGAGCGAACATGGACATGTCTCCAGATCTAGGTCTCAGATTAATGCTTAGCTTTAGGGACAAATGAATATGGTGATTTGAAAGTGTCAATGGTTTGTTTTCTTCCTCTGCACACTGGCTTGCTTCTTGCTCTGTAGGAGCTGAATTTCATTTCTATCACAAAGCCTAGAGTGGACATCTGCTCTGTTCAAAGAATAATCAAACTGAAATATAATTGCTTAGTTTCATTTTGAAGTGATTTGGGACTCTCCTCTGTCATCTTGTGTCTCTGGTGTTCCTGCCACACATGAACTGTGACAGTGGGTAAGATCAGGTAGTGCTGTGCAAGTAGAAACACATTCTAGCACAGGGCTGTGTCTCAGGAGGAGATGTAACAGTAATCCACAGGAATAATATAGCCCCACAAGATAAGGTAATTCAAACAAGTTTTCTAATCACAAAAATTGGGGGATGGGTGACAGGTTGAAGTAACATAAGTAGATCATGCAGTCTGAGCTATCTACTATTAAAGATGAAAGGAAGGTGAGAGAGCCAATAAAGACCACTTCTAAGGAAGGAATAGTCATTTTTACCCTCATTCCACATCTTCCCTTCACAGGCTACCTCAGATATTCCTTTAGAAATGATACTTGGCCCTACAGCGGGAAAAGGGAACTTGTAGAGTCCACCACCAGCAGAAGGACAGGACATCATATGAAGGATGGGGTTGCTATGCCACAGTCAAAGCTCTGACCCATATTTCTTCTTATCTGAAAAAATTCAGGGATGGAAATGGACAAGAGCCTGAGGAAAAGAAGGACCAGTGACAGGCCCAAAGTGGGATCCAACTCAAGGGGAGGCCCCAAGACCTGACACCATTACTGATGTTATGGGGCACTCACAAAAAGGAACCTATCATGACTGCCCTCCAAAGGACCCAACAAGCAGCTGAAAGACTCAGATGCAGATATGTGAACCCAACCAATGAACAGAAGCTGCTGGGGAAAGCTGGAGGAAACTGAGGAGGAGGGCACACCTGTAGGAGGATCAGCAGTCTCAGTTAATGTGGACCCCCGAGATCTCTCAGATACTGGACTACCAACCAGGCAGCATACACTAGCTGATATGAGGCCCCCAATACATACACAGCAGAGAACTCCTGGGTCTGGGTTCAGTCAGAGAACATGCACCTAACCCTCAAAAGACTGGAGGCACTAGGAAGTTTAGAGGTCTGGTGAGGTGGGTAGGGTGGGGATATTCTTGTGGAGACACTGCAGGTGGGGGGAGGCAGCATGAGATGTGGAACTGTCAGAGTGGTAGACTGGGAGGGGAATGGAATCTGGAGTGTAAAAAACAAACAAACAAACAAATACATAAATATATAAATAAAACAAAAAGCCAAATGACACTTGGAATCCCAAGACTACAAGGAGTGTATGGATAGTACCCACACAGGTTAGCTGTACAGTGGAGAGGTATGAGAGAGAAAGGCAAGGCCAAGGTGACTGACACAGAATGGCAGACACACTAGGAGACACTGAAAACACTGAGCTGGAATATGTTTATTACTTTACTTGCTTATTTCCTTAACAGAACCTACATTATTTTCTTCATAAACTGATAGAATCTCCTATTGTATATTGAGTAATGTAGATAGACTGCTGAATGATAATTTCATTTAGAAATGAATGCTAAAAGTTTTGATTGTACAACTACTATGTTGTTCTTTATTGATTTCATTGTAATTAGAGTCTCATCCAATACTAGATTGTCAATAGAAAAGATTTAGATTGAAAATTCAATGAGTAGTGCTAGGCCTGAAAGTTATGCACAGGATGCAAGAAAAGAGGGAGTCATTTTCCTTGATGGAATAGCCATTGGTGAAATGCCCAAGCTTCCATTATTAACTCTCCAACCATCTTCATGCACAATGCAACCCTACGTAAACTCTGGAACATTGAGGAAAACATAGAGTTAGAGACAGGGAGTAGTTGAAAGAAGAGATTCAACAAGAAAAGGATGAGGATGAAGAGTATTGGGGTGTGAACCTGATAGGGATTAATTGAATATTCAAATTTATGGATGGAATGATTGTCAAAAATATATTGTGTGAATTTATGAAGTGGTCAAGCATTACAACCATAAACAGAACAGGTGTACTAAAGACAAACATTTGAGGAAAAAAATACCACTTTCAGAACTATTCTTTTGTATCTTGACTAACGTGATTTGTATGTGAATTAGTGCTGAGTGCTTTGTTCAGAATTTTAGTATAGACTTTCTTTAGGTTCTATTTCACATCTAAATATCATTTTCAGTGTGTTCAAAAATGCCCCAAAGTATATACTTACTTAGAGCAAATCTTCATATTTTTATAGCTGTTCTAACTCTGGAAGTAAACTACCGATAAACAAAAATCTTTCAAAAGTGATTTCCCTTTTAGAATAAGGTGGTTGTGGGGGGTGGGGATTTAGCTCAGTGCTAGGTGCTTGCCTAGCAAGCCCAAGGCCCTGGGTTCGGTCCTCAGCTCCGGAAAAAAAAAATCTCTCTAAATAGAATAAGGTATGTTCTAAATACTTTGCTGTCCCATGTAGTAAGAATTAGAGACATTTCTGGAGATCACAGTTCCTTTTATTTCAACTTACCTTTTGTAAAATTAAAGCCCTTTATTTGGAAATGACTTTAGGACACAGCAGTCATCAGAAAGGTGGATTTTTTTTTTTAAATCCTGAAGAGGGTAGAAAAGCAGCACACCCTCAATTAGAAGTCCCTTCAAACTCAGCTTGGAAATGTATGACTCCTTCCTGTGTAAGAGGCCAACTAATAGAGCAACAGAATCTTACTGTATTTAGTAGTCTACAACTTTGACATATAGTCACCTTAGCCTGAGATAAGCAAGCCAGGAAATTGCAGAAGTGCTTAAGATATCATGCTTTCAAGATTAAAACAGAGACTGAAGGAACACCCATTCAGAGCCTGCCCCACATGTGGCCCATACATATACAGCCACCCAATTGGACAAGATGGATGAAGCAAAGAAGTGCAGACCGACAGGAGCCGGATGTAGATCGCTCCTGAGAGACACAGCCAGAATACAGCAAATACAGAGGCGAATGCCAGCAGCAAACCACTGAACTGAGAATAGGTCCCCTATTGAAGGAATCAGAGAAAGAACTGGAAGAGCTTGAAGGGGCTCGAGACCCCATATGTACAACAATGCCAAGCAACCAGAGCTTCCAGGGACTAAGCCACTACCTAAAGACTATACATGGACTGACCCTGGACTCTGACCTCATAGGTAGCAATGAATATCCTAGTAAGAGCACCAGTGGAAGGGGAAGCCCTGGGTCCTGCTAAGACTGAACCCCCAGTGAACTAGACTGGTGGGGGGAGGGCGGCAATGGGGGGAGGGTGGTGAGGGGAACACCCCTAAGGAAGGGGAGGGGGGAGGGGGATGTTTGCCCGGATACCGGGAAAGGGAATAACACTCGAAATGTATATAAGAAATACTCAAGTTAATATATAAAAAAAAAAGGTATCATGCTTTCCCCTAATGTCACAAGCAAAGCATGACAGTGGAAACAGTTCTTAGTTTATATTTCATTGAGTGAAACCTTTGATTCTGGTTACTTATAGATGTTTGCGTTAAATTCAATCAATTCCACTGACGTTTATATGAAAACATCAATGCATGACAGGCTGTCATATAGACAAAATATTACTTATTCCTAAAGTGAGAACTATTAATTTAAAAGTTTTGAATATGAGAAAATACTCATAACATTGGGTTTCAAAATAAACAAGACAATATAGAAAGCAAAATCTCGGCTTCATTAAAGTATACTGTACAAAAATAGATAAAATTCTTTAGATAAGTATAGAAATTTATTTTAGTAAGTTCTACATATAACTCATTTTAAAACAACAGAAATTATTTTTATAGTCAGAAAAGGACTAAGTACATGTTTATAAAAAGAAAAACAAAATGAAAAAGTTCAATCGCAACAGCAGACACAGCCCACTTAAGAATATTTAATCATCGTGGTAATTGTTCAAAGACCTTTTGCTATAAATAAACACGCTTACTACTTGTTCCCCTGGAATCCAAGCCTATATTAAAATAAGAATGCTTATAATTAAAGTCTGCTGCACAAAAGCAGTCTCCCTGGTTTTGCAGTTTGGGTTTCATAACCTCTCATTTTCTTATTCAGCATTGATAAACATTCCCCAAATTATTATTCTGTAAAGAGAAAGGAAATGAACTGGAGCCTTGCTAAAGATAAAGACCAACACCTTATAGCAGTTTCTATTTAATAAGTATGGTCTGTAGTAGCCAGACTGTCTGCTCCAGACGCTAGAACAGAGCTGAGTGAAAATAACCTAAAGAGCAAGTACTGAGAAAAGTAGGGATTGTTTTCACTTGTTGACTTCCTGCAAGACATGTATAGTATTATTTATTTCTAAGACTTCTAAGCACTGGCCATTTAACCATGGTGAAGAGTTGCCTACATGAGCACTTCACATTTGAATTGACTTTTTTTTAATGAGCATTGGGTTTTTTGATTGTGTGTGTGTGTGTGTGTGTGTGTGTGTGTGTGTGTGTGTGTGTGTATGCACACGGGCACACATACACACCATATACATGTTTTAAAGGCATTTGTCTTTTGTTTATCAAAATGCAAAGCTTATTTTCTGTACATGGCAATTTTAGATACCAAAGTTATCTCTTTCAGAGAATCTTATATATTTGTCTTTTAAAGCATATTCATTTGGCCTTATTAAATGAATCAACAAATATTAATCTTTTACCATGTTTCCTTTACTCTCTTAAGGGTTATGGGTGCAGCAATTGATCCACAATGATAAACTTTGACTTCGTGGAACTTGTAGCCATATGGAGAGAGCCAAACAAGCAACAGTGAGTGAAGTAGATCTAAGTCTTGTGATGCTTGACTAAGCACTGAGCAGATTGGTCACTATCTTTAATAAAAATTGAATAGAGACTTTGAGACAGGACCATGGGAATAGTGGGATTCTGAGGACACTTCATGGACATGAGTGATATGAAAAAAATGAAATGGGAAAGAGAGAGTAACTGTCAGGGTAAAAGTGGGGAGCACGACATCTTCCAATAGCCTCATTGAGCAGCTTTCATTTTTTTTAAAAAAAGAATATATATGAATGAAGAGGAGCAGCAGATATGGGGAACTGACAAACTAGAAGGGTATGAGGCCAAACACATGATACACTTGTATGAAAATATCTTTATGAAGCCTATTGATATATACAACAAATAGATTGTGATAGAAATATTTAGAAACCAAAATTATTGATCTATATGTAGGTAACAAGAGATATTAAAATATAAAAATTTAAAGCCAAAAATATGGAAAATGGTATCTGATGAAAATATGAACAAAGTATCTTAGGATTTCTATTGCTAGGAAGAGAAACCATGACCACTGCAACTATTGTAAAGGAAAGCACTTAATTGGAATTGGCTTACAGTTCAGATGTTTAATCCATTATTGTGATGGTAGAAGGCATGATTGTATGCAGGAAGACATGGTGCTTGGGGGAGAGCTTGGGATGCTAGATCTGGTTCTTCAGGTATCAGGAAGAGAGCTGGCTTGAGTTTCTGAGAACTTAACGCCCACCTCTAGTATCATATTTCCTCCAAAAAAGCTACATCTCCTATAACAAGGTGACACCTTCTAATAGTGCCATTCTCTATTAGCCTACGGGGACCATCTTTATTTAAACTACCGTATTCCACTCTCTGGCCCCCATAGGCTTGTAGTCATATCACAGTGCAGAATGCATTTATTCCAACTTCAAAAGTCCCCATAGTCTATAATAGCCTTAAATTTGTTTAAAAGTCCAAAATTCAGTGTCTTTTTCTGAGATTCATGGAACCTCTTAACTGTAACCCCCTATAAAGCCAAAATGAAAAAGCATATCACAAACTTCCAGCATATAATAGCACAGGATAAACATTACCATTTCAAAGTGGAAGAAAGGGAACACAGTGAGGAAATACTGGATCAAAGCAAGATCAAACCAAACTGGGTGAATTCCAAACTACACATTTCCATGTCTGATGCCAAAATGCTCTCTAGGTCTTCAACTCTTGTCAGCTTTGTTGACTACAAGATATTTTTTTCTATTAGGCTGGTTCGACTCCCTGTGAGCAGTTTCCTTGGACAGTTATCCTAGACTCTGACATCTCCAACATTATGTGGTTTCTAAGGCAATCCAGATTTCACCTTGAGAGCATCACACAATTGCCCTTCTGGGCCACCACACAGGGACACCACTACCACACACTTGGCTGTGGAGAGCTCTTGGTGCCACTTCAAGGATATTGGCAAGAATATTTACATTGGGCTAGGGCAGGGAAGTAGGCTCAGGCAACAATATTGGGCTAGGACAAGTCTCAAGACGAATACAGCTGAAAAATGTTTATTTTTTTTTTGTTTCTTGATTGGCTTATTAAGTCCCTAAATACAGTAATCGTGAGACTTTTGTTTATCCTTTGTTTGTTCCCTAACTACTTTGTTTATGCCTTGTTTATTCCTTGACTACTTCATCTTTGAACACTAACTGACCCTATTCTTTGCATGTACCCAGAATGCTATAAAAGCAGACTAGAAAAACATAAACATGCTTCAACATTTGTTGGGGGTCATACTATAATGCTGCCTAATTGTCTTTCTGTTTTTATCTTTAATCCTTGTTCTCTTTTTCAAGAACCTGTTGACTGACTAAGCTGGTTGGTCACCTGACCTCACAACTTTCCTAAGTCATAGAGGGAGATTCCATAACATCTTCTTTCCTTGACTCTAAAGTCAGACCCTCATGGATGAAGCTGTCAAGTTCTACTTCCTACTGCAGTGAGAACATCCCCTTCCTGGTTCAATTTTATGTTTTCACTGGCTTTCTGTTTTCACTGATTTCCTTCACTACCTAAACTTAGATGTCCTGGAACTCACTTTGTAGACAAGACTGGCCTCCAACCCAGAGATCCTTCTTCTGCCTTTGTAGGGCTGGGATTAAAGTGTACATCACTACACCCGGCCCTAGGCTTTTCTTTAATTCCTTTTCAATTTTCTCTAATTCCCTTTCACTTTTGTTTTTTAGTTCCTTCCACACAGTTAGAAGCTTCGCTTGATGGAGGTCTTATACTGAGGCCATAACTCCTTTTATTCCATTTAATATCTTTAATCTGTTTATCTCCTTGAATACAAAACTTGTCTCCATTTTACTTCCTGGTGCCCCCTTTGTCCTCAAATTGTACATTTTGCATTTTCACTTGCTCAGCTTGCTCCTTTTTATTATAGATCTTCATAAGAGTGAACACTAATAACCACACAACAGAGTCAATACTAGGCTATTTTGAGATTTCCTCTGCCAGTGGAATTAAACCAAACCCTTCAATTAAGCCCCAGGGCAAAAAAGTAGAAACATCCATTGCCAAAAATGTCACAAGAATGATCTCAATTTCACATATTTATATTCTTTTGCTCTGAAACCCCACTGTTCAAATCAACCTCAGTACGTCTCTCTTCCATGTTTCCACTCGTATGGCCACACTTAAAGTGTTCAGTTACTTTTCTAGTCTAATGTCCCCGAATCCTCATTCCTCTAAATCAATGCATGACCAGGTCCATCACAGCAATGCCCCTATTGTGCAGCCTCCTTCTGCTGCTTGCTAATCAAGATGTAGAACTCTCAGCTCCTTCAGCAGCATGCTTGCCTGAACCACCATGCTTCTTGCCATGATGATAATAGACTAAACCTCTAAACCTTTAAGCAGGCAGCAATTAAATGTTTTCCTTTGTAAGAGTTGTTGTGGTCATGGTGTCTCTTCACAGCAGTAGAAATCCTAAGTAAGACACAAAGAAAGATAAAAATCACTTTAATAAAGAAAGATGGAGTAATTACTGAACTTGTAGGCCTATTGATATTGGGAAATGGCTTTATCAATAAAAAGTTTACTCTAGAGAATTGAGTGATTTACAACCGAATAGAAAACAATCACAGTATTTCAAGTACATTCTGGAGGGAAGGGTCTGCTGCTGTTTAGTTACATACAGTCAAATGTAGTTCGCTAGACAGAGGCTGTACATGCCTGAAAATATTCTTGATTTAAAAACAATTATAATAAAGTAAGTAATAAAAAGGAGTAATATAACAGCCTATATTCAGTATTGTCCATTAAATAGTATGGACAGATTTTCAAAGAAATCAAACACTCAACCATCAGTAGATATTTCATTATCAAAATAATTTTCAGCTGTATTAAATAAAATTATGTACATATACACATATTTACATAATGATGAACTTACATTCTTTAAGAATATATATGATATTGTATTTATATACACATGAATCTAGTTAATAACACAGAATTGTACATTTAAACGTGATTAAGATGGTAAGGTTCTGTGATGATTTGCATAGGCTTGGCCCAGGGAGTGGCACTATTAGAAGGCGTGACCTTGTTGGAAGAAGTATGTCACTGTGGGCGTGGGCTTGGAGAACCTCCTCCCAGCTGCCTGAGGATGCTCAGGCTGTTCCTGGCTTCCGGTGAAGATGTAGAACTCAGCTCCTCCTGCACCATGCCTGCCTGGATGCTGTGATGCTGCCATGCTCCCACCTTGACGATAATGGATTGAACCTCTGAATCTGTAAGCCAGCCCTAATTAAATGTTGTCCTTTATAAAACTTACATTGGTCTGGTGTCTGTTCATAGCAGTAAAACCCTAGCTAAGACAGGTTCCTACAATGTCTATTTGAGAGTCAGTTATAAAGCTGACATAAAAAGAAAGCTGCAGGCAAGAATTTAAACATTTTAAAGAATATACGAAACAAATAATAAATTGCATCAGATTGAGACATAGAGATAAGTACAGATGTAGCTTTGGCTACAAAAACAATAAGGAAAGTGAAGAGAATAAACTATATAAAACTGAAGAAATGATGATCAGTACTAGAGAAGAGTCACATTCAAATCAAAGTGCTATCTCAAAGCACAATGTGCAGGCAACATCTTTGAGTGCATAGACAATATCAAGAAACTATCAAGTCTATATACATAATTTCCAATTTGCTACCAGAAAAGAAAATGAAGTCAAAGAAGTAAAAGGAAAGAAAAAAGTGAGTAAAAGCTTTATACTAAAAATAAGAAGGAACTGCCATTCAGAGCCTGCCCCACATGTGGCCCATACATATACAGCCACCAAACTAGATAAGATGGATGAAGCTAAGAAGTGCAGGCTGACAGGAACCAGATGTAGATCTCTCCTGAGAGACACAGCCAGAATATGGCAAATACATAGGTGAATACCAACAGCAAACCACTGAACTGAGAACGGGACCCCCGTTGAAGGAATCAGAGAAAGCACCAAAAGAGCTGAAGGGGCTTGAGACCCCACATGAACAACAATGCCAACCAACCAGAGCTTCCAGGGACTTAGCCACTACCTAAAGACTATACATGGACTGACCCTGGGCTCCAACTGCATAGGTAGCAATGAACAGCCTAGTAAGAGCACCAGTGGAAGAGGAAGCCCTTGGTCCTGCCAAGACTGAACCCCCAGTGAACAGGATTGTTGGGGGAGGGTAGTAATGGGGGAGTGGATGGGGAGGGGAACATAGAAGGAGAAGTAGAGGGATGTTGGCCTGGAAACCGGGAAAGGGAATAACATTTGAAATGTAAAGAATAAATACCCAATTTAATAAAGATGGGAAAAATAACTCTCTCTCTCTCTCTCTCTCTCTCTCTCTCTCTCATATATATATACCCAACTTAATAAAAATGGAAGAATACAAAAAGAAAAAAAAAGAATGATGCTGTTAATAATGTGAGCATAATTGAGCCAGATGTGTTCTTTCTGGTAAGCAAAAAAACAACCCTGGCATATAAACTATACATAAAAAGCATACCTCTGGTTCAAGGATGCATTATGGAATATAATGATGATTATAATTGATTGATTTTATCACTTGCTTACAATTAAAATCTATTTCACAAAGAAGAAGAAGAAGAAGGAGGAGGAGGAGGAGGAGGAGGAGGAGGAGGAGGAGGAGGAGGAGGAGGAGAAGGAGGAGGAGGAGGAGGAGGAACAGAAGGAACAGTCCCATCATGAGGGTGGGGGAAAAGTGAGTCTCTTGATCACATCTGCGTTGTTGAGACAGTTTCTTGCTACATAGCTCAGGTTGGCCTGAGATTCATGTACTGCAAGCTACCCTCAAACTCCGTGTCTTCAGCTTCCACCCATTTACTCAATTTTACTTTTCTTTGAGAGTGTACAGTTTCAGGACTGCTGCTGTGTAAAGTATGTCTACTCAACAAGATTCTGCTGGGCCCTCAGGCATTCATCCTAAGGTCTGATCTCACATTAAACGCTCTTTCCACAACAAGCAGAAATACTTACAAAGTAGGAGTAAAGAATACCAGAAACTTCATCGTTCTAAATAGATTAATTAGATGGGAAAATGTCTTGCATATTAAAAAGAGAACTTGTAATGAAAATGGGATTACACAGTTTTGAAATAACATTGTACCCAATTCATACAATTTCTAATATTTAGAAAAAGATAATTCCCAAGATAGACTCCATAAGAACTAGAATATCTGAGTAAACTATTAAAATAAATGTGAAGTGTGTTTAGTTAGTATTTTCACTGATGCACTAAGACACCATGATTAAAAAAAATAACAAATTGAAGAGGAAAGGGGTTGTTTGGCTTACACTTCCATATCACTGTTCATCACTGAAGGAAGTCAGGACAGGAAATTAAACAAGACAGTAATCTGGAAGTGGGAGCTGATATAGAGAACATGGAGGCATGCTTCATATTGGCTTGCTTATCATGGCTTGCTAAGCCTGCTTTCTTATAGAACCCAGAACCACCAAACCTAAGGTACAACTATTCACAATGGGATGGGCTTCCCTCCATGAATCACTAATTAAGAAAATCCCCTGTAGGCTTGCCTACAGCCTTGATCTTGGAGAGGCATTTTCTTTGTTGAGATTTCCTTCTCTCAAATGACTTTAGCTTGTTTCAGGATGACATAAAGCTATTTAGCATGGAGTAAATTATTAAAAACTTAAAAAATGTTTTAGTAAACACACAGCAGTAACAAAGGCAAAGATAAAATGGCTGACACAGGGTGAAATGATATGTACCCTAAGTACAGTTCCAGATTGGTTTCATGAGCATTTTGTGGGTACACATTCTAAAGAAAAGAAAAAAATGTAAAAGTTCTATAATATTTTTCTTTCATGAACAGTGAATATAAGAAAATTTCAAGACCATTTTCCTTTATGAACACAGTTATAAAACTCCCATAAAAGTGTTGCCATATTCATATCCCAGCTGTGGTATAGACAGCTTTTTCTAAAAAGCGAAAGTATTAACCTTGAGAAGGCTGAGGCAGAATAGGAGAGGTCGAGGGTTGCATGCATTACATGAATTCTAAGCCATCCTTAGCTACAGCAAGAATCTATCTCACAAAACAAAAACAATAACAAAACTCACAAAACAATCATAAACAAAAAACCACAAAATTATAAAGAACAGAAATACAACATTAAACACTTCAGTTTAAATAATCTTATTAATATATTAACAATTTTAAAGTGTAAGATTATCCAACATACTTAAAATTATTTGATGAACCTAGCATCATCATGCAAATTCTCAGCAAAAAGGAATGAAAATCCAGTATCAAATACTTCATATTGGGTTAAGCCCAGTCAACAAACATGCTTTATACAAACGTTGCTAAATAAACAAAAGTATTTGGCAGTAGAATATTTAAAACACTGTTTCAAAATCAAAGTCAATAAAGACTGAAAAGTAAATCAGTTTCATGGCATAGAAAGGAATAAAATCATCTTTTGCTTAAATTATGATTTGAACTGAGAGTCAAATATGCTCCAGAGAATTAATAATTTGAAATTGAAAAATTCGTGTTCAAGACAGCAAAATTTTAAAAGTTCAATTAAATCTATCTAGGCAGAACCGAGTAACATTACGAATGTTTGCAATATGTTCACAGTGTAAGGTTTTAATAAGAAAAAATTAATCCTTTGTTGAAAATCGTAAATGCCGAACTAATATGTGAAGCTAGATATTATTAACCATGCTATCTCTGAGGGGATTGTGAGCCCATCCAATGATTTTACATTCTAAGTTCCTTTCTAAACCCTCTTGCTTAAGTCAATATTAAAGTTACACATCCTCAACTCTGCTTTCCATTGCCCAGTTCTGAAACCCCTTTCTGTGTCCAAGCCACAAATCTTGGTTCTTCCAGCAAATATAGATTTGATTTCCAGAATACATATGGTCGCATCTGCAAGGGGCTATAACTCCAATTACGGAAGCTCTGATTAGTTCTTCTGGCTGCAGTGGACACAAGGAACACGTGGTACACAGGTATACATGCAGGCAAAACCGGGTAGTTCAGAAAATAATGGACCTATGGACTCATGTATTTGAATGCTTAGCCACCAGGGAGCTGAACTCTTTGAAGGGATTAGAAGGATTAGGAGGCGTGGCCCAGACCAGTCCCAACCCCCCGCCCCCGCCCCTGCCTCTCTCTTCCTACCTTCTCTCTTTCCCTCTACCTGTGGATAAAGATGTAGCTTTCATTTATTGTTCCATTGTCATGCATGCTGCTTTGCTCCTTAGCATAATGATAATAGACAAACTCTTTGAGTCCCCAGTTAAAGGCTTTCCTTTTTAAGAGCTGTCCTGATCTTCACAGCAATAGAAAAGTAACTACAAAAACACACTATATACATAAATTTAATTTTAGAAAGCTTAGGGAAACTTTTCAGTCTCTTGGAGGCAACAGGGTGGAATAAATGCCTCTTGCCTCTGTCTTCCTCACTATTGATACCTAGGGTTCATCCTGGATCCCTTTGAAACATCATTGGCGAGTTTTCTTTGGGTTAAATCCTCAGAGATTCCCAAGGAGGAAAATCCAGCAAGCTATAGGATGTCCCATGCCTGGTTTACTGAGGACAAAGGGTGGACTGTTTTACATATTACAGACTGATGGTCTGTGATAGGGGAAAATATTTAGTTTTTGAGTCTCAGGTCACACCCTTCATTTCGTTTATGTTCAAGACACAGAAGCAAATGTAGCCTTTCTAGGAATAAAAGAATAAAAATACTTGCAGTAAAATGCCTTCAAGAATATTGCTACACCTGAGACTTCTCTGCTGTTTATCTCCTATTTTAAAAATATAGAGAAAGGGTGTTAGTGTTATTTATCTCTCTCTTCCCTTTTTCCTTCTTTATTTCCCTCTTCCCTGCCCAATTGAAGTTTCCCCATCTTTCTCATTTCCCCTATGTAGAATCTGTATCCTTTTTGCCTTCTTTCTATAGTCCCTCTCCCCGAGGTTTCTTTCTACTTTTATAGCTGTATAGTTATTTCATGTTATATAATCTAATCTAAAAATTACGAGCTAAGATACACAAGTAAAAGAAAACATGTTGCATCTGTCTTTCTGGATGTGGGTCACGTGACTCAGCATATATATATTTTCTAGTGCTGTTCACTTACCTGCAAATTTCTTGGTACAATTTTCTTACAGCAGGATAACTAGGTCATACAACAAATCTACTTTTAGCCTATTGAAAATTCCTAGCAGTGATTACCAATGCCTGTAGGAATTTCTGCTTCTAGTAACAGTAAATAGAGTTTACCCCACTGTAAAGGTTCCCGGGTCTTTAAATGCTCAACAGTGTTTGTTACTATTGTTTTCTTGATTTTAGCCATTTTGATTGGGCCAAGATGAAATCTCAGAGCAGTTTTTATTTCCATTTCCCTAATTGCTAAATAATAGTAAGAATGTTTGGAAAAGCCACATGGAAACATATTATATTATAGATTTGCTTATGCACTGGTTTTTATATACTCTTTTGTGTCAAAACATTGTGAGTGAAAAATGTTGGGAGAGGAACAAGGGAGGAGTTGGAGGGAAGGGAGCAGAAGCTGGATTTAATAAAGTGCATTATACACATGTATAAAATTCTCAAGCAACAAGCAATTAAAAGTTTTGAAATATGGAACTGGATAACCTTATCTATGGTCACTTCATTTGTAAGCTATTTAAAACTTCTTAAATACTAAATTTATTTAAATTGTTATTGGGTGTGTCCTAATTAATTTATCTAAAAAATTCATATTTTTATATATTCAAAATTATCTTTAAGATTGATGAAAGTCTAGTTATGGATCAGGTGAAGATGACATACTACTAGCATCTAGGAAGAATGAGAATTCCTTTTCCTCAATATGAAATAAACAAACTTGTTAACCACATGACTAAACATTAGGACGGTTCATGAGAGAAAGCATAAATGAGAACAGACCTTTGATTGACATCATACTTCACCTGGGGTACACAAGCTAAGGATGAAGTTAATGAACTCAACAGCTATTAGAGAAGTGAGTGATTTATTATAAGTCCAAGTGAGGACAAACCAGATCTCTGATCTATTGCTGCCATAATATACATTTTTGGGAGATATTGGACACAAATTTGGTAAAGTAGTTTGGAATATTCAGCACAGTGTATTTTAGTAAAGTTGTTGAAGGAATTTCTAGAAGTCTTTCTTTTTTTTTTCCTTTATTAACTTGAGTATTTCTTATTTACATTTCGATTGTTATCGGTTTCCGGGCCAACATCCCCCTAGCCCCTCCCCTTCCTCCCCCCATTACCACCCTCCCCCCAACAATCACGTTCACTGGGGGTTCAGTCTTGGACCAAGGGCTTCCCCTTCCACTGGTGCTCTTACTAGGCTATTCATTGCTACCTATGAGGTTGGAGCCCAGGGTCAGTCCATGCATAGTCTTTGGGTAATGGCTTAGTCCCTGGAAGCTCTGGTTGGTTGGCATTGTTGTTCATATGGGGTCTCGAGCCCCTTCAAGCTCTTTCAGTCCTTTCTCTGATTCCTTCAACGGGGGTCCCGTTCTCAGTTCAGTGGTTTGCTGCTGGCATTCGCCTATGTATTTGCTGTATTCTGGCTGTGTCTCTCAGGAGAGATCTACATCCAGTTCCTGTCAGCCTGCACTAGAAGTCTTTCTTAATGAAACACCTGCATATGTTCAGAGAAAAGTTTAAAGTAGACACTAAATTTGGCTATAATTGTAAAAGTAAAGACAGGGAATTAGCCAGAGAACAGAGAACACCCTAAGTACCCAAATGGATAAAGTTTTACCACGAAAAGTAAACTTTGTCCATGGAAGGAAATAATATAGAAATTATAATGAACTATGTGTACAACACCAATTCAAAATTGTATAATTCGTAAAGATCCTCACAATGTTGACTGAAAAAAATATATGTTAGAATATTTAAAGTGTGATTCTCTTCATGTAATATTTATTCACAAAATACAGTATCATATGTTGTAGTAGATGTCATATGTATACTACAAATACAGCATGAGATAGGTAAACACAGAGTGAGGGGGTAGTGTCTATAAGGAGCATGGGGAGAAGAAAAATAGGATTTAGAGCAAAGAAGTTTTTTTCTTATATTTAATGAATTTTAATATCAGAAAAAAAAAACAAACTAGGTGTAGAAAAAATGGATGTCCCCTTGCATCCATGGGATCTGTATGTCTCTTAGCTTAAAATATTTGATATCTTAAATTTTCTTTCAGAAGAATACCAGAAACGTTGCTTGCTTAAGCACTCATGTCTCTGATCTATCTGAAATCATATGACAAATGATATTGAGCACACAGGAGCCTTGCTTGCAAGCTTTCTTCTCATTGCATGTGAAATGCTGCACCTGTGAAAGTGACAAAGCTTTGCTCACTGGCAAGAACAATTTAGCCAGTCTGACAAGTACTGCCCTCGAAGCCATGGTATAAAATTTTATATAATTCATATCATTTAAAATGCTACAGTGGTGATGATGAGTGGTGATAATTAACGCTTTCCACACTGCATCCTGGTGGACTTTATGTGATTGGCTCTTTCCTCCCCTGAGTCATTTTTGATTTACTGTGTTATTTTCCTTCTGCAGTCATAATCCTCATCTGTTACCATGTTCCAGAAACATAAAATGATCCCTGAAGCTTTGGCTTGCCCTGATACTCAGATTTCATGAGAATTGTTTGTTAGGTGACATGAAGTCTAATTTTAAAATTGTGGAGTTTATGGTTTATTATTAATATTTATATGAAACATAATACAAACAACAATTTGACCCATTTATTACTCCATTTAAATGGAGAGCTTTCCAAGCAGCTGTCTTATCCTCTCCTACCCTTCGTGGCCATTGAGCAGCACCAGAGATGCTATGATTTGGGGTCATTTCAAAATTAGTCATTGCTCATGCCATAACTTCTATTCTATAAAATCACATAAAGCTGAGACTTCAAAGGATAAAACCATAAGGCATAGAATTTCCATTATACAGAAAGTACCATTTTCCACACTGTATTTTGCTAACAATAATTACCATCAAATATAGATTCAGCTTTTGTGCTAACTTAATGCAGAGAGCCTTCTCAAGTGGCTTTTCCAGGTCCTGGGGCTTTGTGCATGGGAAATCTAGAGCTTTAGATAGAAGAAGATGATGTAAATTCCCCTTTTCTCTTACAGTATCAGAAAAAGAAGCATTAAGGAAAGGAACTGAAGTGGATCACTTTAGCTGCTTAAGTCCAGCAAATTCACTCTGTACTACAACCATCAAAGTTAGTCTATGACCAAATTCCTTTCATCAAAAACAGACCTCTAGTGTCCTTGGAAATCTTGAGGAAATTTTACTTAAGCGGAACTTGTTACCATGAACAAACAATGTAAGATAAGCCTGATTCATTTTGCAAGATAAAATATACATGTACATATACATATGTAAAATAGATGGATTATGCATATAATATATAATGAATGGAATGTATTATATGCAATAAATATACTATATATTCAATCTTCTAGTTATTTATATATATATATATTGTAAAATAAGTGGAAGTTTATAATTCAGTTAAATTAATTCCCTTATCTTTTGGTTGAGCTGTTTCAGAATATTTGACATATTTAATATTATAAAGAGACAGTGACTTTTTGTAGATAGCAAATATTTTGAATAAATTAACCACAACATGATTTTACTAAAAATTATTGCTTTCACACATCTTTTGCCATTCCTATTAATGACTTGTTTTTAATCTTTTGAAGAATCAAATTCTCAGGATTTTTAAATATTTAAATTTATTTTCATAGAACACTAAGAAAACAGTAAAATTCAAATTCATCTGGATATATACTTTGAATGATATTTGTATCTCCCTTATGAATGTTAAATTACATAGCAAGATGGCATTATCTGTTGTGTAAGTTATAGTATAATCACATTGAAAAGAGATATTTCCATGGAAAGTTGATTAGGGCAGAACTTAGTTAGAACCCAGGAGAGTTAATAAAGAGGGTAGACATCCATTGACAACATATCCTAATGAGGACTGAAGCTGCAGTGAATTTGGGGAGGTGGAAAATTATGTTGGAGAAAAGAAAAAAATAAGCTTATTGAAGTAAAGTCATTGTTTAAATGACATTTGTAGGTACACTGTCCAACCTGAGAAAAAGCATACCTATCTTTTACCATGAAAGAACACAGCCTGTGTTTTAAGAGAGGCTCTATTGAAAGTAATATTTTTTTCCACTTATCAAACTTTCCCTGATTCCTGACGATTATATTTGTGTGCATTTCCTTATAGATTCGAATGAATTCTTCAATACTTTCACACTGTCCATATTCTCATATCACATCACACACACACACACTCACACACACACACACACACACACACACACACACACAGAGAGAGAGAGAGACAGACAGAGAGAGAGAGAGAGGAGAGAGAGAGAGAGAGAGAGAGAGAGAGAGAGAGAGAGGAGAGAGAGAGAGAGAGAGAGAGAGAGAGAGAGAGAAATACACCTGTATTATCTACCCCCTAAAGTCTACTTATCACTAATAATTAAAGACATAGTTGCTATCCTTTTCTTTTAATGTGAGGAAACTTTTACATCATTACCATGTATTTTCTGTGTGGAGATATGCTGAAGGTTACAGGATCAGCGGATTTGACTGCACAGTGTTGGACTTAGGAAAGCAGCTCCGTTGCGTGTAAGTACACAGATCTCCTCATTTGTTCCTGTGTAGGACTACATGAGTTTCGTGAGTCTGAAGATTCTTAGCTAACTGGTTAGCCTTTAAAGTTTCTCTTCTAAAATATGTAACATAATTTTATATTCTATTGATTTGAAATTCATCTAACAAATGCAATTATTATGTGCAAAACTATAATGCTTTTTCATAATCAACAAAATGACTTTAAAAGAGCTTGGTGAATTTTATCTCAACTTTGTAGATGACAGTCATATTATCATAGCAATGCTATACTGCACTCTACAACTTCCTACAATCAACCAGCATCATGACTTTAACTTTAATCCCATACCAAAGGAATACCAACTTCAAACACCATTTAAAAAAAATAAATGTTCTTATTTATCTAAAGAAAACTGGGCTGATCTGTGGTCTTTGAAGGGATGCTTCCATTTCCCGTGTCACCTTTTCTTTGTAAAAGGAAGACGTGGTTTAATATTATAAAATGTCTGATAAAATTTAAAACAGCCTTTAAGCTTAAAATTTTTCCACCTTACACTGATGCTAAAATACTGATAGTTATATAATACATTTGCTTTATTCATTCAAATGCTTTGATATATATTGTCATTGTGCCCACACAAGGATCTCTTATTAAATGTTCAATCCTGACTTTAAACCTTTGATAAAAGTAGGGAATATTGAGATGTGTATCGTATTTGATGTCATCACAAGTGCAAATATTGCCCTCCCTGGAAAAGAGATACTAATTGATAGAAGAAAATGTTCTGCTTACGTGTGATTTTAAAGAGATTGTCTTGCATTCCTGTGTGTTTAGGTAGCATGCGGTCACTAAAGACCACCTGCAGTGTGTGACTCATTAGTTTTCCATGATATGTGATGCCTTGCCTCAACCCTAAAGTGATGATCACTGTGGCTTGGACCCATTAAATAGTTATGAGAAGAGACAACAAGGGTTGCTGAAATTTGAGAATATTTCACATGCGATGAACCATTCGGCATATGATTTTAGAAAAATAACTGGAGACACAATTTTCAAAATGAATAGCCAATTTAAATGTCAGCTTTTCTGTGGAGAAATATAATGTCTGCATATGGGGAAAGCTTGCTTGACTACAGCTATTATGTTAAGAAAATGGCATCTCAGTCAGTTTTCATTCTATCTGCCACATGATGACTAAGTAGATGTTGAAGAGGATAACATTTAAAATGGTAACAACAGACTCTTTGAGAAAAGTGTGATTTGTAATATTTTATATTATTTGGTTCTCTATAAATTCTTGGTACACTAAGTCTTATGTCTCCTAAAATGGAGATGACAGGTAGATTGATAGGTATGTAGCCAATAAATGTTGAGTACAATTTCAGGGGAGCCACCAAGTTCTGGTGTCTTCAGGTATGCCTTGCCCTTGTATCATTTTCTATGAATCTTCTTGTACACATACATATAAAAAACTCTTCAGGAAAGAAGACTCAAACTAATATCAACCATTTAAATTTCTATAAATCAACTATACTAATTTACATTTTATAGAGAAATAAAATTCTAGAAAATTCTATAGAGGAATGACATTTACAACCCCAGACTATTGGTTCCAGTATACTTCAGTTGGCTAAATATTGTTGATGTCAATTTAAGCTGAATAAAGTTTGAGTTAATAACCTATCTTCCCAATTTTTTTCTTGTTTTAGGCCTTGGTCAGTATTCCAGATTTGCTTTGCTGAGATCACTATCCTTGGTGGTCAAGCTTAATCTGCCTGAGGTGACAATAGGACATGTTGCTTGTTGCTCTTTGAGCTGATGAACAGCAAACCTCCAGCACCTACTAGATGGACTATTGGATATGAGGAGAAAAAGCCACTCACCTGTATGTGCTCTCTGCCCAAATCGAATTCTAAGTGCACCACAAGGTAAAGAAGACAGCGGCAGCTTTGCACATGGCTCTTTCACAACCCTTTCACAGGTCTGTGCTTTAGAGGAATTTCCCCAAGTTCTGCTTTAGAGGAACGTTCTGCTCAACAGATAATGAGCATGGATAAGAAATCAGGGACTAGACAAGAACACCCATTCAGAGCCGGCCCCATATGTGGCCCATACATATACAGCCACCCAATTAGACAAGATGGATGAAGCAAAGAAGTGCAGGCAGATAGGAGCCAGATGTAGATATCTCCTGAGAGACATAGCCAGAATACAGCAAATACATAGGCGAATGCCAGCAGCAAACCACTGAACTGAGAACGAGATCCCCGTTGAAGGAATCAGAGAAAGGATTGGAAAAGCTTGAAGGGGCTCGAGACCCCATATGAACAACAATGCCAACCAACCAGAGACTAAGCCACTACCCAAAGACTATACATGGACTGACCCTGGGCTCCAAATTCATAGGTAGCAATGAATAGCCTAGCTCTTACCAGTGGAAGGGAAAGCCCTTGGTCCTGTTAAGATTGAACCCCCAGTGAACGTGATTGTTGGGGGGAGGGCGGTAATGGGGGGAGGATGGGGAGGGGAACATCCATCTAGAAGGGGAGGGGGAGGGGTTAGGGGGATGTTGGCCTGGAAACCAGGAAAGGGAATAACAATCGAAATGTAAATAAGAAATACTCAAGTTAATAAAGAAAAAAAGAAACAAACAAACAAAGAAACAACAAAAAAAGAAGGTATTTTGGCCATGTTCTCTCTATAATAGTGGTGGGAAGACACATTTTCAGTGCTTTTTTTTTCAAGAAGCTGCCCTTCCTTTTACACATTAATATATTCCATATTCAAACATGTGGCAATGCAAACATGTGGAACACTATTGGATTCTCAACAATTGCTGAAAACGGTCGGATTTACAGCCAGAAGACAATCGTATTATATTGAACATTTTCCTACTTCATTTATTATTCCCCTCAAGCTGCTGAAACTTTAACAGCTGCGAGGAAGCTTTAAAACTATGCAAGAACATTTTAAAACTCCAGGAAGACTCTGATATCATGTTACTTTTTTTTTCTTGTATAGTATCTCTAAATAATTAATTTTTTTTGTTTCCGTTTTAGCCTTCTGGTTTGGGAAACATTATGATAACTGGAAATTGAAGGGGGAAAATCACAGAGGAATTTACTTGTAATTTTTTTTAATTTCTGTAAATCAACAGCTTTACTTTTTGAGACAGCTAGAGTGCACTCTTCCAGAGGTCAATAGCACACTTTTGTGCTGTTCAAAGTTGTCAGGACTCTTATCTAAAAGCTGTGGGCTGGCATTCAGAAGGCCTCAAGAACAACCTCGGGCTCTGTAGGCTTCGTGCTTTCTTCAGCCACCAAAATAAAACCACAGAGATCTTATTATATTTTTTTTCTCTTCTTGAGGATTTTTGAGAAAAATGTCAAAAATGAACATCAAATGGCTTGGAATATATCTGTGCCATTGGATGAAGGATTTAATTAACTTTCGAGCTACACAAATTAATCTGGACCTGAGTGAGGGCTGAAAAATTGATTAAACTGGGAGCACCTTTCAGAAAGGATTTGAGCAGGAAATAAATTTACTTCTTCAAGGTCAGTGGCCTACAAGCTGATGGGCGGCTGAGATTAATGCACACCAGGGTTTCAAGTTCTTCCCGCTGTTGCTTAGGACATTCTCACACCACTGTCATGAGCTGTCAACTACTCCATCAAGCTGTCTTCTTTTCCTGTAGACCAACATTTTCTCAAGAAACCCTCTAAAGCATAAATTTACCCCTGACCCCACTCTCTCTTGCCAAGTCTCCAGTGGCTTCAGTGGGGGTGGAATGACATGGCTCCCTCCTGCCCCAGGAAAAGGTCAACAGGACATGGACATGGGTCTCCATTAGTGTTGATGGCTGCTGTGGGCATAAGGATTGTTAATAATGTACATATTTTTACATTCCTCCTATGAATGTCCTCCTTATTAACGTTAATGACTCCATGATAATCAGAAACAGCACGAGTCCAGAAATGGAGGGTGTGTATATGTCTTTAGCAAAATAGTAAATCCTGAGACCTTCAGGACAGCCCCAAAGGCTCTGAAAAATCATAAAAACAGGAGTGTCATGACTATTGAAGTATACAATTTCTCAACTATGCAAAACTATAAGGATACAATATGAATTGTATAAGGAGCTCCACAGATCAGAGCTGCTACACTATTAGCGGGCTTCTTAGAAAGTTACAAAGACAGGCAGATACACATGCAGGCAAACTCCTAAGTCCAAGGTCAACCTGGGACTAAGCAAATTTAGATCTAGGCATGGTCAGAAAGGTAATTTCAGGGCAGGGTCCCATCCAGCTGTCTTATTGTCTGTGTTTCAGCTTGCTGCCTCTTCCTAAGAGTCAAGGGGCTAAGGTCTTAGAATGCTGATCTGTGAGATGGTCAAGAGGGAACCTGGAATAAATTACTGAATTAATATGTAATAAAAAACTGGGCTTTTGGTCTGCATGAGAGATGATCTAGCAGAAAGCAGTAGCAGTTCTTCTTTAGATTTTTTTTCCCTCTAGTGATAGCTGAGCTGTCTGTAGATCTCTGGAGAGCAAACACAGTTCTGCAAGAATTCTTTCTAACAGTGTTTCAGATTTTGGTTAGAAAATCCATGGAGAAAGAATACAGCTCTTTTAGAATTTTTTTTTAAACAGGATTTCTGACCTCCCAAGAATTACTAAGAAAACTGACACAAGCTTCTTTAGAGTGTTTTCTAGCAACTATCCAGAGAAGGCTGCGTGAAAAGAGAACACAACCATTTTAGAATTTTTTCTGGCTCTCTGATTTTGATCAGAAAATCCAAGAATTACTTTTAGAATTTTAGAAGATCCTAGAATTTTTTTATAGCAGCTTTTCTGACTTTGGTCAGAAAAATCCATGAGCTATCTAGAGAGCTTTCTTAGAATTTTTACTAGCAGAACACTAACTGTCTCTACCAGAGATTTTTTTTAGAATAGCAAGAAAAAGCTTTCCAGGGCATAACAGAACACACGGAGAACAATCTGAAAAGTTGTCTCAAGCAGACTCAAGTAGAGCCAAGAACTATCTACAAAAGATATCTAGGGGGCCATCTTGAACAGAACACCAGCTTGAACCCATGATTTGACTCCAAGTCATTTGTTTTCACCACTCTCAGACACCCTTTCTCTCAGAATCTGAGCTAGCCTAAGCCTGCCCTTCTCTCTCTCTCTCTCTCTCTCTCTCTCTCTCTCTCTCTCTCTCTCTCTCTCTCTCTGTCTCTCTCTGTCTCTCTCTGTCTCTCTCTGTCTCTCTGTCTCTCTCTCTCTCGTCTTCTTTCCCCCCTCTTTTTTACTCTCTCTCCTTCCCTTCTTCCTTTCTTTTATCTTTCTTGTCAGGACATTAAAATTATTACAATATTTCACCTAATTCTTTTATTCCAGATTTATTCAATACAGGGATTTCAACACAAGATGGGAAATAGCTTTAGCTGGAAATATGATAATGTGGAAAAATACTTGATTTTTACCCTAAAATATTAAATGACCATCAATGAGAATATATTTATTAATTTCATAAAATACAATTTGTTTTATCCCTAATTTCATGAAATGATTTTTGCTTTTTCCTAGAGGCTTCATACAAATATCATACACACACACAAACATACACAGACTCACACACACACACACACACACGCACACACAGCTTATTCATGCACATACACATGCACACACACAACTGGAGATTCTACTTTTCAAGACATACATTTGATTGACAGACATTACTGTAAGAAAGTGAACAGGATTGTTGCGGGGAGGATGGGGAGGGGAACACCCACATAGAAGAGGATGGGGAGGGGGAGGGAGATGTTGGCCTGGAAACTGAGAAGGAATAATATTTGAAATGTAAATAAGAAAAAAAAGAAATGTAAATAAGAAATACCCAATTCAATAAAGATGGGGAAAAAAGGAAAAAAATGAATGATTAGAGAAATTGTGTATGAGGAATAAATGAAAGAGACACTGTTTATTCTAAGAAGAATAGAAATCAGAATGAGGAGTCATTCTTGATTTAAAAAGAACATCCAGGGCTGGAGAGATAGCTCAGACATTAAAGACTAGGCTAACAGCCAACAATAAATAGAGCATCTGAAATGGTATTCAGCCTTGTTACCCTCGTTTATAAAGCAATGAGTTATGGTCTTACTGTTAACATTTTGTCTAGGCTTCACCCCACAGTTGCCTAGCAATAGCCAGGTGTGCCTGACTCACTATAAAAGGGACTGCTCATTTCCTCCTCTCTCTCTGGCCTTCTTGCTCCGACTCTGTCCTCTTGTTCCTTATCCTCTGTCTCCCCATTCCCCTCCCTCCTCTCCACATGCTCATGGCTTGTCTCTACTCCTAACCCACCCCCCTTGCTTTTCTCTGTCTCTACTACCCTCTCAACTTCCCTCCCCATGCCCTGAATAAACTGTATTCCATACTATACCATAGAGTGCCTGGTTCCTCAAGTGGAAGGAATGCCTCAGCATGGGCCCTCAGAAGTGACCCCCCCACCCTTGTACCTGACTACACATCCACCAAGCATACTCCTTCTCTTTCTTTATTTTTATAAAACACAACACTTACAAGCTTTTCATCTAGTACATTCTTTAATAGTGTACAGTGAATAGCCCTGAGTTGGCAGATGTTTCTGTTTCTTCTTGATTTAATGCTAAACAAAATTTAGTGAACTATTATACTGATAATTTCCTATGTCAAACTATGCTTTTGTAGCCATTTTGTTATCCACATATTGTTTTATAATAATTTATACATTCCCTTTCTTTTCTCCTTGCCTAATTTTAAAATTATTTTGTAATAATAGCTATTCTTAAGTATTTTTAAGATATTTAGTAATATCTACATGTAGATATATCACAGTATAGACTGTTACACATTCCCATTTCCTACAATGAATATTCTAATGTTTTAGCATGCTAAATAAATATTACAGAAGACCTTTGTATAAGATTTATTTACTATTTCCGGGTTCCAGGTTATTGCCACCATTTTAATTTTTATTGAAAATAATTTTTAAAAAAAAGTAGTATATTTTTATGATAATTTCTCCTTCCTCTTTATTTCACAGATCATCCCAATCACGCTAGTCATACAACTTCATGCCTTGTTTCTCTCTCTTTCTTTATGAAACAGACAAACAAACAAACAAACTCACACTTCTGAGTGCCTGCAGAAAGAAACAGGAGAGAGCATATACCAGCAGCTGACAGTACACCTAAAAGCTCTAGAACAAAAAGAAGCAAATACACCCAGGAGGTGTAGAAGGCAGGAAATAATCAAACTCAGAGCTGAAATCAACCAAGTAGAAACAAAAATGACTATACAAAGAATCAACAGAACCAAAAGCTGGTTCTTTGAGAAAATCAACAAGATAGATAAACCCTTAGCCAGACTAACCAAAGGACACAGAGAGTATATCCAAATAAACAGAATCAGAAATGAAAAGGCAGACCTAACAACAGAATCAGAGGAAATTCAAAAAATCATCAGACCCCTACTACAAAAGCCTATATTCAATAAAACTTGAAAATCTGGAAGAAATGGACAATTTCCTAGAGAGATACCAGGTACCAAAGTTAAATCAGGAACAGATAAACCATTTAAACAACCCCATAATTCCTAAGGAAATAGAAGCAGTCATTAAAGTTCTCCCAACCAAAAAGAGCCCAGGTCCAGATGGGTTCAGTGCAGAATTCTATCAGACCTTCATAGAGGACCTCATACCAATACTATCCAAACTATTCCACAAAATTGAAACAGATGGAGTGCTACCAAATTCCTTCTAAGAAGCCAAAATTACTCTTATACCTAAACCACACAAAGACCCAACAAAGAAAGAGAACTTCAGACCAATTTCTCTTATGAATATCAATGCAAAAATACTAAAAAATTGTTGCAAACTGAATACAAGAACAAATCAAAACAATCGTCCATCATGATCAAGTAGACTTCATCCCAGGTATGCAGGGATGGTTTAATATACTGAAACCATCAATGTAATCCACTATATAAACAAGCTGAAAGATAAAAACCACATGATCATTTCATTAGATGCTGAGAAAGCATTTGACAAAATTCAACACCTGTTCATGATAAAAGTCCTGGAAAGAACAGGAATTCAACGCCTATACCTAAACATAGTAAAAGCCATATAAAGCAAACCAGTAGCTAACATTAACCTAAATGGAGAGAAACTTGAAGCAATCCCACTAAAATCAGGGATTAGACAAGGCTGCCCACTCTCTCCTTACTTATTCAATATAGTTCTCGAAGTCCTAGTCAGAGCAATCAGACAACAAAAAAAGGATCAAAGGAATACAGATTGGAAGTGAGAAGTCAAAATATCACTATTTGCAGACATGAGAGCATATTTAAGTGATCCCAAAAGTTCCACCAGAGAACTACTAAATCTGATAAACACCTTCAGCAAAGTGGCTAAGTATAAAATTAACTCAAGTAAATCAGTAGCCTTCCTCTACACAAAACAGAAACAAGAGGAGAAAGAAATTAGGGAAACGACATCCTTCATAATAGTCCCAAATAATATAAAATACCTCGGTGTGACTCTAACCAAGCAAGTAAAAGATTTGTACAATAAGAACTTCAAGACACTGAAGAAAGAAATTGAAGAAGACCTCAGAAGATGGAAAGATCTCCCATGCTCATGGATTGGCAGGATTAATATAGTAAAAATGGCCATTTTACCAAAAGCAATCTACAGATTCAATGCAATCCCCATCAAAATTCAAATCTAATTCTTCATAGAGTTAGACAGAACAATCTGCAAATTCATCTGGAATAACAAAAACCCAGGATAGCTAAAATTATCCTCAACAATAAAAGAACTTGCGGGGAAATCACAATCCCTGAACTCAAGCAGTATTACAGATCAACAGTGATAAAAACTGTATGGTATTGTTACAGAGTCAGGCAGATAGACCAGAGGAATAGAATTGAAGACCCCGAAATGAACCCACACACCTATGGTCACTTGATTTTTGACAAAGGAGCCAAAACCATCCAATGGAAAAGAAGATAGCATTTTCAGCAAATGGTGCTCACTCAACTGGTGGTCAGCATGTAGAAGAATGCAGATCGATCCATTCTTATCACCCTCTACAAAGCTTAAGTCCAAGTGGATCAAGGACCTCCACATCAAATCAGATACACTCAATCTAATAGAAGAAAACTTGGGGAAGAAAAATTGGGCACTGGAGAAAATTTCCTGAACAAAATACCAATGGCTTATGCTCTAAGATCAAGAATCGACAAATGGGATCTCATAAAACTGCAAAGCTTCTGTAAGACAAAGGACACTGTTGTTAGGACAAAATGGCAACCAACAGATTGGGAAAATATCTTTACCAATCCTACAACTGATAGAGGGCTAATATCCAAAATACACAAAGAACTCATGAAGTAAGACTGCAGAGAGACAAATAACCCTATTAAAAATGGGGTGCAGAGATAAACAAGGAATTCACAGCTGAGGAATGTCAAATGGCTGAGAAGCACCTACAGAAATGTTTAACATCTTTAGTCATAAGGGAAATGCAAATCAAAATGACCTTGAGATTCCACCTCACACCAGTCAGAATGGCTAAGATCAAAAACTCTGGCGACAGCAGATTTTGGCCAGGATGTGGAGAAAGAAGAACTCTCTTCCATTGTTGGTGGGATTCCAGACTGGTACAACCATTCTGGAAATCAGTCTGGAGGTTCCTCAGAAAATTGGACATTGAACTGCCTGAGGATCCATCTATACCTCTCTTGGGCATATACCCAAAAGATGCTCCAACATACAACAAAGACACGTGCTCCACTATGTTCATCGCAGCCTTATTTATAGTAGCCAGAAGCTGGAAAGAACCCAGATGCCCTTCAACAGAGGAATGGATACAGAAAATGTGGTACATCTACACAATGGAATACTACTCAGCTATCAGAAACAATGACTTTATGAAATTTATAGGCCAATGAAGGAGCTGGAAAATATCCTGAGTAAGGTAACCCAATCACAGAAAAACACACATGGTATGCACTCATTGATAAGTGGATATTAGCCCAAATGCTCGAATTACCCTAGATGCACAGAACACATGAAACTCAGGAAGGATGACCAAAATGTGGATGCTTCACTCATTCTTTAAAAGGGGTACAAGAATACCCTTGGGAGGGGATAGAGAGGCAAAGTTTAGAACAGAAGCTGAAGGAGCCTGCCCCACTTGTGGCCCATACATATACAGCCACCAAACTAGATAAGATGGATGAAGCAAAGAAGTGCAGGCTGATAGGTATCGAATGTAGATCTCTCCTGAGAGACACAGCCTGAATAAGGCAAGTAAATGACAGCAGCAAACCATTGAACTGAGAATAGGACTCCCATTGAAGGAATCAGAGAAAGGACTGAAAAGCTGAAGGGGCCTGAGACCCCATATGTACAACAATGCCAACCAACTAGAGCTTCCAGGGACTAAGCCACTACCTAAAGACTATACATGGACTAACCCTGGACTCTGACTTCATAGGTAGCAATGAATAGCCTAGTAAGGGCACCAGTGGAAATGGAAGCCCTTAGTTCAGCAAAGGCTGGATCCCCAGTGAATGGGATCCTTTGGGGGAGGGTGGTATTGTGGGGAGGATTGGGAGGGGAACACCCATGTAGAATGGGAGGGGGAGGAGTTAGGGTGAGGTTGGCATGGAAGCTGGGAAAGGCAATAACATTTGAAATGTAAATAAGAAATAACCAATTAAATAAAGATGAAAAAAATCAAACAAACAAAAGAAAAATATGAAGAATCATGCACAAACACACAATAATAGACACACACAAAATGCATAAAAGACATAATTAGAGAATATAATATTTAAGCAAAAGATCTTTAAGGTTTAAAAATGTTCAAGCAACGCATTACGAGACAACATATCTCCAAATACAATCCAAATCGAATTTTATGGTAACCATAATACTGCTGGGCATGTAACCAGCCATTAAATGTGGCTTGCTTCCATGATAAAAAAGAACCAAGTCATAACTTGGAAAGATAATGTTTTTAATTTTATAGAATAAATATGACTAAAATAATTCTTGTGCTTTAACAGTTTTTTGTCCCCAAGGATGAAGAATGTTTAAATGGGCAAATGAAAATACAAATTTGAACAAAAAGAAATAATGACTTATCAGATACTGATATTAACCCTTTAAAGATTCCAATAAACTAATTTAAGAAACAAAAAATAGTTTTATTTTTCACATTGTAGCTGTTCTTCTGTTATCAATACCTCATATCTATGAATTTTGTATTGTTTAACATAACTATGTGGTCTGCACCTGTCTTATGGAAGGAATGGTCTTTCTGAGTCATTGCTGGGCTCCCATTTTCAGATGCGTTGTACCAGACCATAATGTAATCCGAGGCTGTTGTCTTATGCCCATCCATTATACTGAATTTCTAGACAGCTCTAGATTACCATAATCATCATTTTTTTCCTCTAGAGCTGATAATATGTAGTAATCAAGTTTTTTTCTTCACATGAGTTTTTGTTTTTACAGAAAAGCCTAGGGATGTGTAATCGTTGTTTCTTTGCATCAGGAGAGATGTTTTAACAAATTTCTGTTAATAAATCAGCATAATGAAGGGGAGCTTTAGAAAGCTGAGAGACCCTCTCTTTGTAACCAGCAATGTCACTTCATCTCATTCCACAGTTTTTCTGTTTTTGCTTCGCTGAAACTACTTTTTCCTCAAATCTAATTTTTTTCCACCATTAAACTTTTTATTCATACCATGAATTCTGCAAGTTTTCTGTAAATTATTACATATGAATTCACAGGAAAAATTATGACTGGTTATTACTCCTATTCTACACATTCTGGGTTAAGTTGTATTTTCCAAGAATAACATTGATGTCCTAGCACCTGTGACCCATGGCTATGATGTCACATGGAAACATAACATTTGTATATATAACCCAGTTGAGATCATGCTAGAATATAGGGGTCATAATGCAATGGCTCATGAAAAGGAAAGGATATTGGACATAAACACACACATGGACATTGAGGATACAATAAAGACTGGGACAGAGATAGGAGTGATGTTCCCATCAATACCCAGCAAATAAAAGAGATTATCTTTAGGTCTCAAAGATGAAACAATCTAGTCAATTTGTCTCCAAACATCTAGTGTCCAGAACTGTGAAGGGCTGTGTAGCTGGTGCTTTTAAAACTGTAAATATTTGATATGATATTTCTGGACACAAATATTCAATAAGTAATAATAAAAAAAACCCGAGAATTTAGTGGCTCATAGCCCCATTATGGTTTGAGGAAGGGAAGACATCATCAATGTCCAAAGGAAGCAGTTTGCTTTTCACAATACAATTACCTATCTGTCGGTCCCGCCTGGGCTGGACATCAAAAATCATGACATGTCACTGAGCTGGAAAATGAAGCTATCATATAAACTATGTTTTAAAACCCAATCTGGACCGCTTCTGCCATTATATGTGTAAAATCTGAGCCAGAAGTCTGGAAGATGTTCCTGACAATCCTGTTTCCACCCTTTCATCTTTTTTCCACATATCCTACTCACCAACCCCAACAATTCTCTTGATATATTCCCCAAAATCTGCATATGTCTCTTAGTTTTTACACCATCACAAACCTTGTCCCACTTCAAATGTTTTCTCTTGCCTGGCCCACCAAAATTTCCTCGTATTTGATGAAAAGCAATTCCTGATTTCTTCAATATATTGTCTTCAGTTAAAAAAAAACCTGCTATTTCTAAAAGGCAAAACTAATATTGAGAAGGTATTTAAAATCCATTCATACTTTCTAATGTCTTTTGAAAAACTAAAAATTTTATGAGTTATTAAACATGGTAAAGTAAAATCCCTTCTAAGTTTCTCATTCTTTTCTATACTTACCAATACAAAATCCAAAAGAAAAGAAATTCATTGTCCTTTCATCTTCAGTATATACACACTTCAGTCCTTCATTCTGAAACTCTGCATAGTTTAATTATCCACCTTTCAACAACTATTAAGCTACACTGTTTATTAATGTCTTTTTATTCTTTGGACTAGGATTAACTCTAAATATAGAGTTCCATCATTTTCTCATGAAGAGTCTGTCACTGACCTTGATAAGACCTCACTACAGTTTAGTAGCTTATCAATTTCCCTATCTACCCCCACCACTTACCTCCTGTTATTGTTTGACTAATGTACTTCTCTGCCTAAAGATCATAAATTCCACAGAATCTAACTGCAGTAGGCACAAAACATGACACATAGAAAATGTACAGCAGCAAGCATTTGTTTACTGGGTGATTGAGTGAGTTAGTAAACTGACATAGAAACAACTAAAAACTTGGTTTTATCAATTTCATATTGCATATGTTAATGACCAAAGTGTAGATTCAAATATTTTAAAACTGGCAAACTAGAGAGACACTTCTATTTTACTGTCCATGATGGCATTAAAGGGCTTTCAATGTATTAATATATGAATTATGGCTGGGTTCCCCATAGTCAATTATTCTCTATATTTTGACTAGTTATGTATTTCTGTAATAGTTTCTATTTGTTGCAAAAAAAAGAGAGAAATTGTATGACGGGTGAAAGCTACATTTGTCTGAGTATATAAGATTATATACATGATATATTATACATTATATATATAATGTATGTATAAATTATATACATGATATATTATACATTATATATATGTATATAATATACATTATATATATGATTGGTTGACAAGATTTCCACTACCAGCTATGAATTCCCACCACCTGAGCAAGCCTTAAGTCAAGTTACAAAGATGTTGGTAGCCCCAAAGACCGAAACTATTGGACCATCGAGGATATCTTGCTTGGAAAGTCATTGTTGTGGTTTGTAGGTTTTACATTTGGGTAGGATGATTGAACACCTTTTTCCTTGGCAGCTTGCAAAGTACACGTGGATACTGAAATCCACTCCTCAAGGAGGAGGCTTTCAGGCCATATCTAGTTCTGTGTCTGAAGTGATTAGTGTCTTTATTAATAGGGTCTGACTTTCAAGTTCTGAGAAACAACCAAGGCAATAACAATATCCTATATTATTTTGGGAGTTTTTGGACCTCCTTCCTCTAACTAACAACAAAAGAGGAGGTTTCCCTTGCCTAGCACTATTAGTCTGTGGTTTTTGGAGAAATAACTTTACCATGTGGTATAATTTTGAATATATATAATGTAGATTATATGTAGATTATATGTGCATATAATCTATAGATTATATATGTACACACATATGTATATTATACACACACAGACACAAAACACACACACACACACACACACACACACACATATATATATATATATATATATATATACCCTGTGTCTAAGGCTCAGGGATCAAGGAATATTGTGGATCAAGGAACAGAAACACTCTAAGAACCAGAAGACCAGATACCAATTTCTGAATAATATCTTCCAGATATGATAGAGAATGCTTCAGTCATGAAATCTAGTTGATTAAACAAGACTGGTTTAATACTATCACCAGTCAGTACTCTAACATGGATGATGGGAATTTCATAAGGCCCTACCCCTAGATGAGCTATAAGCAATCAATGGCTGCTAAGAGTAACATGAGTCTCCTGATAAATTATAAAAATCCCATGTGGTTAGCACCAAACAAGCAAAACCAAATGGAAACAGTAGGCCGTGTGTGTGTGTGTGTGTGTGTGTGTGTGTGTGTGTGTGTAACAATATTCTTAAGAGGTCCCAAAGAGTTGAGAGCATGAGGGAAGGTGGTTGGAAATGCTACAGTACCCATGTGTGAAATCCTGAGGAAATCTTATTTAGAATAAGTTCTGCTGGACATGCACAATCATTGATACTTTTCAAACAAATGAAAGTACCCTCACTTTGTGACTCTGTATATTGAAAGAGAATATAAGTTATTAAATTAGCATATATTCTACCCATAACTACAGTGCTGCATATTTGAATCTAACACAAGAAAGAAATCTTCCATCTCACATAAATTTAATGAGATTTTATTATTTATTTCTATTTAAAAATAAAAGCAGCAAGAGAATAAATTTTCTTATATTAAAAAAGAGTATCTTTTTGGTTTCAACTATAGGTCATGGGGCCACAGAAACTTTCTTTGCACAGCTCTCATTCTCCAGTCAGCCATATAGTTAATAATTGATAGCATCAGTACACAAACTGATCAGGAACAGATTGGGCCCTTGTCCTCAGCACTATGCTTTAAAATTATTTTAAAATTACTGTTAAAAAATTGAGATAGGTAAGTGAGGTGGTGGAAAAAAAGGGATTTTTATTTAAAGGAAGTTTTGTTTTTTTTTCATTCCTTTACATAGTAGTAATATTTTGTCAAATGTTTATCAATTTTGAAAAGTAAAAACCTTATCATCATAAACCGGCATTCTTGTACACTTAATTACACTTATGCAGTTCACTGTATAGTAAAAAAAAATGTAATTAGAATCTGACCCGTTTTTCAGTGAACTATGTAAAATTCTCTAATTCTGAGGTGCTGAGATCAGAAAATGTGGATCTGGAGCCTGAGGCCAGACAAAAGGAAAATCAAGCCAGTTTGCAGACTCTAGAGTGAGAGGCAGAGATGAGTTCTGGTCAATACAATCTTGGAATTTGCAAGGAGATGACATAAATTATTCACAATCAGAACTCAAAATAGTCCAACAAAGCTTGAACAGAGGAACTGCATGCTGAATTCTTGCTTCCAAGCAGGTATTGTTTATTTTGACTGACAATTTTATAAATTTTCTTAAAAGGCAGGACTTACCACTTTAACTTCACATTTAAGAGAAATATGCCGGAGATCAATTAGTAGCCTTGTATAAAATGAAGTAGCTAGATACCGTTGAGGGTGGGCCTTGATTCCAGTTGGACTCCCTCCACAGAGAGTAACCCTGACTACTGTGGCAGGCTACTGTCCATTAGGACATTTCTCAGCATAGGCAGTAATTGAACTTAAGTGGACTTTGCCAGGTTTTGTTTGTTAATCTTCCTCCAGGGAAAAGCGCCATTATTCTGAGCACTGTTTTCAAACCCAAATTTCTTAGTGATATACAGGAACTACACTGACTGTTTCCCCTGAAGCATTTCTCCAAACTTTCTCTACCAAGGACTAGCTTGGGAAATGGTTCTGAGAGAAGGGGTGTCTGGGAGCGGCGAAAACAGAGGACTTGAAGTCAAATCGTGGGTCCGAGGTGGCGGCCATGTTCTGGTGAAGAAGCTTTCCAGCCTGCTTTTTCTCTGTTCTGCTTTCTTTCTCTCTGGTCTGCTTTCTCGGGAGATCTCTAGACAACCTTTTCTTTCTGTTATGCTTGAGACAGTTCTGCAAGAAGTTCTCTCTTGCTATTCTAAACAATTCTCTGGTTAGCTCATCTGCAGATCATAAGCCCAGCCTTTCATTTTACATATCAATCCCCTCATTTACTTCAGCCTTAAGGGCTGTCCTGAAGGTCACAGAATTTATCATTTTACTGAGATTTTAGATACACCTCCTCGACTCCCGCTGTCTGTCATGGAGTCATTAAGGTTAACAGGGAGAACATTTCTTAAAGGAGGAAAGTAAACTATGTACATTATTATATAAACAAGACTTATGCCCACAGCAGCCATCAGCACTCTGGGAGGTCCAGCTCCACTGGCCCTCTCCTGAGGCATTTCTATCTATAGGCATATTTTTCAGACACAGTGTTGGAACTTAGTATTACAGATGAAAACAATTAGCCATAATGTAACTATCATATTTTTATGTGATTGAGTGATTTGACAGCCAGTGATCTAGAGAACATCTTGATTTCATATTGTTAATTTTACTCTGTAATGATTATTTCAAACATAGCCAATATGTCTCTCCACTAAAATTATAAGTTTACATCACAGACACAGGGAATAGCTATCTAGATTTGCTAATGCAACTATCATGATGTCTACAAGATAACATATTCTCAACAAATAATTATAAACTTCATTCGGGAGCAAAGGGAGACCAGCTGGTCAAAGCTGCAGCTGAGTTCTCATTTTGCTGGCCTCCGAAATGGCTCTATCAAGGCAAGAAGACAGAAGACATACCAAATAGCAGGATAAATGGGACCAATCTAGTGCCGATTACCATTAACTTGCTTTGGTTCCCTGGTGACGAATGAGATGGCTAACCTAAGAAATATTAACTGTAGAGGAAAGCACAGAAGGAGGAGAAGGAAGAGGAGGAGGAGGAAGGGCAAAAGAGGAAGAGGAATAAAAAAGGGGAGGAGAAGGAGGAAGAGAAGGAAGAGGAGGAGGAGGAGGAAACGTCTATAGTCTTAAAACTCAAAGGCAACCACTCTCAATGTGTATAGCTTTTGAAATTAATGTTTGCTGTATTTTTCTGTGACAATGCTCAGATATATTCCACACGTGTGCTTTACATTATAATTTCTAGTGAAATATAGTGTTGTTAGCTACAGAGGCACATACTGTCTTAATGAAAACTTACTTAGTCATTCTCCTATTGTCTAAAAGTGTTACATGGTTTCTAAGTTTTAGTAGTGTAAGTACTAACTTAACAAACATTTTTATGTACAGCTTTTCCTTGTATTTATTGTCTTATGTTCTCAGAAATGAAATTAACGTATCAAAAATAGTATTAACCTGACTCCTAATGAGTCAGGATTACTATATCTCTAGCTTAAGAAACCTTTCAAACCACATAATAGGTTTTATTTACAGTAGATGGTGATCAGCATGAGACACACCACCCTACCCCCTCAAATCTGGCTATGGTATAGCGAATGAAACTGCTAAGTACTCAACCCTAAAGAGAATATATACGGCACTCTCTCTCTTCCCAAGTTCATTACATGAAGAGGGGGTAAAAAAGTAAGAACTAGAGGCAATGGGTGACTATGACAGAACAGAGCATTTGCACATAGGAATCTGCAGTAATTTGTCAGCATCATGAGATATGTAGAAGCCCAAGTCAGGAAAATAATCCCAGTATGGAGAAGGATGTTGGCCACAAAACTCCTCTCTGGCAGAGAAGCTGTTGGTCACTTACAGCAAGAATGTCTGTACATACAAGATATGCGGGTAGAACGAATTCATCCTGATGAATTTAAATTAAAAAATACATGTGGACATAAAGTTGAATGAGTAGGGATGAGAAATATCTAGGAAGAATTGGGAGGTGGGAAGAATGTGATCAAAACATTTTATATGAAACTCTTGAAAAGTAATACTATTTAAATGGACCTGTGCTAGGTAGCTGTGGTGGTTTACATATGCTAGGCCCAGGGAATGGTACTTTGAAGAGGTGTAACCCTGTTTGAGCAGGTGTGGCCTTGTTGGAGTGGGTCCTAGTTACCTGGAAGCCAGTATTCAGCTAGCAGCCTTCAGATGAAGATGTAGAACTCTCAGCTCCTTCTGAACCATGCCTGCCTGGATGCTGCCAAGTTTTCACCTTGATGATAATGGACTGCACCTCTGAACCCGTAAGCCAGCCCCAATTAAATGCTGTCCTGATAAGAGTTGCCTTGAGGTTTCTGCCATGTTTGAGTTCCTGTCCTGAGCTCCTTTCATAATAAACTGTGATGTGGCAGAGTAAGCCAAATAAACCCTTTCCTGTAGACTTAGATATTTTTCAAAACCTGCTTTATTTAGGGATCTTAAAGAGTTCAATCTCCCTTCTAACCCACTGACCAGAGGTAGGGGAGAAAGAATGTGAATAGGAGAAGGAAATTGTGGAGCTGATTAGAAGTAGTTTCTTGGGGGTGATTCCGTATTTGTTGTCAGGATACTAGCAGTCCAGTTCAATAGCAAACAGCAAACATAAATCAGTAGGGCAGCACGATCTAGTAGAATCAGCAAGCTTAGCTGAACTGGCAAAAGTCAGCAGAAGCACCCGGAATCAGTCAGAATACTATGAGAAGTTCTTTGGTGCATTTCTTCTACAAAGTGAAAACTAGCAAAGGCCAGCGAAGCTTTCCATGGCATAGGACGCAAGGGCATCCTCTCAGTGTTTGTGGAGTTCCATTTATGTTCTCTCTGAACATATGTGCTCTCTCAAGTGTCTGTTTTCAACAAAACATAATATGCCCTCTCACAAGACAGCTTCCAAGAAAATATCACATGTGACAGCTTCCAGAAAATAAAAAAAAAAAAAAGATCATGGGACACAACTCAGTTGGTAAAGAAACCAGAACTTTCCACTTCACTTTTATACCCAAATTGGTTTGGCCATGGTGTTTCATCAAAGCAATAGTAACCTTTAAAGAACCATTAAACCTCGTGGCCTATTGTTAACTCTTGGCTTGCTGAGATCCAAGAACGTGGTAAAACATTGTGTTCCAGGAAACTGACATAAAGGAACACTGAGCTTGCGTGGTTTGCTGGTTGATTTTTATTATCTCTAGACATTTTTCATTCTGCTATCTAAAAGAGGGTCTGTTGAGATTAATCTGAGTCTGTCCTGATTGAGCCTCAGATCAACTAGTGTGACTGTTTCAAAAGCCAAAACTCCAATGGTACTGGCTGGTTTTGTGTGTCAACTTGACACAAGCTGCAGTTATCACAGAGAAAGGAGCCTCAGTTGTGGAAATGCCCTCATGAGACCCAGCTGGAAGGCATTTTCTCAACTAATGATCAAGGGGGAAGACCCAGCCCATTGTGGGTGGGGCCATCCCTGGGCTGGTGGTTCTGGGTTCTATAAGAGAGCAAACTGAGCAAGCCAGGGGAAGCAAGCCAGTAAGAAACATCCCTCCATGGCCTCTGCATCAGCTCCTGCTTCCTGACTTGTTTGAGTTCCAGTCCTGACTTCCTTTGGTGATGAAGCAGCGATGTGGAATTGTAAGCTGAATAAATCCTTTCCTCCCCAATTTGCTTCTTGGTCATGATGTTTGTGCAGGAATAGAAACCCTGACTAAGACACCAACCATAAAAGAGCTTTGTGGAACCACTTTGCATTCAGAAAATCGGACACTGATTGGAGTAAAATATTTATCTGAAAGCACACAAGTAAAATGTACCATCTGAATTTTTGTTCTACTTAGTGAAGAATATTTTTTTCCATTGTCAACAGTGTGCACCATGTGAGTGGGTACCATGGAAGACTAATAAAGAAAGCTTGAAGCCAACCTAGTTTTGTATGCCTTTCAGTTTATTCAGGGAGAATCCTATTTTCCTTCTATTCCTGTACAGTTTGTTTTTCATCAAGCAGACAAATCTTTGTTGTCTAGAAACAAAATTTCTACAATGTTCCATTTATATTAAATCTTTAGATATAAAAAGAGCTACATTTGGGGGGGGTTAGCCTTTTTCTGTAGGCAAGAATTTGAACAACTACTGAATTTGACAACATATATTCGACTGCCAAAACAGTAAGTCAGAAATACATATTTCACCAGTTAATAGAATACTCAATTGCACTGTTTTTGTTTTTGTTTTTTTGAACATGCATTAAAGGCCAAAATAAAATATTAAAGGAAATTCTAGCTCATTTCAATTTTCTGTCTAAGGACATCTTTTAGGTTCCTTCGCTGATAGCATAAGTTTCCTAAGTCAGAAGCAGTGCAAAAAATTGTGTGTTTCTAACAAAATTCATATTTATTAAATTTTAACCTTCCATTATATAGCTGTGTTTTGAAGACAGAAATTTTTTTCAAAAGTTAACAGAGGTAACAAATTAGTTACCTCTAACAAATTAGTTATCTCCTTTTAAAGGAGATACAAGTAAAGGCTAACCCCTCAGCAGAAGGCTCCTAAATATTATGTAGAGAACACAGGTGTGTACCAGGAAGGGAAAAATTCTTATTATAAGATAAATAAGCTGGGAACTTGATTTCAGTCTTCATCCTCTAAAAATGTTAGAAGAAAATAAACTGTGCATTATGCCATTCAGTTTACAATATTTCATTATGAATACCTTCTTTGAAAACACTAACACACGCAGACATGGGACAACAGTTAGTAGTTTTTACCACTCCATCTCTGACCTAGTCCTAACCACCATGTTTTTTTTTCCCACTAGAGAGAAATATCTGCTGCTGTTCTACTACTAGTCCCTACTTATTCTTGCCTCTGTTTCTCAACAACTCACCCATCTATAAAATTGCTTTCTGTTCTAAATCTGTCTGGTTCAAGGTCTTTCAGAATGGTTGTGGCTAGGTGGTTGATTAAGAGCCGTAGGTGAAGACTCAAAGGAGGCCAGAAATAATCCCTTCAGACCTCACGGGCCTGGGAACCTAATAGTTGTGTTTCATTGTTGTTTTTGACATTAAAACATTGTCTAATGAAAAGGACACAGTATGGATTGTCCACATGAGACCGAGATCAATTGTTCACCAGGAGTGAGAAATTTATCAACACTCCTGGCCAAGCTTGAAAAGAAGCCAAGAAAAGAAAATCAAAGAACAAAGAACAGCATGTGATAGGACAAATTTAGTTTTGAAGATAAAAGATGCAAGCAGGTTCTGTTGAACATGGAGAGGTAAGATGAAGTAGAACTTAACCCAGGGTAACAACTATTATCAGACAATAAAGGTGTTGGAAGGTATGTAAGAAACACTCCAGGAACCTTGGAATGAATTCTATAACTTCATGAGAAAGATAATCCAGACACTTACAAAGGAATTGAGGAAGCTAACATTGAATATGAACAGGAGAGTTCTCGCCTGAGCTAGTATTTTCATGTTATCAAGGAAGCTCAGCATGAAAGTAGGGAATACTCTTTAGTCAGAAATGCTACACGCTCCTTCTAACAGGTTGATCCAGAACATTCTACTTAGTAGTGTCAAGTCATCTCCCCTGCTTAAGAAGATCTCATGGACTTTCAATCAAGCAATATCAGTCATGTCTTCTTAGACATAGCGTTTTGTGTTTGCACCTGAAAGAAAACCCTCTCACACTTCACTTGGGCCACATCTACTGCAGTCTTGCATAAAGTTGGTCCTACTCTAAGTCTTTCTTTCCATTCCTAGATGTGACAAAGATGTGGTATATAGTACTCACTTTGCTCAATGGCCTCATGATGATGATGTGTCAAGTATCTGTAAACTTGATGGCAATTCTGAGGACATGGATCAAGGTAAGTATGGTGACAAATACTAATGGCAATGGCAGAGAATTGATGGTCAGAATGGGAAATCAAGTGGATGAATTTGTGCATGGTGATGACAATGAGCAAGAAAACCCCAAAAAGTCAGATCTAAGTACAATTTGCAGAGATGCCTGGAAAAATCTAAAAAGAAATGATGACTATCTTAGTTAAGGTTACTATTTCTGTGATAAAACATGATGATAGAAGGAAATTGGGAAGAAAAGCATTGGTTTTGCTCACAGTTCTATATTACAGTTCATCATCAAAAGCTGTGAGGGCAGGAACTGATTAAAAGTAGGAAAGTGTGGGCAGGAGCTGATGAGAGGAAATGAAGGGTTACTGTTTACTGGCTTGCTCCCCATGACTTGCTCAGCCTGTGTTCTTATAGCCCCACCTACAATGGTCTCGGCCTTCCCCATCAATCACTAATTAAGAAAATCTCTTCCAGCCAGATCTCATGGAGGCATCATCTTAAGTAAAGTTCCTTCCTCTCAGAAGACTTTAGCTTGTGCCATGTTGGCATATAATTATTCAGTACAATTACTAAAGATGTGACTCCTGATCAAACCAGGATGCTTTGACTAGAAGATCAGCAAATATGAGAGAAGGGATGGAAACTAATAGAAAAAGTACCAGCATAATTAGGATGCTCATTCTGACAAGATATCTACTGTTTCTACAGCAAAAGCTCCCCAGTCTCTGCCTTCTCAGTTACAGAGCCTTCCTGACCAGGACTATCTCATTTTGGAACACTGCCTCCTCTGTTTAAAGTCTCTGGGCCACCTTCAGGGACTTCTCCATTCCTATGACAACCAAGAATGCTAACACTCTGAAGACTAGGTAAAATCCCAGGTCAACATCCATATCTAACTCTTGACTTCTGTCCATAAGAATCACCACCATTAGAGCAATCTCTCTTTATATCCCCAGTATCCCTCACCTCCTCTTGGCAACATGCATATATCGTCGGTTTAGCACACCAATTCTAAAGCACAGACTATTCAGTTCTGCTCTATGTATCCAAGGTTCCAAAGTAGCTGCAGGATAGCTTAGCTGTGCTTCTTACCAAAGCCTCTTTGATACAAACCAGCAGTAGTATTTATGAAGTTTTCATGGAAGTACCAAGCGCCTGTGATGTTTTTTGATGACAGACAAGTGTGAGTCATGGAATAAGAAGTTTGTAGAGTGAGGGAAAAGACTGAAAGAACTGAAGAGGTTCGCAACCCCATAGGAAGAACAATAGTATCAACCAACCAGACACCCCCAGAGCTTCCAGGGACTAAACCATCAACCAAAGTGTACACATGGGGGGCCCATGGCTCCAGCCCTATATGTAACAGAGGATGGAATTGTCTTGTATCAATAGGAGGCTTGGTCCTGTGGAAGCTTGATGCCCCATTGTAGAGGAATGTCAGAGTGTTGAGGTGGGAGTGGGTGAGTGGGAGTAGGAGCTTCCTCATAGAAGTGGGGAAAGGGGGATGAGAGAGGAGGGAACCAGGGAAGGAGATACATTTGAAATATAAATCCATAAACTATCCAATAAAAATCAAGTCCCTCAACTTAGCCAGTATTCTGCTAGCAAGCAGCAGATGAAGGTATAGAAATCTCAGCTCTGCCTGCACCATGCCTGACTAGACACTGCCATGCTCCTGCCTGAATCTCTAGACCTGTAAGCCAGTCCCAAGTTCTCTGTAAGACTTGCCTTGGTCATGGTGTCTGTTCCCAGCAGTAAAACCCTAACTAAGGCAATAAATGTACACCAAGTTCCAAAAGAAAGAAAAACTTAGGCCAGTGGTTCTCACCTGTGGTTTGCATCCCCTTTGGAGGCTGCATATCAGATGTCCTGCATATCAGATATTTATATTATGATACAAAACAGCAGCAAAATTACAGTTACAAAGTAGCGATGGAAAAATTCTATGGTTGGGAAATCACCATAAGGTATGGAAGTGCATGAAAGGGTGGCAGCATTAGGAAGGTTGAGAACCACTGGCTTAGGCTGTGGCTTCATCCGTCTTGCACAGAGCTCCTCTTACAGAGGCTGAGGCACATATTAAGCTGTAAATTTTCAAAGACGGAGTGAGTCTTTCAGGTGATTTGTCCTTCAGGTAATCTTCAAAGGGTCCCAGGAATCTGCTCTGATTGACAGGTGAGCCATGTGAAATCTGTCCTATTGTCATTTTGTACTAAAGCCTTCTTCTGAACCTATACTGCATTGACAGGGCCAAATGGCAAGTTCAAGGCACACTGTGAATTGCTGCACTCACTTTATTTTCACTGGTGATTGTCCTCCTTCTTCTTACTCAAACACTTTTCTCTTGTTATAAATATCTGTCACTCTGAATGGAAAAAATAAAAAGGAACTAAACTGATCCATGGACAAATTTAACACTAAGATGCTCAGAGAAATCATGAACCCAGGCTCTGATCTCAGCATTGTGACTGCTTCTATATGCTCTGAAAATGGTTCTGATGATGGTATATTTGAGAATGATTTCTAATATCCACAGACAATTGAGTTTTCTATGGCATATTTCAAGAAATCTGCAGAGGACTAGGTGATAACATTTCAATTAAAACCCACTCATTGTTTCAGAGGAAGGACTTTCTATATAATTCACCATAAATACAAGTGTGTCTCACACTATACTCGAACACTTACCAAGCCCTCCGTGGTGATGAGTTTCCTTCTCAGTTGCTGAATATTTTCATTCTAATTTAATCAGAAACATTTTTGTGGTTAAATACCTATTAGTATAGAAATTTAACTTAAAACTACACAAATTACACAGATAATATAACATTTTCTGTCACCTCAGAAAATATATTCTGATCTAAAATTCTTAGCAGTCATTAGTACACTCAATGCTTTTTATTTATTTGTTTTAATATAGGGTCTGTAGCCCAGGTTGACCTCGAGTTCACCATATAGCCTATGCTGGCTATAAACACAAAGCGGTCTTCCCTCTAAGCTTGGGAAATGACAATATTACACACGGGGTTAGAAATTTAGTACTTTTATAATTTTTTAATCTGAAAAACAATACTTTTCCCATGAAACCCCTGATCAGTAGTTTGGTCTTCATCATATTTTCACCCATTTACAACGCAATCTGTTGTGACAGAAACTCTTTCTGCTTAAAAGTCAGTTAGACCTTGTAACGTAAAATATTCCTTTTTCCCTTGAATCTTAGGAAGAGATTCTAGTTATTAGTGAATGTATCACAAATGCCATCATCAAATAATGCTGAATTCTCACAAATTCATGATACTGGGATGGAAACCAAAAGACTGCGTGTAACGTCTCTATCCTTTACTCAGTCATATATATGCAACATAGAAAAATCAGAATTAAATGTCAGATTCAGAAACTGCATTCTTATTTTCCCCACGAAACTAGAATCTATTTATTATTATTATTATTATTATTATTATTATTAATTTTATTTGTATACAGTCTAGTCATTGACCCCTTCAGGTCAACCCTCCTACAGTTTCTCATTCCATTTCTCCTACCCCATGTCTCAAAAGGATGTCAACCCCACCCTGCCACCAGGATTCCCCACTCCCTAAGGCTTCAAGTCCCTCCAGGGTTCTTCTCTCACTGAGGCCAGGCAGTCCTATGCTATAAATGTGTCAGGGCCTCATATCAGCTGGTGTATGCTACCTGGTTGGTGGCTCAGTGTCTGAGAGATCTCAGAGGTTCGAATTAGTTGAGACTGCTGGTCTTTCTATGGGGTTGCCCTCTTCCAACCTTTCTCTAATTCAACCATAGGGGTCCCGGATTTCAGTCCAAATGTTGAGTGTAAGCATCTGCATCTTTATCATTTAGCTGCTTGTTTGACCTCTCAGAGGACAGCCATGCTAGGCTCCTGTTTATAAGCATGCCATAGCATCAGTAATAGTGTCAGGCCTTGAAGCCTCCTCTTGAGATGGATCTCAAGTTGGGTCTGTCACTGGACAGCCTTTCTCTCAGTCTCATCTCTATTTTTGTCCCTGTAATTCTTTCAGACAGGAACAGTTGTGGGTAAGAATGTGGAATGGCAACCCCATTCTTCTGCTTGCTGTTCTGTCTTTATCATAGAGGTAGACTCTATGAGTTTCCTCTCCCTACTGTTGGACATTTCATCTAAGCTCCTTCCCTTTGAGTCCTAAGAGTCTCTTACCTCCAGGTATCTGGTACTTTCTAGAGGACCCCCCTGTCCCCTACCTCCCCTACCAAGGATACATATTCCCATTCATTCTCCTGGCCTTCAGGGCTTCTCTCCTGTCTATGCCTCCCATATCTGATCATGTTCCCCCTTTCCACTCCATTCCTCTCTCCCATCCAGGTCCCTCCCTCCCTCCCTCTGCCTCCCGTGATTATTTTCTTCTCCCTCTCAGGTGGGATTGAAAGTGTCCTCACTTGGGCTTGTCAACTTTCTTGACTTCTGTCGATTATGTCCTGGGTATTTTGTGCTTCTTGGCTAATATCCATTATTAGTGAGTACACACACGCATGTCCTCTTGGGCCTGAGTAACTTCCATGAGGACGATACTTTCTAGTTCCATCCATGTGCCTGCAAAACTCATGATGTCCTTGTTCTTAATAGCTGAGCAGTATTTTATTGCGGAAATGAACCACATTTTCTGTACCCATTCTTTCATTGTGGGATATCTGGGTCGTTTCTAGCTGTTGGCTATCACAAATAAGACTGCTATGAACACAGTGGAGCCGTGCTGTGGTATGGTCGGGCATCGTTTGAGTGTATGCCCAAGAGTGGTATAGTTCGATCTTCAGGTAGATCTATTCCCAATTTCCTGAGGACCCTCCAGACTGATTTCCAGAGTGGTTGTACCAGTCTGCAATCCCACCAACAATGGAGGAGTGTTCCTCTTTCTCCGCATCCTCTCCAGCATCTGCTGTCACCTGAGTTTTTGATCTTAGCCATTCTGATTGATGTAAAGTGGAATCACAGTGTCATTTTGATTTATATTTCCTTGATGACTAAGGACTTTGAACATTTCTTTAAGTGCTTCTCAGCTACTGAGATTCCTCCGTTGTGATTTCTCAGTTTAGTTCTATACCCCATTTTTTGATTAGTCATTTGGTTTATTTGGAGTTTAGCTTCTTCAGTTCTTCATATAATTTGGATATTAGCTCTCTATCAGATGTGGGGTTAGTGAAGATTTTTTCCCAACCTGTAGGTTGCCTATTTGTCTTATTGACTATGTCCTTTGACTTACAGAAGCTTTTCAGCTTTATGAGGTCCAATTTATCAATTCTTGATCTTAGAGCCTAAGTCATTGGAGTTCAGTTTAGGAAATTTCGTCCTCCACCCCTACCCCTACCCCTACCCCTACCCCTACCCCTACCCCTACCCCTACCCCTACCCCTACCCCTACCCCTACCCCTACCCCTACCCCTGTGCGTTCAAGACTCTTTTCCACTTTTTCTTCTATTAGATTCAGTGTATCTCATTTTTTGTTGTGGTCCTTGATTCACTTGCACTTGAGTTTTGAGCCAGGTGACAAATATGGATCTATTTTCAGTTTTCTATATACAAATGACCCATTTGAGCAGCACCATTTATTAAAATGCTTTCCTTTTTCCATTGTATATTTTTGGCTTCTTTTGCTATTCTGTTTTTTTTTTTTCATATGAAATTGAGAATTGCTCTTTTCATATCTTTAAAGAATTGTGTTGAAATTTTGATGGGGATTTCGTTGAATCTGTAGATAGCTTTTGGTGGGATGGCCATTTTTACTATGTTAATCCTATCAATCCATGAGCATGGGAGGTCTCTCCATTTTCTGAGGTCTTCTTTGATTTCTTTCTTGAGATACTGGAACTTCCGGTCACCCTGAACTTTCACTTGCCAAACTAACATCTTACAGTAACTCAATAGAACTGTGCTTTTGTTCTGAGCGAGAACTGATTCTGAGAGAAAAATTGTGTTTTCCATGCTGGAAGTTTGCTGTGCAAAGAAATGGAAGAGTACTATAGGCAGTGTCAGAATGCTACTCCCTTCCTTCCTTGCAATTAGGTTCCAACCCCAGGTAGTAGGGTAGATGCTCTCATGGGCGACTTCTTCTTGATTGACAAATGGAAGATTCCAGGACAAAAGGAGGGAATTCTTGTACTTTCAAGGTTGGTTTTGGTAAAGGCTCTGGATTCCTAACAAATGAAGTTTGTATTCTCCTTCACAGAAGTCAGAGTCAACCTTCCAGTGGAAAAGCACCTAAAAGACAAGCTCCCAAATAGTGTCCACTTCTTGACATCCAGCTGAGAAGCGGCAGAGATGACTTTCTTGTGTGCTTTCCACAGCTGACCTGTTCTGCAGACTGCCTGGCTGACAAGTCTTCATGACAGTTTTAGGGGCTACAATTTCAGTACTTAGTTCTTTTTTTGTCTACACAGAGTTCCTCTTTTGTAGGTCTACAGACTGAAAAACAAAGCATATTATGTAAAAATTTGTTCATTTTCCTGAAGATGTTATGCGGCTTTTTGATCAAATCATAAATTGCAGAATTAAAGTATGAACTTTCCATAATATATAAATAAAACAATGTAAGTGCTAACTCTAGCATTACAAACTTTAATAAATTACTTTTGCATAATGGTAAATCATTTCAAGTTGGAAATAATTTCTTCCTATAAAAGAACTATATGCTTAACCTCAGCTTTTTTTCCTAAACACCCAGAACCCTACTTTAAGTAATTTCTAAACCAGCCTACTACTTTTTGAGACCACATTTTCACAGTTGGCTGCAGAATAAAGTAGGTAGCAGAGACCTTGTCCTTAAATTCCAGGTAGTCATTACCTAATTATTACTGCAAGGGTCTGTCTGGATGCTCTGTGGACCAGTAACATCTCATCTGAGTATATCAAGCCACAATTTTCTCTTTGAAAGGCATTTCCTGCTCCAATATCCTTTGAGCCTGTGAATGCTTAGGCATCTGTTGTCTTTTTTTTCTCCATAAAACAAAGAACCCAGGGAATTTTCCTACTCATTCAGTTTCTCTCATGTATTTAACTTTCTTTACTCACCTCCCTTCCATCCCGCTGCCAATGACTTAGTCTAAGGCTTCAATGTATCTCGAACTCAAATTATGTCAAGATGCCTGAGAAGATATGGGGCAGTATATGCACATGTGTGCATTACTATACACACTAACATTCATAATAACAATGATACACAATATTTAAATAATGGATGCATACTGCCTTAAAGAAGAGATACTTTGCACACATTAAAATGTTGATCTGAACAGATGTGCAATACATTCCATTTGTAAGTAAAAATATAGAAAGACAGACATTCAAATAAAATATTTTACATTTTCAAATAACATGTAGAGGTGATCAAGCAGTGTTTTGGAAGCGTTTGTCAAGGATTGAATGAAGAAGAAAGTTTTTACTATTTTAGATGATGTTTGAATTTTTATCCCAAAAATGCAGTTCTTTAAAAAACTATATGGTAATTTTTAGAAAATAATAGTTATAGGAAGAACACTTTAAGTAGATACATGAAATAGAAGGTGCCTCGAAAATAGTAATGTCTTCTCAGAGATATCGAAGTTTTACCAACATACTTGTCCTCTCATTTGTGTATTTTTTTATTTTTGGTTATTTTATTTTTTTACCTTTCAAATGTTATCCTCCCTCCCAGTTTTCTGTCTGCAAACCACTTATCCCATCTCCCACCCCCTGCTTCTATGAAAGAGCTCCCTACCCGCCCACCTACTCCTGCCTCACTACCCTACCATTGCTCTATACTGGGGCATCGAGTCTCCACAGGACCAAGGACCTCCCCTTCCATCAATGACAGATAAGACCATCCTCTGCTACATATTCAGCTGGAACCATGGGTCCCCACCGTGTGTACTCGTTGGTTAGTGGTTCGGTCCCCAGGAGCTCTGGGTGCTCTGGTTGTTTGATATTGCTGTTCTTACTATGGGGTTGCTAATCGCTTCAGCTCCTTCAATAGTTGCCCTAACTTCTATTGGGGTCCCCGAACTCATTCAGATGGTTGGTCAGGTTCTGACAGAGCGTCTCAGGGGACAGACATACTAGGCTCCTGTCTGCAAGCACTTCTTGGCATCCGCAATAGTGTCTTGGTTTGGTTTCTACAGATCAGACAGATCCCTAGGTTGGGCAGTCTCTGGATGGCCTTTCCTTCAGTCTCTGCTCCACATTTTGTCCCTGCATTTCCTTTAGACAGGAACAATTCTGTGTTAATATTTTTGAGATGGGGGTGTGGTCCCATCCCTCAACTGGGGACTGTGCCTACTCTCTCCATGTGGTCTCTACAGGTTTTCCCTCTCCTTTTTTGGGTATTTTAGCTAAAGTCATTCCTGTTGGATCCTGGGAGCCTCTTGCTTTCCTGGGCATCTGGGAATTTCTAGTGGCTACCCCCAGTTCACCATCCCCCACTGCTATATAGCTCCTTTAAATTTCACTGACCCTCTGTACTTCCTCCCCTTCTCCTCCCACACATGATCCTGCCCACATTTTCCTCCCCCTACTTCTTCCTCCCAGGTCTTTCCCTTCGTCTATCTCCTGAAATTATTTTGTTCACCCTACTAAGTAGGACTGAAGCATCCACATTTTGGTCTTCCTTCTTCTTGAGCTTCATATGGTCTGTGAATTGTATCTTGGGTATTCCGAGTCTTTTGCCTAATATCTATTTATCAGGGAGTACATACCATGTGTCTTCTTTTGTGACTGGGTTATCTCACTCAGTATGATATTTTCCACTTCCATCCCTTTGCTTAAGAATTTCATGAAGTCATTGCTTTTAATAGCTGCATAGTACTCCATTGTGTAAATGTACCACATTTTCTGTATCCATTCCTCTGTTGAAGGGCATCTGGGTTCTTTCCAGCCCAGGAGTGGTATAGCTGGGTCCTCAGGCAGTACTATGTCTAATTTTTTGAGAAACTGACAGACTGATTTCCAGAGTGATAGGACCAGTTGCAATCACACCAGCAATGAAGGAGTGTTCCTTTTTCTCCAAATCCTTGCCAGCATCCGCTGTCTCCTGAGCTTTTGATCTAAGGATGTTGAACATTTCTTTAGGTCCCTTTCAGTCAATCAAGATTCTGCAGTTGAGAATTCTTTGTTTCGCTATATACCCCATTTTGAATAGTGTTATTTGGTTCTCTGAAGTATAACTTCTTGATTTGTTTGTGTATTTTGAATATTAACCCTCTACTCCTTTTATAATGTTTGTCTAACATGGAACCTTTGTAGCATTTTAGTTATTTATTTTAATAGAATAGTTAATTCTTCAACAGTTTCATACGTGTAAAAATGTACCTTGATCATACACACTTCCATGTCTCTCAGGCATCCTGCTCCTCACTTTAATCCTCATTGGGGGTGGAGGGAATTGTTTTTCTGTAGCCCACTGAGTCCAATTAATGCTGCTTGCTAGAATGTTGTCAGATATTACCGGCTTATTAATTTGCTATTCTTGTGCAGGTAACCATAACCACAGTGTAGTCCTTTGTATAATAGCTATGTCACATCCACAAAACAGCATTTCCCAGCATTTTTCTCCATTATTCAGTTTTTTGTTTTTTGTTTTTTTGTTTTTTTTTTTTTTTATTCTTTTTTTCGGAGCTGGGGACCGAACCAGGACCTTGCGCTTCCTAGGCAAACGCTCTACCACTGAGCTAAATCCCCAACCCCCATTCTTCAGTTTTTATAGTTTATCATCCCCTCCTCCCAAGATATTCTCTGATCCTTGTAAAGGAGTAAGACCAATTTAAAATGCACTTATTCTCAACTCCTTGGGCAGTTATAACCATCTGCATTAAATGCTGATCACAGCAGAGAAAAGCCTCTCTGGTCACAAGTGAGTATAGTGCTAATCTATGCATAAAAACCTAAATATGTATAAGGAAATTTGGCAGCATGCCCACTTAGCAACAGTAGTTAGTAAGTTTCTCTCTAGGGTCTACAGTCCTCTGAGCCATGATTTATTTTCTTAAATTTACAATACTAGACAGAAATTCTATTCCGTGCGTCAGGTTTCAAAGAAAAACTAAGCTCAATTGGTTACTACCATAACCTTCGTGTCAGTGTTGTACCACAGGCACATCCTGTCTGTAAGATCAGCACTATAGTGTGCAAAGTTCATTGTGGGGCAATACCATTGGTGGCTTTTCTCACCTAGTGTCCTACATAATATCTTTTGATGCTATGAAAGCTAGATATCAGGGAGGAATTCTTCAGATCAATTCAGGTTAATTTCTTTTATCTCCTACAACCAAAATGTTTTGTGCCATGGGTCCTACTGTGTAGTTCTAGTGGCACTGACCTGTATTGCTTTGGATACCTCCCATAATGCCCTGATCAATAGTTTACAGAGAGGTGTTTGGCACTGAGACTTTTGTTTAATAACCCATGTGTTCTGAGGGAGACATTGTACAAACATGTGGGTTATTATGTTTAAAGCCTGTTTCTTAATATATGTTTATATACTATATAATGTTAAACAATGTATATTTAATAATTATATTATATTAATGAATAAATAATATATAAGTAAATGTAAATAAATAAATATTTACATAATAGTGTGTTTTCTTGAATGTTTTTATACAGTTTGAGTTTTGGTTAACTATAACCATCCTTTTGGGCTACTTTATTAGGTTCTTAAATTAACCACCCTCTCCACCCCAATCCCTTCCAATCAGTCAACACTAGAAAGGTGAGAAAGAAAGTTAGGGTGGGAAAGAGGCATAGATCTCTGTGGAATATTTCCTGCTGATTAGGGGCAAGTTCCTTGTGGCAAGTCCAATCTTTGTAGTCAGGATATCTCTAACCAGTGACCAGCAATAAACATCAATCCAGCAATCCAGAAGACAGAAAAGCAGGAACCAGCAGCAGAAGCAGCAATGGGGGTAGCAGCAGAGTGAGCAGCTGTCTGGCCTTTTGGGGCTCTGGCATTTTTATACTCACTCAGGAGTCCCCAGAATTCTGGACATGAACTATCTTCAGCTAGCAGAATCATTCCCTGACAGAGCATGAGACAATCATAGTCAGCTGCTGTCAACAATCTGAAGTAGCCCCATTCAACAATCAGAGCACCTCACAATCTCACACCTCGGATTAAAACAAGAACATATTCACATAATAAAACTGAGTTTTTTTAAAAGAAACCAAAATTCTCATTACAGATGTTTCCTAATCACTCCTCTCTCTCTCATCCTCTTTCATTGCTCCAAGTTCCAACTCCCAATATTCTGTTTCTATTTTGACATCATATGCATTATATTAACTCCTCACCTATTAAGACCTTCAAATTAAACATATATATTAGAGAGAACATGTGAATTTTGTCTTTATAGGCCTCGGCTGTTAGCTCATTTAGTTTGTAATATTTTCCAGGTCTGTCCATTTTCCTGTAAATTTGATTTCTATTTGCAGCTGGATGAAAATTCCCTATGCATATAAACCACATTTTTCATTATCACATTTCTGATTTTTTCTCCTATGTATTGTGAATAAAGCCGTAATGAACATCGACATCCAAGTCTTCCTATAGATTGTGTAGCATTTTATAGAGTCCATATTTGAAACATCACACAGAGAGAAAACAGTAAATATTATTTACAAGTACTGTAGTACAAATGTGTTGATCACCTGTAACTGGGCAGAGAGATAAAGTTTACAGGAAGCTCAAGGGAGTGAGTGGATATTAGGAGTGATTCTCGGAGAATGTATATATCAAGGTTCTCTAAAGTAATGGAACTGACAGAATGAGTGTGTGTGTGTGTGTGTGTGTGTGTGTGTGACATGTGTATATGTGATATGTGTGTGTGATGTGTGTGTGAGATATGTGTGTGTGACATGTGTATATGTGTGTGTGTGATGTATGTGTGTGATATGTGTGTGTGATGTGTGTGCATATGTCTGTGTCTGTGATATGTGTGTGATGTGATGTATGTGAGATATGTGTGTATGTAATATGTGTGTATGATATGTGTGTATGTGATATGTGTGTGTGACATAGGTGTGTGTTGTGTGTGATACGTGTGTGTGTGATGTATGTGCATATGTCTGTGTTTATGATATGTGTGTGACGTGGTGTATGTGTGTGTCTGTGTGTGTGTGTGTGAGATGTGGTGTATGTGTGTGTGTGTGATGTGGTGTGTGTGTGTGTGTGTGTCTGTGTGTGTGTGTGTGTGTGTGTGTGTGATTTAATAGAACAGCTTAAAGGCTGTGATCCAGAGAATTCAACAATGACCATCCTTCAGTGGAAAGGCCAAGAATTTGGCAGTGGTTCAGTTTATAAGACTGACTATCCTAGCAGTTCCAATCTGGTGCTGGAGTTCCAGAGAATTCTGTCAGAGCTGCAGAATATGGAACTTTTCAATAAGAGTTAAGGTAAACAGGCAAAAGGCAAATTTTTCCTTCACCCATGTCCTTTTACGTAGACTGTAACCAGAAGGTATGGCCCAGATTTAGGGTGAGTCTAAATTCAATCAAGAAAATCCCACCCAGGCATGTTTAGGTTTTAGTTAATTTGGATATAGTCAAACGGACAACAAAGATTAGCCATCATAGTCGATGAGCCGAAGAGATTCATTTATGTATTGAAAGTGTCAGAAGAACATATAAGAAAAGTATTTCTCCATTTCCACATTTTTTTGACCATTAGAACTAATATGTGGCTTCATATACATATTTCATATATTTTGTTTTAGTCCTCATATAAATCTTTGGCATTATCAATATTCTTACTTTAAAGATGGAAATAAACTAAAGTGGAGATAAGAACCTTGGCCAACCAGAGAATAATATCAGAGTCAGCAGATGGAGTTTTTGAAGCACTGATGGACTGAGGTATCGTGGGACAATACCTGCGAGTCAGTGCAAATGTAAACAGGTAATCATGGGCATCCCTCAGAGTCAACGTAAAGTAGCCAAACGGAAATGCCAGAAGCTTCATGAACCACAGGACTTGAGACAAACTGTCAGCTGCTGGATTTCATTTTCTAGAAGCTAGAATGTGGTAAGGGTGCTTCTCCATGCTTGGGTCTTTCTGTCCTACTTTGGGTCAGTGCTGATTTTGAGAATCATCTTGACAGAGACTAGCCTGGTTTCTTGCTATTTTCTTGTTAAGCAGCCACGCTGTACATAGCTTTGGATTCTTAATGCCTCTAGAGCTCCCTATACTGGATGCACTGTCAAAATAAATGGGACTTGCTTTCATTATGTGTAGAGACGATTTAGACAACATTGACAAAGCAGGTCAATAATTTTTTACTTTTTTAAAATCTAAGTCTCAAAATGTATTACTCTTAAATGTGCCAGGAAAAAAGCTTTCCTGCCTTCTGGATATTACCAGAGAACAGACTAAGCCAATAAAAGTCTTTGACTCGAGACAAATCATCTCGGCTCCTCTCCTTTCCCAAACATCTGAGATGAAAGGAGGGATGAGCAATGTTTAAGGCTGCACCCCAGCTTGAAATCAGGACTACTCTTTTCTCTCACTCTCCTGACTCTTAAAAAACACTGATTAGAGTCTTATTAAACTAGACACTTCATCCATGTTATTCTATTTAATCTGAATAAGAACACAGTGAGTATATATTCCTTTTCACTGTAAAAAAAATGAAAAACCAAGATTCTGAGAAGCCATTTTGTATTCTTTTAAAATCACCAAGTAAATAGAAGCCTTAGAATTTAAACTTAGGTGTATATGATTCCAGAGATCACTGCCTCGTTTTCGATCTTTATTTCTGCCTTTTCCTTGTGACTGCAGCTTTTACTCCCAATGTATCACTCACTGTGAGCATCAGCAGCAGTTGCCAGTTTGGCCTCATTCTTTTACCTGCTGGAAACCTGCCCCCTCTCTCTAACCACATTCAAAGCTGCAACGCCAATTCCTTCGTAGACAATAGCATCGTCATCCTGTCGAAGTGACTAGGAAGCCCAGAAAGGCCACCGATGCTTTTGTCCCTTGGTTTCTCTCATAGCGAATCTTTAGCCGTATTAGTTTTCTCTCTTCAACGTTGGTCGATTACAACACGGTTTTCTGTCTAAATGACTGTCATTCTAGATGAGACCACTGTAAGCTCTTGTCTTGTCCGCCTGTGGAAGATCCCTTTTGCTATGGCCTCTTGTGGCTCCTATGTGTTCTCCACAGAAAGTCAGGGAGACCCTGCTTTGTGCATACTGAAGTCAATCACCCATACTCAAGCCAAAGTCTTGCCCTCTCTAAATATTTCAACAGTGCTTTCTATCACTCTAAGTTCAAAGATCAGAATCTGTTACAGGACCTAAAATACCACCTCAGCTGACGATTGTGTCCTTGTCATGACTTCTCATGCTGTGAGACCTTTTCTCCTTCTCTCCTCATTCTAGCTTCAAAGGGAAGAGAACAGGTAACATTTCTGCCATGTTTGGGCCTTTGTACAAAGGGTTCTTTGTGCCTAGGAAACTTCCACAATTCCTGTAAAAAAAAATACTCCTTTGTTTTGCTCTCAGTTTACTCTTCCTATGTGAGAAAAGTTTCCAGCCCTCATAGATAAATTCCTTCCACTATTTGATAATTTCACTTTTTTGGTCTAGTATGAAATTTAAAATTTTGTTTGATAGTATATACTTATCTGATAAATTCTAGACCTCATTGTATGGGGTTATTTTTATACACTATTAGGTTTCCAAAACATAATTGGAAAGAAATTTGATCAAGCCTAGGGCTGATGACTACAATGCTTTTGTAGATTCTATTCCTCCCATGAAAATATGAAATATTCTTCCCTCCTGTAACTACTGAAAAAGGTTTTTCCCACCCCTTCCAGCGGGCAGTAAGACATGCTTTTCTGTCTAACTTGCTTGCCGATTCCTGCACCACACTGGAGGCATTAGTTTAATGCCTGTATTTGTGACACAAATAAAATACTCCAAGTTTAGATTTAGCACTAAGTAATTACTAATTAATGGAAGGTTAAATACTTTACTCACTAGGAAAGTCACAGAAAATGTAAGGAGACAACTCTGACTGATAAATATTGCTCTCTTTTACCAGATTTACATGGATCTGACTTTTATCCGCATATGAAATTCTTTAAAGAATTGAAAATGTGATTGATGTATCTGTCAAAGTATTAATGCTATTTTAAAAAAACGCTAAATATGGCAAAACTCTGGGAACATTTATATACTATTAAAATAGGAGGATTTTGTTTCTTGTTCTCTTTCAAAAATTAAATTCCGACCCACGGATCCCGGCCCGCAGCAGCTCTCTGCTCCCAGACCCGGTGAGAGAGAGACCCAACCGCCTGGTCAGGTGGGCACTCCTGAGGCTGCAGAGCGGAAGAGACCACCAACACTGCTCACCCCTGCCCACATCCCTGGCCCAAGAGGAAACTGTATAAGGCCTCTGGGCTCCCGTGGGGGAGGTCCCAGGAGCGGCAGGACCCCTGCCTGAGACACCGCCAGAACCTGATAGAAACAGACCTGATAAACAGATCTCTGCACCCAAATCCTGTGGGAGGGAGAGCTAAACCTTCAGAGAGGCAGACAAGCCTGGGAAACCAGAAGAGACTGCTCCCTGCACACACATCTCGGACGCCAGAGGAAAAAGCCAAAGACCATCTGGAACCCTGGTGCACTGAAGCTCCCGGAAGGGGCGGCACAGGTCTTCCTGGTTGCTGCCGCTGCAGAGAGCCCCTGGGCAGCACCCCACGAGCGAACCTGAGCCTCGGGACCACAGGTAAGACCAACTTTTCTGCTGCAAGAAAGCTGCCTGGTGAACTCAAGACACAGGCCCACAGGAACAGCTAAAGACCTGTAGAGAGGAAAAACTACACGCCGGAAAGCAGAACACTCTGTCCCCATAACTGACTGAAAGGAAACAGGAAAACAGGTCTACAGCACTCCTGACACACAGGCTTATAGGACAGTCTAGCCACTGTCAGAAATAGCAGAACAAAGTAACACTAGAGATAATCTGATGGCGAGAGGCAAGCGCAGGAACCCAAGCAACAGAAACCAAGACTACATGGCAACATCGGAGCCCAATTCTCCCATCAAAACAAACATGGAATATCCAAACACACCAGAAAAGCAAGACCTAGTTCCAAAATCATTTTTGATCATGATGCTGGAGGACTTCAAGAAAGACATGAAGAACTCCCTTAGAGAACAAGTAGAAGCCTACAGAGAGGAATCGCAAAAATGCCTGAAAGAATCGCAAAAATCCCTGAAAGAATTCCAGGAAAACATAAATAAACAAGTAGAAGCCCATAGAGAGGAGACACAAAAATCCCTGAAAGAATTCCAGGAAAACATAAATAAACAAGTAGAAGCCCATAGAGAGGAGACACAAAAATCCCTGAAAGAATTCCAGAAAAACACAATCAAACAGTTGAAGGAATTAAAAATGGAAATAGAAGCAATCAAGAAAGAACACATGGAAACAACCCTGGATATAGAAAACCAAAAGAAGAGACAAGGAGCTGTAGATACAAGCTTCACCAACAGAATACAAGAGATGGAAGAGAGAATCTCAGGAGCAGAAGATTCCATAGAAATCATTGACTCAACTGTCAAAGATAATGTAAAGCGGAAAAAGCTACTGGTCCAAAACATACAGGAAATCCAGGACTCAATAAGAAGATCAAATCTAAGGATAATAGGCATAGAAGAGAGTGAAGACACCCAGCTAAAAGGACCAGTAAATATCTTCAACAAAATCATAGAAGAAAACTTCCCTAACCTAAAAAAAGAGATACCCATAGACATACAAGAAGCCTACAGAACTCCAAATAGATTGGACCAGAAAAGAAACACCTCCCGTCACATAATTGTCAAAACACCAAACGCACAAAATAAAGAAAGAATATTAAAAGCAGTAAGGGAAAAAGGTCAAGTAACATATAAAGGGAGACCTATCAGAATCACACCAGACTTCTCGCCAGAAACTATGAAGGCCAGAAGATCCTGGACTGATGTCATACAGACCCTAAGAGAACACAAATGCCAGCCTAGGTTACTGTATCCAGCAAAACTCTCAATTAACATTGATGGAGAAACCAAGATATTCCATGACAAAACCAAATTTACACAATATCTTTCTACAAATCCAGCACTACAAAGGATAATAAATGGTAAAGCCCAACATAAGGAGGCAAGCTATACCCTAGAAGAAGCAAGAAACTAATCGTCTTGGCAACAAAACAAAGAGAACGAAAGCACACAAACATAACCTTACATCCAAATACGAATATAACAGGAAGCAATAATCACTATTCCTTAATATCTCTCAATATCAATGGCCTCAACTCCCCAATGAAAAGACATAGATTAACAAACTGGATACGCAACGAGGACCCTGCATTCTGCTGCCTACAGGAAACACACCTCAGAGACAAAGACAGACACTACCTCAGAGTGAAAGGCTGGAAAACAACTTTCCAAGCAAATGGTCAGAAGAAGCAAGCTGGAGTAGCCATTCTAATATCAAATAAAATCAATTTCCAACTAAAAGTCATCAAAAAAGATAAGGAAGGACACTTCATATTCATCAAAGGAAAAATCCACCAAGATGAACTCTCAATCCTAAATATCTATGCCCCAAATACAAGGGCACCTACATACGTAAAAGAAACCGTACTAAAGCTCAAAACACACATTGCACCTCACACAATAATAGTGGGAGATTTCAACACCCCACTCTCATCAATGGACAGATCATGGAAACAGAAATTAAACAGTGATGTCGACAGACTAAGAGAAGTCACGAGCCAAATGGACTTAACGGATATTTATAGAACATTCTATCCTAAAGCAAAAGGATATACCTTCTTCTCAGCTCCTCATGGTACTTTCTCCAAAATTGACCATATAATTGGTCAAAAAACGGGCCTCAACAGGTACAGAAAGATAGAAATAATCCCATGCGTGCTATCGGACCACCACGGCCTAAAACTGGTCTTCAATAACAATAAGGGAAGAATGCCCACATATACGTGGAAATTGAACAATGCTCTACTCAATGATAACCTAGTCAAGGAAGAAATAAAGAAAGAAATTAAAAACTTTTTAGAATTTAATGAAAATGAAGATACAACATACCCAAACTTATGGGACACAATGAAAGCTGTGCTAAGAGGAAAACTCATAGCGCTGAGTGCCTGCAGAAAGAAACAGGAAAGAGCATATGTCAGCAGCTTGACAGCACACCTAAAAGCTCTAGAACAAAAAGAAGCAAATACACCCAGAAGGAGTAGAAGGCAGGAAATAATCAAACTCAGAGCTGAAATCAACCAAGTAGAAACCAAAAGGACCATAGAAAGAATCAACAGAACCAAAAGTTGGTTCTTTGAGAAAATCAACAAGATAGATAAACCCTTAGCCAGACTAACGAGAGGACACAGAGAGTGCGTCCAAATTAACAAAATCAGAAATGAAAAGGGAGACATAACTACAGATTCAGAGGAAATTCAAAAAATCATCAGATCTTACTATAAAAACCTATATTCAACAAAATTTGAAAATCTTCAGGAAATGGACAATTTCCTAGACAGATGCCAGGTATCGAAGTTAAATCAGGAACAGATAAACCAGTTAAACAACCCCATAACTCCTAAGGAAACAGAAGCAGTCATTAAAGGTCTCCAAACCAAAAAGAGCCCAGGTCCAGACGGGTTTAGTGCAGAATTCTATCAAACCTTCATAGAAGACCTCATACCAATATTATCCAAACTATTCCACAAAATTGAAACAGATGGAGCACTACCGAATTCCTTCTACGAAGCCACAATTACTCTTATACCTAAACCACACAAAGACACAACAAAGAAAGAGAACTTCAGACCAATTTCCCTTATGAATATCGACGCAAAAATACTCAATAAAATTCTGGCAAACCGAATTCAAGAGCACATCAAAACAATCATCCACCATGATCAAGTAGGCTTCATCCCAGGCATGCAGGGATGGTTTAATATACGGAAAACCATCAAGGTGATCCATTATATAAACAAACTGAAAGAACAGAACCACATGATCATTTCATTAGATGCTGAGAAAGCATTTGACAAAATTCAACACCCCTTCATGATAAAAGTCCTGGAAAGAATAGGAATTCAAGGCCCACACCTAAACATAGTAAAAGCCATATACAGCAAACCAGTTGCTAACATTAAACTAAATGGAGAGAAACTTGAAGCAATCCCACTAAAATCAGGGACTAGACAAGGCTGCCCACTCTCTCCCTACTTATTCAATATAGTTCTTGAAGTTCTAGCCAGAGCAATCAGACAACAAAAGGAGATCAAGGGGATACAGATCGGAAAAGAAGAGGTCAAAATATCACTATTTGCTGATGACATGATAGTATATTTAAGTGATCCCAAAAGTTCCACCAGAGAACTACTAAAGCTGATAAACAACTTCAGCAAAGTGGCTGGGTATAAAATTAACTCAAATAAATCAGTTGCCTTCCTCTATACAAAAGAGAAACAAGCCGAGAAAGAAATTAGGGAAACGACACCCTTCATAATAGACCCAAATAATATAAAGTACCTCGGTGTGACTTTAACCAAGCAAGTAAAAGACCTGTACAATAAGAACTTCAAGACACTGAGGAAAGAAATTGAAGAAGACCTCAGAAGATGGAAAGATCTCCCATGCTCATGGATTGGCAGGATTAATATAGTAAAAATGGCCATTTTACCAAAAGCGATCTACAGATTCAATGCAATCCCCATCAAAATACCAATCCAATTCTTCAAAGAGTTAGACAGAACAATTTGCAAATTCATCTGGAATAACAAAAAACCCAGGATAGCTAAAGCTATCCTCAACAATAAAAGGACTTCAGGGGGAATCACTATCCCTGAACTCAAGCAGTATTACAGAGCAATAGTGATAAAAACTGCATGGTATTGGTACAGAGACAGACAGATAGACCAATGGAATAGAATTGAAGACCCAGAAATGAACCCACACACCCCTGGTCACTTGATTTTTGACAAAGGAGCCAAAACCATCCAATGGAAAAAAGATAGCATTTTCAGCAAATGGTGCTGATTCAACTGGAGGGCAACATGTAGAAGAATGCAGATCGATCCATGCTTATCACCCTGTACAAAGCTTAAGTCCAAGTGGATCAAGGACCTCCACATCAAACCAGACACACTCAAACTAATAGAAGAAAAACTAGGGAAGCATCTGGAACACATGGGCACTGGAAAAAAATTTCCTGAATAAAACACCAATGGCTTATGCTCTAAGATCAAGAATCGACAAATGGGATCTCATAAAACTGCAAAGCTTCTGTAAGGCAAAGGACACTGTGGTTAGGACAAAACGGCAACCAACAGATTGGGAAAAGATCTTTACCAATCCTACAACAGATAGAGGCCTTATATCCAAAATATACAAAGAACTCAAGAAGTTAGACCGCAGGGAAACAAATAACCCTATTAAAAATGGGGTTCAGAGCTAAACAAAGAATTCACAGCTGAGGAATGCCGAATGGCTGAGAAACACCTAAAGAAATGTTCAACATCTTTAGTCATAAGGGAAATGCAAATCAAAACAACCCTGAGATTTCACCTCACACCAGTGCGATTGGCTAAGATCAAAAACTCAGGGGACAGCAGATGCTGGCGAGGATGTGGAGAAAGAGGAACACTCCTCCATTGTTGGTGGGATTGCAGACTGGTAAAACCATTCTGGAAATCAGTCTGGAGGTTCCTCAGAAAATTGGACATTGAACTGCCTGAGGATCCAGCTATACCTCTCTTGGGCATATACCCAAAAGATGCCTCAACATATAAAAGAGACACGTGCTCCACTATGTTCATCGCAGCCTTATTTATAATAGCCAGAAGCTGGAAAGAACCCAGATGCCCTTCAACAGAGGAATGGATACAGAAAATGTGGTACATCTACACAATGGAATATTACTCAGCTATCAAAAACAACGAGTTTATGAAATTCGTAGGCAAATGGTTGGAACTGGAAAATATCATCCTGAGTGAGCTAACCCAATCACAGAAAGACATACATGGTATGCACTCATTGATAAGTGGCTATTAGCCCAAATGCTTGAATTACCCTAGATCCCTAGAACAAATGAAACTCAAGACGGATGATCAAAATGTGAATGCTTCACTCCTTCTTTAAATGAGGAAACAGAATACCCTTGGCAGGGAAGGGAGAGGCAAAGATTAAAATAGAGACTGAAGGAACACCCATTCAGAGCCTGCCCCACATGTGGCCCATACATATACAGCCACCCAATTAGACAAGATGGATGAAGCAAAGAAGTGCAGACCGACAGGAGCTGGATGGAGATCGCTCCTGAGAGACACAGCCAGAATACAGCAAATACAGAGGCGAATGCCAGCAGCAAACCACTGAACTGAGAATAGGTCCCCTATTGAAGGAATCAGAGAAAGAACTGGAAGAGCTTGAAGGGGCTCGAGACCCCAAAAGTACAACAATGCCAAGCAACCAGAGCTTCCAGGGACTAAGCCACTACCTAAAGACTATACATGGACTGACCCTGGACTCTGACCTCATAGGTAGCAATGCATATCCTAGTAAGAGCACCAGTGGAAGGGGAAGCCCTGGGTCCTGCTAAGACTGAACCCCCAGTGAACTAGACTGGTGGGGGGAGGGCGGCAATGGGGGTAGGGTTGGGAGGGGAACACCCATAAGGAAGGGGAGGGGGGGATGTTTGCCCTGAAACCGGGAAAGGGAATAACATTCGAAATGTATATAAGAAATACTCAAGTTAATAAAAAAAAAAATAAATTCCACTAAGTCTATTGATAGAATTTGGCAACTTCCTCTGCTCCAGCAAATACAGCTCACACAATGTTCCAGATTTAAGAGAAATGTCTCAAATTATCTGTACGGCTGAAATGAACCCAGCAGATATCCTCCTTGTGCTGGCAGTGTTCAGCCCATGGACCCTGGGATGTTCCACATCCTCCTGCAATGCTTTGTTACGGTTTCTTTTATCATGGACTGTTGCTATTCTCATTTTCTGATGAATGTGAACATATTAACTGTTGGTGCTTCTGAAAGAGCAATGCTCATTTTATCTATAGCATAAATTTTATCATATCAGACTCATTCACGTTTGCATTTGACTTTAGTATATTCCTTGGAGTCTCTTTGTCTCATTACCTAGCAGTTATGTTGATAGACTACATATTAAGGTGTTTTTAGACTTTTGGTTTTTATATTAAAGACATATTTCATAAAAATGAACATTTTTATTTAATGCACTGTACAAGGGTTGAATTTATCGCATAGATAATGTAGAATGATGTTATTATGCAGGTGAAGGCAGGTACAGAATGAAGGCAGGCCTGTCATTGGATGAGAAGGAAGGATGGGCGGGAGAAAAAATTTAAAGAGGGGAGGAGATTGGAGCGAGAGGACATAAAGAAGTCAAGAGAACACGGAGGCAGATGTTAAGATTTCTCTTTACACATCTACAGGTTGTTATGATTATTCTTAAGGTATGCCTGTGTACAGGGCTTTATATGTCTTGATGAGCAAATTATATCTTATCAATTGGATCAAAGATTATTGTGTTGTGTGTTCCTTCATGTGGCGATTTAATTGAGTTCAAGAGAGTGTGTGGTGGTTGGACACACTGGGCTGCCACAGAATTGGATGTGTATGTCTGGCATGGTGGCAACCTGCCTTGGGAACTAGATGGGTAGAGAGATTGTTGTTAGGCTCAGAGAGAAGCCATTAGCAGTGTGATATGGGACGGAGCTTAGTGGGTGAGATGCTTTGTGGACTGAGATGAAAATATCCCACAGATGCCATGTGGCTGCACGGTTCTGACACTAGTGTAGGGCAAAAGAAATCTCATTTTTAATTTTACCGAAACAAGATAAAAGTGAAATTATACCATATGATTTTTTCATACTATGAATAATTATGACTGTCACAGAAATCAGGAATTGTAACTCATGAAATTTGCAATAGGGCATATGGGTTTTGGTATATTACAAAAAAGAACTTCAAATGTACTTGAAATCACCTATCATATAAATATTCAAAATAAATACCACAAAATAGTAGCCAAAATGTAGGAATATTTCAGGGTACAGTTGTCTGGCTTTAACAAATATTTTGAAAACTTCAGATAATCGTTTTAAAATTTTCTTCTCAGATGTCTATTCAGCACCCAGTATTATTTCTATGCTCCAAAGTCAGCTTCACTGTTTCACTTTAGCTTAAAATACACTAGAAAATTGATGTATTCTTTTCAAATGATTAGATATTTTACAATAATGACTATTTTTTCACCATTCTACATAATACAGCTATAATTTACTTATATTATTTACCTTTGTCTGTTCGTGTGTACGTGAGTGCGTGCGTGCATACATGCCTGCGTGCATGCGTGTGTGTCCACATGGACGTGCATGCCTAGAGAAGTCAGAGGTTGATGACAAATGTTTTCCTCTGTAGCTTTCAAATTTATTTTTGAGACAACATCTTTCACCAAGCCCAGAGACTATTAATTGGCCAGATGGACTAGCCAATGAATTCCCAGCATACACCTGTCTCTGCCATTTGGTGCTGCAATTACAGGCATACACCATCATATCTGGTCTTTCTTGTGTATTCTGGGCATCCAAGCAATGGTTCTGATGCTTTATGCATGCACTTTTCTGACTAAGCCATCTTCCTCACTCGACATCTGCTATTACATTCTGAGTACTACGCCCTCATTAAAGAAACTTTTCCTTGCAGCAGATAGAGATTATTACAAACAATCCTAACTGATCACAAAGCAGAAAACAAGTTGTCATTTGGAGTCCAGTCCCAGCTCTTACATGTCATCACAATTCCTGCACATAAGGGTCAGGTATCACTACAGAAGACGGGTTGGAAAGATTGTAAAAGCTCAAGTAACAGAAAATTTAAAGTGGGGATGTGTTTAGAAACACCAGAGAAGCTCCACCCATGAAGTCTCATCAACTTGACTGCCTGACAAGACCTGTACAAGAACAGCAATGCACATAATGACATGGAAGGGGGATAGTCCAGTAGGCCTTGACCCTAGACAAAGAACTATAGGCAACTGTGGGAGGCTGAGAGCAGAATAAATGGTCTTCTCCAGGGAAGAGCACCAGCACCAAGTGGTCAGCCCTGAGATCATAAAAATATAGGTAATAGTGTACAGAAGGAGCAGAGCATATGTGTGTATGTAGGAATATATACATAGATGTATTTTTAAGAGCCATAAATCTGAGAGGGAGCCAGGGGGAGTACATGGGCTGGATTGAGAGGAGGAGAGGGACAAAATGGCACAAGAATAATTTTAAAAATTATAAAACACAAGAAAGTGACTGGTGGAAAGCAATAATGTTCTATTACACCTTGCTATTAAATATAATTCTGAAGATACATGTACATTTTCCTTTAAAACTATGTTAGTAGTTCATTTTTATAACTCAGAATTAGAGTTTAATTATGCCAATATCTGTATTATTATTTTGCTTCTACATTCAAATGTAATTTTTCTCTTCCCCACATCCCATAATTGCATAAAAAAACCCTTAAATCAGTTTTTTTTAACTCTGATTTATGGTAAGCTTCTTGAAATACCTTAGAGCAATTTGCAGATAGCATGATTTTCTATCTTTTGGGGTCTATGCTATACAAGAATGTGTCTTCTCATGCACATGTTCCTATATATCTGTGTGTTCATCTCTAGGAGTTTCAGGTTGTCTGCCCAGGATGTTTTTGTTACTTCAGAGCTGAGGGTGAGTTGAAAAATTGCGGCTGTCCACTTTGACACGTTGATTGGTATGGACATTATGCAAATCTTGTTTAAGTAATCACATTGTTGAGACGTTGATATATCAATTATATCACTATTTTTATAAGCCGTGTACGTTTTCCAAACAGCTGTGTGCTTCCCATGTCTTACAGAAGGTCCAAGACAACACGGGGGAAAGATATAGTAATACCTGAGCTTTGGAGTCTTAAATCTCACAGGAAGACAAAGTAGAAAGTGTTTAAGAGGTGGTGCACAGATTAAAAAGATCTGACGTGAGCAGGTAGCACCCTGAGAGGTAGACACTGAACAGCCAGATGCTAGTGAGTAAGGACTCTCCCAATCCCTTTTTTCACTTTCTCTGGGGTCAAGCCACATTAAACATGGATGATTTTGAGCATCTAGAAAAAGTAGAGAGAGAAGCTTTCTCTAGTGAAGCAGCTGTGTCTGCCAGCAGAAGATCATAAAACTTCTTTTTTTGGGGCGGGCAGGGCAAGGATGACTTGAATTTAACAATTAGTCCTGAAAGTTATGTGACCTGCAAAGGATCGGTACAGGAAGACATACTACGAACCCCCAACTTGGGCCCATTTTATAAAGCCAGATGATACCTCAGTAAATGCCTCCATGGTTGTGCTCAAAGCATCGGGACATTGCAGCCTCATAGCGACAGGTTGAGTTCTAAGGAAGGAGACAAGGACTAATTGTAAGGAAGAAGTAATTCATGGTAGCACGGTCTCTACTACCTGCTAGGCTGCAAATAATAATAATAATGGTAATTATTATTATTATTATTCCTGGTTGCTGTACCTGAGTTCCCTGGGGCAAGTGTGAATGGCTTCTACCTGCATCTCTGTTTTCCAAGTTTGTAGAATCCTTACTCCTTACACTCCCAACTAACATTTTAGGGAAGAAGAATTAATTTTAATTTGTTTCCATTTAAATTTGTTGTGTTGAACTTTTCAAATCAATGCACGTTTCTTTTGTAATTATAAAGTAATAAAATGATCATTGGCATTTAATCCCATGTACGTAAAACAGTAAAAAAGCAACTCAAATTATCTGCTGAAGCTAACACATAAATTTCCAATGTAAAAAAAAATAACTTCTCTTCCTTTCACTAAGTAATCATTCATTGCGATGCCTACCAAAGCTGTATGATTTTTGAAAGAACTGCTGAACTAAATTGATGGAACTGGTGTCAAGAACCACAGTCACTTCATACACTTCTTATTCCTTTTAGAATCCACCGAAAGGAAATCCTAGTTAGACTCTCTAAACCACAGGACTCAGCCTCCACTCCCAGGGGGGTTTGAATTTTGTCACTGTTGAAAAGACTTGTCTCACAGGGAGGAAGTAGAAGCTGGTATCTTTGTGTATATCCATGAAGGTGATGGAGCATTCCCCATAGTCCTGGATCATAAACAGGCTAGTCAGAACAGGTCTGTCAAGACATGAGTTCAGTCACTGCACAGAAAAAAGCAAGCATTTTCTTTTCGGAATCTAGAAAAGTGATTTTATTGTTTTTTTTTTTTTTAGGAATCTTAATATTTACTTCCCTAAATCACACCAAATTTAATGAAATACTTCTCAAGAAGATGTTTTCTGTTTACTCTGAAGTACAGAGGAAAGAAGTTTCTCTGAAAATATAAGTTATAGCATCACCGACGTTGCTTCTAGAAACCTCTTTCACATAAATCAACTCACGGGAATGATGAGGGAGCTATCAGGGTGCAATAGTTAGCAACCTAGAAAACAATTTAACCTTGCCCTTCAAATTATGGAAATATTCAAAAGCAAAGAGCAAGCCTTTCTTAGTTGACTTACCTCAAATGTTAAAAGGGTTTTCACACTCACTATTTCTCAAATCCGGGCCCAAACACTATCATGAATCTTCTTATCTTGTCTATTTTGAACATGTAAACTCTTTCAGCACTTTACGAGTGAGCTAGGGTCTCATTTAATCTGTAAGGATAGGCAACAGCATAAAATAAGAATGACTCCCTGGTAACAGGCATAGTCAAAGAAATGTGGGCTTGCTGAGGCTGTAAGACCCCAAACTCTAGAACCTTCTTAACAATATCCCTTTTCCGATTTTACTTGTCAGTATGCCATAGCTTACCAGATCTAGACTGAAAGTGTGCTGGAATCTTCTCGCAAACTGGAGTCATAGAAAAAGAAAAGAAACTAGTGTTCACAGCTGCAGCTAACTCTGCTTTACCTTTTACTTCAGATGAGTAAATCCAGCTGCCTGTGGGTTGCAAAGGATATTGTAAATTAGATCTCCTTCAGAGTAAGTGCTATAATTGTTGTGCCAAACCTGGTCACCTCCAGGTAGTGTTGTACTTGATGAGAGGAGGCAGTGGCTGTGAATGTTCGATTGTTCCTTGGAAAAGTTAAGAGTCCATCTGAACCAAGTTCAGTTCTTTGAGTGGAAAGTTTGAATGGGTATTAGGATCCGTCTGATAGTGTATCAGAGTAAGGATCCAGTGTGTTATCTCCCGACTGTGACACAATATCTGATGGAAGTAATTTAATGGAGGTTTGTTTTGACTTGTGATTTTAAAGGTAACAGTGGATTAGACTCAGGAAGAATAGCAGAGTTAATATTGGTGGGATTCTAGGGCTAGGTCTTTGCAAACATTTTATATACCAGGAATTAGTGAGCTAGACCAAAACTGAAAGTGGGTATATTGCAAACCTCACCACTGGTAGTCTTTATCTTCTAAAATAGTTCTATCATCTGGGGACCAAGGGTTCAATCCCATGAGCCTGTTCAGAACATCTCACAGTCCACCATATCACATGGGCTGATTAGATAGATACAAGGCTGCTAGGCTTGTGGTTCTCTAGACTGATTGGCCATATGGCACTGTTAGCACAAAATGGGAAGATTTGTGTGTTAAGATCTCATCAGTGGTACCTTAGCTGCTTCTGTGACATTGTACTCTGGTGACATTTTACCCCAAAACCTAGCAGGAATAATCCTTTAGGCTGAGGCCTCAGAACCAAAGATCAGCAGAGCTGAGAAAGTTGTGAGTGTCATTGATTTCTATAGCTCTGTGGCTGAGTCTTCTCCTGTCGAACTCTCTCTTGTGCTTCCATATGCCCAGAGGACATGTGACACGGATAAACCACAGGACTCCTTCTAGGAAGCATTTCTCTCTGACAGTTTGAGACACCTCATCTGTTATTTTTAAGTCTAAGTTGGAAGATGATTTATTGTGGCTTCAAAGCATATGCTACTTTGTGTTTTATAAATGGAAACTGGGTGAGATGTATCCTCTGAAAGGCTTCATTGGGCTATGTTTAATCAAGCCCTAGTGCTAAGAAAGATGGCGTTCTTGGCAGAGTTTCAAAACAAAGGCCACTCTGAGGACAGGACATGAAATTACATTATAGCAAGGAGTATTTAAGCTAGATACCCAGATGACAATGCCAATTACAGTGACTTTGCAATGGAAGAGTCCGAGGTCATACAATGTTATAAAATTAGGTCAGGACATTTTTGATAATAAAATAAGCCGAGATGAAATGCTATCCAGATAAAGACAACATAGGTTTATGGATTTATTTTTTGGTTCTTTTCTCCCTCTTTTACTGTAAAATACAAAATCTGCCATTATGAAGATATTTAACCAATGCAAGTGTATAACATTTTCTCTGCTAAAAAGTGACATGTATAAATTATAATTTTGCCACAATTCAATATTTACATTTTGGAAAACAAATCGTGAAGGAGCTATGCCAGCATTTAGCAGATGCAGACAATGTCATCACCCCAGACTACTGCTGTTTCAGGAGAGATTGGTGGCTCGTGCTCTGTAACTTACTCATCTGTGTCCACTAAGAACACCTCTCCCACTTAGAAAGACATCTCGATTCATGCATTTCTCTTGCTGGATTTGTAATGTTATATGTGTTTTCATGGAGATGTGGCATATTAAACAATCACAGAACAGTAGAAACGTGTTTTGGAGTTTCAACATAACACAAGCAGAAATTTCACAACCTTCAGAACAGGGTCTATTTCCTTCTGAACTGTTTGTTGCAAGACACAATGCTGTAACAACACGTTTGAATTTTGTGTTTGCTCTCAAGCCTTTCGACACACAGTGATTTAGTTTTCCTTCCTAGAAACAAAGACATTTTTCTTACATTTGACTTTTAGCATGACAAAGACCACATCATGTATTGGGTCAGAAAGAATGGTTTACCTATTATACTTTTTTACCCATATGATTAGAAAACAAAATCCTGTTGAATCCCAGAGCTGTCTAACTCAGGGATTCTTTTGTTTTGGATAAATAGGTGCCCTTGAGCCAGTTTAATTTTACATTGAAAGCAGAGAGCTTAATATAAGGACCAGTTTTTTTTTTCTTTTTTCTTTTTCTCGGAGCTGGGGACCGAACCCAGGGCCTTGCGCTTACTAGGCAAGCTCTCTACCACTGAGCTAAATCCCCAAGGACCAGCTTTTGAACTTGGAGAAAGTTGAGAGACCACAGCTACACCTGCCTCAGTAAAATAATCTGAAAGCCATTTTGAGGGGGAATTTCTGAACAATCCTATTAGGAGTGATCCATTATAAGCGGGATCAAAGACTTGAGATATTTATGGCAGCTATACATGGGGGAGTGTGAGAAGAGGCAGGCATATAAATGAGAAAGGACTTGCTAATTTTTCTTACTGTGCTTGTGAGCTAGTTAACTCAATAAACACCCACATCCACTCAGGGCACACATTCTCCAGTTCCCAACGAGGTTATTGCTTGCTCCAGCCAGATAGCAGCACAACCACCTGCAAGGTGTATGAGCCTTCCTGTTTGAAATGAAAGAGTATGGAATAATAGAACCACAGGATAAGGCTTTCCAGTTATGTAGAGTCTAAACACCCATCTAATTTTTTATCTCTTTTAATATGTCCTCTATGTGGGCATCCACATATAGAAAACATGTTGTTTCCCAAATAGTTCATTTGCTAGTCATATAGCTCCAGTTACTTAAAAATACCATAGTTATTAAGATTTAGATTCTCCTTTGTACTCCTTCAACTTCTTATTGGCCTGTTTTACTACTTGAGTGTGTTGCATATATACCGCTGCGTATACGAGCTCATAGTGATATGCACAAAATCTACATAAACCCAAGCCATATCAGATCCCAGTATGAAGTGGGGAATTGGGCACAAAATCCCACTTCTAGCATTGGGGCTATTGGCAGTTGTTAGATGCTAGGAGGAAACTCGATTTTATGTAGGTGTTGCTCTTGGTGAATCTAACAGACTCCAGTGGAAAACCACATATCTAAGAATATTTGGGCAGCACAAATTGGTCTTGATAAGTTAAATTTTGAAAAATAAAGGAAACCAAAAAGGACATAGATTTGGACACAATATAGTTTGGGAAAGAGTTAAAGGGCTGAGTATTATCAAACAGTATATAAAACTCTCAGGGGATGGGTGTGCATGTGTATAGCTCCCATTGTCTTTGAGGCAGTTCTTAAAATTGGAAGACAGAGATATACTATTGAGGCTCTTTGCATTCTTTTCCCAACATTAAATGCTACTAGATCATTTAGCATTTTTTAAAAAGCTAGTATGGTATTAGAACTCTTTCTAGTTGCTTTCCTTGGAATACATCTAAGTTTGTTTATGAAGGATAAAATATGGGATTGAGACCAGACCCATTTTAAGGTAGGAATAAAGGAGAAACAGGAGAGTTGGACGCTTGCTTTCCACTTAAAAGATTGTGTTCTTCCATCAATGCAAATTGAACCTGCTTAGATTGAAAACATTCAGTTGACTTTTTTCCCCACCTTCTTCTGAGGAGTAACCTGGGATTTTTTTGGGGGGGAGGGGGCTTAGAGTTTGTTGAGAAGCCTTGTACTGAGTAGGCAGTTTAGACTCAAGTGTAGGAACTTGTATTTTTTTTAAGGGAGTGAAATTTTAGAAAAGCGATTCAGATGGGTACATCAAAGAGGCAGTTACAGCAAGATGGAGGAGAACTTTCCATAGGGCTCAGGTGCTGTTTGATAACATTCTTAGCTTTGGGTTTAGTGGAAGCTAGTGGTCTGCTAAGTTGGAAGATTTCACACAGGTTTAATGTGTTAGTCACAGGATGCTAGTTCTCACACAGAGGTGGGCAAGAATAGCTGATATGCCCACCAGGTATTTTGAACTTGCCTTGATTTATGGTTTTCTTTATTCCTTAAAATTACATAACTTGAAGAAATTGCTTCTACATTGAAATGGGGAATTTGGAGTAACCTAAATCTTTGTCCTCAGGCCACAGTCACCCAAACATGGCTTCAGAATAAACAATATCTTGTTCTCTTTAAAAACTTTAAGTGAAGTGAATTGTGTGTACCTATGAGGTAGAATGTGGCACTGCACCCCACATTCACTGTGTGTGATGATCCTATTAGGATGATTGACATGCTCATCAACTAAACCACATCGCCTTTTTGCATTGGCAGCTTCAAAGTTCTTTCTATTAACAAGCTTGAAGTATGCAGTAGGATGTCATGAACCAGAGTTAACCTCCAGTGCCATAGAACATTAGAAAGCCTTCTCATCCAATGGCACCCTTGTACCTAATGATCTCTCCACAGGAACATTACTTCTTAGTCACTGGCAATCATTAGTCTCTTCCTTGTAGGTGATTAGCTTTGTTAGCTTTAGGCAAATGTTAAAAGTCTCAGGAAGTTCTCATTTATGTTGTCCTTGTCCTGGCTTACTTCACCTAATATAATGTCTGCCATTTCTAGTCACACTGCCAGGAATGATGGAACCTCACTATTCTTCATGGCCAAATAACATTTCACCATGTTCCTGTGCCATATTTTCTTTATTTAACCATCCATTAGTGTATTCTTCGGGTGATTCTGTATCTTGGCTAATGTGACAGGCACTGATGTGGAAATGGGAGTGGAGCTTATTGAAATCATACCACAAATCAAGCCTCTCAGGCTCTTTTTTAATACACACTTTTATATGTTCTTTCTGTATGGTGATTAATCAAGTAACCTCAATAAACTCACCTTAAAAGATGTTTATGAGGACTGTATAACACAGCATACAGAAGTTAGTCAGAATGGAACAAAGCTACAAGTGATAAATGAAGACAGTTTTATTATAAATAAATATGCAAGTTTAGTCTATAAAATTGTCTCTTTTTTCAGTTGTTGATATGCAAAAGAGCGTTAAAATCTTAGAACACAGTTTTTACTTAAAATTATAATATGGGAAACTTGATTTAAAAACATAAGTAGCATTATAAGTGAATACTAGTACCCTTTGTAATTATAAACTTACACACACACACACACACACACACACACACACACACACACACACAAGCAGGGTGTATAATCAGACAAGTAAAGGCTCATTTTGAATTGCCTCCTAAAATCCACACTCCACCTCCTGGAGCCATCTGCCACTAGCAAACCCCAGCTCCACCAAAATGATAAATTGCTATGCATTCCTCAATGCGAAATCATTACTAAAAGCTGTAGGGGTGGATCCAAGTTGTTAATGATTAAGCCCCATATGTGTGACAAAATTGAAATGTTCTGACGATCTTTCCCCAGAAGAGTCAGTTGGGCAGCAGTGTAGAAAATGTGTGGTCAAGATGCTCTCAGACCTGGGTTTGCTATCCTGGGTAGGTTCCTAGTTCCTCGACTTCCTCATTTTTCTTACATTGGGAGTATTGGTAGTGTCTAAGATGGTAGATTGTAAAATAACATGTATAAAACAGTGTATTTACAACTAACAGTTACAGCTCATCGCTCACTTGAAGGGATAGCGATGATGATGATGACGATGACGATGATCATTGAGGATTTATATGATTCATGTTAAGTTTCTATAATGGATTTGACAATCAGCCTTGACTATGCTTATGATAACATCCAATACTGAGAAGCAGGTACAGAAAACAGGACTACATCTTGTGAAAATTGTGTGCCTTGTACAAGTGTGGAGGGTAAATCCATTTAAAACAATAACTTTTGGGGAATGGAGAGGTGGCTCAGCAGTTAAGATTACTTGGTCCCCCTGCCAAGGACCCACATTAGGAATCCAGCACCCAAAGGGTAACTATATGACTCTGATTTCAGGGGACCTGACATCCTCTTCTAACCTTCACTGGCACTAGGTATGTACACAGTCCACATTCATACGTGTAAGCAAAGCATTCATACACATAAAACAACTAATAAATAATGATCCCTCAACTTTTTTTAATTTAACATACGAAATTGAGGAAAGTCAGATAAGTTTTAATATTTCTCAATATACTTAATGTTCTTTTATCTTAATAGTCTGACATATAATTTCTTTGGAACATAAATAAGCTGTTTGTAATTTTCACAAACCATAATTATTGTATAATACACTCCAAGTAGGCAATACTACTGGTGGCCATGTACTGTATCTTATGGCATTTTCTTAGTGTGTCAACACTCTTTCTGTATCCTAGGAATCATGAATTGCAAATATTTTCATCTCAAAAACAATTGAACTTTGGAACATTGCAAACCCTATAATTGTCTACCCAGCACATAAATAAGGCATGCAGTGAAGTCCAGCATCAAAAACCCTAGATTTTTCTCTGAGTAAATTTTCTTTATCTCAATAGACAGTGAAATCTTTCTTTGCTTTGTGGGCTGAAAGTTGGAGAAATACACCTACTTTATGCAAAGAAATCAGTAAAATGTAATCTCTATTTATTTGAGATTCTCAGGCATACTTGTAAGTGTAGATTTACTTTTACTTAAAATTAGATTTTCCAGAAACTCTATAGGAATCATTCAGTAAACACTTTTAAAAATGGAGAATATTACTCAGAGATACATTTTTAGCTTTCAGAATGTAATTAGGAATGTAGTGTAAAAATTAAATACTTAATCAAAGATCTTGAAGTCTTTATTATTCACTGATGAAATATAAAAATGACTGTATTTGGCTTATAAAACTCTCTTCAAGTAGACTGGATTAGCACATACTTTACTTTTTATATATAAAAGCATGGTTTTATAACCATTGTATAAAAGGTTTTAGCATTAGTCAAACGCTTAAGATGCAGAAAGACTAGACACCAAACGCTGGGTCAGAAATGACAACAGCAGAATGGAGAAGAAAAATTGAGACTTGGTATTCAAGGTACAAGCTGAATCGTGTGTAGGGATTTGGTGCTGTGTGATTAGCTACTGAAAGTTTCAGGAAATTATCAGTCTTTGAAAACTAAATTGTCATAGTGTAAGTTGACCCATCGTGCCAGAAAAAATGAGGACGTGATGTCTGAAAATGATCACGTTCTCTCATATTTTTCTAAGTGGTCCTGGAGGTCATATGTATGCTGCACATGCTGCCAATGCTCAGTTACCTATGCTTACATTCAGGCTCTCACTCCTGGAAACCAGAAGGAGGGAAGTGCTTCCGTGTGGACTGGAGCTTTATGAGGAACAAGCTCCCACACACCAGTCTTCACGGTTGATGAAGCACTCAACCACGCCATCAGCTCCCTGCCTTCACCTCTACCTGGGAATAAAAATCAAGAAGCCAACTGGTGCATTGGCAGAATGTGGCAGAAACTCCTGGCAAAATGGATAATTGCGCTTAGGGGGCTGGTTCCTTTGTTCAAAAGAAAGGCCAGTAAAGTAGTTGGAAATCAAAAGAAATGAAGAATGTTGGGTCAGTTTCTTTGTTGCTTCAGTTTCTTTGTGGATAAGAAGGTTAACCTAACTCTATCAGATAGAATAAGTTTTGATGATGATCCAATGAAGGCAGGTAATTCTAATCTCATGAGCGAATAGAGATGTTAGATTTTAAGTCTTAGATGGCCCAAGTTCCTATTAGCAGGTTCAAGATAATCCAGAAATCCGGGATCTTGTCCAGGACACTTGTGGCTACATCAACTCAGACACACTGACCCTCAAGAGAAATTATAAAAGTTGATCTTTGTCTCGTATCCAGCTGTAGGTTTCTAGGATGACCTTTGTTGGCTGTAAACTGAGAATTCTCTGATGAGGAGTAAGTTATATTTACCTGAGAGTATGAGAATAAGATTTAGAATGTGTAAGGAAGTTTGTTGCTCTAAAAAAGTGGCAGTAGTTCATTCCTTTCTAAGATGTAGCCTCACTTACCTCACTAGCCATGGAAAACTAGCTTGATCTGCAGTACCAGGCATGATGTCCCTCCTGCTGAATGGGTCTTATATCCAATTAGACAGACAGCCCTTAGTTACCAGGAATGGGTGAGTGCTGCTGACTTGCATTTTTTATGGATCTCTTGCCATACTGATTATTGTTGTAATTAATTTGTTACAGTTTGGTATGACCATTAATGGCTTGTATAGTATTTTAGAATAGAGCAGAATATAGACCACATGGAAAAGAAAGGCTTTCAGGTTAGAATCTGCCAGAGCCCAGCTCCAGTAGGCTTTATGTCCCAAAGAAAAGGCATGGAATCCAGAAAGAGACTAACACAATCTAAGAATAAATAGGGATAGCTCGTGTGTTTATTGAAAAAAGTGTATTTGTGTGTGTGTGTGTGTGTGTGTGTGTGTGTGTGTGTGTGTGTGTGTGTGTAGGGGTAGCTATAACTTTTAAACTCTATATTTATATAGTGGCTTATTTACAGGTAATGTTGAAAGCAGACTTGATGATTCCAAAAGGTATGTTTCCACGTATGTTTTTTTTTAACCTATTTTAGCACTGTTTTAAACATCCAGAATGAAAGCAGCAATCAGATGTATTTTTCTTTAAAGGAAAAGCAATGAGTTCAGCAAGCATCTACGTCCCTCCTGTTTTCTAAGGTTCAGCAATCCCTCTAGGTGCCCCTTTATACTTCCTCCTGCATACTCTCAGCCTTCATGGTCAGGAGGCACCAGACACTGAGTTGTAAGAAGCAAACCCATAAGTACTATTTTCATTTGTCAAGGGGCATGACAAGGGGCTTGTACCATGTAGCAGAACAAGCACTGAGTTGTTTCCTAATCGCCTTTCTATGTGTTATAGTCTTACAATATGGGTCTATTCTCATAGACTCCACAAAGGGAAGATCCTGATGTCTTACTCCTCTCCAAAACGCTGCATCATTCTGATTCCTTCAAGGTATGCTCCTGTATATGGCAGAGGGGGATCAAGACAGTCTAACTCCTTAACAGAATCTGCTTCTTGTGGAGGCAAACCAGATCTTGCCATCTGTGCCATATGTCAGTCACATACGCACAAATCTGTCATGGGTAGTATTCTGTACTTATTAACTGAACTTTTGCCCTCAACTGCTAAGGCCTCAGACCGTGGGTCTGGCCCATTGTTTCTCTACACTGTGTGCTTTTATCTTTGAGACTAGGCATAAGTGCTTAAGAGTTTCTGGAGCCATCTTAAAGTTAACAAATCTTTAACTTCTCTATTTTCGGTACAAACAAGGGGCACAAAAGGGACTCTTGTGTAGGAGTAGGCAGAGTCATTGTACTATATGGTTCCGTGGTGGCAGAATTTTTTTTTTAAGAATTATTTGGTTTAGAGAAATTGTCACTGTATACATTCACATCCTCTACCAACCTCCAAACAAATTCCCAGAGTAAAAAGCATAAACGTGCATAACACAGTGAGAATCATCAGCGATGAAAGTAAAAGTGTGTTAGAGAACTGTGATTGGTAATGTTCATATGAAAGAACTTAGTTAAGTAGCAGTGGTTGCCATGTGGTCCAGGCCAAGAACCAGCTTGAATCATCCAAGTCCTGTGTCCTAAGTGTGCATGTGCTTGGAAATAATGGCCTCTCTGTACCCTAGGGGATGCAATCAAAGTTACACTGATAGTCTATATTGTTTGGGTAGTCACTTGGAGTACCCTGACTAATCATTCTAAAAGAAGTTTCTCATGCATCATACTGGTGTTGTAAGATTTTCAGCCCAAGTAAAATGAATTTATTTTAATATATATTAAAAATATATAAATATTTATATATATATGATTTGATATATATGATATATTTTTATATACGATATATGGAATTTTAGTCCATACACATGCATACGTATATATTTAAAACTATTTATATTAAATATTAAACATTATAATACACATGTTATACACATATATGTATTGTTTATGATTTTTGGTTAACATAAAATAATATGATTCCTTGAGGCTTTATCAATGTTGATGTCATTTGCCCCTGTCCCTTCTTCACATACAGTATTGAATTCCCTACCTCCTCCCCAGCTGCACCATATCATAGGAACCCCAGCCCCAGTGAATGTGTCTACATCAGCCCCTGTATCTATGGCTCAGGGGACACCATGAACGAAGAAGTTGAAAGATTGTAAGAGCTAGAAAACCAGGAAGTCTTCTGTGAGTCAGGATCTTCTAGAAATGGCTATAAAACAGAAATGGAATAACCGTAGATATGCTAACGTGGAAGGGAGAAAACGTGATAGGGTCTCAACCTTAGAAAAAGAACTATAGGCAACTGATGACCTCAGGGAGGGGGAGAATTAGCCATTCTCAGAGATGAGTCCCCTTATTGGTTATCCAATACGAAGTGGTCAGTCCTTAAACCACATACACACAAACAACGAAAATGAAAGTGTTTAAATCATCGTGCATACATATATGCATATGGATGCATGTAAAAATAATAACCAAAGAAAAAGTGTTTAGCAATTTGAAAGTGGGGAGCCATGTGATGGGGATAAATGAGGGCAAAAGGGAGGAGCCGGAGAGGGAAAATGGAAGAGGAAATGATGTAATAGTATTTTAATGAAAATGTATTAAAATTATAAAAGGCTTTAATTAAAAAAAATAAGTCAGCCTCGTTGAAAGACAGTTGTTAGTGATTTTAAGGAATGCTATCTAGAGATATAGAGCTACTTTTAAATATGATTTTTCTGTAGTCTTGAGAATTTCATACACACACACACACACACACACACACAATGAGAAATGATCATACCATTTCCACCTTGCAATTCCCTCCATATCACATATACCAACTTCTAAAACATTCCCCTCCTAAGCCTTCCTCCTCCTCTCCCTCCTCTTTTTCCTCTCCTCCTCCTCCGCCTTCTCCTCCTCCTCTACTTCTCTTCCTTTTCCTCCTCCTATAACCCACCAGATCCAAGTACCCTTCAAAAGTACCCATATTAAATGCTTTATTACCTTCTCAACTGTGTGGGTGTTTGGCAAGTGATCTAATCTCTCTAGGGGTGGGTTTCATTCAGCGGGGTGACTCTTGTTTACTTCATCTACACCAGTTTTCTTGTTTCCTGTAATAATGGCATTCATTCCACCACGGACCAATAGCGGGTAGACCTGACTCTAATACCTTCTGTGCTCCCTTCCCTCTTATAACACCAGGGACCTTGAGCATTATCAAAGTGCATCCTCCCTAAGTACCAGGAAACATTTACTAAATAAATTCATCCGTCCCCTTGCACATACCTAAGCACAGACATTTTCCAAGAGTTGTTATGTGGGTGCAATGTCTTTCTGCTGGGATTGTCACATTGGTAGCATGTGAGCATCAGACTAGGTGAGTTCATACATATACACTTTTTTCTTCCTTAACATGTGGAAAGAACTCATCTGGAAGCTCAAGCATATAGATACATAAGTTAGTAGTTTCACATAGACCCGATGGAGTTGGATCTTTGAACCTACAACTTAACCCAGTCAGGAAATTTGGTTTCAGTTTTCATTTTAAAATGAGCTTGAATTACATTTACAGTGATTACAACCAAAAGAATAATAATTAATTGGCATATCTAGGTTAAATAATTTTGTGATTGTAGGAGATATTCATCCTACTAAACCATGGGTATATTTTTAAAGATTTATTTATTATTTATAAGTACACTGTAGCTATCTTCGGACACTCCAAAAGAGGGCATCAGATCTCATTAGAGATGGTTGTGAGCCACCATGTGGTTGCTGGGATTTGAACTCAGGACCTCTGGAAGAGCAGTCAGTGCTCTTAACCACTGAGCCATCTCTCCAGCCCATGGGTATATTTTTAATCATAAGAAGATTATATATGTAGTATTTGGAGGGAGTTTTATATATGGTCTTTTTAACCAGGCAGTTATGGACAGCTCACAGTGGGGGAAATGAACAAAATACCTGCCCCTCAGCTGAATTTGTAGAAAAATATTAGCACCCTCAGGATATCTATTTAGAACTCTTTGTTCCGGCATTCCATATTCTGTCCATCCGAAATTCAAATGTATTAAGTAAAACAAGCTTTGGATTGCCAGAAGACATAGAGAAAAGTCAAATTAAATTGTGTCATTCAGGGTTTGTACTCATTACCAAGAAATCCAGAATGTTTTTTTTTCTGGAGGACAAGCTATAGTGTGTGTGGCTTACACAGCCATATATCCAAAGAGCATGTGAACATGGATCCAGCAGGAAACTAAGAGTGTCACAGGCTCCTTTAAGCTTGGAGGTTGGTACTCTACTTCTAAAAGCAGAGGTAGGACTCGGTGCAGAGTCATGCCTGTTATAGATGCTAAATAATAAATACTTATTGATGACAAATAGAAGAAGGGCTGGCAAGGCCTCTTTGTCCCTTCCAAATGAGACGATTCAGCCAACTGACAAGGTGTGTGCAATTAGAGTAGGACGCCACAGAAGAGAGAAAAATAGAAAGGAATTAGCCATGGTCCACATTTCCCTTCCAATGCTTAGTCTTACCAGGTAACAGTACTCAATTGTTTTATCATGTTGTCTAAATTGAGGGAAATTTCTGACTACTATTTAAACAGTCCCAAGTCTGCTCATAAAATTCTAGGAATTTATTTTCATTGACCATCAAGTTTGGAGGCTGTCTTATTTCAGCTACCTTCAGCATTTTTTTTTCATGTGTGTACAATATATAACCTTTGACTTTTCGGTCTCTTGTAATTTTCCTTTCCCCCTTTTGTGTAAAGGAAAGCACATATCTTAAGACATAAATGCAAAGTCTTTAATTCCGCCACTCCAGACTCAGAAGCAAGCAGATTTCTGTGAGGTCAAGGCCAGCCTGGTTTATGCATTGAGTTCCAGGATAGCCAGAGCTACACGGGGAGACCCTGTCTTAAGAAAGGGCAACCAACCAACCAACCAAACAAACAAACAAATAAAAAAGAGCATGACACGACACCATATATCTTATTTTAATTTTATTCACTGAACGTTTCAAGAAAATTTACCTATAAATGTTCTCTAATTTTTTAATGTTGTTATTGGTATTACTATTATTATTATTATTATTATTATTATTATTAATATAAACAAGTATAATGGAAAATAAGGCACTGTGGGACTTGTGTTGCTTGTGTTTGGTCTGTAGACAGTTAAGCACTTTCATACAACATGGAAAGACCTGTGCACATGAGTATGTGGGCCTGCACACACACACACACACACACACACACACACACACACACACACACGCACACACGCACACACACACACATACACACACGCACACACACACACCACATAGACACACACCACATAAACACACACACACACACACACACACACACACACACGCACGCACGCACCCCTTTCCCAACACACACCCCCCCACATACCTGCCATAATCAATACTGCTTAGAATATAAACGGCAGGATCCTTCTCAGCTTACAGGAAAATAAATAAAGCAAAAGAGACACTCTGGATCCCAGGGGGATTCTTTTCCCAAAGCAATCAGACATCTGGAGTCTTGGTCTGATAAAAATAGTGACTCTTTCGGGGCAGTACATCTTTTAGATATGACTGAGGAAAGCAGGGCATAACGATGACAGAATTGGTGGGGGGGCGGGGGAGGCAAGCAAAGAAAAAAAAACAATCATACCTCCGTGCTGTAAGAGACTGTGCCAACACAGACTGTGGCATAATTACATGCATATATTTATAGAACTCTGAATCTTGAAATAGTCGCAAAAAGCAGTTCTTTAGTGTCTGACTGTTGTGGGTAGAGTCCTCATTTCTCTTTTGTGTATCTGTCTGTGCGTGTGTCTTATGACTCCAATGTATAGGAACTACCACATTCTGTTCAGTAGTAAGTATAGTGTGCTATGTGCACGTAATTGCAGAAAAACCCTATGTGGCGGCAGTTTGAGTCACGAGCTCATAAGATAGCTGTTCTAATGGACGCTGAATCCGAACCGAGAGGGGGCAGGGCCCAGCGCTGCTCAGCAACATCGCAGATGACTTGACCTTTTCTGTATTGATCACTCTATGCTCACATTCACCCACTCAAAAAATATTGCAGCGAGCAAGCACTTACATACATTCAGGCAGAAAACTACTCATTACTCTTTCAAAAGCACATAGTTGAATACGTAAAAGTGAAACATGTTATTATCATTTGTAAATACTGCTGTCTGGGTTATGAAGCAAACTACCATTTACGAAGCGAGTATTTGCAAAATGTGTCTAATTTTTTTATAACAGTCTTTATTGAGGCTTCGGCTCAAATAGTTTTAGTTCCTCACATATATATTAAGAATGAAGCAAATAAAACATGAGTATTGATTCAGTTTTTAAAGTTATGACCGCTTAAACTGATGTGTAATTTTGCATGATGATATATTTTAATTTCCTTAAACTATCTAGTTTTCCAAGATTTTAAAATCATAGATATTGCCATAGAACTTCTCTGGACTTGTAACATCTTAAGCATTTATAACAGTACAAAAGACCTAGAATGTGAAGTGGGCCATGAAAACATATAGGCACGAAGCATTTAAATGCAGATGTTAGGAATCAATTACTGCTGGAGCAGACTTTAAAACACATCCTGCTCCAGTCTTTGTGCTCATGTCTAAATGGGATTTGGCAGGTGGATAAAAGATGTATTGATTTCTGTTTTGGAGATTGCTACAGACTTACTGCTTCAATAGACTTTTAAACGAGGCTTGGATCTTAACAAACTGAAACCTGAAATTCTTTCCTGGCATCATAACTCCCCTAACTGCCCTAACCTCCCACCCCCCAACCCCCGAATATGACAACTATGAAAGCCGGTGTTTGGAGCTGCTGTTCTATTCTGTTGCCCAACCTCAAAAGGAAAAATAGTCTGGGGAAGAAAACAACTGCTATTAATTTCTCTTTAACACAGAGAAGGTTCTATCAGAAACCTTGAATTCCTGTTTGAATAAGTACTTAGAAAACCTCTTGGTCCCCAGTTCCTAAGCGTTCTCTCATTCTCTCATTCAGTGACAAAAATCATACTACAGTGTATGAGCTACTGTGTACATCTGGTGAACTGTCTGAATCTTGCCTTGACTATTTAAAACAACATGCTTCAAGTGGATAATCCCTTGGTTTGGGGGAGAAAAGAAATTCTGAAAGCACTAAGACTAGAAAACAAGATGCATTTTAAGACACACAGCTGAGACTTATAAAACGTCTTGAAAATGTTAAGTAAATTAATTCAAGAGAGTTGAAATATCCCTCCTCGAGGCCACCCAGCAGCTTTCAGAGCAACATGAGCCCAAAGTTCTAACCCGTGCCCTTCCTTGAATAAGACAGGAAGACACAGATTGACTCAGGGCCACAGAGAAACCAAGTAGATTGGCAGTTAGAAGTCATGGATTATTCACTAGCGCAATCGTGACTTCAAACTCAATACATCAGGGTCACCTCTGCTCTGAATTCCCTCAAGGTAACCAGCACTTAAGTCCTTGATCCATCTTCAGACCTTAAAAAGGAATGAAATGTATCAGCTAGGCTGTTTCTGAGGAGACCGCTAAATTAGGCTTAGAGGTGTCAGTGTCTATATGTCCAGCTTGAAATTCTGTGTACCCGCCAGCCTCATTTCATGAAACCCTCTGCTCTCTCCTGATATAGTTCTAGAAAGACTTTGGGACTTACTAGGTAAGTCCCCCTTGGGCTGAACAGATCAAGGAAGCTCTTTACAGAAAACTAAGTGGCAACCAACCCTTCCTGCCCCTTTATCTCTCCATTATTACTGACCACATAGTAGATATAAGCTGGGGACAGCAGACATCCTTGTCTGTATTTAACCTCTCAATCCCCAGTCACCTTAGGCTAACATTGATTTCTTGGGTGAAATGGAGAATACTCTTCAAAACTTAATTTTCCTGAATGCTTCTCAGTGAGAAAAGAAAACACACCACATAGTCCATGCAGGACTCAAAGTTTCGTTTAATGTGTTTGTTAGGATGAAAAACACAGAGATCCAAAGGCTTAGTAGGAAGGAATGAAGTGGATCTGGACAAGTGGTTGCTGTGTGGCCACCAGGGAAGAGACTGTGTAAAAAGCTTCTAGCTTCACCTATGAAAACCAGAACCACTTGGCATCTCTAAGTAACAAGATGGGTGTGACCCAAAGAGAAGGGTCATTGGCATGGAACTGTCTCCAAGGCTCCATAGTTCGGACTGCATTTCCCCAAAATGCACTGATCACGGGTCCTAGCACTCTGCTCCTATAGCCGTTCTACAGAAGCACTAACCTTTACAGGTTCCGTTTCATCTCACAGTCACAGTTTCCACAGAGCAAAGAACAATGGAGGGATGAAAGTGTGTGGTCTGCTGAGGTAGAGGGAAGATGTAAGAGAGGTAAAGAACTATTAAGACGAAGGCAGAGGTGATAATGGGTGCCTTCAATCATATGAGGGCTATTTTCTCAACTTGTAGGACTTTTGTTTTCAATAAAAACCTGTTCCATGCAAAAAATTTCATATGGCCTTGAAGGGTTAATTACTGCCCACGCTCTGAAGGTAGCTGTGAGGTGCATTTTGAACACGTCAGACTGTAAAAAAAAAAAAAAAAAAAAAAAAAAAAAAAAAAAAAAAAAAAAGATTTCTAGTACCTCTAGCTGATGTGTTTTTATTCCAAACCTTTACCTCCAGAACCCTGAATGCACTGTGGTGAGCTCATAAATCCCCTGGACAGACTGACCGTCCACGGGTGCTGTAAAACTATAAACACACAGGAGTTAGGTATGAGATGCCTGACTTGTTACAAGATAAATTCCTGGCAGTGTTTTGTTTTCTCTGAAACACGGAAGCAGCAGGCTACCTTGGTGACACAGAAACTGTCTACAAAACAAGACATCATCCCCCACACGTTAACAAATGGCACTGCCTTGCTTCCTACCTATTGACCCTTGGCCATTCTGCTTCATGCAAGGAGAGAAACAATCAAACCTTCTCTGTAAAACGGACCAAAGGCCTAACAGACCAAACTTCCATCTCTCTCTCTCTCTCTCTCTCTCTCTCTCTCTCTCTCTCTCTCTCTCTCTCTCTGTGTGTGTGTGTGTGTGTGTGTGTGTGTGTGTTCACTTAGTTTACTTATCTTTAACACTGTTAACAATAAAACCCCAAAAAACAGTAGGCTACAATTCCTAGTAAGGTTGACTCTGAGTACAGATCATGTTTGTGTAAGTTGTACCATTTCTTTCTGTAAAAATGGGATATTGCATTTCTATTTCCTGGTACTATTACAGCTACGATTATGAAGTCTTTGCTGCTTTTTTTTTTCTTTCATTTTTTACAGTATCCTGAGAGAAAACAAGATAGGAAGAAAAACCTCCCAAACCTTTGATCAGGGTCAACTTCAAACTATTGAAACCTTTGAGTTGTTTTCTAGGCCCTTCTCTTAACATTGCTCAGTTTCTGGGCCCTAAATGTGTCCTGTATGGCCAATGGCCACCATCTGTAGCTATTCCAGTCAGCCATGTGTTCTAGTTTGCTTTGTTGCAGTCTCCAGCTAACTCCTTCTAACCCTTTGCCTGGCCCAGGTCTAATGGCTGAGTAATGATAAGGACAGATGTTCAGAGTCTGTCTCTCTCTCTCTCTCTCTCTCTCTCTCTCTCTCTCTCTCTCTCTCTCTCTCTCTCTCTCTCCCCTCAAACATGTCATTTCTTCATGCTCTCTTATCCTTCTTTCTCTAGAAAACATAAGTCAAAAACAACGAAACCCTCATGACTTGGAGACAATGGTTTATCCTGGCTAGTATTACGAACTTCGACAGCTACTTTTCCTTGGAATCTGTACTTTTCTTTTTCTGGAGTAGCATCCCCATGCCTTCCTGCTGACGTGGGTGGGGGAAAGATGCTCTCCCGAAAGACTGGCTTGGCTGTCTCTTCCTTTCATTAACGGGGTAACCTAGAGTTCCCCGAGGAGCCTGGCACGGAAGTGTAATTTTCCCGCGAGAACCCTACCTGACATTCGAAACGAAATGAAATTTAAAGTCATAAATATGAGAGGAAACGAAGGCCGCTGTTTTCGAGATGACTTTTAAGCCTGGGGCTTCGTGTGTGTGTGTGTGTGTATGTGTGTGTGTGTGTGTGTGTGTGTGTGTGTGTGTGTGTGTTTGTGTGTGTAACAAATCCCTGGGCTTTTTCTCGGACCCCTCCTCCCCTCCACGGATCTAAAGATCTACGAAGTGAAGTGGAATCGCAGCTCTGGCCAGGCAAAACCTCCTGGCTGGGACCCAGAAGCTGTAGCGGACCTTCCGCTCCGCCAGGAGAATAGAATGACTACCAGGAGGCCAGAAACAAAACACTTAAATGTTACATTTATTAAGGAAATGTTAAATAAGAAAAAAAGTCAAACGGTGTCACGGATATCAAGAGCACTTTTGTGGCGTAAACCGTGCAGACACGAGCTAAGAATTCTACTCTGGATCTTTGTCCCGGGCTTAGCTGGAGCGCTAGCCTCCCATAAAGACCCAGCTGGAAATGCACTAAAAGAAAGCACTTACCCCATTCACAGTCTCAGGCTCCCCTCCCCCCACCCGTTCTCCCAGAATGACAAAACTCTAACCCGCAGGCAGGCAAACAGGCCACTAGGGCACAAAAGACTGATCAAATATTTGTATTCAAGCAAACTAACACAAATCCCTTAAAACCACAGGTTACTATCGATCAAAGTTTCACTCTCCTAGTAGGTCGCAAAACCCACAAGCAACCCAATTAGGTCTGCAGCGTGGCGTATAAACAGTCACTTTTCCGGTCACTGGGCTACTGTTGCCTCTGAATACACACCCCTCCACACCCCGCCTTGCTCGGTCTCTCAAGCTGTCCCCAGTGCTCAGCCCACCTGCAGGTGGAAAGGGGCCTTCGTCGCTGGGTCCATCTCCCTGCATCCCAAGCCAGTAGCCACTCCCAAAGTTCTGCACCCTGCTTTTGCCACCTGCTGCTGAGTCCCGAAGTCTGGGCGCTCCTCGCCTACAGTCTTGCTTGGGGCATTTCGAAGAGCGATCAGAAATCGGTCACTTTTCCCCCCAAAGGCAGAAGTCAAGAGAAAAAACTGACTCCGACAGGTTTGCGTTGCTCGGTCCGAGAAGGTGAGGGGTGCATTACGACTGGCGGAGTACTGGAGGTGTCGGGGGACACCCGCCGTGGGCGACCCGAAGGCCACTCAGTAGGGCCCCACGACCACTGCCTCAACCTCTTTAGACGGCCTCCGGTCCTTCACTAGGAAGTTGATCATGCCTTCGGACTTGATGAGCAGGTTACAGCCAAGGAAGAAGATGCCGAAAACCACGGTGAGCGAGAGCACACACATTACAGCGATCTGCACCACGCGCATAATGTACAGGCTGCGCTCGTCGGGGCCGCCCTCGGCGAAGCCATCGTCGGTCACCACCGACGCCTGGGTGCAGCAGCGCACCGCGCGCTCCAGCGCCTCGCTACTGTTGGCCAGGAACAGGCCAGCCACGTCGGTCTGGTTGCCCAGCACTGAATTCATCACGAGAGCAAGCAGGCGCCCGGGAGGCGAGGGTCGAAGGGGTGGGGACCAAAGTGGCTGTAGCGCCGGACGAACAGGTGCCCGGCGGAGCGCTGGCTTGATCACTTGTGCGCGCGGGGCTCCTCCGTCTTTCTTTCAAAGTGCCAAGTCCGTAAGTGTCTCAAGAACCTCCTCAGGGCGCGCCGCAAGCTGGCTCCTGTGCGCCGTGTGCTGCCCAGGCAGTGCTCGTTCCCGGCGCTCGCTCGACTGGGAGCTCTTAGAACTTGGCGGGTTGGGCCGGAGGGGCCGTGGGAGGCGCGGGCCGTGGCGGTGGCCCGGCTGCTGCTCCGAACGAACAGCGGCCCCTGCTGGTGACAGAGCCTAGCGGCGCCTGCTAGGCGTGGAGGGGCGGTGAAGAAAAGAGCTAATATAGCAAGCAGGCTTTGTGCCTTCTGCAATTCCAAAGACTAGGTAGGTAAAGGTCACTAAGCACTCCTGATGGGAAGAACAAGTAAAGAATTTGGGGAGAGAGGCTGAAAGTTGCAGAGGACCCGATCACACCCGCTCTTAAGTGTGTCCTCCGAAGCCACCCCTCTCACCTCTGAGCAGATGTAAAGTGGCCAGGGACCAGATGGAACCGGCTGAGGCACTGGCCCACTGCCTGTGTTTGGCTGCTGCCTGTTCTCATCGGAAGACAAGTCGGCTGGGAAGACTCGGAATTTCTTCTCTTCTCCCTTCCTTTTTGGGGTACGGGGTGTTGGTGGTGTTATTATTGTTTTAAGGAAGGGAGAATGGAGGAAAACCTTAGAAATCATAAAAGAGCTATGTCCCCACCCTGCTTGGAAAGCTACTACGTGTGTAGTAAAAGCAGGATTTGCAGTGAGCTGTGAGGCCCAGGCAAGGCGCAGGACTAAGGAGGTGCTCTTTTTGTGGTTTGTGTGTGGAAGTGGTTGCCAAGAGCAGGGTCACCTCTCTGTTGAGGGAGGTGGACAGAGCGACCAACTACTTCATTGCAACTTTAATTGCAGAGGAGTTTTTGGACGAGCTTCCAGTGTTTTTTGTCCTTGGCAGAAAATCAGTGGTTTAAGGGAATTGCTCATCCACATCCATCACCTAGAATGCCGGCCAGCAGCTGGGCGCCTCCCTCTAGAAGCTGATGCTCCAACCCACCCTTCCTTCCTCAACACAAGGCAATCTGCAGACATTTCAGGGAGCTACGGATGCTCTGTCCATAGTGACTGCCGTCAGTTCTAAATTCTAGTGGAGGCATCTTACACACAGGTCACTTCTACTTCGTCTTAGGCTCCAGAAGATACAAGATTCTCTCTTCTCCCTCTCTCTCCTTCCCTTTTCCCCTGTCTCCCCCTCTTCAGTTCTCATCTTTCTTTGTTGCTCTACTTCCTGTTATAAAGTGCCTGGAAATGAGAGGTTGACATCCGATCCAAAGTTTTGAAAGAATACTTTTATAACTTCTTTATGGAGATACTCTATTGGGTGTGGAGGTGGGGAGAGGATTGGTATGTAGCTCAGACTGTCAGTCTGTCAATCACAGCCTTAGATCCTGTGTTTGGTGATGGTAGGCATGCACAGAGCCTTCTAATTACACCATGCTTGCTTCTTAAATTCTCTTTGTAAGAATCGTCCGTTCTGTGCTCAGGTCCTCTTAATGTATTGGCCTCCTTTAAGGTGTTGCCAAGCACAAAGTGGTGCCTTTTAGGCAATTTTTTTCTGGAAGCTACAGTATGTTCTAGATATCTAGATGCTTTTATTGTCCAGAATTGGACAATAAAATTGTTCCAGGTGTGAACAACAAAGAACCAGGCTCCCAGAGTTTAGCCATACTTTCCATGGCTTAGATGCTCTAGTTTTCACGATTCAGTCAGCCTGTATATATTAAACATACAATATATCAAATTATATACTATATATAAATTATATATAATTCATATATATGTAAAATTTATTATTAATTGACCATAAAGAATTTTTTACATTTTGTTATCAAGGTGATGGAATATCAGTAGCTGGCTCCAAGTTCAAATCCCAGCACCCATGTAAGACAGCTCACAGTCTCCTCCAATCCTAGTTTCGTAGGGATCTCATGCCTCTAGCTTCAATGGGCATGTTCACTCACAAGCAAATATCCACATGAAGACACATACACATGCAATAAAGAAATAAGATTGAGTCTTTAACACGTGTAAGAAATAATGTATATTTAAAACTCATAAAAGAATGTTAAGAAATATGAAGTCATGCTGTATGGATGATTGAAGCAAATAATGATTCAGGAAAACAAATGGGCAGAGAAGAGAGCATGATTCATGAACATGTAGGCCCACTCTGAGTTTAGAAGGTACATGTGATTGAACATTGAGGTACCAGTACTTTCTGGGGGTATTCCTGTGTTTCCAGGACCAGGATTCCAACATAGGGAGGTCTTGGGGTGAAGGAGAGGGAGGTGGAGAAGGAGAGAGAGAAGGGGAAGGACAGGAGAGAGTTGGGGGAGGAGGAATTGCTAGTTGAATCATTGTTGGAGTGCATATGAACTTACTGCTGTTAACAATCATTAGTAATATCATTTTAGTCAAATCAGTGTTAAAATTATCAAATGTTTATCTGCTGGATATTCTTATGTCTGAGCCAAACCTCATATTTGAGAAAATATGGTCAGAAGGAGTTGGAGAACACAGATTTTCTTTCCTTTCTTTCAGATGTAACTAGTACACAAACTGCTTGAAGTAGAAGGCAATGCTTCTCCCCACAAGATAGCACAGATCTATGGTTTTGCTACCTAGAAGGACTCATTTGTATTTATCTATGACTACTTCACCTTTGGTGAAGTAAGGCTGTGTTTTGGGGAGCTAAATGCTCTCATTGCAAATTTCAAGTATTGTGCAAGGACAGAATCCCTTGCTAGCTCTTTCTGAAAAGTACATCAGTAGCATGTAATAAATTCTCTCAGGACATCCTAGGCCAATGTTGACGGCAGTTATAATCTGTACTTTGGATAGCCTTGAGGGAAGACCAGCCACTTTCTGTACCAAAATCTTTTTTCCTTGATGCTGTGTGCATTATGAAAATATCAAGTAGACATTTAAACAGTCTATCAGACACTAAAATGATGTTTATTGCTTTGGGGCAAGCACTTTTCTTAAATTACGCTGTTTTTCACGATCTAAGTAAGATAAAGGAGAAGAGCTCATGCACAGGAGTCATTCACAGTAACAGACTCAGTGTCTGAAAACCAAGAAGAAAGCCAAAATGAAGCAGTGTTAAGTCCCCAAACCTCCAAAACACATCATGAAAGGCAAACACCTAAACCTTAGACTGACCCTCAAATCTGCACACAGCCTTCCCCCTCATTTCTCCCAGACTTTTACTTCATTTGTTTATATTAATAAGAATATTGTGATGGTTGGTATATATGCTTGGCCCAGGGAGTGGCACTATTAGTAGGTATGGACTTGTTGGGGTGGATGTGTCACTGTGGGCATGGCTTTAATACCCTCATCCTAGCTGACTGGAATCTAGTCATCTTCTATGGGCCTTCAGATATATAACTCTCAGTTCCTCCTGTGCTATTTCTGGTTAAACACTGCCACGCTCCAATTTTGATGATACTGAACTAAACCTCTGTACCTCTAAGCCAGCCTCAGCTAATACTTTCCACCAGTTACCAAATCCAAAGTTCCCAAATCACATTCTTCCAAACAAAAGCATGTTCAGGCCTATCACTGCAATAGCCTAGTCCCTGGTACCAACTTCTATCTTAGTTAGGGTTTTACCACTGTGAACAGACACCATGACCAAGGCAACTCTTAAGAAAAGAAAAGAAAAACCCTTTGTGTGATGCCATTTATATGCGGTACTTAAAATACTGACATCTCAATAAATGAAAGGTGAAGCAAGTAACCAAGGGTTGGGCAGAGGAAACAGTGGAAGGTTAGTGTTTGACCGATACAGTCTCAGCTGGAGAAGATTAAAGGCTCTGTATGAATGGTAGTGATGTTTTCACTATAATGTGAATGTTCTTGATGCCACTTAATTGTACACATGGAATTGTTGCAGTGCTAAGTTTTGTGGGTTTTCTCCTAATGAAAATTCTAAATATTTTAATTAGAGTGTACATGCAGTTTGGAAAGTATATCAAAAAATGCCCACTTTGAATCATCTGTCACTTCCATAGCCTGAAGAGTGTTGCCCTTGCAATAAATATTTTCTTCCTCTCTTTGATTTTGTGTCTTCTGTCATTACAATTTGGTTGTTTTCTTCATTTCAAAAACATAGTTTCATGACCTAAACACTTACCCCAGGCTAGCTCCAAACCCACTGTATAGTAAGGAATGACCCTGAACTTCTGAAATCCACCTTCCAAATGCTTGATTATGAAAAGATATGTGTCACCATGCCTGGTTTTACATGTTCTTAGAGAACTGAACTCAGGGTTTTATTCATGCTACTCAAGGTCTATACAAATTAGCTACATCCCCTAATCTCAAACGTTCATTGAATCAATGGGACATAAAGAATATTTGAACTTATAAATGATTTCTCAATTTAGGTTGCACTCTTGTGATATATAGGTCCCTTGATATTGAAGTTCTCTTCATAAAATTCCTGCCTTCCAAGTATCTTGAGCAGTGTTTCTTGTATGTTTTCGCAGCAGCTTCAGCATTTAAGGTTTTTAGTCGTTAAGGTTTAGAGTCTTTAACTTATTTTTAAGTGACATTTGCTGAATAGGCTTTTTTTTTTTACTGCAATTGTTTTTTTTTTACAGATGTCAAAATTTAGGTGACATAGCTTTGTTGGTTTATTTCCAGGTTCTCAACTTTTTCTTTTCTTTTTTTATTAAAAATTTTTATTTTCATTTCAAATGTTACCTTTCCCAGTTTCCCATCCATAAACCCCATCTCCCATCCCCCTTCTTCTATGAGGGTGTTTCCCCACCCATCCACCCACCCCTCACTGCCTTCCTACCCTGACATTCCTATACACTGGGGTTCCAGCCTTGGCAAGACTGAGGCTTCTCCTCCCATTGGTGCCCAATAAGGCCATCCCCTGCTACACATGCAGCTGGAGCCATGGGTCTGTCCATATGCACTGTCCCTGGGAGCTTTGGTTGTTATTGTTGTTCTTATGGGGTTGCAAACTCCTTCATCTCCTTCTATCCTATCTCTAACTCCTGCAATGGGGACCCCATTCTCGGTCCAATGGTTGACTGCGAATATCCACCTCTGTATTTGTCATGCCCTGGCATAGCCTCTCAGGAGACAGCTATATCAGGCTCCTGTCAGCATGCACCTCTTGGCATCAGCAACATTGTCTGGTTTGGTGGCTGCATGTATATGGCTGGATCTCCAGGTGGGGTGATCTCCGAATGGCCATTTCTTCAGTCTCTGCTCCAAATTTGGCTCAATATCTCTTCCTAGGAATATTCTCTCTCTTAAGAAGGACCGAAGCATCTGCACTTTTGTTGTCCTTCTTCTTGAGCTTCATGGGGTCTGTGGATTGTATCTTGTGTAATTTGAGTCTTGGGCTAATATCCACTTATCAGTGAGTGCATACCATGCATTTATGTATGTGTGTGTGTGTGTGTGTGTGTGTGTGTGTGTGTGTGTGTGTTACCTTACTTAGGATGATTTTTCTAGTTCCATCCATTTGCCTATGAATTTCATGAATATTCCTCCATTGTTGGTGGGATTGCAAGCTGGTACAACCACTCTGGAAATCAGTCTGGTGGTTCCTCAGAAAATTGGACATTGAACTGCCTGAGGATCCAGCTATACCACTCCTGGGCATATACCCAAAAGATGCCCCAACATACAACAATGACACAGGCTCCACTGTGTTCATAGCAGCCTTATTTATAATAGCCAGAAGCTGGAAACAAACCAAATGGCCCTCAGCAGAGGAATGGGTATGGAAAATTCGGTACATTTGCACAATGGAGTATTACTCAGTTATTGAAAACAATGACTTCCTGAAATTCTTAGGCAAATGAATGGAATTAGAAAATATCATCCTGAGTGAGGTAACCCAGTCACAAAAGAACACACATGGTATGCACTCACTGATAAGTGGATATTAGCCTCAAAGCACAGAATAATCAAGATACACTTCACAGACCATATGAAGCTTAAGAAGGAAGTCCAAAATGTAGATTTTTCAGTCCTTCTTAAAAGGGAAAACAAAATATTCAAGGGCTGTAGAGGGTAGGAGGGACTTGGGAGGAAGAGGTGGAAAACGAGGCAGGAGCAGGAATGGGAGGAGACAGGGATGATATGCAGAGGGTCAGGAATTTGAACAGAGGTGTGTAGCAATGGGAGATGGGGAACTTGAGGTAGCCACTAGCATATTCCAGATTCCAGGAAATCAAGAGGCTTCCAGGACCCAAAAGGGATGGAATTAGCTGAAATGCCCAACAAAGGGGAGGGAGAACCTGTAGAGACCATATCCAGAGCTAAGCCACTGCCCCAGGTTGGGGGACAATGCCAGCCACTCATCTCCATATTTTTACCTCAGAATGGTCCTGTCTAAAGGAAATATGAGGACAAAGTGTGGAGCAGAGACTGAAGGAAAGGGTATCCAGAGACTGCCTCATCTGGGGCTCCGTCCCATATACAGACTCCAAACCCAGACATTATTGCTGATGCCAAGAAGAGCTGCTGACTGGAACTTGATACAACTGCCACCTGAGAGACTCTGCCAGAGCCAGATAAATACAGAAATACAGATGGGGATGTTAGCAGCTAACTTTTGTACTGTGCACAGGGACCCTAATGGAAGAGTTAGAGAAAGGTTTGAAGGAGCATTGTTGTTTTCAGACAGCTCAAGAAAATGACTACTACTCTCTGTAACTTGATTTTGCATTGCACAAATGTCAGTGTGCACCAACAAGAACACTCACTGTTGTCCATTTCTTTTTGTTTTTGTTTTTTTCAGTTGTGCTTAACACCTTCTGGAAAAGGGATGCTATCCGTATGGTCAATCCAACTGAAATGACTGCAGAGGGTATATCTTACCCAGTGATTCTTCATTATTTCTCTGTGCTACTGTTCTTTTGCAGTCTGTCTTTGCCTTCTGAATGATACACTCTTACACACTGAACAGTGACTCAACCTTCTGGCAGAATGTTCTTTTCATCATTCAGCATTTCTCAGCAACCCATAGCTATAACACAATGTTCCAAATAGGGTCACTGTAGTGCTCCACAAATGATTCTTTTTTAAGCCAAAAGGTGACCCCCCTTTTCCTTTTGCTGTCACCAACCAACTCCGTGACCTACTCTTCAAATGATATCTTCGATGGTTCTGGAATCAAGTAGTCGGCCACACCATCTATGGAAATCATACCTTGAGTTTTGTCTCTACAGGGCTCATGGAATGGCATTGTTGAAATTCATGTAAATTCTGAAGAATGCCTCTGTGAGGCTTCAACAACCAGTCTCAATGCTAGGAGGCACAAAATAAAATTAATGTTATCTGAGAGTTCAGGTGTTATTAATATACTAGTATTAGAAAAAGGTGGTTTACCATGCTTCTACCACGAGGACTCTTTCCTTCATAAGGATCAGGATAGTGATATTCACTCTCACTTTTGTTTTGCATGATGCAGCAGGAAGCCCTCCAAACACTGGTACTTTATTTTAGATTTCTTAGCTTCTAAAACTCTGTTCAATAAATACCTGACTTTTTTATGTCACTTGATCTGTAGCATCAGTAGTATTAAATAGAGTAGCTTAACATGGGATAAAAGAGATGCTGCTAACAGGAGTGGGGTGTTATTATATCAAATTCTTCTATTTTAAAAAAAAGGAGAGATGGAAAAGCTTTGTAACTGAATCAAGAGGCTGGGACATTTTATCATTCAAAAAATGCATGCTAAAAGCACCTACATATTTATCAATATAGCCATACAGGCCATGATAGTGAAGGATTAGAAACAAAAAAAAATAGTAGGGAAAGCTTAACTTTTTGTAAAGATTGTTTAAAGTGTTTGCAACCAAAGTGTTAGTTAATAATCTCGTGGACAAGAAGTTCCTCCTCTATGAATTATTGGTGGGGGATGCTTCAGAGGCATCAGCATTGTTCTCAATTATCCACTATTACTAAATGTTAGGAGTCTAATGCTGAAGACATCACACACCACTTGGTTTGTAGACCATGAAGAAATCAGTTTGAACATGAGAGACTCTCTTCCTAACAGCTAGTTTTCACATAGGCTTCTGGAAAGAAAAGACACCAATGATTTACCCAGCACTTGACTCTGCATATTACATTATCAACTTGCCCAGTGAACTGCACCCACTGTGTAACAGTAGCACGGTGGTTATGGAGATAACCAACTGTGCTCTGGTCAGATTTGAGGCTTACTTCACAGAGAGCAACTTTACTTCGCTTCTGATACTATAAACTTGGTCAAAAGCCTGTGACTGTGTAGAGTACACAAAAGCCTAAGTATAAGCGAGTGACCGGTGATCTTTCACTATTTGGTCACACTGTCCAAATATTCTTAATATTTGTGTTTCACACGCAGTTCTATTCTGCTTTCAGCTTTAGGTGTTCATCTATTGCATGAACAACCTATCAATGGTAAAGAAGAGTGACTCTTCCTCCCTTAACAGTGAGTCAAAAACAGCCAATAGCTCTTCAGCTAGTGGTGGGGCCATATTATGCTCCTACTGTATTCAGATTGCTTATGGCTCTATAGATGGATCCACAGCTATCTACATAAGGTCAGAATAACTAGACAAGAAGGGTAATACTAACAGCAATAGAAAAAGATAAGAAATCAGGAGAAAAATAGGTTGGTGGATCCTGGATAGAGCTGGGGCAGGGAGTGTCTTAATCAGGTTTTATATTTCTGCACAAAACATCATGACCAAGAATCAAGTTGGGGAGGAAAGGGTTTATTAGGATTATACTTCCACATTGCTGTTCATCACAAAAGCTAGCCAGGACAGGAACTCATGCAGGGCAGGAACTTGGAGGCAGGAGCAGATGCAGAGGCCATGGTGCATACTGCTTACTGGCTTGCTTCCCCTGGCTTGCTCAGCTTGCTTGTTTATAGAACCCAGGACTACCAGCCCAGGGATGGCACCACCCACAATGGGCTGTGCCCTTCTCCCTTGATCACAAAATGAGAAAATGCCTTACAGCTGGGTCTCATGGAGGCATTTTCTCAACTGAGGCTCCTTTCTCTGTGATAACCCCAGCTTGTGTCGAGTTGACACACAAAACCAGCCAGTATAGGGAGATACTGCATGATAAATCAGACCAAAATGCATTTTGTATATTTAGGAGATTTCAACAGATTTATTGAAATAGTATATGAAACTAAAGTTATTTTTAAGTGTTAGAGTATGTAATTGTGTATTTTTTGTTGCATACTTTCGAACAAATCAAAATGAAAAATTCTTGTAAAGGATGATATGTTATTAATGAAAATTTTATCAAAAAAAAAAAAAAAAAGCAGTGATCCTCTTATTCAGCCCCAGAGTACTGGAGTCTTAGGCGTGAGTCTCCAAACTTGGCTGTAACTTAGAAACTAAAGTGAGAAATCCAACTAGTCATGCATGTGAGTCTTAGTTTTGATTGATTTGGTTTTGGAAGCATCACAGTCACACACACACACACACACACACACACACACACACACACACACACACACGTGGAAGAAAAGGGGCAAACAGAGGGAATTAACAATTTGTAAATTTTTTTAATCCTCATTGACTGATTAACATCTCACCCATAGCTTGCCTTTCCGTAGTTTCCTTATGTTTATTTCAGGTAAATGATGAATGTAAATATTGAATTGTACTACACAGAACATTTCTTTGGTTTTATTTAAGAGAACAGAAAAAAAATGAAGTTAAAAAATACTATCCTAGCTTTACAAGATAGTAACCTCAGGTTTATTAATTTCCAATAATCATATTAAACCATGGAATTTTCTAAATCTAGAAAATATTTGGTGTCGTAGATATTAGAATTTTAACATTCCCAAGAGCATCTGTCATTTCCATGTTTTAGTATGAGATAAATACTGTTTAGTAAGTTTCTGGTTCTATAATATTGCATCACTTTAAAAGAAAGATGCTTTCTTACTTCACAGACTTATATTCCTTGTTAGGATAGTAGCATTTCAGGAAAATTCTGCAACTAAAAATGTGCAGGTTAGGGAGCTGACCCTGTGCCACAACCATCCACAGCCCAATTTTGCCCACAGAGAGTTAGTCTCCTAGGAGTGCTGACATACCTAAGATCACAAGTAAGATCACCACTATGGCCCCAATACCCAGCCCAAGTGGGACCCGACTGGAGCCCATAGGACCCAGGAACCACTGAGCAGCCAGGGACATGACCCTTCCTGTTTCCATCTGGGCCCCAGAGCTGAACTCGTGCCACAAAAATCTGCAGCCCAATTCCACCCAGAGAGAGCTGGTCTTTAGGAAGACCGACACATCCCTTAAATCACAGGATGAGACCACCACTACAGCCCCAATACCCAGGCCAAGTCGAACACCCACCCTGAGCCCAAAGGACCCAGAAAACATGGAGCAGCTGGGGACCCAATCCATTGGGTTTCCATCTGTGCCCCTGAGGAGCTGACCCTGTGTCATAGCTATCCACACCCCAGGAGTGCTGACACACCTAAGACAATAGGCTCACAGGCTCACAGGAAAGAGAAGCTCCAGTCAGAGACAGCAAGAACAGCTAACTTCAGAGATAACAAGATGGCAAGAAGCAAGCACATGAACATAAGCAACAGAAACCAAAGCTATTTGGCATCATCCGAACACAGTTCTCCCAACACAGCAAGTCCCAACAAATCTGAAAAGCAAGACTTTGATTTAAAATCACATCTCTATCAGAGGACTTTGAGAGGGACATAAATAACTCACTTAGAGAAATACAGGAGAATGCAGGTAACCCTTAGATGACCTTAAAAAAAAACAAACAAAAAACAAAACAAAACAAAACCCACATAAGTACCTTAAAGAAATTCAAGAAAACACAAACAAACAGGCATAGGAATTGAACAAAACGATCCAGGATCTAAAAGTAGAAATAGAAACAATAAATAAAACATAAAGGGAGATAACCCTTGAGATAGAAAACCCAGGAAAGAGATCAGGAGTCATAGATGTAAGCATCACCAACAGAACACAAGAGATAGATGGGAGAATCTCAGGTGCAGAAGATACCATAGAAAACATTGACAAAACAATCAAAGAAAATGCAAAATGCAAAAAGCTCCTAACCTAAAACATCCAGGAAATCCTGGAAACAATGAGATCAAGCCCAAGGATAATAGGCATAAAAGAGAGCAAAGATTCCCAACTCAAGGAGCCATTAAACATCTTCAACAAAATTATAGAAGAAAACTTCCCTAAAGAAAGAGATGACCATGTATGTTTATACAGGAAGTCTACAAAACTCCAAATAGATTAGACCAGAAAAGAAATTCCTCCCATCACATAATAATCAAGACACCAAATGCACAAAACAAAGAGGGAATATTAAAAGCAGTAAGGAAAAAATGTCAAGTGACATATAAAGGCAGGCCTATTAGAATCACAAGAGACTTCCCAACAGAGATTCTAAAAGTCAGAAAATACTGGGCGGATATCATACAGACCCTAAGAGAACAAAAATGCCAGCCCAAACTTCTATAGCCAACAAAATTATCAAGTGCATAGATGGTTAAACCAAGATATTCCATGACAAAAACAAATTTACAAAATACCTTTCCACAAATCCAGTCCTACAAAGAATAATAGAGGGAAAACTCCAACACAAGGAGGGAAACTACACCGTAGAAAAAAACAAGTAATTTTGCCACAACCCTAAAGATAGGCATACAAACATAATTCCACTTCTAATAACAAAAATAACTGGAAGCAACAATCACTTTTCCTTAATATCTGTTAACATCAATGAACTCAATTTCCCAATAAAAAGACATAGACTAACAGACTGGATAAGAAAACAGGATCCAGCATTTTGCTGCATACAGGAAACATACCTCAGTGACAAAGAACTACCTCAGACTGAAAGACTGGAAAAATATTTCCAAGCAAATGGTCCCAAGAAACTAGCTGGAGCAGCCATTTTAATATAGAACAACACTGACTTTCAACCAAAAGTTATTTAAAAATTTGAGGAAGGACATTTTTTACACATCAAAGGAAAATCTGCCAAAATGAACTCTCAATTCTGAACATTTATGCCCCAAATGCTAGGATTCCCACATTCATAAAAGAAACGTTAATAAAGCTCAAAGTACACATTGAACCTCACACAATTATAATGGGAGATTTCAATACCGAAGTCTCATTACTGGACTTATCATGGAGACAGAAAAAACAGAGACCCAGTGAAACTAACAGAAGTATTGAACAAAATATATTTAACAGATATCTATAGAACATTTTATCTTAAAACAAAAGAATATGGCTTCTTCTCAGTACTTCATGGTACCTTCTCCAAAATTGACCATATAATTGGTCACAAAACAGGCCTCAACAGATAAAAGAAGATTTAAGTAATCCCACGTCTAGTATCAGATCACCACAGACTAAGGCTGGTCTTCAATTACAACAAAAACAACAGAGAGCCCACATACACATGAAAGCTAAACAACTCTCTAAACAATAATAAATTGGGCAGGGAAGAAATAAAGAAAGAAATTAAAGACTTTTTAGAATTTAATGAAAATGAAGGCATAACAAACCCAAACTTACAGGACACAATGAAAGCATTGCTAATAGGAAAACTTATAAATCTGAGTGCCTCCGAAAAGAAATTGGAGAGAGCATAAACTAGCAGCTTGCCAGTACATCTGAAAGCTCTAGAAAAAAAAGAAAGAAATACAACCAAGAAGAGTAGAAGAGAGGAAAAAAAAATCAAACTTAGGGCTGAAATCAACAAAGTAGAAACAAAGAGAACTATAGAAAGAATCAACAAAACCAGGTGCTGGTTTTTTGAGAAAATCAGCAAGATAAATAAACCCTTAGCGAGAGTAACCAGAGGGGACAGAGACAGTATCCAAGTTAAGAAAATCAGACATGAAAATGGTGACATAACAACAGAAACTGAAAAAATAAGAAAAAATATCAGTGCCAGATACCAAAGTTAAATCAGGATCAGATAAATCATCTAAACAGTCTCCTAACCCCTAATGAAATAGAAGAAGTCATTAGACATCGCCCAAACAAAAAAATTCCCAGGGACAGATGGTTTTAGTGCACAATTCTACCTGACCTTTAAAGAAGACCTAACAACAGTAGTCTTCAAACTATTCCACACAACGGAAACAGAAGGAACACTACCTAATATGCTCTATGAAGCCACAATTATGCTTATACCTAAACCACACAAAGACCTAACAAAGCATGGGAATTTCAGACCAACTTCCCTTTTGAATATCAATGCAAAAATACTCAATAAAATTCCTGCAAACCAAATCCAAGAACACATCAAAATGATCATGTTCAAATAAGCTTCATCCCAGGGTTGCAGGGATGATTCAATAGAAGGAAATCTACCAATGTAATCAACTATATAAACAAACTCAAAGAAAAAAAACACAAAATCATCTCATTAGATGCTAAGAAAGCATTTTACAAAATTCAACAACCCTTCGTGTTAAAAGTCTTCAAAAGATCAGAAATTCAAGGGCCATACCTAAATGTAGTAAAAGCAATATACAGCAAACCAGGAATTAATATCAAACTAAGCAGAGAGAAACTTGAAACAGTTCCACTAAAATCAGGGACTAGACAAGGCTGCCCACTCTCTCTCTACCTATTCAATATAGTACTCTAAGTCCTAACCAGAACAATTAGACAACAAGAGGTCAAAGGGATGCAAATTGGAAAGGAAGGATTTAAAATATCACCATTTGAAGATGATATTATACTTAAGTAACTCACAAAATTCTACCAAAGGACTCCTAAACCTGACTTAAAATTAAACCTCCAGTGAAGTGGCTGGATATAAAATTAATTCAAACAAATTATTAGCCTTTCTCTGCTAAAAGGATAAACAGGCTGAGAAAGAAATTAGGGGAAAAACACCCTTCTCAATAGTTACAAATAATATACATTGTCTTGGTGTGACTCTATGTAAGCAATAAAAAAGCTATATGACAGGAACTCTGAAGAAAGAAATTGAAGAAGACCTCAGAAGATGGAAAGATCTCCCATGCTCATGGATTGGCAGTATTAATATAGTAAAAATTGCCATCTTACCAGAAGCAATCTCCAGATTCAATGAAATCCCTACCAAACTTGCAGCTCAATTCTTCATATAGATAAAAAAACCAATTCTGAAATTCATTCAAAACAACAAAAAGCCCAGGATAGTGACAACTATTTTTAACAATAAGAGAATTTCTGGGACAATCACCATCCATGACCTCAAGTTCTACTACAGAGCGATAGTGATTAAAAACTTCCTGGTATCTGTACAAAGACTGGCAGGTAGATCAATGGAATAGCATTGAAATCCAGAAATGAACCCATACGCCTATGGCCACTTGATCTTTGACAAAGAAGCTAAAACCATCCAGCGGAAAAAAGCATATTTAACAAATGTTGCTGGCTTAAGTGGTGGTCTACATGTAGAAGAATGCAAATAGACCCATTCTGATCTCCTTCTAGAAAACTCAAGTCCAATCAGATCAAAGTCCTTCACCTAAAACAAGATACACTGAATCTATTAGAAGAGAAATTGGGAAAGAGCACACATCAAACACATGGGCACAGGTAAAAAATTTCCTAAACAGAACACCAATGGCTCACTCATGAAGTTCAAGTGTAGACAAATGGGATCTGATGAAATTGAAAAGCTTCTGTAGGGCATAGGACAGTGTTATCAGAGCAAAATGTCAATCTACAGATTGGAAAAAGATCTTTAAAAATCCTACATCAAATAGAGGGTTAATATCCAATATATAAAAAGAACTCAAAAAATTAGACTTCAGAGAAACCAATAACCCTATTAAAAATGGGATACAGAGCTAAACACAGAATTTTCAACAGAGGAATCTCAAATGGCTTAGAAGCACCTAAAGAAATGTTCATCAGGGAAATGCAAATCAAAACAACCCTGAGATTCCACCTCACACCAATCAGAATGGCTAAGATCAAAAACTCAGGTGACAACAAATGCTGACAAGGATGTGGAGAAAGAGGAATACTCCCTTATTGTTGGTGGATTGCAAGCTGGTACAACCACTCTGGATGCTCCTCAGAAAATTGGATATAGTATGACCTGAGGATCCAGCTATACCATTCCTGAGCATATACCCAAAAGTTGCTCCAACATATAGCAAGGACACATGTTTCACTATGTTCATAGTAGCCTTATTTATAATAGCCAGAAGCTGGAAATAACCCAGATGTCACTCAATAGAGAAATATGTCCAGAAAATATAGTACATTTACACAATGGAGTACTACTCAGCTATTAAAAGCAATGACTTCATGAAATTCCCAGGCAAATGCATGGAACTAGAAAATATCATCCTGAGTGAGATAATCCAGTCACAATAATACACACATAGCATGCACTCACTGATAACTGGAAAAAAGCTCAGAATACGCACGAAACAACTTACAGACCATATGAAGCTCAAGAAGAAGAAAGACCAAAGTATGGATGCTTCAGTCCAACTTAGAATGGGGAAGAAAATTTTGGCTCCATAGGTCTACAACTCCATCAATGGTGAATAAGTTTCTCTTTCCTGGGAAGGAGAAATGACACCTGTGGATGTTCCTTTTCTCATAATGTCATGTCAGACAGAGTGGTCACATCTAACTCCTACACATGAATTGGAAGTCAGAGTTGTACAAACTCAACCAACAAAGTCAGTGTGGAATGATGGTCCCAGAAGGAAAGCCATGTCCTGGGAAAGCAAAGACAAGGAGATAGTGAACCAGTAGAATGACTAACGCCAAGGACACTAACCTGAGACATACACACCTTTGGTTTATTTGTCTTATATGCTTCACTACTCTTAGTTTAGGGGACAGGATGGGCCAGAAATTCATTGGTAAATTAAGAGTTTCATTTTAAGTATCTTAGCTATTGATAAATGCTTTCCATGACTTGATAATAAGTAGAATTTATGTTAGTAGTGATGACAAAATACTGTTGTTAGTTATTTGAACCCCTATAGCTATAGCATAATGCATAAAAATCACACTAAGTAAACTATAATGAGAATTATATGAAGAGGCGTTAAATTTTTCAAAACACCTTTTTAGTGTCTAATGAGATAATCGTGTCATTTTCTTCTTTCAGTTTCTTTATGTGGTGAATTACATTGGTGGATTTTTTTATACTGAACCATCCCTGCATCCCTATAGAAATCAAAAGTGAAAGTATATGTAAAAATAACAAAATGCTCACATACTGCATTTGAAATTTCATTGAGAAGATCACCTGTCACAACCAATTTGATTTCATCTGAAGGATGCAAGGATGATTCAACATATACAAATCAATAAAAGCAATCTATCATATCGATGGTATTATTTAATGTTCTCTGGTTTGCTCTGCAAACACTGATTCTTTCTTAATTCCCTCTGTCTGTCTGTTTACATGAAGTATGTTTTCTATTCCTGTGTGCTTGTATGGGAAACTGTCTTCATTTTTCCTTTGTCCTTTTATCTGTTTTAAAATTTACAATTCTGCAATGTTTGCTTAGCTGTCCTAAATTACCTTACCTTCTATTAATTTTGAAAAATTTTTTCTCCATCAATTTTAGTAGATGATTTCTCTGAGTGTCCTAATATTAGTTGACACCATTTAATTTTGAGGTTTAGATGTTTATTTATCTGGGTTTGGATAATTCTTGGCTGTGTTTTCATTGAATAAGTTGTCTATATCTTTGATTTTAACTCAGATTCTTCAGCCATCGCTTGTATTCTTAGGTTTGGCCTCTTGAATGCAACTTTTAGTAAGTTTCTATCATGCTTGACGACTTCTCCCTCATTATATATGTCTGTGTGAATTATTTTATCTACCTTAATTTCCATCGCTGAGGTTTATTCTGCTAGTTCTTTTGATGGTGCATTTTAATTTGCTGATTGATCCTTTCATTCCCAGAATTTCTATTTGGTTTCTTTTTTCAGCATCACAATTTCTTTATTGAATTTTTCCATGTTTTTAATTTTTTCTCCACTTTACTAATTTTTTAATTCACATGTGTAACTTTCTGAAATGGATTTTTGTAACTCCCGTGGTGTTGCATTAAATTCTTCATATATTTGATAGAGTCTTATGTTAGAGTCATTGATATTTTTTAAAACAAGACTCAGACATCTTTCACAAACATTTCACCTTGAACAGTTTTGTCTTCTGCTGTTGAGAAACTATCAGTTGAATGGGATGTTTGAATGGGGTGTGGTCTTATGTTTCTTGGGGGTTGTTGTTGTTGTTGTTGTTTTGTTGTTGTTGTTGTTGTTGTGCTTTGCATACCCTTCGGTGTCCTAGTTTCGTACATCCTGACGCAATAAAATACTTTGACAAAAAAGCAATCAAGGGAAGAAAGGGTTTAATTTTATTTTACAACACCAAGTTATAACCCACCATTTTGAGAAGGTGAGCTTGCTTGGTGAATGGTGCTGCTCACAATGGTCTGGATCATCAGATATTCCATATCAATTAACCCTTTGTAGACATGTTCTTACAGTAATCTGATAAAAAGTTACTGAAATGAGAGTATTTCCCCCCTAAGTCATTCTATGCCGTGGTAACCATCTGGGCTGGAGAGGTGGCTCAGTGGTTAAGAATACTGGCTACCCTTTCAGAGGACTGAAGTTCAATTCCCAGTACCCACGTGGCAGCTCTCAACTGTCTGTAACTCCTGTTCCAGAGAATCTGGCATCATTTCAAGATATTCAGGCAAAACACCAATACAAATAAAACTGAATAAATCTTAAAAAAATAAATAAAAAATAAAGCTAATCATTCCATTCAGCGTATATCAGAGTATATGTATTTTTTGGTTTGTAGATTTTTTGCCCCCTTTTTACTGTGATATTTATATTTATAATTTTCAATTTTATAAACTTTACTATAACATTCTTGGGGAAAACCTCATACCAAAATTAAGCAGATCCAAAGTCATCTATCTATCTATCTATCTATCTATCTATCTATCTATCTATCTATCTATCTCTCTACCTACTTATCTATCTATCTATATTGAGGCTTCTTGTTGAGTTATATTTCCTTAAATTAATCTTCAAGGTACAATCAACTTTGGTAACAACTATAATTGTTTGGTAGAGGCCCCGCCAATCTTAGGTACAGGAGAAGAGACTATGTTCTTGACTTGTGTCCCATAGTCCTACCCTTCAACACACCGCACTAAGTTCTTGACACACTTCCTGTGACCTATGCAGTCCTCCCTTCCATTGCCATGCTAAGTGGTATTTTGATTCTTAAAGTTTTGTTGTTTGTACAGCTTATTGGACTAGGGGACTATTGCTTTGATCTGTACACCCTGTTGGATTCCATGTTGGATTGTAGAGAGTCTCTCAGCTTTAGACATCACTACCATACTTCTATTGGTATATCTACTGTATGGCTTAGGGTAGTCTTACCTGATCCCGGTTGTGCTCCAAGTTTAATATTTTGCCTACTTTTGTCCCAGCAATCCTTTTCTGAGGTTTGCTGGGGGGTTCCAATGTGAGTTCCCAACAATGTGCAATGCTTCTGTGATGAAAGTCTTTCATGGGTGGGTTTTTCCTGGAGCAGTGGTGCTAAGATCAGAGGGAGCCTGCTTATATGGATATAGGCATTTAACATTTAGTGCACATCTGCAGAGCCTTGGAACTGTCCCTTTTTTTTTCTACCAGACTCTATACTGCGTATGAACCCATTAGGCTGGACTAGTTTGAAGGTACTATTCCCTCTGAATTTTTTTCTGTTTTATTGAAACTGTTTCTAAGTTGATCATTGTTTATTTTTCTACTGTGCTATTATTTTTCAAGGTGAGAGTAATTACTTATGTATTCAATGCTAACATTTTTACTCAATATTAGAGTATGGGAAAGTAAGAGGTGATATAAAAGAAAATTATAAGATTGCCTCTTTTTTCCCTTTATACAATTTCTGGAGGAATTTCAAGAGGAATGCATTAGTATCCATGAGATTGTCCAGATAGAAGACATACGTTGCTGTTTGGAAAATAGATCTGGGGAATATTCTGTGCCCTGAGATGATTTTACCTCTAATGATGCTAAAGCAATAGCTCAGATTACAACCAATATTTCAGGTCATGCAGTGACATCTAGTGTGTGTGGAAGAGACTGTATTTAAATTCACATTCTAATTCAACTCCCAAAAGAACACATTTTAAAGTATTCTAACTTTCTGTCCTGAAAGTGTAAATGAAGTAATTTATTTACTTATATTTAAAGGCTTAAAAGTATTTCTCATAAATAAGTAGAATATATTATGGATAGTATAGAAAACGCTTTCATAAAATGTTTAAGGACATTCAAAATAAATTATAAGAAACCTATCAAAAATCTTCTTGAGGATAGATGCATAGTTATTTATAAAGAGTGAGTGTCACTGACTGTGAGTATGCAGGATGTAGTTTCTTGCTCTCTTAAGGTTGCATTATTCAAACTTTTGGTCTCCTAGATACTTCTGGATCAGACTATACCAAAGGACATTTCCATTTTGAATGTGAAGACTATAAAGTTATTTTGGAAATACACCTATATTGATTTCACATTTTAAAAATAATTAGTTTTTTATCTTACATCTAGATCACAGCTTCCCTTTCCTTCTCTTCTCACAGTTCCTTGCCTCTCCCCCAATCCCACCTTTTTCCTTTTTCCTCAGTAAAGGGGAAGTCCTTCCATGGATAGCAACCTGCCTTAGCATAACAAGTTGCAGTAGGACTAGGCATATCTTTTTCTATTGTGGCTAGATATGGCATCACAGTTAAGGAAAGGGAATCCGCAGTCAGGGAACAGAGTCAGAGGCAGCCCCTGCTCCTATTGTTAGGGGTCCCTCATGAAGGCCAATCTGCACAGCTGTTGCATATGTTTAGAGTTCCTAGATCAGTCTCGTGCATGCTGTTTGGCAGTTAAGACTTTGTAGGCCTCTATGGGCCCAGGCTAGTTGATTCTGTATGTTTTCTTGTGGTGTCCTTGACCTCTCTGGCTCCCTCAATCTTTCCTCTCCTTCTTCCATAGGATTCCAAACCTCCATTTAAATGTTTGCTGTGGGTTTCTGTATCTATTTCCATCAATAGCTGGGTGAAGCCTCTCAGATGACAGTTATGGTAGGCACCAGTCTGCATGTGTAGTAGAATATTATTAATAGTGTTGTGTGGGCTTTCTCTCATTTCATAGGTTTCAAGCTGGGCTGGTCATTGGCTGGCCATTTCCTAAATTTCTGCTCTTAACTGTGGGAAATCTGTAATCAACAGTTTTAAGTTCAGATACAAGGTCTAGGTTGCTTCAATGTCAAGCACTTTTATATGTATAGATATATATTTCCCTTGTTTTTATCCTTCATTGTGTTGTTTGATTTTATTTACCTGATAAATATTTTGTTACCAATACCAGAATGTCTCTCATAGGAGCTGTGACTCTTTAGTGCCAGGGAGACTGAGAAAACAACCGTATATGTATGCAGGGAGAAAGTACTTTAATTTAATATTGAGTCAAAGAATACAAATCTCACAATGGTTTAAGTCACAGTATTGTAGTATATTTTTATATCTATCCAATTTTATCTCCAATAAAGGCATTATTCCCAAAAATAATTACAAGAATCAAGGTTTCTGGGCTGTATATTGTCCCCAGAGTCTTTTATGATTGTTTAATGTTTTATTATTTAACAAGAACATCTCATAGGCTATAACTAGAATCCCCAGCTTTCCAAAATGCATGAATTCATTTGGCAAGTGGTTACCAATGGAGAACTAGCACTGCAACATCATGCATAGTTCAAAACAAAACAAAACAAAGCAAAAAACTACAACAAAACTGACCCTGCTTTTAAGGACCTTGTATTGTGTTTGAGAAAAGTGCAATCAAGCACACATGAAACAAACAGATGATGAAGAGCTTACACTGAGATAGAGCACATAGGCTAACCTTGATGAAGGAATGGCACTTAAATGAAGCAGAAAAAAGTGTCTCTGAGAGAATAGTGTCCCAAGCACACGAACCTTCTAGCACAAAGGCAAAAAATATCCATGGTATGGCTCTCTAACAGCATAGCACCTGATCTGTAGACAAAGCAAAAGAAAGAACAGGAGAAAGTAGGAAAAAACTAATTCTAAAAGGCAGTCATAAGACTTACAGTTTACTGATGCATGTGTTGGTTTGAATAAGAATATCTCCCACAGGTTCGTAAGTTTAAATACTTGGTCACCAGTTGGTGGAACTCTTTGGTAAAGATGAGGAATCATGGCCTTGTTGGAAGAGGTGTGTTTCTGTGTGCTGGGCTTTAAAGTTGTAAAACCCTGTAACATTCCCATTTAGCTCTTGTTGTCTCTTACTATTGGGTAAAAGTTGTTAGCACCCAGCTATTGCTCCTATGCATGTTTGCCCTCCTGTACTCTTGCTCTGAAACTGCAGTCTTCCAATAAACTCTTTCTTGGATAAGTTGCTTTGGTCATAGTGATTTTTCATGTCAGTAGGAGAGCAACCAAGACAGAAATTGTTATCAGTAAGTATGGTGTTTGCTGTGATAATTCTGATCATGCTGGATTTTGGAGCCTTAGAACTTTATTAAGCAAAGGAAAGTGGTTGATTGCATTAAGTAGGACTTAATGGAACACATGAATAGGAGGTTGGAAGACAGGGGCACTAAGAGTAATCAGATGGTGGAGGCCCCAAGTCAAGATGTTGCAGAGGAGGATAGTAACTGTATTAGAAAGCATTCTTGTGATATTTTGACAGAGAATGTAGCTGCTTTCTGTCCTTGACATAGAGAAAATTTCCTGAGGAAAAAAATGGAAAAATGATGGATTAATTTCTTTGGCAGAGGAGATACTAACTCTGCTCTATGGAAATTGACTATCACTCTTATGCAAATCTACAATCAAAAAGAGGAAGCGGGCAAAGGGAAATAAAAAATATGTACAGTTGGAAGAGAAAAGAAGCACAAAAAATTTATTGTTAGAGCCAAGTCTTATGCTGAAAGAGATAAGGATGGGTCTGATTTTGATAAGGGATAGCAAGAGTCTTATTCCATATTTCCAGGAAGCTACTGAGTCTCGGCATGTGGCAGGGGAGTCTGTACATGGAGGTTTGGAGGGGCCATTATGTAAAGCTGTAAAAATGAAGCCTGGATTGTATTGGGGATTCTATGATAATAGAAGTATCAGAGTTCTAGTATTTCTGCCATGGAAAGATGCATGCATGGTATGGAACCACTTCAAAAGAGGAGCATGTGGCAGACAAAAAGCTAGAAGGGAAGAGCCCCTTGGTCGATGGACATCAGACTCAGAGCTATAGACTTTGAAGTTGACCTGCTAGGTGTCAATCTTATTTTGGTCCAGTATTTTTTTTTTATTCCCCAATACTTCCCTTTGAAAAGGTAGTATATATTTTCTGACATTGTATACTGAAAGTATATGATTTTGTTTAAAACTAAGAGATAGACTTGAATCTCAGAGAAGGCTGAACTTTGGACTATTAAATTGTGATAAGATTGGGAAAGACCAGGGGAATTTTTTCCCCATCTTTATTAACTTGGGTATTTCTTATTTACATTTTGATTGTTATTCCCTTTCCCAGTTTCCGAGCCAACATCCCTCAACCCCTCTCCCTCCCCTTCTTTATGGGTGTTCCCCTCCCCATCCTCCCCCATTACTGCCCTCCTAAAAGCTTCTGATATGATCACAAGCCCATGGGAACAGGCAAGCAAAATGTGGTGGATTGAATGAGAATGGCCCTCTGAAGAGGCATTGACTACTTGGTCCCTAGCTGGCAGAACTGTTTTGGAAGGATGGCCTTACTGGAGGATGTGTATCACAAGGGACAGGCTTTGAAGTTTCAAAAGTCACAACATCCCCACTTAACTCTCTTCACCTTCTACATTTGGGTAGAGATATGTTGCAGTAAATAATAAATAATCTCCTACATAATGACATCAGCTTTCAAAGATATGTACTCCCAGCTACTGTGCCGTGCAGAAGATGTTTTTGATGGATTTTGTTGGAATTGTCTGGCAGGTTGGATGTGAGATGTAACAGTAAGGCAGTACAAACAATGAGGTTCTTGTTTAGTTGGTCTGTTTGAGGGCTGGGACAGCAATTTATTTTTCAAAACTAATCAGGTGATCCTTAATTTATAGCCAGAATTGAGGTTTTAAGATGGATCAAGCAAAGGAAATAGAAATAGTGTGGTCACTGGGATAAGAAGCAAATGGTACAGCTGCATTGCAGACTTCAATCAAGAACACATTTCAAGGACAGATCAACAGCTCACTACCATAAAGCAAAAAGGTGGATCACTTTCTGGTACCTGACAAAATCAAGGGTGTAATTAGTTAGAGTAGATTTACTAGAGGGACATGAATGAAACATTAACAAGGCGATAAGAAAGAATGAGAAGATAGGACTGCCGACGGGCTTTTCCACTCTTGTAAAGGAGGAACAGGCAAAATAAAATGTATAGTAGGAGTGTTCTCTCTTTCTCCCCCTCCTCCCTCCTTACCCCCCTCTCGGGTGTGTGTGAGTGTGTGTGTGTGTGTGTGTGTGTGTGTGTGCGCGCGCGCGCGCGCACACACACGCACGCAGGTACATGTATGTGTGTTTGTATGTAGTCTTCATAAGACTTTATGAAGTCCAGAATTGAATTTATGTATCTTCTCAATCCTTCTCCATCTTATTTTTTAGAGACAGGGTCTTCTGCTGAACTTTGATTCACATCGCTGTGTGGCCAATGAGGTCAAAGGATCCACCTGTCTTTTCCTCACACCTCAGCACAGGGATCACATGTATGCTGTTGTACTTGTAGCGGAATTTTCCCCTAATTAATTGATTGGATAATAAAGATGACAAGAAGCCAATCGCTGGGCAAGGAGGAGGTGGGTCTTCTGGGTTGGAGAGAGGTAACAGGGAGGCAGGAGGAAGGAATGGCCCCTTTTGTACTGCAAGGTGAGGCGGGAGCCAAAGCAGACAAAATGTAGACTGGGGAGTGTTAGATCTGGATTTCTAACACAGAATAGTTGATGGTTTAGGATGATAAATTCCGAGCTCAGGGGTTGTGTCATCTGTTGATCCTAAACTAAGATTGTCTGATGTTTCACATTCGTGAAGACTCAGGTGGCTTCCAGGAGAGAGGTAACCACAGGATAGCCAGGGCTGGTTGGCCAGAGTGCACCCCTAGCTAGCTAACCCTGGAAACGGGGAGTGCGAAGCAGCAGTTTGGCAGCAGCTGGCCAAGGGAATTGAGAGAGTGATCTCAGAGGCAGAGCCAGTGTTTGTGGGAGGGCTGTTGGCTAAGGGAAACGCAGGGTCTCAGTCTTGGGCTATGTACCAGCTATAGTATGGATTGATTTTTTTTTTAAGTAATTACATGCGACATGCACCCAGCTTTTTACTTGTGTGCCAGGAATCCAAACTCAGGTCCTCATATTTATACAGCATTCCGTTTACTGATTAAGCTATTTGTGTCTTGTGTTGAAAAATAATGGTTTCGGTTAATTGTTCAACTTGTCACAAACTAGACATATTGGAAAACAGAACATCAACTAAAGAGTTGTTGACGTAATACTTATCTTTGGGCATGTCTGTGGGACATTTTCTTTATTAATGATTTATGTGGGAGGGCCCAGCCCATTGTGTTGTTGCCACAAGAACTGAGCAAGCCAGGAATAGCAAACTAGGAATCAATATTTTCCCATGATTTTTGCTTCAGTTCCTGCCTCAAAGAACCTGCCTCAAGTTCCAATTAATTTGTATTTCTTTAGCCTCAGTAAACCAATGAGAGAGAAAGTGTTACAGGAAAGACTGTGTTTGTAAAAAATGCACAACTGTCAACGAGTGTGCTTCCTATTTTGCAGTAGCCACAGTCACTCATGTGAGTATAGCTTCTGAATACATAAAGTGAATAAACAAGTGTCTGAGTCTGTGTTTGTTGCTGTGAAGAGACACAATGACCATGAAAATTCTGATAAAAGAAAGCATTTAATTGAGAGCTTGCTTACAATTCAGAGGTTTAGTTCACTATTGTCATGGCGGGAAGCATGGTGGCAGGCAGGCAGGCATGGTATTGGAGAAGTGGCTGAGAGCTACATTCTGATCAGCCGGGCGACAGAACCTTCTGGTTTGGTACAGGCTTTTGAAATCTCCAAGACCACTCCTGAGTACATACTTTCTACAACAGGGCCACATGTCCTAATCCTTTCAAATAGTGCTACTCCTTGGTGACTAACCCCACAAATCTATAAAACTGTGGGCACTCAGGAGCCATTCTTATTCAAACCTCCCACACCAAGGGAACTGATTTTTGCCAGAGTTTGAAACTTGCTGAATAAATTAAAAAAAAAAAACACACAAGATGGAAGCAAATTTGTTGTGAGTGAATACATTAAAAAAAATCTCACAGTGGACCAGCAGGCTCATATTGGTAAGAGAAAACCTAAAACAGGAAGGAGAGGAGCAAGAACGGACAGATGGATAAAGTAGGGGGTGAGACATAGATGGCGAAGACCATTATAGGGAAAGAAAAGGAGTGGTCCAGAAGAGACTGGTTGAGGGTACAGTCATCTATTTGTGTCATTAGTGATCTGAGTGTTTGTAGTCAGGGGTGAGAGGAAACAGCACCCTTAGGAGCAAAGGTGTTAGGAGTCAGGGCAATGAGAGGCAGGAGTTGGTAGCATCCCTATGAGCTTATAGAAACCACTAAAACTTACAGCAGAGGCCGTGTTAAGGAATGGCTGTGTTGTAGCCATTAGGGGGAAAGGAGATGTCCCATAGGTGTATAGTTAAATAAAACAAAACTAAACCAACAACACGGCAGTCACGGGGACACCAAAACTGGGCTTTGATGGAGCAAGGAGCGTCATTTGTTTGGATGGTGCATGAACAGCATCAACACCCCATCTGCACATAGTGAAGAACATGTGTGGAAGGACAAACATCCAGTTCTGGAAAGATCTATAGACGTATACAGCAGATGAGAGTAAAGGTAGTGTGTGAGTTCCTTCACAGGCACAGTAGGTATGGCTGTTAGAAGTATGGGTGTGTGTGTGTGCTGGGGGATGTGATTATTTAAATTCAGTCACAGCTCCTGAAACTTACCACTTTATGATGGGAATTATGCCTTGGTTTCTGCCTTATGTGTAAAACTGGAGGTGGGGGGTAGCAAAACCTTGTCTCATAGGGCTACTATGCAAAATAAATGAGTTAATATATGTTAAAATATTTACGATAACACCTGGCACATCTCAAGAATGTTCAGTCAACAAACATTAGCCATGGTGATGATTGCTCATTTTAATTTGCCTTCCAGAAGTGAAAAATATTGTTATTATTACTCATTTTTAATTTGCCTTTGGGGAGTGGAAAACAGATGTGTGGCAAAAAGAAAAAAAGATAGAATTGTTTTTAGCCCAGCTGAGTTTTCTCCAGTTTTCTTTGAACATTTGGTGTCCATATGCTATCCATGTATTTGAGGCTCTTGCAGAATTAGGCCTCTGTAGTATTAAATAATAATTTTCAGCATATGCTATTTTTAATTTTAAAATTCCAAAAATATTCTGAGAAAAAGAAATCCCAAATAAGGAAGCCATCTGTTGGGTGCCTGAACCCCTGAAATAGTCGGGAATTTTAAACCGTAGGATTAAAATCACCTCTCAGTTCTCATAAATAGAACTAAACAATTTGATCCTTGAATATCTGGATTTAACTTGTTTTCAGTCTTCCACTGTATCAGATGCGATGTTTTTGCCAGGCACCTTATTCTTAGGCCTTCCTTTCTAATTTGAGATTTCCGAATCATATTTAGTTACTCATATACATGTATACCTAATGAAATTGCTCTCTTGAAACTTCATTTTCTACTTTGTGTGTCTTGCCTTATTCCTCTAAACAAATCCTATTCTTTTTTTTTCTTTTTTCTTTTTTTTAATAAAGAAGTAAAGTGGAGTTTAATTACACACAGTTTTGGTTTCCATTTAATTGAAGACATTAAGGGAAACCTCTCAGGAGAATAGTACATGGATGAGACATGGGCATAGGCTTTTCAGGAGAGGAATGAATTAGACCCTTCCACTTGCACATCTCGTGTTCAGTTTTTATTTGTCCAGCAGTTAGTTCTACATGCCCTTCTCCCTCCCCTGGCCTCCTTGCCTCTTGGCTCATCAACTATTGCCCTAGCTTGGCAATAAAGAGGCAACTAAAGAAACTTCTTATCTTAGATCATTGTCTTACTCTCTTCTGTTGTCAGTTTTGTGCTTGTGTTTTGGATGCTTTTGTTTTTCCATTCATATTTCACTAGAGAACACAATAGTACTAATTCCATGCATGCCTCATTTTCCTGCCATACCTGCGTTTACCTGTACACCTACGAGTCTTCTGCCACTTGCAGGCTCAGAGGAAGCCCAGGATATAGACTCTTTGCCTCTCTTTTCCACTGCCCTCCTTTCCTTACTCTCTTTTTCTCCTCTCCTCCTCTATCCCCTTCCCTCCCTCCTCCCAGATGCTACGAACTTAAAGACAAGACTTCTGCACCTACATTGCTCTGTTTTTGTCGTTGTTATTTTGTGCTCACTCATGCCACTTTAGAACTGGAATTTCCAACAATTCCTGAGCCTGTTGAGTATTCCCACAAAATGTTATAATACTGCCTTGCTTTGGATGTGAGATTTTATATTAAGAAGGCTAAGCTGACAATATCACAGGCTTCAAATGGGCAGTTCAGGAGACTAGGCCTAAGAACTGGGCAAGTCCAGGCAATCCCAGGCAAGTCTGTTACTAGAAAAAAAAAACCCAGGCTTTAGGCAGCTAGTCAGAAACTGCCCTATCATCAGAAGCTGCCCTGCTACTTGGCCTGAAGCAAGGGTAATGGTCAGCAACAGTTTCCAGACCTCCCAAGCAACAGTTTCCAGCTACCACATACTGATAATGGTTCAGAAATGTCCCTAGCCAGGGATCAAGGCAAAGGTCACCTACCCCAGAATTCCCTTAATGTGCTTTTAAATTGGGCCTGCGAGCTCATCTTTGAATGGGAGACACCAGCATGCATACTTCGGTAGGAAAAAAAACACTCCTTGCTTTTATATGCTATTTGAATCTGGGGTGTAACATGTACCCTTACAACAGCACATACACAGGTGCACATACACACACACACACACACACACACACACACACAGAGAGAGAGAGAGAGAGAGAGAGAGAGAGAGAGAGAGAGAGAGAGAGATTTTCCCTAATTGCAGGAAAGTCATTTTCATTAATTTACTTAATAACTTAATAATCATTGTTTCTTCTCATTCTTAATGCTTTTCTTTAAGTTGTCATGTGCCCTTTCACACGCCTTTCTGTCCCATCATCTCTCATTTACTTTTATGTGAAATGTTTCTGGAACTATCTCCAAAATTGTTCTGTTGGTCTAACATCTCTTTAGAATGTGTACTGAATTTGTTATTTAAAATATACTTTTTCAGACCAATTATGACCAACTGACGCTTTTACCTTCCATATTTCTATTTTGTCTTTTCTGTATCTTCCCCATATTTCTGAAAGCCAAGACTCACCACATCCTGCATGACTCCAGGGATGCACCCAATTGGGACGGCAAAGGAATTAAGGTAAAAACAAATACATAGGCACACAATTGGGAAAGCTAGGTTCAGGTGGAGTAGGCTCTCTGATAGAGTTGCCATAGCACCCCAGAAGTTCAGCATGTTTATTATATGGAGTTGAACAGAGAGGCTGTCTTTTTTTTTTTTTTTTTCTTTTTCCGGAGCTGGGGACCGAACCCAGGGCCTTGCACTTGCTAGGCAAGTGCTCTACCACTGAGCCAAATCCCCAACTCCCAGGCCGTCTTACTGCATACACTTTATATAAGGAGGTGGGGTTTGTGAGATACGGCAGCTGAATCAAGGAGGCAGGTTTGCCTAACCTCAGTAGGAACAGTGTCTACGGAGGAACAATCTTTGGGCAGCAAACATCTAAGGGGTGCAGATAGTAAGCTGTGGTAAACATTTTTCTTCACACACTATCAACATCCACACACGGACAGAGGAAGGCTTTGTCATTTCTTTCTGAGTTTGAGGCTCAGACCTGACTGTCCCCATGTCAACAACAACCTATTTAGTAAGGACATCACACACACTTAGGGATTCCTCTGATCTCCACAAATGATTGTTTATTTTTTCTTCTCTCCCTGTTTCTTCATTCTGCTCCCCTCCTTTTCCTACTGAGATGTGCTTTTGTTGTGGCAGCAGACATTACCCACTCTATGGATAATGTACAGTGAAGAAGTGAAGAGTAGAATGCGTTAGCTCCTCAGCAGAGTAGGGATTTTGAGAAAGCGGGTCTGGTTTTTTTTTTTTTAAGTATGGAATAGAGTTGATTCAGGACATGGGGAGGGGGGTTAAGAGGGTAGTAGGGGCAGAAAGGGAAAGGAAGAAGGAGAGGAGGAGAGGGAGAGAGAGCAAGAGGGTGAGAGAGCGAGAGAGGAGTAGAGACTGGCCATGAGCATGTAGGGGCAGGGAAGGAAATGGGGAGAGAGTGGGAGCAGGAAGGCAAGAGCAAGAGAGGAGCAAGAGCGAGAAAGCGGGTCTCAAGAGTGACAATTGATAGGGCTATGATCTGGCTTCAAATCGTCCATTTTATGCTCCTCACTGTTCATCAGTTCTAACCACCTGCTACCAGAAGGTAGCAGGAATTCTGCTCTCATTGTTGTTGCTATTCAGGAGCCAATACTCATTGCCCATGGATGTGGAGGAGCACTCAGAGGTTTGTATTATGTTAATGGCCCTGCTGTCCACACTACTTCATTTGAAGATGAGAACTCTCAGCTTCCTGTTCGATCTAAATACTCCCTCTTGCTGCCATGATGGTTCTTATCCTTCTGCAACCACAGTGCAAAATATTCTCTCTCTCTCTCTCTCTCTCTCTCTCTCTCTCTCTCTCTCTCTCTCTCTCTCTCTCTCTCGATATCTCTCTCTCTCGCTGCCTTTGGTCATGGTGTTTTTTTTCTCAAAGGAACAGAAAAATGGCTAATACAAATTCCAAAAGAAGGAACCCGTTCCTAGCTCTGGGCGTTTTACTTTTTAGCTTATTGTGTCTAGCAATGGCATTGCCACCCCTTTACAGTCACAGCATTTTCATCCCATTTTATATATGTGTATACACACACACACACACACACACACACACACACACACACACACACACACAGTAGGTTTCCATATATCTTTTCTAAGAAGGCTTTGTTGTTCTTTGCTCTTTCCAGCTTAGTCTACTCTGCCCTCCCCTCTCCCACTTCAATGTCCCTTCATATTCCTTCATTCTTTTTTTAAAATTTTTTATTAGATATATTTCTTTCCTTACATTTCAAATGTTATTTCCCTTCCTAGTTTCCTGTCCATAATCCATCATTCATTCTTTTCAATCCTGTATACCTCTATGTTCTATTTTGCCTCTCTTGAAAACCTCTCCGGATGCCCTTGGTAATTCCCCAATTTCTATAATTATTTCAAGTGAAACCTAAATATCTCAAGATTCAAAGGTAAAATCTACAAATGAGACACTTGTTTTTCTCCACCTGGGTTATCTAATGTTAACCTAAGAGCCCCACTTGCCCAAAGACAGATAACTTTCTGGAACACTGGAGGCTGCTGTTCTTGTATGTTAATAACTCAAGCGTCATCTTCATTTCAGTAAACAAGGCTGGTTGTGCCATTTGCATAGGATATGCTTGATCACATGTAAGCAGGAAATAGGCAGACAGGAAGTACATCAGGATACATGCTTTTCCCTGATTTTTTGAAATCTGGAAGTACATAACCTTGGGAGTTAACTTTAAAAGCACCTTGTCAACATAGCTTGTGACTATTTCTCTGGGAATCCCAGGTATGGACCTTGCCAGTATCATCCTGCCAGTATTTAATAAAGCTTGCTATAATTGGCCAATTGTGGTTTTGGTCTTTCTTCTCTCAGCTTTCAGGTTTTACACTTACTCAGAAAGATTGTTTACAATACCATCCATATAATGAAGATTTTCATAACTTTCTTTTCCTTAACAGATAAATAATATTCCATCATATAAATATACAATGTATTTGTCATTCATTTATCAGTTGATGAACATCTAAGCCATTTTCAGTTTTTGGCTGTTATGAATAGAACAATATGGACATATAGGAGCAGATACATCTACAGTAGGATATAATTTCTTTAGGGTACATGCCTAAAACTGGTATAGCTGGATCATATGGTCTATACATTTTGAGGAAACTCCACAGTGATTTCCACACAGATTTTATCAGCTTGCAATCCCGACAGCAGTGAATAAAGGTTTTTCTTTGAGAGAACAGATCTTGGGTTCAGACACTGTCTTATGACCTAAGGTTAAACTCAAGTTAATTAACAAGCCAGCACAAGTTTCTAGGTTACTCTTCAACAAATCTGTACCTCCAGGTTACAAGTCTGCTGGTATTTCACTTCCTAACAACCACCAATCAGGATGAAAGCAGAAGTTAAGTATATTTTTTGCTCCCAGGAGGAGTTAATTATGTTAAAGGCCATCATGGCTCCCCAATAAAACATGTGCCAGGAGGCTACAAATTCTTGCTTATTTGCTTGCTTGCCTCTATAAATGCTTGCCTAAAGCTAAGCCCAGGGCTTCACCTTCCCATCTTGCTCTGTCAGGGTTGGCCACGAGCTTTTAATAAAGGAGACCCTAATGTGGTTATATCGGAATGGGCTCCTTGGTGGTCTTTTGGGTTTCATGATCATGGGAGATCTGTCTAGCTCTCAGATCTTTTTCATGTTAAGGTTTTCATTGTATAATTCTTGATGAGATTTTGGTCAGATTTATTCCAAGATTTTTTTGAGGCTATTATAAATGGTACTGTTTCTTTGATTACTTTAATGGTATGTCTGACATTTGTATATACAAAGGTGACTGACTTTTTTATATCTATTTTGTATTCTCTTACATTGCTGAATTTGTTTATCACCTATAGGAATCTCCTCCTGAAATACTTGTCTTTCAGATAAAACCATAACTTCAAGTACTATGTCCAAAAGCAATGAGAAAAGGGGACATCCTTGTCTTCTATGGTGGTTTGAATAGGAATGCTTGGTTCATAGGGAATGGCAATATTAGAAGGTATGACCTAGTTGGAGTAGGTGTGACCTTATTGGAGAAAGTGTGTCACTTTGGAGGTAGGCTTTGGGGACTATTCTCAAACTACATCTAGTGACACAGTCTTCTGGTACCTTATATCAAGATGTCTATCTCTTGGCTCCTCCAGCACTAACTGTGCCTGCACAATGCCATGCTTCCCACTATGATGATAATGGACAAAACCTCTGAAACTGTAAGCCAGCTCTAATTAAATGTTTTTCTTTATAAGAATTACCTTGGTCATGATGTCTCTTTACAGCAATAAAATCCTAACTAAAATATCTTGACTTTACAAGATGTGCTTTCATTTTTTTCTCCATTTAGGATGATGTTAACTGTGTTTCCTATATATAGCCTTTATCATGCTGAGTTGTATCTTCTATATCCTAAGATTCTCTAGGGCTTTTATGGAAAAGGGATACTGGATTTTCTCAAAGGCCTGTTATCAATTCTATAAAATGATTGTGTGGTTTCAGAATGTTAGCTTATTTGTAATATGGATTCTGTTTATTGATTCACACATATTGAAGCATCCCCGTATCTCTGGGACAAAGCTAACTTGATCATAGGGAATAATCTTGAAATTGACCTGCAAGCGTCTTATTGAAAATTATTGCATCTATAATAATCAAAGGCATTGATTCATAATTTTCTTGGTTTTGGTGTCAAAGTAATACTGGCTTCAAAAAGAAGTTTGGAAATGTTTTTTACTTTTCTATTTTGCAGAGGAGTTTGAAGAGTATTAGTATTGGGTATTCTTTGAAAGTCTGGTAGGAGTCTGTGTTGAATTCATCTGGTTCTAGGTTTTTGTTTGTGAATTGATTTTCTATTTGGAGATTTTTAATTACTGGTTCTATTTCACGGAATGTTATTCAAATTACTCACTTAATTTTGATTTGATTTTGGTAAGATATGTATGCATATATGTATGTGTTTATGTTTATCAGGACATGGTCAAAAGAATGACCCACAGTTTACAATGCTTTGGGGGAACTGTGAAAGAAGCTCCAGGAAAAAAGACAGAGGGCCTTTTACCTCAGTTACATTTTGTTCCATGGATTGTTCTTGGATGTGATCCTGTGTCTCCTCAGTTAAATATTTACATTCAATTTTTAAGATATGTTTTTTCTTGATGGGTTCTGGATAATACCTATAGAACCCAGTGTACCCTGAATTTGGATATGGCCCTTTGCCTTGCATTCCCAGATGTAATCTATAGTACATGGCAGGCAGTTGTGTTTAAATTGCTCTGTCTTGAGAAGGTTCTGGGAAATGGCTACTTTGTTAATTAGTACGTGCTTCCTGGCATCTATTCACGTGTGTTTCTGAACTCAAACACCCTTACTTGGATCATTGCTTTCTTTGCCTCATAACAGTACACTGAAACCAGAGTAAGTTGTCTACAGCATTAGACTGTAGTGTTCCCCATTCTTTCAGGTCCTCGGATCCCAGGTCCAGTGGGATCGGCAAAACCAGCTACACAGTTGACAAGTGGCCCCTGAATCAGCTACCTGAATGAAAAGTTGTGGAGAGGACATAAGGACCCCTGCAGGAGGAGAATAATAGGGATTAAAATGGGATCAAAGAGTGGGAAAACTAGGGCCATATATTGAGTTGTGATATCATTTCTTTAAAAATGTAGTGCTGCGATGCCTAAAGCCCAGCTGCAAGGATGTTGGGTTTTAATAACGGAAGATAATTCCTGAAAAGGGCACTTTAGATCCCAGAGTGTGGGCTCAAATTACATTTTCTCATCTGATTTTTTCTTAAGCCAAATTTTATTCCCTGCCGTGTTTTTTGGCCTCTGAAAGTTTGTGCCCCACCCCCACCCCTTGCTTTTATCCACCTTTAATGTATGTCTGTCAGGTAAACTGCAGAATATGATTTTAACATTTCTGTTTTCACTGAAACTTGCTTTGTTCCCCAAAATGTGATCTATTTTGTTGACAGTTCTATAGGGTGCTAGAAGTTATCTGTATTGTTTAGTATTTGGGTGGAATGTTCTATAGGTATCTGTTAGGTCCAATTAACCTATGATAGTATTTAACATTAGATTTTATGTTTCTTTGTCCCTTGCCCCAGATGGACATTCCTTGGATAGCTTTTATAAAGTTAATGTATCTAGGCTAAGTTTCTAAACAATCAGTTTAGTAGACTGTGAATGTTAAAAAAAAAAGAAAGAAAGAAAACCTATCAGTAAGTCTCAAGAGTTCTTTTTGTTATAAATTACTAAATAAAAAATTAATAAATTAATAAAAGGCCAGATTTTCTAGGAGAAATGGTTAATTTCTGAGTGGATACAGGAAAATACAATATGCATCTCAAATTATGTGTAGTACTAGAACACAAGTGGATCCTCAATAAGATACGTGGTTTTCAGAAAGGTATATGCAATCAGCATGAAGGAACCAACAGCCAGGGCTGGAACAATTTGAGGAGGAAATAGTGGCAGTATTGAATTTCAGTGAAATAAAGCTTCATCAATCTTAACAATATATTTAAAAATGGAATTAACAAGTAAGCAGAAGAAACAGTTTTTCCTCACAGTAGAACCTCAGTTAATAAATGAAGAAGGGCATGATGTTTTGGCAAACACTTTATATGCAGAAAGGATCAACCAATGTTTGTTAAAATTAGTAGGCAGAGCGATTGTGGAATCCATTTCTCAACAGGGCTGCCTTGTCTGGCCTCAGTGGGAGAGGATGGGTCTAATCCTGCAGAGACTTGATGCAGCAGGGTGGGGGAATATCTGGGAGGGGCATCATCTCAGAAGAGAAGGGGAGGGGGAGGGAAGGGACTCTGTGATGGGAGGTCCAGGAGTGGGGGCAGCATTTGGGATGCAAATAAAAAAAAAGAAAGGAAGGAAGGGAGGAAGGAAGGAAGAAACAAAGAAACAAAACAAAGAAAAACAAAGAGTTAGTGGGCAGAGTATTTTAAGGAAAGCAGAATTTACAGAGTATCAAAGTATCTCCTCAGTTTATTAGTCTACTAAAGATGGAAAACAGAAAATTTACTATGGCACAACCCTACATTTAGTAAATTAATGCAGTTATGACCAAGACATATATCAATATCATGCAACCCTTTTTATGACAAACTGATTTAAAAACAAACTGAATTGGAAAAAAAATGTTCATGTTAGAAAAGACTTTTTCCTCTTAATTGATGAGAAAACATGGTGACTTTGAGCTCTCATGCTGGCTTTGATTTATGGGATGTATCGTTACATTTTCTAGGCCCTGTACTACACACATGGGCACATGCACAGGAATGTGCACAAGGACATGCACACCTTTCCCAATGATTCCGTCTCAGTTTCCATTCTTCACGGTCTTCAGACAGACTTTGACTAACCTATCTGCATGCACTTTCTTCTTATCCGTTCTCAAATTCCTTCCCTGTCACCTTTATCACCAGAGAGTCACACAATTGCCATGCATTTGCTTATTATCTGTGCACATGCACCTTGGAAGAAACAGTTATTTCCTTTGTTTATCAAGGATGGCCCATGCCTGATGTCATTCCTAAAATTTATGTAAAACTTAGAAAGAAATTATATAAATGAGAATGAAGGAGTTAATGGACATACAGAGTCTTCTTTCTTTAAGTCAAAACACAAATTATACACGAAAACAGTCAAAACACGCAATCTGGAATTATACTTGTGGATTTACTAATTTTAGATTATTAAATGTGTTTAATTTTTATTTTCTAGTTACTGGAGATACATGTGTGTGTGTGTGTGTGTGTGTGTGTGTGTGTGTGTGTGTGTGTTTATATAAATGAAATGAGTTCTTGATCCCAGAGAAACATTACTATTTAAATGGTAACCCTGTATTTCTGATCCTTTAAGTGTCTAGTGACTTTCTGGAGTAACACCTCATGGTTTTTGATGTATTTTCATATCTAATTCAGCTATGGAAATAGTCTTTATCTAATGGGAGATCTATTTGAAAGGAGAAGCTTCTTGTATTTGTCTAGTATAATACCCTACTGGAATGGGTTAAGGATCTCTGCCTTGTAGACATAACAATGTATAGACTTATATCATTCTTATTTCTAGAATAAAAAGCATACCATGTTCTTTTAATTCTTGTTAACTGTGCTATTCCATTAATGTTTACATTCATTCCCCCCTGTTTCTATGGCACAGAGCAGTGAGTTACTAGGTAAGTCTATTATCCCCAAGGTCCCTGCTAACTTTTCAGACTGACTTTTGTTTAACTTTACTTTAATCAGCTGCTGTTTCCTATATCGAATATGGATGTGTTGATAACTGTGTGCATATATCTTACAAAGTTTAAATGCTTTATTTCTATCCCACAGTTTATATAACATTTTCATTATAAAATTTCAAGTGTTGTTAGCACAGTCAATCAATTAATCCTGCAAATTTCTCAATTTTCTTGTAGCTCTTTGAAATCGATTGGATACAGCTAGACACAGTGCAAAATAATGAGCCAAAATGAAAGAAGAGAGGAAAATTTAAACTGGAGATTATAGTTAACAGGATAATAATCAAGTGATTATTAAATCTTCAGGTGACTATTATGGATTGCAGTGCCATCTGCTGGCCAAAGGCGCCTGGTGGTTCTTCCTGTTTAAAATCCTGTTGACTCTGTAGGGGTGTTTATGCACACAAAACTTTTTTCCAGTCAACCAAAAAAAAAAAAAAAAAAAGAAAAAAAAGAAAAACAAAAAACAAAACAAAACAAAAAAACCCCAAGGCATTCTACTGTGAGTTCATTATTTCTCTAAAAGGCATAATACCAGTTTTGAATAGGAAGTTTTCGTACGAAAAATTGCAATTCATTGTTTTGTTATTTTTCTCCTATCTTTGTACAACTTAAAGAATGTCACTGCTACAGCTAAAGCTACATGGTTCAGAAAATCGTGTGACAAGACACTGTCAGAATAAATCCCATCTCACTGCTGTGGGTTTGGCTAGCCCAAGGTATACTATTATTTCATAGATGGATATATATATACACATATATATACATATATGATACACACGCAAATATATATATATATATATATATATGGATAGATAGATAGATAGATAGATAGATAGATAGATAGATAGATAGATAGATAGATATAGATATAGATATCACAAAGGGTGGCTAAGTCCCAGCATCATGTCAATGTGCCCTGAAGATCCTTAATTTTTAGAGCATGACTGCTTTAATTGGCTATTGTTGGCTGCAGATGTGGTCCATCTTTAATCTCTCTCCCCATAGAGCTGACAGCAGAGGCATCAGGTGAGCCATTAAACATATGATGTTAGTGAGCTGGATGCCTCGCTGTCTTCCTAGGAAAAAAATTATGTACTCACTTAAAATCTAATAGCTAGTGTAATTCTTGAGCCATTACTTATTTTAATTATCACTGGAGATATAATGGTATCTCTTTGAAGCATGAAGACACTTAGAGGGATGAGTCATTATTGAGTTGCTCATCTGATCATAGAAATAAGAGACTGTGAGTAGTAATTTAAGGCAGTCTGGGTACTGATTTATTGGGAAGATTAGCATTCAAATTTGGTGAATTCAAGGGGGTCATTTGAGGTTCACAATTCTTAAAAAATTGGGGGAAATAACCAGACAATGATCTTCTATAAAGCTTTAAAATTTTTATGAAATGACATTGAAAATTAAAAGATTGTCCAGCCTAGATGGGAGGGCTTTTGCCTAGTCTTACTGCGTTTTGTTCTGTACTGTTTGGTTGCCACCTCTTGGAGGCCTGCTCTGTTCTGAAGAGGGAATGGGGGGGGTGGACCTAGGGGAGAGAAGAGGTGGGAAGGTGGCAGGATGGGAAGAGTGGAGAGAGGAAAAACTATGATGAGGATGTATTGTATGAAGGGAGAATCTATTCAATAATACATTAAAATTTGAAGATTTATCAGAAGAAATAATTAGAAAGAATATGAACTTGGTCTGACTTCAGGGATACATAACTTCATTCTTGCTTTCTTTGTAGCCTGCTTAGCAGAGAGAAAGGTCCTATTAGTGGTCTCCAGAGATGGATTTCACCCTGACGCCTAAGAAGTAAAAGAACACATGGAGGGGTCAGCAAGTTGACGTCTGCCGTTCATCTGCTTTTAGACACCCCATTGCCTTTTCATTTCTTTTAATGACTCATTTTGAATACATTTCTCTTCTAATTTGGTGATATCTAAAATAGTTTAAAACCTCTCTCTTAGTGACATAAGATTATCTTGATGGAAACTATTATAATACAACCATCAACTCTGAATAATGCTTTTGTCTATAAAGAAAAGTATTATGGATAAATGAGACCATGAGATATTATGTAAATTACCAGTAGGTTGTTTTGTCGAAAATATGGGTTCATGGTAATAACAGAATATAAATTGCTTTTAAATTGCACATTTTATTAGAATATTTTTATTATATACATTATAGCTACAGAAATTCCTTTTTGGTGTGCAACAGAGCTAATCATCTGGTTTTATCCCCTAAGTAGCTGTGACTTTTCTTATGAAGGACAGTGATGGGCCCTACTTGGCCCAGTAAGATATTCCACCCAGCTAATGTTGATGACAGATATATTTGACACCACCATGTAATGTATCTTATATGTTGCCTTTGAAGTTTGTATCAGAATCTCAAGAGTATTTCTCCTGAAGGAGACAGATGTTGTATTAACTTTCTAAGGCAGCCTATTTTACCCAAGAGTGCTGCGCAAGATTGATGATAAATACATTTTCCTAATGGAAAGACCATTTTTCTTCTCCATGATGCTTAAATTAGTTGTCTAAATTTTATAGGCACTTTTATAGGATGTCAACCACCTCTTTTTAAAATAATAAACCCTGTTTTGATAGAGTTTTATAGTAAAACAGAATGAGGTACACTTCATATACCTCCTGCCACCATACAGCATGACCTGCCTCCTCACCTCCTGTCAGTGTGTCCTGTGTTATGTAGTTGGTGAGCCAACCTAATCTAGCATCGGCACCTGTTGCATGTGATTTTTAAATGCATGCTTGTTTCTTGCCCAGTCTCCTTGACTGGTGCCACGGCCCCTCACAACTTAGCTCTGAGATCATCACCGTGGATGAAAAACACATGACAATCTAATTTTTTTAAAAAATCAACCAGATGACACAACTGCTGGGCATGGAACCTATTGTCCTAAACCTATCAGCAGTCCTATATGAGAAGTCTTCTGGTGGCAGTTCTCTGGTGGCTACGTGGAAGTCTGTTTGCTTTCAGAACAAGATCTAGAACTCTCAGCTTTTTCAGCACCACGCCTCCCTGAATACTGCCCTGCTTCTCACCATGATGAAAATGGAAAATGGACTGAACCTCTTTAACGCTGTCCTTATAAGAGTTGCTTTGATCATGGTGTCTGTTCATAGCAGTAACTCCCTAACTAAGACACCACCTAAATCCATTATTTACAGTGGACCCAGTCTCTGCCACCGAAAGAGTTCCCACAGGCTTACGTGGTGTCTGTGCTCCTCCCTCCAAAGCTTGATCAAAGGCCCCTTTTCTCTATCTCATCTTCTCCTCTCCCTTCTGGGTCCCAGAAATCCCGACTCTATAACCACCCAGTGATTAGCTTCTGCCATCTTTATTGATCCAATGAAGAAACATTTCGGGAACCTCTTGCTATAGATACCTGTGGTGGCTTTAATATGCTTGGCCCAGGGAACGGCACTATTAGGAGATGTGGCTTTGTTGGAGTAGGTATGTCACTGTGGGGGTAGGACGTAGGAGATGGGAAATGCTATCTATGGTCTTTCTGACAAGGTCTCCCTCCAAACCTTTGCAATACTGATTTTTTCCATTTAATTTTAATTTTATAATATAAAATAGTGAATCCCTTGTGTTGGGCGCTGGTGTTTTACTCTTTGTTTATTCTTATTTGTGTTTATTTAATTTGAATATAATTAAATAAAATCATTATGTTCTCCTTCCTCTTTGAGAAACCTTCCTTCTAGCTACCTGGAAGTCAGTCTTCTGTTCGCTTCTAGAACAAGATCTAGAACCCTCAGCTCTTCCAGCACCATGCCTGCCTGAACACTGCCCTGCTTCCCACTATGGTGATAATGGACTGAATCTCTGAACCCGTAAACCAGCCCCAATTAAATGCTGTCCTTATAAGAGTTGCTTTGGTCACGGTGTCTGTTCACAGCAGTAAATTCCTATCTAAGACACCACCTAAATCCATTGTTTACAGTGGATCCAGTCTCCACATTGTGCGTTCTGCTATGGAATACTCGTACCATAGCATATACTCCCCATTGTAATATCATATAGACTACGCTAACACTATCCTAACATGTGACCAGGCATCCCTCAAAACCCTTGCACTACTGATCTGTTGTTTCCAGTTCAGGTTTATAATATGAAATAGTGGAATTCATTGTAGTATTTTACTCTTTAATTTTATTTGTTTATTGATATTTATTTTTATTTAACTTAAATATAATTAAATAAAATCATTATTTCCCCCTTCCTCTCCTTTTTTTTTTATTAACTTAGGTATTTCTTATATACATTTCGAGTGTTATTCCCTTTCCCTGTTTCTGGGCAAACATCCACCCTTCCTTATGGGTGTTCCCCTCACCACCCTCCCCCCATTGCCGCCCTCCCCCCAACAGACTAGTTCACTGGGGGTTCAGTCCTAGCAGGACCCAGGGCTTCCCCTTCCACTGGTGCTCTTACTAGGATATTCATGGCTACCTATGAGGTCAGAGTCCAGGGTCAGTCCATGTATAGGCTTTAGGTAGTGGCTTAGTCCCTGGAAGCTCAGGTTGCTTGGCATTGTTGTACATATGGGGTCTCGAGCCCCTTCAAGCTCTTCCAGTTCATTCTCTGATTCCTTCAACGGGGGTCCTATTCTCAGTTCAGTGGTTTGCTGCTGGCATTCGCCTCTGTATTTGCTGTATTCTGGCTGTGTCTCTCAGGAGAGATCTACATCCGGCTCCTGTCGGTCTGCACTTCTTTGCTTCATCCATCTTGTCTAATTGGGTGGCTGTATATGTATGGGCCACATGTGGGGCAGGCTCTGAATGGGTGTTCCTTCAGTCTCTGTTTTAATCTTTGCCTCTCTCTTCCCTGGCAAGGGTATTCTTGTTCCCCTTTTAAACAAGGAGTGAAGCATTCACATTTTGATCATCCGTCTTGAGTTTCATTTGTTCTAGGCATCTAGGGTAATTCCAGCATTTTGGCTAATAGCCACTTATCAATGAGTGCATACCATGTATGTCTTTCTGTGATTGGGTTAGCTCACTCAGGATGATATTTTCCAGTTCCAACCATTTGCCTACGAATTTCATAAAGTCATTGTTTTTGATAGCTGAGTAATATTCCAGTGTGTAGATGTACCACATTTTCTGTATCCATTCCTCTGTTGAAGGGCATCTGGGTTCTTTCCAGCTTCTGGCTATTATAAATAAGGCTGCGATGAACATAGTGGAGCACGTGTCTTTTTTATATGTTGGGGCATCTTTTGGGTATATGCCCAAGAGAGGTATAGCTGGATCCTCAGGCAGTTCAATGTCCAATTTTCTGATGAACCTCCAGACTGATTTCCAGAATGGTTGTACCAGTCTGCAACCCCACCAACAATGGAGGAGTGTTCCTCTTTCTCTGCATCCTCACCAGCATTTGCTGTCACCTGAGTTTTTTATCTTAGCCATTCTCACTGGCGTGAGGTGAAATGTCAGGGTTGTTTTTGATTTGCATTTCCCTTATGACTAAAGATGTTGAACATTTCTTTAGGTGATTCTCAGCCATTCGCCATTCCTCAGCTGTGAATTGTTTGTTTAGCTCTGAACCCCAATTTTTAATAGGGTTATTTGTCTCCCTGCGGTCTAACTTCTTGAGTTCTTTGTATATTTTGGATATAAGGCCTCTATCTGTTGTAGGATTGGTAAAGATCTTTTCCCAATCTGTTGGTTGCCGTTTTGCCCTAACCACAGTGTCCTTTGCCTTACAGAAGCTTTGCAGTTTTATGAGATCCCATTTGTTGATTCTTGATCTTAGAGCATAAGCCATTGGTGTTTTGTTCAGGAAATTTTTTCCAGTGCCCATGTGTTCCAAATGCTTCCCTAGTTTTTCTTCTATTAGTTTGAGTGTGTCTGGTTTGATGTGGAGGTCCTTGATCCACTTGGACTTAAGCTTTGTACAGGGTGATAAGCATGGATCGATCTGCATTCTTCTACATGTTGCCCTCCAGTTGAACCAGCACCATTTGCTGAAAATGCTATCTTTTTTCCATTGGATGGTTTTGGCTCCTTTGTCAAAAATCAAGTGACCATAGGTGTGTGGGTTCATTTCTGGGTCTTCAATTCTATTCCATTGGTCTATCTGTCTGTCTCTGTACCAATACCATGTAGTTTTTATCACTATTGCTCTGTAATACTGCTTGAGTTCAGGGATAGTGATTCCCCCTGAAGTCCTTTTATTGTTGAGGATAATTTTAGCTATCCTGGGTTTTTTGTTATTCCAGATGAATTTGCAAATTGTTCTGTCTAACTCTTTGAATAATTGGATTGGTATTTTGATGGGGATTGCATTGAATCTGTAGATCGCTTTTGGTAAAATGGCCATTTTTACTATATTAATCCTGGCAATCCATGAGCATGGGACATCTTTCCATCTTCTGAGGACTTCTTCAATTTCTTTCTTCAGAGTCTTGAAGTTCTTATTGTACAAATATTTTACTTGCTTGGTTAAAGTCACACCGAGGTACTTTATATTATTTGGGTCTATTATGAAGGGTGTCGTTTCTCTAATTTCTTTCTCGGCTTGTTTCTGTTTTGTGTAGAGGAAGGCTACTGATTTATTTGAGTTAATTTTATACCCAGCCACTTTGCTGAAGTTGTTTATCAGCTTTAGTAGTTCTCTGGTGGAACTTTTGGGATCACTTAAATATACTATCATATCATCTGCAAATAGTGATATTTTGACTTCTTCTTTTCCGATCTGTATCCCCTTGACCTCCTTTTGTTGTCTGATTGCTCTGGCTAGAACTTCAAGAACTATATTGAATAAATAGGGAGAGAGTGGGCAGCCTTGTCTAGTCCCTGATTTTAGTGGGATTGCTTCAAGTTTCTCTCCATTTAGTTTAATGTTAGCAACTG